>NC_141080.1:12996700-13706700 GCF_041138505.1 Cibotium barometz | reverse complement strand
GCCTACATCTGCGAGCGGCGCTTCATGACGGGCATCGACTCTGGCTGCACATGGGGATAGTGCTCTCAACCGGATTATATAAGGATGGCCTTGGTTTGGGTGAGTTATCTTCTCACTAGCCTCTATGTGTATTATGGGCTGTGTCGTGTCGTGTGCAAATATATCGTTGTTGCTGCTTGCTTCTTCAGGACCTCCTTCTACTTAGGTGCATGATTCATAAGAAGTAATTTACTTGTGGGTTATGAAATGATGTTCTTGTGGTGGTAAATACCAAGGGTTGGATATTAACCAATCTGATTATTTTTGTTTGAAATTTATGATATAAGAATGTGATTGCATCATATATTTATTTTTGATAATTAAAGGAATGTGATGGTATGCCCATCGTATATGCATTATCTCACAAAATCGGAGACCTATTTAATGTTGGAAGGTATGTTGTATAAATGGTTCAATTTTCCCTTTTTCATAATCACTATAATAGTTGGGGGCAAAACTAAAAAAACTGTTATCGTTCAGCTGATGGTTAGATATGCTAAATCTAAATATCATCCTTGAGGCTTGCTATGTGCATAAATCATATGAAGTATTTTCGGTTGTCGGTTTTGAAAAGCTGTTTCTGGACTTGGGTTGAATTTCAACCAGTATGATTGTTTTTGTGTAACCTTTATGACATGAAAAGGTGATTGTCATCCTATAAATGATTTGGGTACTCTATGAAGGTGAGGGTATGCCCATCATACATACATACTTTCACAAAATCTTAGATATGATGAATATCAGAAGATAATTTATATATCAGTGGGTTACTCGCCCATTTCTCATAATCAATATAATAGTTTGGGGGCACATCTAAGTCAAAAACTAATACAGTTTAGTTGAAGGATAGATACGCTAAATGACTAAAGATAATCATCATTTGTGAAGTTTGCTAAAACTTCAGAATGCATGCTTTTGGTAGGACATACCTTCCAGCTAGGTATGGGCTCTAGTCCTGTTTTTAGAAGCTGTGGATTGGTCATACCTAGTCACTAGCTTGTATTGGTGGTATTCTATTGGGTTTTTCTCTTATGGTGTACTTTTCTATATATCCGGGCCGTTTCCTGGGCTGTTGGCATAGCTAATAAAAAAAGTGTTACAGTTCAGCCATGGGTTAAATATGCTAACTCCTAAACCCAAACATCATCTTTGAAGCTGGATATGTGCATAAATCATAGGAAGTATTTTCGATTGTTGGTTTTGAAAAACGGTTCCTGGTCATGGGTTGGATTTCAACCAATCTGACTATTTTTGTTTCACCTTTGGGATATAAAAAGCTGAATGTCATCATATAACTAATTTGCATACTCTATGAATAAATGAATGCGAGGACCTATGCCCATCATACATACATACTCTCATGAAATCAGTGATATGATGAATGCCAATAGATATTTTATATAAATGGGTTACTCTCCCATTTCATAATCAATATAGTACTTGGGGGCACTGCTCAATCAAAAGCTGATATAGTTCAACTGAGGGTTAGATATGCTAATGACTAAAGCTAATCATCATTTTTTACTAAAACTTTGGAATGTGTGCTTTCGATAGGACATACCTTCTAGTTAGGTATGGTTCTGGTCCTGTTTTCGGAAGCTGTGGATTGATCATATCTTTCTTGAAGAGAATACCTAGTCACTAGCTTGTATTGGTGGTATTCTAGCGTGTTTTTTTTATTTCTTGTTCTGGATCCGTAGTTTAAGCTCTTATGGTGTACTTTTCTATATGTTCGAGGGCTGTTTCCAGGGCTGACCATAAAGAGTGACAAATTCATCAGTTCTTTTAGGATGCATAAGTTATAGATATAGTTTAGGCCCTTTTTGGGTGTTATAATATTTTTTTCATACTCGGCATAAATGCAACATGAAAAATGAAATTTTTAGTCATTTTAAATGGTGACTTCTGAGCATTATTTGTACCATACTAGAGTAGGATATGGTTATGTTGACTTCTTTGCTAAGCAAAGCTTCTTTATACAAAAAATTATGGCAGCTTTCTAGCCGATTTTTGTTATAAAAGTAAATATTGAAGATGGTAAGGCAACTACGTGCTTTCCATGATTGCTTTTCACAATATGTTTTTTTACAACCTTAGATGATATGGTCTTTTCAAACATTTTTGATATCTGCCACTAAAAGGTTTGCCTTGATGTCTTGCATTAAAAAAAAAAGTCACATTTTTTAGCACATAACCCGAGCAATTTTCTAGCCAATTTTTTCTCAAAGGTTATTTTGAAGTTTTCATGGCAACTATGGGTCCTCCATGGCTATCTTTTACACTATGTTTTCATACAACCTTGGGGGAGTAATAGGGGTGATTTGATAAATTCAAAATACTCTTCTCAAATAGTGGTTCCAATATGTTTTCTTAACTCACGTAACATGATAATGATCTTTGAAGCAGGGTCAAAATTTGACCTGCATTTATGGTTTTGATGAAATGTTTACAAAACTGTTGAGTTTGATAAAAGGTCAATACGATTAATGGATGGAAATAAAGCTAAAATTTATTTTTGGTTGACATCAATAACAAGTGGTCGGGTCTATTGATACCTGTAATACACATTCAGGCTAATACCCATGTTTGTTTGTTTGGATGGATGTAGGTACTAGGACCCACCTTCTCAAAAAGGGATTTTATTTTGTGGTTTTTGTCTCTATTTTTTTAAATTATTGTAATCTTCAAGGATCATGGTATGACTCATTGATATAGTGACTCAAAGAGATATTCTCTTACATGTACAAACTGTTTTTTTACAATGTATTGAAACTAGTTTGCCCCCTTACTTGTCGCGGTGTGTGGATTTTATGAACTTTTTTCATCTGTGTATACTTATGTAGATATGTCAAGAAAACACATACACACATTTATAATCAATCTTCTTCATAAAATGATTGCATCTTTCTCTTATAATGATGCTCCCTCATTAATGCATTGCCACACCAAAACCTTCATTGTCTCCTAGCTATGAGTGCCAACCTAAATGCACATGATTCTCCCCAACCCACTTGTTCATGAAGGGTGAATTAACATAATTATCCCCTAAATATTTCAAGTTAATCAAGCCAAGCACACTTAGTCCATTTAATCCACCTATTTATCTCCACTAAATTATAGGTATCCTAGAATATAAATACCTCTTAAAGAGTATCTCTCCAAGAGCTCCCTCACTCACATTATATGAAAGATTCTACTTTGCAATGCACTATGATGTGTTCTACTCATTGTGCCACTATCATATTTATAACCTTCCCCAAAATCATGGCATACCCTTGCACATTACACGCAGGATTCTACTTTGCAATGTACTATGATGTGTTCCTACTCATTGTGCCACTATCACATTTATAATCTTGCCCAAAATCATGGCTTACCCTTGCATAATAAATTGAATTTATAACCCTATCTATATAGTTTCATTACATACGTGCATAGTAATAAATGGCCTTTATTATCCCTTCAATTCTTGTGTTTGGGTCCACTACTCATATTCATCATTTCATTAAGCATAGTTCTACCCTTTATTTTTCCTTCAATTCTCGGGGGGTTCACTATATGTAAATCCTCTATATCACGTGCGTTCAAGGCCTAATTAAAAAACCTCTTTTTTGTAAATTTTTCATGAATAAAACACACCCTTTTTCTATTCAATCTACAAAATACTGCTTTAAATGGTACCTTTCTATATATAAAAAATGTGTAAAAAGGGGATTTAAAAACCCCTTCTGTTGAACCCACGTGCTACACTTACATATTTAGAGTGACCCCCCAGAGCTTCAATTCTTGTGTTTGGGTTCACTAATCATATTCATCATTTCATTGAGCATAGCTCTACCCTATCAACCTTCTTTAGAGTTCAGTTGAAGATGCCAAAATGTGACAATGGGTTGAAGAATCGATTGAGTTCAAAAGAATGAGTTGTGTCATAACAGATGGCTAGTAATCCACAGAGAAGCCCTCAAGGTAGCCAAAGCATGAAGTACACTCATAACTCTAAAGTGGTCGGCCAGAAGAGTAAGAGGAACATTGATTTCAGCACCATAAACAGAAAAATTGACCAATTAGAGGGTGAGCTGATGAATTCCTTGAATCATCATTGGTTGGAACCAATGGTAGATCAATCCTAAAAATATGCATCAAGGCCAGTGGGTCTCAAGGGCACTTCAATGCAAGTGTTCCATAATTAGCTTCCAGGATCTTCATTTCTAACTTGATAAAATCAAGATTATGAAGAGGATGGAGTGGTAGGAACTAAAAGATAAATGTGAGGTTCTCAAGGCTTAGCATGCTTGGAGCATCATGTGGAGTGGTGATGAAGGTGCAACATAGCTCAAGGTCCACCTTAGGCCAAGTAAGAGTGGATAAAAAATGCATGCCCATTTCTTTAAGTTGTAATATAGTGAAAGCAGAAGAGAGACACACCATACCTAGGAAATTTTTCCATGTCTCTTTGACACACTTGAGGATGGTGTGGGGTCTGTAGTAATGTGTTTCTCTTCCTCTTTTCAGCATTGCTATTGGATTCACTGCTAATGTACTCCGAAGGAGCAGGCCGATTATTTCCATTAAGAATACTCCTTTTTCCATCTCCATAATAGCATAATTTTTATGCTTTGCAACAACATTTTTCTATAGAGTGTGAGCAAGTTATCGCTTTATGCCTCTTTCCTTATAGAAATTGAAAAATTTATCATACGTGAATTCTTCTCCTTAGTCTATTCTGAACTGCTTCAATTTTAAATTCCCCTCAGTCTGTTCTGAACTGCTTCAATTTTGTTCTTGTCTCAAGCCTGAGACTTTTGAATATAAGAAAATACACTCAAATCTTCCTATTGTATTCATCTATTATTAATGTGAAAAATAGCAAGAACCTCCGAGTACAATTGTACTCATCGTTTTCATAGAGATAATCATATACAAGGTGAAGAGGAGCCTTGGCCCTAAAATTAGCTCTTGTGGAAAGGATTTCTGTCATCATGGAGCAAGCTTCACATACATCTGAACTGGAAAAAATTGGTGGCAATAGCTCACCTTTTTATATCTTTGAAAGAGTCTATATACTAAGATACCCATATCTCTCGTTTTAAAGCTTGCTTCTACCCAAATGCCTAGACTGCTCATATAAGTTGTTTCTCTAAATGCCCTTTGCAATGACCTTGTCTTCTCCAAGAATGACTACACCATTCTTATCAAAGTGAACCTGTAAGTCATGGTCCATGATGGCCGATTCAGAAAGGAGGTTCCCCTTCATATCTAAAATCCAAAGAACATTTGAAAAACTTTTTGTACAACCTTCTTTAGACATAAGTGGAATAGTACTTGAACCTTTGATTGGGCACTTTGCATCATTTTCCATTGCAACCATGATTGCAACCATGATGTCATCTCCCATAAACTTTAGGGAGGAATACCAATCCTTGTGATTGGTCATGTTCTTAGAAGCTCCACTATCAGGGATCCAAGAATCGTAATGTGCTACAACATTAGTTGTCTCACTGTACACATTTCTTCAATGGTAACAAATAGCTCTATTTCTACTACATTAGCTGTCTCACTACACACACTTCTTCAATGGTAACAAATAGCTCTATTTCTACACCATGATTGGATTCCTCCTTGGATTTTAAAGTGACATGCTTACTTTTTCCTACGTTTTGATAAGCATTAAGGCCAATTTTTGCATAATATTACTTACCAACCCTATCATAGGCATGGGAATAGTAGCTTCTCCTTAAGGCATTCAAGTCTTTGCGTAGCCAAGGCTTTCTTCTATATAGGGCTATCATGAGTTTTGTGTTGGATCATCTTCTTTAGAGTAAGATCTTTAGGGATACATAACCTATGCATGAACTTGAGACACTCATCATTGGTAGTGTAATCCCCGATTAAGGCCTTCTCCTTTACTATTTATTATTCCTTCTAAACTAAGTTCACCAACTTTTGGTAATTAGGGTCATGAAGAAAGGCATGTTTCACCTTCTCTAGGATAGGGTTATTTGGCATAGATATTGCACTTAGGAAGGACTTGCGGATTGAGGGCATATGCTACAACATTATCCTTCCCATGGAAAAATTTAATGTTAAAATCAAATGCAGGATTTCAATCCATCTCCTCTCCCTCATGTTGAGATTGGCTTGGGTAAAGATCCACTTTAATCTCTTGCGGTTGGTTACAAGTTAGAACTTGCGGCCTAGGAGGTAGTGCTTCCATAACTTAAGATAATGAACAAGTATTAAGAGTTCCAAATCATTGGTGGCATAATTGACTTCACATGGTTTTAATTTGAGAGAGGTGTAAGCCACGAGTCCTCCTTCCTAGATTAAGACACCACCAAGTGTAAGGCTACTAGCATTAGTAATAACAACTTCAAACTTCTTTGTGAAATCAAGGAGCTTTAGAACTACCCTATGGTCATGATGGTTTTAAGCTAGTCAAAATTGGCTTGGTGGACTTGTAACCACACTATTCTACACTCCTTTTTTAGGAGGTCAGTCAAGGGTGAGGCTATCATGGCATAATTCTTAATGAATATCCTGTACCATCTTGTGATACCCAGAAATCCATAGATTTCTCTGACTAAACTAGGGAGTGGACATTCCAATATATCCTTGACTTTGGCAGTGTAATGCTCCTTGCATTATAAGCTGGAGGACTTGTAAGACTAGTACTTTGATTCTCCACCCAACCATATCCCAAATAGTCCCTAAATGCACAGTTATATAGGCCTAAGTGGGGTAGTAGTGGATAGATTAACCAAGTTGATACAATTTATACCAACTAAAAAAGAAGTAAAAACACCAGAATTAGCTAGAATGTTTATCCATCATCTATATAGATTGTATATAATAAAGCGACCGAGATACAAAGTTTACAAGCCATTTTTGAAAAGAAGTGTTCAAAAAGTTGGACACCAAACTTGTTATGAGTACGTCTGAACATCCTAAAGAAACACACAGAAAGGGTTAATCAAGTCCTAGAAGATATTCTTCGAGCATATGTTAATCATAAGCAAAACAATTAGGATGAGTATCTTCCATTATTAGAATTTTCTCATAATAGTGCTAAACATTCAATTTTAGTCCATTCATGCTAAGTATGGATTTCAACCTAGAGAACCCATAGCAGTTGGGTTATAAAAAGAAAAATTTCAGAGTGTAAAAGACTTTCTCAAAGACATGCAAGACATGTTAAATGTTGCAATGTTAAAAAGTGCAGGATCGTTCTATTAGTTATGAGAAAGGTAAAAGAATACCAATTAATTTTGAGGAAGGTGATTTAGTTTTTGTAAAGGTTTCTGGAAAGCTAAAAACTTTAAAAACTGGAAAAGTTCCAAGTTGAAGGTATTTTGGTCCTTATATACAAATTAAACTAGAAGTGTAGTTTACAAGTATATCATGTGTTTCATGTTTATATACTAAAACGCAAGATGGGAAACAATGATAACATCATTTGGAAAAGAAGAAATAGTTGATTTTATAGAACCACCTATTCTTTCACATTAGCTTGAAAAGATTCTCGAATATCGAGAAAAGAAAACTAGACATTCTGTGTTTAAAGAATGTTTAGTAAAGTGAAAGATATACCAAAAAAAGAATCAACTTAAGAAAGAGTGGCTACAATAAAGAAAAGGTTTTGTGAGTTTGTTTTTGAGGATTAAAATTTTTCTTTCAAGGGGGAGGAAATGATATGAGACTGACAAGAAACACTGAAAGGTAAGACTAGGAAAGAGTATTTATATGTAAAAGGTTGCATATAAATAAGGTTTAGGGGATTTCAAATAGAAAATACCTAAGAAATGTTTAGGCACTAAAGCTAAAGTAAAAATGGAATAGATGATGCACAATGAAAGCCCAAGGGACATAGAAGTAGGCACCCCCTTCCTAGGGGTAGTTGAAGAGACATTGGATAAGGAAAAGGCGATGTCTAGCCAATGAAAGTTCAAGGGGCTAAAGTTGGAAGGTCATGCACACACTGAATCATGCCCTCCTCTACTTGTTCGGGGTAGTCCTACTACTATGAAATCCATATAAATGCTTTCCCACTTACCCTCAGGTATTTGTAGTGGTTATAATATTCCACCTACTTTTAAGCGTTCAACTTTATTGACTTGGGACTTAGGGAATTTTATAACATAATTATGGACATCCTTCTTTAAACCTGCCCAATAAAATTATCTTTTAACAAGTCATGCATAGGTCTTATAAATTCTGGGGTGCCTTGCACTTGGATTGTCATGACATGCTAGTAAAATATTCTCTCACGAATATTTTCTTTTTTAGGTACGCAAATGCGACTTTAATATAACAAGTACCCATTATTGATGGAAAAATTTTTCGAACGATATTTTTCACTTATTGACCCTTCTTTAAGTGATTCCTTTGAACCACTATCTTTTTTAAGTGACACCCTTTTATCACTAGCAATTGCATTTTCTTTACTCTCTACTTGGAGAGTTATGTTTTTTAATAAAGTAATTCCAAACTACTTGATAGCTAGAGTCATTAGCATATTTTCCTTTCAAGTGAGCCAGCAATTCACTTTCTAGTTGAGCAAAACTCAACTCATTTATCATGGGTGCTCGACTTAGAGCATCCACCCCACGACATTAAATTTTTTTTTTCTATATTTAATTTAAAAATCAAACTCTTGTAGAATTTCAACCCATCTAGTCTTCCTACCTTTTAACGCCTTTTGAGTACTTAACCATTTAAGACTTTCATGGTTAGACAATACTTCAAAATTGGCACCATGGAAATATTTACACCACTTTTTAAGAGCATACACAATTGCAAATATTGATCTACTAGAACCCTCTCTCTCTCTCTCTCTCTCTCTCTCTCTCTCTCTCTCTCTCTCTCTCTCTCTCTCTCCTAGTTATCCCTAGCATTTCACATCCACCTCAGTGGTCCCATGAGGACACGCAGTCTTGGTGGTTACTCATATTTTACCACCTTCATTGATGATTTCTCATGCTTTACGTGGGTGTATCCCTTGAGGCATAAGTCAGAGGTGTTTGTCAGGTTCAAAGAGTTTCTTGCCATGCAGGAAAATCAAACCTCAGAAAGGGTGAGTACATTGCGTACTGATAGAGGTGGAGAGTATATGTCAGATGCCTTTCATGGTCTTTTGGCAAAAAAGGGAATTATACATCAATGTACAGTGCCATACACTCCCCAACAGAATGGGAAGGCGGAACGAAAGAACCGTACTATGATGGAAATGGCACGGTGCATGATTAAGGCTAAAGGCCTGCCCCCAAGTTTTTGGTTGGAAGCAATCATTTGCGCCAATTATGTGTTGAATAGGTGTCCAACCAAAGCTCTTCAAAACATTACACCTTGTGAGGCATGGACAGGCAGGAAACCTACAGTTCAGCATTTTAAAGTATTTGGATGCCTGGCATATGCACTTATCCCTGAGCACAAGCGGGGAAAGCTTGATGATAAGGCTGCAAAATGCATTTTTGTGGGATATAGCACTGAAAGCAAAGGCTACCGGTTGTATCACCCAGGTACACGGAAAATTATTGTGAGCAGAGATGTAATGTTTGCGGAGGATTCAGTCCTACCAATGCAGTCCATTAGGCAGTAGCCTGCAGTTTATTCTCGTGACATCTTTGAGTTTTTGTTGCCTCAGAGGGAGGGAAACACAGCCCCACATTTGGAGCCTGTGGAGGAGCCTGTGACAACAACAACGCAGCCCACTAATGTGCAGGAAATTAATGAGCAGGAAATTACAGTTGGTTTGCAGCCAACTAATCATGATGTCCCACAGGTTGATGTGCCTGAATCTTTCAGAAGGGTACCTATGTGGCTCACCGAGACACTAAAGGATAGCCCTCTTGATATGCCTTTGTCAAGCAGGACAAGATTGGGTGCACGCAGAGCTCAGGGTCTTTGTACTGAGTATGCTTTGGAGAGTACAAGTCATGAAGAAGAGCCTGTCTCTTTTGAAGAGGCAGAAGAAGATCCGCATTGGATGGCAGCCATGCAATCAGAATTTGATGCAATCATGAAGAATGATACATGGTTTCTGACAGACTTGCCAGTGGGCAAGAAAGCAATTGGTGTGAAGTGGGTTTATAAGATTAAAAGGCATGCAGATGGCTCAGTGGAGAGATACAAGGCTCGTCTTGTAGCCAAAGGGTATGCACAGCAGAAGGGCATTGACTATGATGAAACCTTTGCCCCCACTTCCAGGATGACTACTGTCAGGAGTTTGATAGCATTGGCTGGTCATCATGCATGGGTTATACACCAGCTGGACATAAAGACCGCATTTCTCAATGGAGATATTACAGAGGAGGTCTATGTACTTCAGCCTCCAGGTTTTAAAGTGAAAGGACAGGAAGCTAAGGTGCGCAGGTTGCAGAAGGCCTTGTATGGTCTTAAGCAATCACCTAGAGCTTGGTATGCTAAGATTGATTCCCATTTGCTTTCACAGGGGTTTGTACGCAGTTCAGCAGAGAGTACTCTATACATTAAGAGTACTACTGAGGTGTTTCTCGTCATCGTACTTTATGTCGATGACATGCTGCTTATTACAGGACCTCGAGAGGATCATATTGCAGCCTTTAAGGCTGAATTACAGCAAACCTTTGAGATGTCAGACCTTGGTCCTTTGCACTACTATCTTGGGATACAGTTTATGCAGACAGAGAGGGGCATATTTTTGCAGCAAAGTATGTATATTCAGAATTTGCTGCAGCGGTTTTCCCTTCAGGACAGCAAGCCCGTGGCTACTCCTGTGGAGCCAGGTGCAAGGTTGAGTCTTGAGGACAGTGGGGAGCCGTTTGATGGCACTCTTTACATGCAGGCTGTGGGATCATTGCTTTATGTGTGCAACACTAGGCCTGACATACAATATGGGGTCTCTTTATTAAGCAGATATATGCACTGCCCAGGAACAAAACATTGGCAAGCAGTGAAACGGGTGTTTAGGTACTTGAAAGGTACTATGCATCTTGGATTGTTCTATCCCAGGGGGGGGGAATATCACGCTTGCATGGTTTCAGTGATTCAGACTGGGCAGGTGATTATGACACCAGGGTGTCCACGACAGGTTATTGCTTCTACATTAGAGATGCATGTGTTTCATGGCTTAGCAAGAAGCAACCAACTGTGGCCACCTCTAGTTGTGAAGCAGAGTACATGGCTGCTTTCACAGCTACTCTTGAGTGTGTATGGCTCAGGAGATTATTTGCAGATCTGGGTATGGAGCAGCATGCTCCCACATCACTCTACACTGACAGTATGAGTGCCTTGGCTGTTGCCAAGAATCCCGTGTTTCACGCTCGCACGAAGCATATAGAGGTGCACTATCATTATGTCAGAGAGAGACTCTTAGCAGGGGAGATCAGCATGTCTCATGTGTCGACACACGACAATGTAGCAGACATCTTCACCAAGGCATTACCTCGTGATAAGTTTGAGAGCTTTCGACAGCTTTTGAACTTACTTCCATCCTTGTATATGTACATACACCACACATCACTCCAGGGGGGTTTGTTGGGTTTTTATCTTCATACTTGTACCTTCTATGGGAGTGCTGGTGGTTGGTAGGTGGGCCGGGGCACTTTTTACTTCCCTTATGGAAGGTTTTTTCCCCCAGGTTAATAATAGCCCATGTGATCTCATTCTGAGGCTAGGGGCACTCTGTTTTAGGCCTAGATAGCACTTAGAGGTGTGCTTAGTAGGCATAACCTAATCTATTAGGTTATGTGCATAACATTACATTGTAGAAGCACTTTTCTTTGATCCAACTACTGCAATACAACAGACGTTTTTGGCCCTCATTCTCTAGCATCCACCTCCATCATTTGTTTTTTTTTTTTCCAAATCCGTTTGATCCATTAGAATCCTCTCTTTCTCCTAGTTATCCCTAGTTTTTCACATTCACCTCGCTATCTTTCTATTCACCACAAATAAAGGTACTACTATGGCACCAAAATGCTACCGAAATGAAGAACCGCATAACATTTGAGAGGCGAAAATGAGGAGGCACGCATCCATGCAAATGACTTTGCTTCTTCTGAAGCGAACCGTCACACAAATGAACACCAGCTTGGCCCTAATTTTAAATCTTTTAAATATAATAAAATTTTCCCTTTTGGGTCATAATGTTAAGATTTGTAGCACCCAATTAGGCTTAGAAAGATTACTTCTTTATTCGACATGGATGAACATGGATATGGAAGCCTGAATCGGGTTGTTGACCCAGTTTCACGGTCTCTTTTGTAAACATTTTGTTGTACTATTCTAATGTAGATATAATTGCTTTCAAAGTTGTGCAATAAAGGCTGCTTAAGCAACATTGTGGAGCTTCTTTGATTAAAGAGCATGTTTTTATGTGTTTCATAATTTGGTAGGACTTAATTAGATAACAAAAATGAATTGGATGAGTGGGTGGAAAGTGGGTGGAGGGATGCCCCTGACAGCACCATCCCATGGATAGCTGGACCCAATGAGTCGGGTAACTTTCCAACTGATTTATTTATTACAATCCATAGTAAAATAGGACCTTGAACAAGTTTTCCCATAGAGATAGAGTAAGGTCCCTCCGTTGCCCGAATCCTCATATTTTTGAGAGATCGAGATGTCGTCAATCAGAGGCCACAAGACTTAGTTTCCTATCAATCAAAAGGATCCCCTTGGCCTAGCTAGGACATGGATCTTACACATGGTATCAGAGCATGGTTTATGTTTAGTAAATTGTACAGTGTATTCTTTTGATTGTTTAGAATTTCTTGTTAGACTAATCTAATTATGTTTGGATGTAGGACGGGATGGATTCCTATTCCCAATTCTTAATATTTCAATACATGTTCATGGCCCTCTAAAGAGAATTTGGGGGAGAGGGAGAGCTTCAAACCCTAGCAAGCAAACACACACACACACAAGAGAGAGCAAGACGACACAAGAGAGAGATGGATATATGAATTTTCTTCTATCTTCTTCTTCTCTACTCAACATAACATAAAGATAAGAACTTACACACTATATGGGTTAGTACTCAACTACTACAACATACAAGGGCCGACACATAATGTGAACCCGACTAAATGAGCTGGTGCTATAACGATGCCAGTCTCTAGTAATCGAAAATGGCTATCACACAGCCTGTCATCCCACTAGCCGCATATCACCCATAATCTCACCAACCATGCCAGTGGTGTAAATGCGGAAGCTATCACTCAGGTGGGTCATCAATGTCCGGGCCCGTAGCACTAGTTGAGCTCGATATCTCAACGCTCCCCCTCGAGCTCAACTCCACACACTGCACTCCAAGTAAGCTCCTAAACCTATGGAGCTTCTTTGTGCCCAATGCCTTCGTGAAGATGTCTGCCACCTTATCCTCTGTGCTGACATATACCAAATCTACATCTCCTGCTAGAACCTTCTCCCTCACAAAGTGATAATGCACCTCAATGTGCTTCATTCTACCATGATATACTAGGTTACTGGCCAATTATGCTGCTTATGTTGTCATATATTGTCGTCGCTCGCTGCCCAAACTTTAAGTTCCACGACGCCATGATCCACATCATGGAGGATAAGCCAACCCTTCCTCACTTCACTCGCATCGAACGGGGATGGAACAGAGATGAACATGGGCACTCTCAATCATTGTATTTCATCATCTACACCAAACATGTCGACAATCATTCCATCGATGTATAATAGTGTAGTTACCAGTCCACCAAGCCAATTTTGACTAGCTTAAAACCATCCTAGTTCTAAAGCTCTCTGATTTTACGAGTTTGAAGTTGTCACTGATGGTAGCACCCTTACACTTGGTGGCATCTTAATCCAAGAAGGAAGACCCGTGGCTTACACCTCTCTCAAATTAAAACTCTATGAAGTCAATTATGCCACCAATGATTTGGAACTCTTAACAGTTGTTCATTGTCTTAATTTATGGAGACACTACCTTCTAGGCCACAAGTTCTAACTTGTAACCAACCACAAGAGCTTAAAGTGGATCTTTACCTAGCCCAATCTCAACATGAGGCAGAGGAGATGGAATGAAATCCTGCAAGAATTTGATTTTGACATCAAATTTTACCCTAGGAAGGATAATGTTGTAGTAGATTCCCTCAACCCCCACAAGTCCTTCATAAGTGCGATTTCTATACCAAATAACCCTATCCTAGAGAAGGTGAAACATGGCTTCCATTCATGACCCTAATTACCAAAACCTGGTGAACTTAGTTCAGAAAGAAGGACCCATAGTAAAGGAGAAGGCCTTGATCAAGGATTACACTACCAATGATGAGTGTCTCTACTTCATGCATAGGTTATGTATCCCTAAAGATCTTACTCTAAAGAAGATGATCATGCACAAAGCTCATGATAGCCCTATATGCAAAGTCCCTGAATGCCTTAAGGAGAAGCTACTATTGGCCAGGAATGAAGAGAGATTTCCATCAATATGTCAGGCAATGCCTTTCATGTCAAAGGATTAAAGGTGAGAGAATTAAAATGCCCGAAAAACTTCAACCTTTGGAAATTCTTGAGATGAAGTGGAAGTGCATCAGTATGGATTTTCTCACAAGTCTTCCCACATTACAAGGAGGGTATGATTCCATTCTAGTAGTTGTGGATATGCTTACCAAAGTAGCCCATATCATCCTAGTAAAGAAAATATTTAAATCTTCTGATATTGAAACCTTTAGGCTTCACGGATTGCCAAAGAGAATAGCCGAGCTTTGTCTCAGTAAAGCTTACGGCCAGACTATGAGAGAGTTAATTAGGTTATAGAAGACATCCTTAGAGCTTATTGTGGGTGTAAACCCACGAAAGTGGATTTAGTACCTTCCTCTATTGGAATTTTCTTACAATATATCTTATCACTAGAGCATCAACATGTCACCATTCAAATCCCTTATGGTTAGGAATGTTTGTCCCCCTTGAATTTCTTTGACCCCACCTTAAAGGTTGAACCTTATAGCAAGATGCTTGAGGAAATGAAAAAACTCTCTTTCTATTCACCGCAAATAAAGGTATTAATATGCCACCGAAATGAAGAACCATGTAACATGCAGGATAAAAATGAGGAGGCACGTATCCATGCAAACAACTTCGCTCCTACGGAAGTGAACCGTCATGTAAACGACAACCATGTTGGCCATATTTTTAATTCTTTTACATATAAGCGATTTTGCCCTTTTGGGTTATAAAGTTAAGACTCTGATCACCCCATTAGGCTTAGAAATATTACTCTCTTATTGATAGAGTTTGTTTGGGTCACCAAAAGCTTTCTAAAAATCCTAAAGCTTCAATGCTTGAATAAATCCTATGCTCACCTTTAAGTCTCTTCATATGGGGGGGGAGGGGGGGTTAGAGAGGGGTGTCCTTAGGCAAAGGGATCTCAAGGGGAGGGGAGGTGAGTGGGGTCTTTGGGTATGGGTATCCTTGGTCGTGAGAGGATAAGCAGGTGGCTTTAAGTCTATTCACATGGGGGGAGAAGAGTTGTAGGACATACCCCAGAGGCTAGCCTATGGTGGTCTACTTCCCAAGGGTTTTCCTGTAGGAGGGGGTAGGGGAGGGGGTTTATATAGGTGTGGGCAGGGGGTGCTTGCACAAGGACAGAGTGCCAATAGCAGGGGGGCAAGTGCATCTAGGTGGGGGCCCCATCTAGACAAGGTGCATGGGCACTAGGTGCATCAGGGGGAGGGAGAACCACCTATCCAGGAGGGGTCTCGAAGGGGGTGTACATGGGGGGGAAGGTTGAAAAAAGGGGGGGGTATGTGCACCACCTATAAAGGAGGTGTAGAAAAGGGGTATATGTGTGAGAAAGGGAAGGTGGCAAGGGGTATGTGTAGGGAGGTGTGCCCGGGGGCATAGCGGGCATTGTCCGGGGTGTTGGTGTGGAGGACGACACACCCATCATGGATGTGTGTGTGAGAAATGAGATCCCACGTGTTTGGGTGAGGAATTTGTAGGTGTCGTATGTCACTTCGACGGGGGTCCTAGGTGGAGCCCATTGCGCGCCCAGGGTGTCAGCCCCGCGACATCGGGATCTTTTTAGTGAAATTATTCGAGGTACCTCACAATCCCGTGGGTGCCTTCCATCCCTTGTTTAAACGTTTAGAATGCTACTAATTTTGGTGTGAAGCGCTAGATTTTAAAACTTTGTGGCTTGATTTAGGCCACTTCAATCGTTTCAATTTTGAAAAAGTCCTACCAAGAGTAATGTGGTGCTTAAGATTTCAATTTTGAATTCAATTTTCTCATTTCCTAAGTAAAAGATGCTTAATTTGCAATTGCCTCAAATTTGCAATTGCCTCAAAATAGCAACTTCTTAGGGGTAAAAATAACAACTAAATGCAACCATAATGAACTATCTAAACTATATTTGCAACTAATATATTTCACATTTTGCTATGGGTATGTTACATCCTTCCCTCCTTTAAAAAATCAAGATGTCCTCTTCTTGACATAAAATCTATGTAATATTTTAAGAGGGTAGATTGATCTTTCCAAATTATGTCCTCTTCAGGGTAATCTTTCCATATTGTACCAAGTGTTCTCTAAAGATTTTATTTCAAAGGGTTCTTTCTTTGGTGTATAAGATCCTATCTAGTTACAACTGAAGGACTCCTTGAGTTGGCATTACAACTTGTTCATCATCAAGAATGTGATCAAGACTAGGCACATAGGGTTTCAATAGGCTTCCGTGAAATATATATATGGACCTTAAGATAATCTGGAAGTCGAAGTTTATAAGCATGCTTACCTAGACCTTGTCTCCTTCTATGAAGGCTCTTCCAAATCTCTTGGTATCTATAATATAGTACTTTTGTTGATCCTAAGGAGCCTTAATGTCCTTGACGACGATGGCTCTGGTTTCTGGAGTTATTGGCACATGTGACCATACCTCCCTGTGAGGTAGTCACAAGATCTAAAAATAACTCTCTCTGCGCTGTAATGTGCTTACTAGCACCACTGTCAAAGTACCATTCCTGAGTACTAGCCACAGAGAGACATACATCATCATGCATAGAAGGATCATAGCTGCAAACTACCATAAATGCCCACTCCTCATCATAATCATCATCATGAGTAATGTGAGTGTAGTTTGCTACTTCCTGCTTCTCACTTGCATGGGTATCCGTTACTGCAACATTTGCTTCTCGTTTTGTGCCCCTTTCTTTCTCCTTTGCAAGCCTCTTGCGACATTCATTGATGTGATGCCCTGGCTTCCTGCAATAATGACACTTGCCCTTCTTTTTGCCCTTTGCATCCTCTTTCTCCCCACTGGGAGAGGGCTGATTTGGTGCTGTTTTGCTTTTGTTTCCAGCTACTTTATTTGCAGCTTTCCCTCTTCCTTTCTGCCCTGCATAAAAGGCCTGATCCCCTTCCTTCATAATATTACGATTCTCTCTTGATTGCTCTTCTTGCAACAACACCTGCACCAAGTCATCAAGCTTGAAAGAGTCTGGATTCCCTTTCATAATAAGACGCAATGTGGATGCAAGTGATTGATAAGAATCTGGAATACCATTTAGGATAATGGTGACCAATGAACCATCTGACATCTCCTCACCGAGAGAGATTAACTGTTCACGCAAGTCCTTGAACTTGGTGAGAAAATCATCCATAACATCTCCCTCATGCATAACAAGATGCTCTAGTTGCCTTTTGAGATAGGCAACTTTGGCCTCATTTCGTACCTGGTACAAATTAGCCAAACAATCCCATGCATCCTTTGCCGTCTGGCAAGACCGTATATGTGGAATAATACCAGTCTTCACAGACAATGCAATCATCGCATGTGCTTTTGCATCTTTCTCATCCCACTTTTGCTGAGCCTCGGTGGATGGCACTGATGGTGAAGGAGGTGTTCTTCTACTATGTGTGACAGTAGAAGTAGTGGCAGAGTCATCATCAGGTGGTGTAGCACGTGTACCGGATCTAACCTCAGTACCGTCAACAATCTTGCTCAGCCCATTGGCTACAAGTATGTGCTTCATCATGTATGACCACAAAGGGTAGTTGTTACTGCCATCAAGTTTGTTCTCGGCTGAAAGTAAATCAAGCACACCATCTTTTCCCATGGCAATATGTGTCACTGCAAAGATCACCTGCAAGGAAATAAAATAGAGACCTCAAATAAAAAATCTCTTCCGAGATGGGCACAACCTCAGTACTTCACCCTTTCACTGCACAAGAGTAATGTCACTCCTATAACTTGCTGTCCCAATCTGTAAATCCCTTCTCAGTGTCAAAACTGAGAGCAAAGCATCCCCCTTTTTGTTCCAAATGCACCTTTTAATTTCTGAACTGAATTAGGCATAAAATCCCCCCAATTTCGCACTCAATTCCTGAGTGGATGGGCACTTTTCTTGCTGAACCAAGCATAAACCGGGCTTACAACAAAGAAAATACAGAAAGCCCCTTGACTGGAAGGCAATGCCTCAACCAATAGAGTGCATACGTGCTACCCACACGCTGATTTCTGCTACTGCAGTTCACGGGAGTTGAAATCCCCAATTTCCAAGCCTGAAATGGACACCTGCAGGTACCCACAAGCTTCGGGAACGAAGGAAACAACTGAAAAATGATTTTCTAGTTACCCACGGGCTGTAGAAGACTAGTGCGCAGCAAATTTGAGCTGGTTTGACCACGAACAGGGCTGGAACTTGTCGGGAACAGGCTAGAAATGATGCGCCCTGATTTTTGGAGGCTCCTGGAGGCTGAAACAGGCCGATTTCTTGCTGGAAATGCTGCGCACCAGCACGAAAGCGAGAGCAAGCTCCCGGGTGCTGGAAAATAGGGTGGCGCACTGTTTTGCAGTAGCTGCAGCAAGAAAACAAAACTTTGATGTCGTCTCTGAGAGTTCCTCGCGTGGGGAATGCGGTGGGGGAGCTCACGGGAGGATAGAGCCTAGCTCTGATACCAAATGATGGAGGTGGATGCTAGAGAATGAGGGCCAAAAACGTCTGTTGTATTGCAGTAGTTGGATCAAAGAAAAGTGCTTCTACAATGTAATGTTATGCACATAACCTAATAGATTAGGTTATGCCTACTAAGCACACCTCTAAGTGCTATCTAGGCCTAAAACAGAGTGCCCCTAGCCTCAGAATGAGATCACATGGGCTATTATTAACCTGGGGAAAAAAACCTTCCATAAGGGAAGTAAAAAGTGCCCCGGCCCACCTACCAACCACCAGCACTCCCATAGAAGGTACAAGTATGAAGATAAAAACCCAACATTTGTTTGGGTCACCAGAAGCTTTCTCGATATCCGAAAGCTTCACTGAGAACAAACACTATGCTCACCTTTAAGACTCTTTATATGGGGGGGCTTTGGAGGGGGGTGTCCTTAGGCAGAGGCCTCTCAAGGGGAGGGGAGGTGAGTGAGGGCGTGGGTATAGGTAGCCTTGGTTGGGAGAGGCTAAGAGGGTGGCTTTAAGTCTATTCACACAGGGGAGAAGAGTTGTAGGACATGTCCCATGTCCTAGAGGCTAGCCTATGGCGGTCTACTTCTTGAGGATTTTCGTCTAGGACGAGGGAGGGGAGGGGGTTTATATAGGTGTAGGGAGGGGCTGCTTGTGGAAAGAGAGAGTGCCAGCAGGGGGGAGGCATGTGCATCCGAGTGGGGGTGCCATCTCGGTGGTAGGTGCGTCGGGGAGGAAGAGAGTCCCATTAGGGGGAGCAAGTGTGTCCGGATGGGGTGCCATCTAGACAAGGTGCATGGGCACTAAGTGTGTCAGGGAGGGAGGCCCACCTGTCCAGGAGGAGGGGTCTAGAAGGGAGTGGGGGGAGGGGGGGAGGGTGTTCGTGCACCACCTGTCTGGGAGGGATCTAGAAGGGGTATACGTGCGAAAAAGGGGAGGTGGCTGAGGGGGAAGGGGGGGTACATGTAGGGAGGCGTGCCCGAGGGGCATGGTAGGAGTTGTTCGGGTTGTTGGTGGGTGACACACCCGTAATGTATGCATGCATATTTTGGTGAGAAATGAGCTCTCGGGTATTTTGGGCAAGACATTCATAGGTTTCGTATGTCACTCAAACAGGGGTCGGCCACCATGCGTCCAGTCCGGAGGCGTCCACCCGCCATTGGCCCGTTGGGATCTTTCGAGTGAAATTGTTTGAGGCTGTCTCACGATCTCGTGGACGCTTTCCGTCCATTGTTTGGATGTTCAGAATGCTGCTAATTTTGGTTTGAAGCTGCAAGATTTCGAACGTTCACGGCTTGATTTAGGCCACTCCGGTTACTCATTTCAATTCTAGAAAAAGATTTTTGGGGTAATGTCGTGCTTAAGATTTTGATTTTGAATTTAGTTTTCTCATTTCCTAAGTAAAAAGATGCTTAATTTGTAATCGCCTCAAAATAGCAATTTCCTGGGGATAGAAGTGACAACTAAATGCAACCATAATGAACTATCTAAACTATTTTTGCCATGGATATGTCATATTGTGCTATATTTACAATGGCTATGTTACAATTGTGATTTGAATAAACATTTTATTTATTCGTAATTGTGTTTACATATAAATCTTCAACTGTTTTGAAGAGGAATTTCTCCTTTTCCCACCATCAATGTGAAAAGGCTTATTAAGAAATTAAACAAGTTCTAGAATATAGCTAACCCATCCTTTTCGGAACCTTGAAAAGGAATGGAAAAGAGTATTTTTAAAAAAAACTTAAATAACAGTGGGTCATGAAGACCATTCTAATAATTGTTTTTAGTAAATAACCGCGAAAACCGTCAGTCAGTTCTAGCCACGTAGGGTACGCTTGGAAGTGTATGTATACAGTAGACTATACCAAGTCAAGCATCCATATCATGGACGCTTGCACATGCATGCATTAAATACAGAGAAGCAGCGCAGTCATGGATTAGTGTAGTTTGCAGCACTTCACCACCATCACCACAGCTATGGCTTCCAACCAGCTTGCTCTTGCAACGTACCTTGGTGCCCACCAGTACAAAGCAAAGCTCACTCCTCATGTCATCCTAAGCTGCATAATGGCAGCCAGTGGGGGTCTCATGTATGGCTATGATCTAGTTGTTGCAGGTAATTAAGCATTTAAGAGGCTTTTAGCACATGTATAAGGAGGAGCGCTGGGATCTATGAGATAATATTGATCTCATCAATGATGGAGTGTTAATTAATGTGTGTTTTTTTTAAATTTTATTTTTGGGGTGCAGGTGGGATTGCTATCATGGACGATTTCCTTGCAAAGTTCTATCCGGAGGTGCTGGTGAGCAAGAGGGATGCAAAGGAAAACAACTACTGCAAGTACAGGAACGACGTGTTTCAGCTGTTTTCCTCGTGCCTTTACCTTGCTGCTCTCATGGCGACCTTTGTGGCCTCCTATGTGACAAGGAGATATGGGCGGAGGCCCAGCATGCTGATAGCCGGCCTCCTCTTCATGGTGGGGACCGCCGTCGGCACCTCAGCCCAGAACCTTGGAATGCTCTTCTCCGGCCGAGTCTTGCTTGGCTGTGGTCTTGGCTTCTCCAATCAGGTGATAATTATTAAGGACGCCCTAATCTCCTGATGAGTACTAATTAGTTTGATTCAGCTATAATTATTGGGTTGCGTTATCATATGCACAACGTCTGCAATCATGAACGGGGGCGATGCGATTAATGCACTACTTTGGAGCAATAATTTATGGGCGATTAATGCACTGATATGGAGCAATAATTTATGCACTGTTTCGGAGAAATTTATGGGCGATTGTTGCACTGATTTGGAGCAGCTTACTGGGTGCGTTATCTGATGTACGACAATCAACGGGGGCGAATTAGGCACTAGTTGGGAGCAATTATTGCACTGATCTGGAGCAGTTTATGTGGTAGAGCTGCTTATTGGGTTACGTTATCATATGTGCAACAGTCGAAGGGGGCGATTAATGAACTAATTTGGAATTATGAATGGGCAGCTATCTACTAATTATGAATGGGCAGCTATCTACTAATTATGCGCTAATTCGGAAGCTGCTTAATATGCAGGCCGTGCCTCTATACTTGTCCGAGATTGCACCTCCAAAGGCGAGGGGTGGATTGAACTACCTGTTTGTGGTGTATGCCAGTTTAGGCGGACTCTCGGGCAACGTAGTGAACTATCTGGCAGCCAAGGTACATCCATGGGGGTGGCGTCTCTCTCTCGGGGCGGCAGGCGTCCCAGCCATCCTCCTCACAATCTTCAGCCTCCTGCTCGTGGAGACCCCCACCAGCCTCATCCAGAGAGGCCATTACGACCAAGCAAAACGAGTATTAGCCAAGATCAGAGGCCACTCTGAGGTAGAATAATTCTCGATTAAAGACGATCATAGAATCACAATATTTACATCCTAATTATCAAGAATTAGTCTGTTGAACTGTAGGTGGAAGCAGAGTTCCAAGACTTAGTAGACATCAGCATCAAGTCTACACATGTGAAAAGCCCCTTACGAAGCTTGTTGACAAAGAGAAGCAACGTGCCATACCTCATCATGGGCATGGCTTTTCCGTTGTTTCAACAACTCGCCGGCAATGATGCCATTGCGTTCTACGGAGCCTTCCTATTCAAGGTCGCTGGATTTGGTGACCAAACCGCTCTCTACTCTGCCGTCATCACTGGAGCAACTGGCTTTTTGAGCATTTCCACTGCAATTTTCCTAGTAGATAGATACGGCAGGCGACCGCTACTCCTCAGTGGAGCATCAATCATGATTCTGACAATGGTAATCAATCATCATCTGTTTTTTTTTTTAAAGGTTTGTTAATGAATTGGGCACATTAGATGCATCGAATTGAGCACATTAGATGTCATTGGGGTGGGGTTTTTTGTTTTGTGGGTGTGGGTACACTATGGGCATAGTCGTTTTTTAATGGAGTGATGGCATTTTTTTTTGAGCATTTTGGTTGTAAAGTACTTGCAAATTTTTAAAATGCTTGTAAGAAATTGTACTAAACTACAAAAAAAATTTGCTATATTTCACCAAACCCGTCAATTTTGAAGGGCAATGGTGCCTGTCTCAAGAATCAAGCCTGGCTGTGGGGTTTTTTTGTGAGAGGGAGTGTGTGTGTGTGGGGATGGGGGGTGGAGAACCGTGATGGTTGACTAAATATAATATGTATATACAAAAGAAAATCTTGATGACATTTAAATTACATCTATTAGAGCAGAAGTGTTATGTTAACATAATTATATTCAAATGTAACTATATTTATACATTTAAATTACATCTATTAGAGTAGAAGTGTTATGTCAACATAATTAATGTAACTATATTTATACATATGAATAAGCTAATTTATAATGTCTATTTGGTTTTCTGTACACACACACACACTAACACACACACACACACACACACACATTTAAATCGGCTAAACCAAACATCAATAACAAAAATGACATCCAAGTGACATTAGCATAGAAATTGCATCAAGATTTGCTAATAGTCACGGTATGTGTGTTTTTTAGGTTGTCTTAGGAATCATATTTGCCACCGGTTTACCTGGCGACATACAAAAATTACCACGGGTGGAAGGCATATTGGAAGTTCTCATGATATGTTGTTTCGTAGTCGCATTTTATGCTTCATTAGGGCCTTTAGCTTGGCTTATTCCAAGTGAGATTTACCCTCTTGAGATACGCTCTGCAGGCCTCAGTGTGACTGTGTGTGTGAACATGCTCTTCAAGTTCCTCATTGCCCAAACCTTCCTGTCTATGTTATGCTCTTTCAAGTATGGTGTCTTCCTCTTCTTTGGCGGTTGGATTGTTGTGATGATAATTTTTGTTACCTTTCTCTTTCCTGAAACTAAGGGCATTCCTATTGATGCTATGCAAAAGTTATGGATTACACATTGGTTTTGGAAAAGGGTTGTGCCTTTTGACAATGCCACTGAGTATGATGATCAAGATAGAAACCGACTTGAGAGCATTTGAATTGATCCCATTAAACAATGATATATGTTGTACAAGTTCTCCAAAGAACATATATACATGATCCCATTAAGCAATGATATATGTTGTACAAGTTCTCCAAAGAACATATATACATGATCCAATTTGGTAAATGCAAAAAAATTGTGTACTTTTCAAAATGATAGATACTTTTTCTAAAAATGTATACATAAATTGTGTACTTTTCAAACTAACAGATACTTTTTCTAAAAATGTAATATATAAATTTTCAAATTTTAAAAGAGGCATCAACTTCAACATTAACTTGTCATTTTAATTGATGTAAAACTAAATTAGTAAATAAATTAATTTAATATGTTCATACTAGCATTTATTGCCCTTTGAAATCATATTAAAGATAATAAAGTGTAATATAGACAATAACTCATTCTTAAAGTAGTGGGAGGTTACTAGTGTGAGAGCATTTTAAATTCTTTTGCTCTCCTACAATAACTATGATTACCCTCTTGCATCAAAAGTAAAAGGAGATTATTTGCATGGTTGTTCGAATCTATATTC
Source organism: Cibotium barometz (assembly GCF_041138505.1). Lineage (NCBI taxonomy): Eukaryota > Viridiplantae > Streptophyta > Polypodiopsida > Cyatheales > Cibotiaceae > Cibotium > Cibotium barometz. Next base: position 13,682,229 of record NC_141080.1, on the reverse strand, counting down.
TACCCAACACCATGTAAATAAATTACCAATAAGAGTATATAGTAGAATATTCTCATAACTTTGATAGGCTATTGAATTTTAAGACTTCTCAAAAACTTTATTAGAAATGTCAAAAAGAAGTTGATTAAATAGGTAGGCTCTGAAGCTATTTTGTTTTACCTTGGACACACTTGCTAGTGAAATTAAACTAAAACAACAAATAGTTTAAAAATTATCCTTATTTTAATATTGTAAAATCATTAATTTACACTTGTATGGAAGCGTGTCTGGGACTAGAAGGATGTACACCTTAAACTTTTATCAACTAAGCTTGGGATGTCGAGGCTTTTTGTCACTGCTCAAAGCGAAATAACGGTGTTCAGTAGAGCGAAATTGCTCAGCAAAATTAGGCTATGGGGCAATGAAATTTCGCTGCTACACTATGATTTCATTAGGCAATGAAAATAGCAGCAAAATTTTTCTGCTACACTGTTATAAAATTTTTTAGATATTTATCGAAGATTGATATTAGTTTATACATGTCACATAAATACAGAAAATGATGATAGTTTTAAAAAAGCATCCTTGAGAACCCTTAAAGCCATGTTTGAAGAACAAAAAAAAAAGATAGTTAAAAAGTTTTGAAGAAAAATAATCACATAAACCATGTCAAGATCATGAGTCTATCCCATCTTGTAATAGATCCATTTATGTTGCTTCATCGATTTCTATATCTAATGGAAGCTCAATAAAATGATGGGGTTCCATATCAATATCACTATCATTATCCAATAAAGAATTGTCATGATTGATAGGTAACTCATTATCTTCTTCATATTGATGTTCCTCATGCTCTTGATCGACCTCCTCATGCTCTTGATCGACCTCCTCTAAATTGTTTTCTTCATTTTCATCATCGTCTTCTTCAATTGAGTCGATTTGAGGTAGTGCTTGCACCTCATTCAAAGACTCAGCCTCAACATCTTGATCTTGAAAGATATCCTTTGAATGAGGAAAAACTTGTATAACATACAAGTTTGATCAATTCGATCAGCATGAAACACAATCTAGAATCATAAAGCAAAGGGGTTATACTTTCAATATACTACATCATAGGCTTATGTATAGGCTTTATGCATAAAGCTTTATACGGAGGCTTTATGCAAGCTTTATGCATAGACTTTATACATAAAGCTTGCATAAGTTTTATGCATGTATATAAGTGACTTATGAAATATGAAAGGGAACAATCCCATTATCACATTTGAGTTTTCATTCTCTCTCTCACTCTCTTGTGGCTATGGTGGTAGGCTTGTGTAGGTTTATGCTTGCTTAATTGATTGTTGGTGGGTGCATGTAGGTGAGGGCTTCTTGTCTTGCTTCTTCTTGTCTTCTCCCTCATCTTCACTCATGCACACACGAAGGCATGGAGTAAGGGTTCAACTCTCCAAATCTCCCCTTCTCTTTACTCTTTACCTAGCTTGTGGGGAGTCTCCACTTGAGTGATAGAAGTGGTGGTGGAGTGAGCCCCTAGCGGCCTCACATAGGGGAGTTAACCCTCATTAGGGTTGGCTAATTGCTAGTTCCCAAATTGACCTTTGCATGGTCTTCGTTCTCTTCTCCTCACCCTCTATTTGTGCAAGGTAGCATGTTCAATTTGATGAATGTATTTGGAGCCACTACCGGGGAATGCATTTAGCGTAGGGTCCTCCACATCTTATCACTTGCTAGAGTTTTGAATTGCTCAGTTGGAATGCAAATCCACCGGTAGGAGTTTGTTTTGGTATGCATGTTTGTTTGATTTGATCTTGTCTTCCTTCAACCAATGAAGTTCAATGAAGCATGAGGAACTTGGGAGAGGCTTTATCAAAAGCGGGAGCTACAAGTAAGTGCCTAATCTTGATCTTGAAATTCATTAATTTCTTGTTTCCTTTAAAATTAGCTTAAAATTATATAAGTAGCTTAATCTTGTACCTTAAGGAAAATTGTTTAGTCAAGCATTTTAGGCATCATTGGATAGCTTGGGGTTAGCTCAATCCATCCACAAAAGAAAATCATTAAAAAAGACATCAAGAAAGGACCAAAATAACAGAGATCTCAGGAGGGAGACTGGGCACATTTTGTTTCAGCCCCAGTCTCTCTGAGAAGTGAAAAGCCATTCCTTCTTAGACGCACGGCCGTACATTTCTTAGCCAGTCTCTATGAGAAGTGAACAGCCGTTCACTTCTCAGACACACGGCCATATGCTTCTTAGCCAATCTCTCTGAGAAGTGAATGGATGTTCACTTCTCAAATGCACGGCCGTATGCTTCTTAGCCAATCTCTCTAAGAAGTGAACGGCCGTTCACTTCTCAAACGCACGGTGGTACACTTCTTAGCCAGTCTCTCTAAGAAGTGAATGGCCGTATGCTTCTTTTAGCCACAACCGTTCACTTCTCCTGGCCAAATTTTCCCAAATCTATCTCATGAGTGAGAGTAGTGAGCATTAAAAAGGAACAAAGTGCATTAAAAGGAGCATAAAGAGCATTGAAGAGGGGTACAAAGAGGGTACATCTATACAGTCAAGAGAATATTAGAGGGCAGTTGTCAGGATACACGTCATTCCGGCACATTTAGGAGGTCTTCCAACCCTAGAAAGTGTATGCCCATACCTTCCCTTAGCGAACAACCATACCCTTATCAATGCACGTTTGTTCCTTCCTAAGCGTACGCCCGTTCCCTTACGAATCCACACCCGTTCCTTAATAAGCCACATCCATTCCTTGAGCTGTGTATGCACATACCTTCCACTAAGCCACACCCATACCTTATCTAATAGCGTATGCCCGTACCTTCTGTTAAGCCATGCACTACATGTCGCCGCCTCATGGAATGTATCCTGGATACCATATGGGACCTTATGAAGTACAAATTGGTCCACGACTGAGGCAAGGACCTCCGATGGTATACTATCCATCTGGTCCAGCTCCCCCACCTATCATGCCCCAACCCGCACACCAGCCCTAGCCATGGCCATAGCAAGATTGACTCCAAAAATGTTGAGCCGGATAGCCATTGAAATAGGGAGGGGGGTAGCTGTAGAATAACACCATCGGCATCGGTTTAGCCAGCAGAGGGGCCAAGATAAGAGAGAAATAAACCTACCCACATTTCTAAACTAATCACCAAGTTTGATGGAACTGGAGATCCCATACCACATTTGGAAATGCTCAATCAGATTTGTGAGGCATTTGGCCATGTACACGACCAAGTTAAGGTGAGTGCCTTTGGCCTCACCCTAGATGGATAAGCGGGACAATGGTTTTAATCACTGAAGGTATAAGACAAAGCCACCTTTAAAGCCTTGAAAGAGGCTTTCAAACTGGGCTACTTATGACAAGGAACCCAATGGAGCCCAATTGAACAATTACACAATGTAAGACAAAAGGATGGAGAATCCATCCGGGATTATATCAACCAGGTGAGATATCTCCATTCTTGCATATAAGTTATCTGACGATGAAAGGTTGATTGGAGATTCCTAGAGGGCCTTGAAAATGTATCCTTGCACAAATCCCTATACGTCCTAGCCCACACCTCCTTTGAGCAATGCTACAGGAGTGCCATGGACTCTGAGGAAAATTTGAAGGGAACTCATTCTCAAGAATTACATGAGGAGGAATCCTTCAAAAAACTACTAGCACAAAATCCAAAGGGAAAGGGAAAGATTCCTCTTCAGGACAACAAATGGAATAGTGGCCTTAATGTAGCAAATGATCCAGCACTCGAGAACACGCCAAGGCAAGGATCAAGTTGGGCAACCCCATCTTTACCCAAAGACGGAATAAGTGTGGTTCCCAATTTGTCGAGCTAACCATACTAACACAGAGTGTCCACATTTGAGACCCCAACCCACTCTCTATTGTGCTTACTGCCAAAGGTGGGGAAATCACGAGACCACCAATTGTTACCGCCAAAGAGCTGCTCAAGCATGAGCCCTACCCCAAGCCTTACCCCCAAACCCTAGAAAACCGTTGGCCTTGCCAGCACCAGCACTACACAATGCACCTTAACTGGGCCATGAAGTGGCTTTGAGAGGAATTCTTAAGGTACTTAAAGTGCCCTTACCACCCCCAGTACTACCGTTCACTAGTTAACCTTAAGAGAGATCTTCAAAGAAGGCGAGGAGGGGTGAACCACTAATAGTACCATCTTTGAGCCCTTTGAGTCAAATAGTCCACCAGGCTCCCAGATCCTAAGTCACTATGTGATGGAAGGAGAACATATGTACCCAGTGTACCTAGCAACCCCAACCTTGCCAAGACAAGACTTGAATAACATGGCCAAATGACCACCTATGCAATGCTATCATTGTGCAGGACCTCATCGAATATTTGAGTGTGTGATCAAAAAAGGGATGGCTAGTACTCTTGTGAGTACCTACACCTTAACTGCTGCACCGTATTTACAAGGACTCTCCATTGAGAACAAGCACAATGGGGAAGGCATATGAGGCCAATCCTAGAACCAACATTAACTTGCTAAGTGTACAAGATGGCTTCATCCATAAGGTGCCTCTTAATGCAGTTACCAAAATTTAAAGTAGAAGAAGGGCTGCAGCTCATGCTGCATCGACCTCGCAAAGTTAGGGGCATCTATGACACATAAGGATTCTATCATGTAAGGAAGTCCCCTAACAAGCATGTGCAACAAGGTGCTTGCAAAAGAAAAAGGCCATGAAGAGAGAAAAAGGGGATAGCCACGTGGTTATAAAGTGTGGGTCCGATGATGGGACAACCACCAATGCGTCAACCTCCTCATCTGATAAGGAGAAGATGTTACCTTTAACCCCTCTTATCAGAGGAAAAATAGACCCCAATCAGCCTCCCCCAGAAGTTAGTTGAATATCCAAAACCCATTGAAGAGAAAGAAAGGTTGAAGACCTCTCAAGAGTTGGTCAGGTACTGTCAAGCTCAATTAGAGGAGGAACCTCAAGCACCGCACCTTGAAGAATGTCCCCCTATCCTTGACATAAGACCAATTGAGGAAACCCAAGAATATAACAGAGGTCTTGATGACCATGCACCCCCCTGAGAGACCTCCTCAAATGGTAGAACCAACAGCTATGGATAGCCCTCACCAGGGAAACCTGGTTGTGAAGTATCTCGAAAACCTAAGAGGACGATCACCAAAAAGGAACAGACACGGAAGTCCATGTTTCGATACCCTACACCCTACAAAAGCCTAGACACAAGCGAGGGTGATCCAGCTCAGGAAATTACATCTGTTCCTAAAGACATTGCAGGTCTCTCGTCCTTACTTTCTTCTCAAATCCAAATTGTTACCATATTATAGTAGTGATGTGTGTGAACACACTTAGGACCGCCGGGGCACTTTTTCCCTCACTAGGAGGTTTTTTCCCCCGTGCATTGTATATACGCCTATTATCTTCTAGGGCTTGTAATCTTTCATTTTTGGCACTCATAATACACTACTGTGTTGTGCTCAAGCTTTCTCATCTTCTTGAAGTTGTGTGTGCATTCCTGCAACCCTAATTCCAACAATTGGTATCAGAGCAGGCTTCCTCCTCCCGGGCAGCATCACCGGCACCTGCCGCTTCATCTCCTCCGATTGCAACGAGGTTTCACGAGCGTCTGCAGGTTAGTATATGCCGTGGGACAGCCCGTAGGGCTTGGTCGTTTCAGAATTTTGATCTGAAGTCATTTCGCCCTCCGTTTTTGCATTCCAAGTACTGCGCAGGCAAAATCGTCCTACTGTGCAGATTTTCTGTCAAGATTAAAATCTGCAGGACAGGTGCCCATTCGTCTGTTTTGGGCTGTGCTATATAGCACAGGTCGATTTTATACAGGTTTACCTCTTGCAGACAGCATTTACATCTAGTAGTACAGTCATTGGCCATGGCTGACAACAATGATGTATTCCGCATGTTGGCTGCTGAGGATAAGTTGGATGGCACCAACTATCCATTGTGGGCATATATGATGCGACATGTATTGGTAGCAAAGGGGTTATGGAATATTGTGCAGGGTATTGATGCACGTCCTATTGTGGCTGGAAATGCTGCAAACACATCAGAAACAGGTACTGTTGATGATGGTGCAGGCACAAGTGCTGTAGCAGCTGTTCGAGAACCACCACTTTCAGCAGAGCAGATTCGTTGGGATGGTAGAGATGCGCAGGCTCATGCCTTGATTGCGCTGTCTGTCAAACGTACCATTATCCCACATATTCGCTCCTGCAGGACTTCTAAGGATGCTTGGGATGTACTTGCCACATTGTATCAGGCAAGGAATGAGGCTCGTGTTGCTTACCTCCGAAAACAGTTGGAGAATGAGCATATGAACGAAGGTGATTCTATGGATAGCTTTTTGACAAAGATCAAGGATTTCAAAGAGCAGCTCATTTCTGCAGATGAAATCCTGTCAGACAGTTCACTTGTGCAGACTGTTTTGAATGGTCTACCAGATTCTTATCAGGGTTTTGCTTCCACTCTTCGCTTGATGATGAAAGGCAATCCCAATGCCTTATCATTTGAGGAGTTAGTTTCTGTTTTGCTGCAAGAAGACCAGTCAAGGCAAAATAGGAATAATATGCGTGTCGCAGATCAAGCTTTCGTTGCTAATCAGAGAAGCGGGAAAGGTAAAGCTGGCTTTTCTTCTAGTAAGCAGAAATCTGCAAATGCTGCGCAACCAAAGAAGGAAGACAAAGATGAGAAGAAGGGTGACAAACAGAAGACATTTTGCAAGTACTGTAAGGGAAATGATCATGTCATCAAAGCGTGTCCTAAGCTGGCTGCGAAAGAGGCTAAGAAGAAAGAGGCTGGTATGGCTGTTGCAGATGCCTCTCCTTCTAACAATGAATCTGCTAATGTTGTGCTAGATACAGATTGGGCATTCAATGCGCAGTGCAGTTATGACCCATCTTTGCATGACACATGTATGTCTGCAGTAGATTCAGATGTATGGTACTTTGACAGTGGTGCCACTAAGCATATCACCTCGCAGCGCAGTTTATTCACTTTCCTTGAGTCTGCTCCCACAGGGAATACTGTCACTTGTGCCAATAACTCCTCTTATCCCGTTAAAGGAGTTGGACAGATTGTGCTGAATGTTGCAAATGGCAACACCTTTACACTTTTTGATGCATTGTATGTGCCAGGGATCAAAAAGAATCTGCTGTCAGTCTCCGCATTTGCCAAAACAGGTTTGGTTGTAAAATTTGTGGATGACAGATGTACTGTTCATGATCTCTCTTGTGGTGACATCATTGTAGCATCTGGTTCACTATGTCGAGGGCTGTATAAGCTCAATATGGATGGCAAATGTGTAGAGGATTCAGCATGTGCTATTATGGATACGCAGGCTATTTCAAATGCAAAACTGTGGCATGCACGTTTTGGTCATCTGAATTTTGCAAGTTTGCTGCGCCTGCAGAAATCTGAAATGGTGTCTTCTTTGCCTAAGCTTGAGGCACCTGTCAAGCATGTTTGTGAGGGCTGCATATTGGGTAAAATGCAGCGTGCTTCCTTTCCCAAAGATGGATCAGTGAGAGCTGAACGCAGATTGCAGCTTGTTCACAGTGATGTTTGTGGACCCATGCAAACTCCATCATTTGGAAACTACCTTTACTTCGTGACTTTCATTGATGATTTTACCAGGCATGCATGGGTATATCCTTTGAAGGCAAAGTCCGAAGTGTTTTTGTGCTTCAAACAGTTTTTGGTTATGGCTGAAAATGTGTCAGAAAGTAAGATGGGCACCCTCCGTTCAGATCGAGGGGGGGAGTATATGTCTTCAGAATTTAATGCATTTCTGGCTGAGCGTGGGATAAAACACCAATGTACAGTGCCGTATACACCACAGCAAAATGGTGTGGCTGAGAGAAAAAACAGGTCTCTCATGGAAATGGCAAGATGTATGGTTAAGAGTCAAAGTCTACCACATGGTTTTTGGCTTGAGGCTGTCATGTGTGCCACTTATGTACTAAACAGGTGTCCCACCAAAGCATTACAGGTTGTCACTCCATATGAGGCTTGGCATGGCCGCAAGCCATCTGTTGGCCATTTACGTGTTTTTGGTTGCCTGGCATATGCATTAGTGCCTGTGCAACATCGCAGAAAATTGGATGACAAAGCTGTCAAATGTATTTTTGTTGGATATAGTGCTGAGAGCAAAGGCTATCGTTTGTATCATCCACAGACAAAGCGCATTTTGGTTAGCCGTGATGTTGTATTTGTGGAAGATGCAGTTCAGCCCTTGGTTTCATGTACTAAGGAGACAGATATCAGCTCACGTGATGTCTATGATACATTGTTGCCTCTTTTCAGTGGTGCACAGTCAAGTGCAATACCTCATGAGGCAGTTTTTCAGCCTATGCAGGTTTTAAATGATGGCACAGATCAGCCTATATCTGATGCAGATGTGCATGATGCACTTGAGGATGAGAGACAAGAGATTGAGGGCTCTAGGAATATGCCTAGATGGCTGGTGCAAACTTTGCGTGACAGCAAGTTGGATGCCCCTTTGTCTAGTCGCACTCGTTCTGGCTCTCATGGTGCCTCTTATGCGTCAGATTGTTATGCATTGGCTGTTTCTAGTATGTGCGATGAAAGTGAGCCTGTTTCATTTGATGAGGCACAAAGTTCAGAAAATTGGATGGCTGCTATGCAAGCAGAATACGATGCTATTATGAAGAATGGTACATGGTCTTTATGTGACTTGCCCCCTGGCAAGAAGGCCATTGGCACTAAGTGGGTATACAAATTGAAGCGTAAGCCTGATGGCACAGTGGATCGCCATAAGGCTAGGCTTGTTGCAAAAGGTTATGCTCAAGAGAAGGGCATTGATTTTGATGAGACTTTTGCTCCCACATGTCGTATGACCACTGTTCGTAGCATCTGTGCATTAGCAGCTCATAATGGTTGGAATGTACATCAGCTGGACATAAAAACTGCGTTCTTAAATGGAGATTTGCATGAGGAGGTGTATGTATCGCAGCCTCGTGGTTTTGTTCAAAGAGGGCAGGAAAACAAAGTGTGCAGGTTACAAAAGGCTTTATATGGTTTAAAGCAAGCTCCACGAGCTTGGTATGAAAAAATACATGCATATTTGACTGCACATGGGTTTCAGAATAGTCCAACAGAAAGCACTTTGTATGTTAAACGTGTGGATGGTGTACATCTAATCATTGCTCTCTATGTCGATGACATGCTGCTCACAGGACCAAATGAGAGTCATATTGCTGATTTTAAGGCTGATTTGAATGCCTCTTTTGAGATGTCAGATTTGGGGCATTTGCATCATTATTTGGGGATACAATTTAAGCAGTGTGATGGAGGTATTGCTTTGTGTCAGACAAAGTATATTGAAACATTGTTGCGGAGATTTGGCCTTGAAGACTGCAAGCCTATTGCTACTCCATTGAGTCTTCATGATGCTGGAGATCACTTTGATGTCACACTCTATCAGACAGCTGTTGGTTGCCTCATTTATGTATGCATTACGAGGCCAGACATTCAGTTTGCAGTCTCACAGGTGAGCAGATTTATGCATAGCCCAGGCATTAAGCATTGGCAGGCAGTGAAGCGTATCTTTCGCTATTTGAGTGGTACTCGGCATCTTGGGTTGTTTTATCCCAAGGGGGGATCATTGCCGCCAGATTTACATGTTTTTTCAGATTCTGACTGGGCTGGTTGTTATGACACACGCGTGTCCACGAGTGGTTTTTGCTTCATGCTTGGAAGCTCATGCATATCATGGTTGAGCAAGAAGCAGCCTACTGTGGCCACTTCTAGTTGTGAAGCTGAGTACAGGGCAGCTTTCACAGCTACGGTTGAGTGTGTGTGGCTCAGACGCCTTATGGCTGATTTGGGTGTTGGGCAGCCATCTGCCACCACCATCTTCACTGACAGTCAGAGCGCATTGGCAGTTGCACGGAACCCAGTGTTCCATGCTCGTACGAAGCACATTGAGGTGCACTACCATTATGTCAGGGAGAGACTCTCTGCAGGAGAGATCAGTTTGGCTTATGTGCCAACACAGGATAACCTTGCAGACCTTTTCACAAAGGCTCTGCCTCGTGAGAAGTTCGAAGCTTTTCGCAAAGCTTTGGGCTTACTCCCTTTTGTGGATTCGTCCACATAGCTAGACACTTCCCTATACATGAGTGCTAGCTCTTGTTCACCGCATCACTCCAGGGGGGATTTGTTACCATATTATAGTAGTGATGTGTGTGAACACACTTAGGACCGCCGGGGCACTTTTTCCCTCACTAGGAGGTTTTTTCCCCCGTGCATTGTATATACGCCTATTATCTTCTAGGGCTTGTAATCTTTCATTTTTGGCACTCATAATACACTACTGTGTTGTGCTCAAGCTTTCTCATCTTCTTGAAGTTGTGTGTGCATTCCTGCAACCCTAATTCCAACACAAATCCCCATCGGCACATTACTCCAAGGTAGCCTGAGTCTATGGAAATATTTGAAAGATTGGATGGAAGGATGGCTCAGAGCAGGAATGCAAGAGCCCGCAGAACTAGGAAGCTCTGCCAAGACTGATGAGGACGGATTCATAGAACCACATGGAGTCACCTTTGTATTATAATACAATTAAATATGGACTAAATCAAGACTGGCAAATTGAGTAATTATTTAATGAATTAGGGTGAGCTTGGCCCAACATCTGTTACATCTTCCATCAAATCCATACATGGTAATTTGTGTTATGTCAAGATCCATATGTCCCATTATAAGATCAATAAAAAGATCTATCCCACTAGTAGTGGACTTAACATCATCATCATCATCATTATGCTTAGATTCAATTCCTTCCTCATTATCTTGGATAAATACACCTTCATCTTGATTAGTTGGTGGTATCTCGCATTCTTCATCTTGACCCTCCGTATGTTCATTTTTGACTGCCACTTTGTCCATGAGCTCTTCAACATCCCTATCTTGAAAAATACTCTTTGAATGAGGAGTGACTTGTATGATATAGCACCATTTCGTGTCTTTTATATTTGCATGAAACACAATCTTATAAGAAGAAACAGTTCAAGTGTAAATTAAACATGCATAAGGATGATATAATAAAAGCTTATGATTAGAATTTACTTGATCACAAACCCACAATTCAAACAGTGGTGACATGTTTCAACCGCATTCTCTTAGCTTGGCTATTTCCTTAGCCTTGAATTGTGAAAAGAAAAATAGTTTTCCCAAAGGAGCAAAGATACCTCAAACCTTGCATCAACATTTTTGAAGCCTAAAACTTTCCTAATCATTTGATAAACCTCTTGATGACAATAACATAGGTATCGATACCAAGGTTGATGTTTCACAACAAGCTAATTAAGATGATGCAAAGAAGTGTTACAAGTGCGACAAGATTGGACATATCGCATGAAATTGTCCATGAAAGTCAAAGTTTATTTCACTTGGAATAAACATGATCAAAGATGATGAAGAAGAATACCCCAATGACTACTCTAACTCTTGAGGTAACATATTCATTTCATTTGATTATTTTTACAATAAATTTTATTTAAGATTTTTTATAAATTTCAATGAGAGTTTTTATGCATCAAAAGTAGAACTTCTTGGAGGAACTGGCCCTTCCATCTTGAACTATACTTTTACTACGTATTAGTCTTGTGGTATGGGACACAAGATTAATCTTATGTGAAGGATTCTAATGCATACTTATCTCTAGATTTATTTGGGATAATTTTTGGTGGTATAGGACACTACAATTTATTGCACATAGCGTAAGTCCTCAATATAATGTCTGTCATAATTAGAGAAGCAACTAGAATTTTTATATGGTAAAACAATGATCTCCTTTGCTCACAAGTAAGAAAACGTGCAACTGAGGTTAGTTTCTTATCCAAGCAGGAGGGATGTTACATAATTTCCACCCTTTAACTAAACAAGGATGCTCGAACACTAGTGTGCCATCCTAGTGAATTGGTATCGTGGTTGACCCCACATTAAATACTAGCTACCTGGTGTTATTGGTATAGCTTGAGACCGTACTTGATGGGTGTATATTGTTGAGGTGTAGCAAGTAGTGCCATGGTTGATGATTATATTATGATGAAAGTGAAACAAGTGGACCATGTCAACTGCACACAGTCAAAGTATAATAAGTGGTTTATGCAATCGATGTGCCCTGCTAGTTCAATTGTAACAAGTGGTATGCCATGCTAATTGAAGTGTAACAAGTGGCAATACACACCATGCTAGATGATGTGTATAATGATACTCTCATCATAGTGAAACAAGTGGTAAGAGTATGTTGTGTTTGTGCCTATCAACATTTCATATTAGGATTAATTGTAGAGAAGGTAATTAATTGGAACAACTAGTGTGTTTACATTTATGAGGTAGGTGATGAGTAGTGCACGTGTCACACATGAAGGATCTTCTCTATATCATCTCAAATTTTTGCATTATTTTGTTGGCCATGTACAAAGTATTTATGCACGCTTGAGCGTGGCCTTACTATATTACTAGCACATATGTTAGAAGAGTTTTGGTTATTTGCTTAGTGTTCAAACAAGATCTTATTGTAAAAGTGAAAAAGCAAGCCCTATTTTGTATCCACAACTATTATTAGCTCTTTGGGCTATATATTGAATACAATTCTCAAAATACTCATATCGTGGAAGGGGAGGTGTACACATGAGGGTGGAGTCTATGTTTTAATCCTTGATATTTTTGTGAGTTTGATTAGATTCTTCAAGAAGTACATGAGGTCCCGTAAGATTAATGCTTAATGTATTAATGTATTATACATTATGCATCAATACATTACGCATTATTCATAATGCATTAATGCATTAAGACTGTGCATTAATGCTTAATGCATAAGCATAATGCAATGTGCATTATACATAGTGCATATTGCATTATGCCTATGCATGCATTAATGCTTAATGCATAAGCATAATGTAATATCCATTATACATAATGCATTTAACATATGCTTAATGCATTATGCATTATGCACAATGCATTACGCATACGCTTAATGTGTTAAGCATATGCTTGATACATTAAGCCTATGCATTAATGCTTAATGGATAAGCATAATGCATTAAGAATATGCTTAATGCAACATAATGTATTAAGCATATGCTTAATGCATAAGCATAATGTAATATGCATTAAACATATGCTTAATGCATTAAGCCTATACATTAATGCTATAAACATAATGCAATATGCATTATGCATAATGCATTAATGCATTAATGCATATACTTAATACATTATGTTGCATTAGCATTATGCATAATGCATTAATGCATTAATGCATATACTTAATACATTATGTTGCATTAAGCATATTCTCTTATGCATACTCCAATGCATGAGGCTTATGTATATGGCCTTATGCATATGGCTAATGCATGCATAGGTTTCAATCATATGGCGCATGCATATGGCTAATACATAAGTCTCAAGCATGCATTGAAAGCTATCGACATGCATTGGTATAGCTACCGGCATGCCTAGGTAGCTACCGACATGCATTGGAATCTACCAGAATGTCTACATAGCTACCGGCATGCCTAGGAAGCTATCAGCATGCATTGGAAGCAACCGGCATGCATTGGAAGCTATCGGTATGCATTGGTAGCTACCGGCATGCATTGGAAGTACCGACATGCATTGGAAGTACCGACATGCATTAGTAGCTACCAGCATGCCTAGGTAGCTATCGACATGCATTGGAAGCTACGGGCATGCCTAGGTAGCCACCGACATTGGTAGCACCCGGCATGCATTAAAAGACATCGACATGCCTAGGTAGCTACCGGCATACATTGGAAGTTATTGGCATGCCTAGGTTACTACCGGCATGCTTATTCACAAGTCTCATACATGTGGCTTATTTGTTAAGATGTCAAGCTCAACATGAGCTGACACTCACGAGGTGCCTGCATGACTGTTTGACATTTATATCATTGGTGGGTTTGGTGCCTGGCACCGACATATCTTTGCCAGAGATTCTACAGCTGGACTACACCGACTAGTCCACATCTACTCACTCCTCTTAGCATGTTCACATTATGGACTGCTTGTATATACTCTATTATGTGTGTTGGTCACTTTATCTTCTTTGTAGACCTCTTTTGTTGTGTGAAGAAAAAGAAGAATTTTCAGCCTCTCACCTTGTGTGTTCTCTTCTAGGGTTTATGGAACTGCAGGAAGGGAGATTGGTTGTGCAGACCCTGTGTGTGCTGCAAAAAGGTCTCAAAGTTGCCATTGGGTGTATGTATACAAAGTAAGGTCACTTGTCTCTACAGAGAAGAATACATCAGTTTGTGCAGGTCAAGAGCAGGTCAGGCAAGAGTGTTGTTGCTAGTAAATTTGTGTTGTAGAAAAGATGTCGAATGATGGAATAAACCAGATTGTTGCAGAGAAGCTTGACAAAAACAACTTCCATGCTTGGAGGTTTAGATTGACCAATTTCTTGATGGGAAAAGGTTACTAGGACTACATTGAAGGTGAACATGAGGAGCCACCGGAGATACCAGAGAATAATCCAACTATTGTAGATATAAAAGAGTTCAAGGATTGGAATCAAGGAGCAAGGAAAGTCATGTATTGGCATTCTATCAGCATACACGACACTATGATTGGGCAAATGCAGGATGCCAAGTCACCTAAAGAGGCTTGCGACACCTTGGTGAAGCTATATGGAACCAACACTAAGGCACGAAAAATTCAGTTGAAGAATGAGCTTCATATTGTGGAGAAGAAGAATACATCCGTGAATGATTATGCTTTGAAGATCAAGGTCATTGTGGAATCCCTTGCATTAATTGGTGTTTCTGTGGATAATGATGATAAGGTGGAAGTGTGTCTGCGTGATCTCGGGCCATAATACAAGGCATTTAAGACGTCTATTCAAACTCGGGAGAACAATCCCAACTTCACAAATTTGGTGTCAATGTTGATCATTGAAGAGAAGAACTTGGGTGAAGATCAACAGTCTTCACAAAACAAAAATAGTTTAGAGCAGCAGGACTTCTACACAAGTTTAGGTAGAGGAGGAGGTAGAGGTCATAGACGTGCCAAGGTGGTGGCTGAACATGTAATCAAAATTATGGTTAGCAGCAGCAATAGTCCCAAGATTCACACAACAACATACAGGCGAAAGAGGCCAGTTTAGAGGCAAGGGGAGTCAATGAGGTCATGCTAATTGGAAAAGGCAACATAATGATACACGGGTGTTTTTTTACTGTGGTAAGCCTGGGCATGTGCAGGGCAGATTGCTATAAGAAGCAAAGTGACATGTAAAATGGAAACGTGAAGCAAAACAACTATGCATCCTCTAGCAGAAATAATGACGATAATGAGAGGTTGTTTGTTATGTAACATGTGGTTAATGTTGTGTCTGGAAATGATGCAGAAGCATGTAAGGATGATATGTAAGGATGATGTATGGTATGTTGATTCAGGTGCTTCGAACCACATGACAAGTCATAGTGAGTGGTTCAAGGAAATGAAGAGTCTTGAAAGACTAGGTTTTGTTGAAAAACAGGGGATGACACTACTCATTCGATTGCCCATGTTGGAGATGTGCCATTGTCTATGTAGGATGGTAAAGTGAAGTACCTTGCAGATGTACTTCATGTTCTAAACATTACAAAGAATCTGGTTCTTGTTGGCCAGATGATTGAGTAGGGTTTGTAGGTTCGGTTTAACCGTGATGGCTATTATGTAGAAGACTTCAAAGATAAGTGCAGGTTGGTTGCAAAAGGCAACAAAGTGGGCAGGATGTTTACATTGAATGTGAATATGCCTGAAGTGAGTGCTGCAATGTTTGCAAATGGTTTAGGAGTTGTTGCAGATACAGACACTTGGCATAAGATGATTAAGTAGGGTTTGTAGGTTCGGTTTAACCGTGATGGCTATTATGTAGAAGACTTCAAAGATAAGTGCAGGTTGGTTGCAAAAGGCAACAGAGTGGGCAGGATGTTTACATTGAATGTGAATATGCCTAAAGTGAGTGGTGCAATGTTTGCAAATGGTTTAGGAGTTGTTGCAGATACAGACACTTGACATGTCAGTGTGCAAAGAATGAAGTCTATGCAGACTAAAGAAATTGTGACAGGGTTGTCTAAGTTTAAAGTTGAAGGTATGTAGAAAGTTTGTGAAGCATGTCAATTTGGAAAGCAAACAAAACATGTATTTCCACATGACAAAAATGTGAGTAAGAATGTGCTAGATGTTGTGCATTCAGATATATGGGGTCCTGCAAAGACTATGTCTATGGGTGGTTGCAGGTACTACGTAACATTCATTGATGACCACACGAGGAAAGTGTGGGTGTACTTCATGAAGGAGAAGAGTGAAGTGTTCACTCATTTTCAGAATTTCAAAGTTATGGTTGAAAAGCAGACAGGAAAGTATGTGAAGTGCCTAAGGTCAGATGGAGGGGGAGAATACTTCTCCAATGAGTTCTCTAAATTCTTGCGAAAGAATGGCATTCAAAGACAATTTACATGTAGATATACACTCCGCAGTAAAATGGAGTTGCTAAGCAAAAAAACAGGCACATTGTAGAAATAGCACGAGCATTGATGGCTGAGAAGAATATGCCACATAGCTATTGGGTTGAGGCTATGTCTACATTAGCTATATCATGAACAAGACTCCTACTACAGCCATACATGATGTAATGCCAGAGGAGAAGTTTACTAGCAAGAAACCTGATTTGTCTCACTCGAAATTTTTTGAATGTATTGCATATGTGCATGTGCTAGATGAGTAACGTACCAAGATGGACGAAAAAGCAGAAAAATGTGTGTTTATTGGGTATTCCCTTGAGCAAAAGGGATATAGATGTTATAATCTTGCTACACGTGAATTGAGGGTAAGCAGGGATGTTGTATTTGATGAGATGAGTAGCTGGTATGCTGCTGAAAAGGATGCTATTGGGACTGACATAAGTGGAAATGTGGTTGCATAGAATGCAGATCAACAATCACAGTCATTGAGTGGACCAGGAGAGTCCTCATCCAGTGGTTCTGTTGATAGACCATGGAGTGGTAGACTGCGTCATAATACTAGTCCTAAAAATGTAGTTGGTACATCACATAAAGGCAAAGAGAAAGTGGTTGAGCCCCTTGGTATGCCTGACATTTTTGCAGGGCATTCTCTTGTTGATGGAGATTCTAGTGGCTCGAATATGAGCCTTGATGAGGAGCTTGGAATTCCAGCAACAATGAGGACACCTGGTGTGAAGAAGGCTATGGAAGCCATGAATTTAAAGTTACGAAGATCTTGAAGAGTCAAAAATCCTGTGCAGAGGTTGACTTGTGATGGTTATGTGGCACATCACTATGCGTATTTGGCAAAAGTTGTGCAAGTTATAGAACCCACATGCTTTGATGAGGCTATTGGAAATGTGTGTTGGAAGAAAGCAATGGATGAGGAGATGGATGCATTATATGGAAATGAGACTTAGGATTTTGTGCCATTGCCTAAAGGCAAGAAAGCTATTGGTTGTTTGTAAGTGGGTGTATAAGGTAAAACATAACAGTGATGGTAGCATAATCAGGTATGTAAGGTTCCTCCTCAGCTCCTAAAAGATGTATAAGCTCTCTTGTCAGTCCCCTGTAATCATCCCCTATTTCAAAATGCAAGAAAATAGTATTTTCTTAAAAGATGTATAAGCTCTCCTGTCAGTCCCCTGTAATCATCCCCTATTTCAGAATGCAAGAAAATAGTATTTTCCTTTGTTTTTAGTCTAGAGAGAGAAAATATTCTAGAGAGAGATAATTCAATTTTGAGATATTTTTGGATACAAAGTTTCTCCTTATATTTAAGATGAATTCCCCTGAAACAGAAGTTCAAAAAGAATTTTCCAATTTGCATTAGAAATTAACTGAATATGTGAATTAGAGACCTTAGCCTAAGGGTCCACACTTTCAAAAATTTTTGATTAAGGTCCAAATAAGGTTCTAAAGGGCCAATAGGATTAATCCAAGTGTTTCAATAAGAAAAATACAAAGAATAAAAGAAAATCCCCCAAAAATGAGTAAATGCTCACATAAGATGAAGAGTTGACCAACTACTGGGTTTATTAGTTAAAAAATGAGGTTTATTAGTTTAAAAAATGAATTTTTGACACCTCAATAAGGAGGGAGGGGGCTCATGAAGGAGGCGCCTAAATCAAACGATTATTTCTCATTTTTAATTCAAAAAAATTGAGATATTTCATCTCTCCTCTTTCAAACTGGATCAAAAAGTGAGCCAAACTGGTCCAAAACTTGTCCAAAATGAATCAAACTGAAGCTGGAAGCCTCTAGATCCCAGTTGGACTTGGTTGGTGGCCTCCCTCACTTTTAAATATACCCTCATTCCTTTGTATTTTCATCTTTTTGTATTTACATGACAATATAATCTTCAAATTAGTGTAATTTTAGTATCCCTCTATTTTGCCTCTACTTTGGGAAGCTTTGGAGCTTCACAAATCTCCATTCTCCCTTGGAGATTACCCTCCCCATCTTGGTGGCCAAGCTTTCCTTGTGGGCTTCACTTCTTTTTAAAGAATCAAGCCAAAAACCAAAGGTAAGCCTTAATCTCCATGGTGTTTTTCTATCTTTCTCAATGGTTATTTTCTTCCCAACCTCTCTAATGCTTGGGAAGCTTCTTTATCAATGGTTTTTTCTTGAAATCAAGCTTTTTAGTGATTCTAATGTTTAATTGGATTAATGCTAATCTTTTATGCTTAAAAATTTAAAGTTTTTGATTAGTAAATCTCTTTTTTTGAAAGATTAATCGTCTTTTTGGGTGGATCCTTATTAGAAGGATGGATCTTAGTGGTAATCTCATTATCTTAATCAAAACTCTAGGCTTGACAAGCTAAAGAAGAAGATTAAGTATTTTTATGATTTTAATCTAGATAAAAATGATGATTAATTCTTTTAAACTTTTTATGATTAAGAAAAATCATATTAATTCATTTTAAGATTGAAAAGGAGTTATGCTAACATTTTTGTAAGTATTTTCATATAGGAATGATAAATGGATATTTTTAAGATTAATCAAGAGGTTTAATTATAATGATGCTTATAATTATGCTATGTATGCATAATAAATTTTTTAGTTTAAAAGAGGAATTCCCACCACATTTCATAATTATGAGTATTTACTTAAAAGTAGAATTTTTGAGAATTCTCAGAAAATGCAGCAAAGCTATGGTAAAATTTTAAATTTTAAATTTGATTTTATGCATAATTTTGTTAATACAAAAAGAGGAATTTCCATCGTAATATAGGCATAAATATTTTTATGCTAAAAGAATGTTTTTTGTTACATTTATGAAAAATACTTTTATAGTATTTATGCATAATTATTTAAATAGAGAAAAGAGAAATTTTTGTTATAATTATCTTTAATATGTACATGCATAAACATTTAGATGCAAAAAGAGGAATTCTCATCATATTCTAGGCATAAACATTTTTATGCTAAAAGAATGATTTTTGTTACATTTATGAAAAATACTTTTATAGTATTTATGCATAATTGTTTAAATAGAGAAAAGAGGAGTTTTTATATTTATCTTTACATATTTACATGCATAAAAATTTAGATACAAAAAGAGAAATTTTCACGATATATTTTGTACAAACATTTTAAATATTAAAAGAGGAATTTTGGTCATAATTCAAAATAGGTATATTCATATACACGGATTTTATTTTAGAGGAATTTTCATCGTACTTTAATTAGGAAAATGCCTAAAGTAATTCTGGTGTTAAAAGAGAAGGTTTCACCATAATTCTACATAGAAATTTAGGGCATGCTGATGTTGAGTTTCAATTGGAGAAAAGAATAATTTAGAATAATTCTATGAGAATAATTCAATAAAATGATATATGCATATTCACAAATGGATCATTGGAAAAAGAATTATCTTTCCATTATTCACGAATAGTATTATTTTTAATTCTGTTATGTCCTAGAAAGAATGAATTCTCATAATTTTGGATTTTCCCTTAAGAATGGAAATCACAGTTAATTTATCAGAAAAAAAATGAAGAATTATCTTTAGAAAATATCTTTAGGATTAAATTCAAGTAATTTAGGGTTAGACTACGACCGCGTGAGAAAGGTGGGCTAGTAAGATACTTACCCATCTCTCGAATCAGAAATTAAGCAAAACCTTGTGACCATTCCCATTTCTTGAGTACAAAGAATGGATTACCGGTGATTTAGAGAAGTTTTCCTTACACTCGTAATCATCGAGAAATAAGTCAAAAATTCATTGTAATTGATGGGTGGGTTACCGAGATACTAGAATTGTGATTTTCATTAAGAAAGTCTAGATTCTGAGAGAAAGGGTCTTGTGGAATCAAACTCAATGGAAAATTCTTACTTGCATAGAAACTCTCTTTTTGAAAAAGGACTGTCTTATGCCAGAATGCTAGAGGAAGCATTTGGCTTATGGTTTAATCTAAGGAGAGTTATGTTGCAATAGCTGGCAGGGAGTCATCGAAGGACATCTCCTGAAAGCAAAGCCTGCCAAGGTCTTGACCAGCCTCGGTATGGTTAAAATGGTGTGCTTTCGGTACGATGGACGAGGGCCGACGAAGCGGTCCGTAAGTGAAGTGCTAGGACACCTAAGGAGGATCCTAGAGGGTTCTAACCAGGCGATGCACGGGCTCGCTGCTAAGACACCCATGCATATGTTGAGGAAGATATGGATGGACTTGCAAGGAATTATCTATGTGAACTGGAGCTTGAAATTGGATCTCGTTGGTTGACTAGCTGGTCTTCAACACCCACGGAGATTTCGGATGACATTTTGATTGTAAAACAATGGACTAGAAGTTTGAGGATTATGATGGAAACATTATGGTTTCATTCCAATTCTGTTTTAAAGACAGTTGAATTTGTGAAAAAGGCAATTTCATATTTTGGGTGTGTAAGTGGTGTGTCTATTTTGTATTTTGCTTGAGTGCCAGCTAGGGGGCCTGGGAACTCTTTTCCCTAGTACCTGGGACCAAAACACAACCAAATTTTTATAAAAAGGGACTAATTCAATGGTTGGGTGGTTGGCTAACCCATGGGCCGGGCTGGGATCAGTGGATTCCTATAATAAATTTAGATACGTTCAAGTTATGCTAGTTAGAGTAAGTCCTAGGAAGATTCTTGTTCTATGGGAAAGAATCTATGACTATGCCTCACTTAAGGGAAAAAAAGCGATGACTTCTATGAACCAAGTGTAAGTCTAGAATATAAAGGATAGTTAAGGCCTTGACCTGTTAAAATTTTCATTAGAAGATTTTTCGTGGAGGAATCGCCTATGCTTTCTGGGCGAGGGAAGTTTTTTTTCCGGGTCCGGTTTTGGAAGAACCGCCGGATTAGTCTCTTGTCCGGACATTCATGGTGGGCGAGGCCCCGAGTAGGAAGCTCTGCCCTGCACGCAAGGTTGCTACTTTCGGTGCCAACACTCCAGAGTTTGATGCGCAGAGGGGCCAGGAGTCTCACAAGGTATAAGGCTAGATTGGTAGCCAAAGGATATGTGCAGACACATGGGATTGATTATGAGGAGACATTTTCCCAGTTGCAAAGATGACAACTCTGAGAGTTGTGATTGCAGTGGCTGCCAGCTGAAGGCTGGTTTTTACATCAGATGGATGTAAAAAATGTGTTCTTGCATGGTAACGTGCAAGAAGAGGTGTATATGAATCAGCCCACTAGGTTTTGAGGATACAGGTCACCCAGAGTATGTGTGTAAGCTTCGTAAGGCCTTGTATGGACTGAAGTAAGATCCACGAGCATGGCATGACAAGATTGGTGAGTATCTTGTCAATATTGATTTTCATATGGCAAATGGAGATCACTCTTTGTGCGCAAGAGTGATAAGGGTATTGTGATCATCACCATTTATATAGATAATCTTATTGTTGGGGGTGACAACTTGGAAGAGATTGAGCATGTGAAAAGTCTTCTCAAAAGGAAGTTTGAGATGAAGGATTTGGGAGATCTGTGCTACTTTTTGAGAATTGAGGTCATTCGCACACCTAAAGGTTATTTGACTGTCACAGAGACAGTATGCATTAGACATGTTGTCCAAGTATGGTATGGCTGATTGCAAGCCATACCATACTTAGACATGTTGTCCAAGTATGGTATGGCTGATTGCAAGCCAATATCGGTGCCATTAGATCAAAATGGCAAGCTTAGTGCAGATGCAAGTTATGTGTTGGAGGATCCCACTATGTAGTACAGGAAGATTGTGGGGAGTCTGATCTATGTCACGATCAGTAGGCTAGATTTAAGCTACACTGTTGGCTTAGAGAGCCAATTTATGCAAGTTCCACGCAAACCACATCCTGACAGTGTGCGACACACATTTCGATATTTCAGGGCCACTATTGATTATGCATTGTTTTATGTAGCAGGTGTGCCAATGGAGCTATATGGGTACACAGATGTGGATTGGGTATGTAGCATCTCAGAGACAGGAGATCTACCAGTGGATTTATGTTTTCATTAGGGAGTGCTGCTGTGATATGGAGAAACAAGAAGCAGCCCACAATTGCCTTATCGAGCACAGAGGCAGAGTACAGAGGAGCTACGGTGGCAGCATGTGAGGTAGCTTGGTTACGCAAGCTACTTGTTGATTTGGGGTTTTATGTGGAGAGAAAGGTTGTCATATATTGTGAAAATCTTAGTAGTATACAGTTGTCCAGGAACCCAGTTTTCCATGCGCGGATGAAACACATTGAGGTGCATTACCACGTCATCACAGAGAGTCTTGGCAGGCAACATGAACTTGGCCTACGTCAGCACACAGAGGATCAGATTGCTAACATCTTCACGAAGGCCTTGGGAGCTCAGAAGCTCCACAGATTTTGCGATATGCTTGGAGTTCATGAGCTAGAGTTGAGCTTGAGGGGGAGTGTTGAGATGTCAAGCTCAACATGAGCTGACACTCACGAGGTGCCTAGATGACCGTTTGACATTTATATCACTGGCGGGTTTGGTAGTTGGCACCGACATATTTTCACCGGAGATTCTATAGCTGGACTACACCGACTAGTCCACATCTACTCACTCCTCTTAGCGTGTTCACATTATGGATCCCTGCCCCCTCCGACTACACCGACTAGTCCACATCTACTCACTCCTCTTAGCGTGTTCACATTATGGATGAAAGATCCCTGCCCCTCCGCGCAACGAATTGTGGGGTGCTAGCAGTGGAAGTAGCACTTCTTGCTGCGTAAGGCAGAGTCTCTCACTCGGGGCCTCGTCCACGGATATCCAGACGAGAGACTAATCCCTCGGTTCTTCCAAAACCGAACCCGAAAAAACTTCCCTTGCCCAGAAAGCACGGGCGATTCCTCCAGGATATTTTTATTCTAACGTAGTCAAGAGTCTTAACTGACCAAACTGATCCGACCGAGCCCGTAAGTCACATGGTCAGATCAAGGAAGAGACTTGCACTTAGATCATAGAGACCAAATTATGCTTTTTTCCTCATCAAGAGGCATAGCCGTTGATTCTTTTCCATAGAACAAAGACTATTCGGGATTTACTTCATCTATCGTACCATAACAGAATTTAGTCTCATTTTAGGGATCCATCAGTCCAGCCTAACCCCATCCAGTCCCATGGGTTAGCCAACCGCCCAACCACTATAGTGATAGGATCCATTTAGGAATTTAGTTATGTTTTTCCCCGGGTACCAAGGAAAAAAGTTCTCAGGCCCCCTAGTTGGCGCTTCAAGCAAACTTCAAGATAGTCACACCACTTACACACCCAATATGAAATTGCATGTTTCACATATTCAACTGTCTTTAAAACAACCTTTTAATGAAACCATAGTACCACTGATCATAATCCTCTAAAATATCCAGGTTAAATTCTAATTTCCAATCATTCCTCCATCGGTGTACCTATGGCATCATTGGCAACCAGAACGCTCACCACCTATTCACTTAGGGGCCTTTTCAATAGTTCCTAGCTCATAGTACCCAGAAATATATTCACTTATGAAAATCCAGATGGACTCTCTGTTGAAGATCAGCAAGATCAACCAACAGATCCATATAAAAGAGCCATGGACTCATCCGTTGAAGACCAGCAAGGACAATCAACGAGATCCATGCCCGAATTCAGAAAACAACTCTAACTCCTTGTTCCATTTTCTTCCTCGATGCACGCGTGGGTATCTTCAGAGCGACCTAGAGCCCGAGCACCGTATGGTCAGCACCCTCTAGGCTCCTTCGCAGGTCACCTAGCACTTCACTCATAGGCCGCTTCCTTGGTCCCTCATCCACCGTATCGGAAGCTCACCATTTAAATCGAACCGAGGCTGGTCAACCTCGGTCGACCTTGCTACGCGAGACATCCTCCATTGACTCTCCATCAGCTATTGCAACTTTATCAATTAGGTCTCCACAACCTCATTCACAAGATGGTCAAAATGCTTTCCAAGCATTCTTGACATAAAACTGTCATTTAAAAACAGGTCATAACGAACTCTCATCTTTCCACATTGTTCCACATCCTTTCTCGTTATTCTGCATTCTTCTACATCAATTCACATTACTTATTCCACATCATCCAGTCATATATATTCCCATCATCTTCATCCATCCTCATCCAATCACATCATATTACATCTCATCACATCTATCCACATCTATCCTCATCACATCTCATCCATTCTCATCTACCCATATCCACATCACATCACATCACATCCATTCACATCACATCTCATCCATTCACATCTACCCCGATCCACATCACATCCATTCACATCTATCCCTATTCACATCACATCCATTCACATCACATCTCATCGCATCCATTCACATCTATTTACATAACGTCACATTCACATCCATTCACATCTCATCGCATCCATTCACATCCATCACATTCATTACATCCACATCATATCACATACATTCCATCCATATTACATCACGTCCACATCTCATGCTCATCCATTTACATCACATCACATCCTTTCACATATCATCACATCTTAATCTTATCTCATCACATTTACATGCACATCCATTTATATCACATCACATCCCAACCACATCTCTTCACATCCACATCCACATCCATTACATCACATCCCATCCACATCCACATCCATTTACATCACATCACATCCCATCCACATCTCATTGCATCCACATCCACATCCATTTACATCACATCACATCCCATCCACATCCACTCACATCTTATCACATCCACTCACATCCTATCACATCGCATTCACATCTTATCACATCTACTCACATCCATTCACATCTTATCACATCCACTCACATCCTATCACATCTCATTCACATCTTATCACATCTAGTAACTTTTTGTACTTTGATACCAATGGTGGGACTTTTTCTAAATTTCTGCCAATTGCTTGGCCTAGTTAAAGGTACTTTTTCTCGATGGATATATTCTTTCTCAAATTTCTCAAGTGAAATACATTCAATATTCTTATTTGAGTAAAATATTCATGGGATTTACAAAAATCAATTCTACCCATATTTTCCAATAAAATTAATAATACTCAAAATTTCACTTTTGATAAATGCTAATAATTTGAATTATGCTAAAAATTTCTCTTTTACCATTTAATTTCTTGGATCTCAAATATCATGGAAATTTCTCCTTTTGCATAAAATAAATTTATCAAAAATTCTTCTTTTACCATTTAATTACTTGGATCTCAATTATCATGGAAATTCCTCTTTTTGCATTTAAATGATTGAATTCCAAATGTCATGGGAATTCCTCTTTTATCATAAAATAAAGTTATCTAAAGTTCCTCTTTTCTTTAATAAAATCATCCATTATTTCAAATATGCCAAGAATTTCACTTTTACCATTTAAATGATTGAATTCCAAATGTCATGGGAATTCCTCTTTTATCATTTAAAAATTTCTCATGCATAAAAATTTTTTTATTTAAAATTTCTCTTCAAATTAAATTTTTAATATACCAAAATTTCTCTTTTTCTATTTAATTACATGGATCTCCATTATCATGGGAGTTCCTCTTTTTGCATAAAAATAAAATTACCAAAAATTTCTCTTTTCTCTAATTAATTATTTATGCATAAATACTAAAATTTTATTTCCCATGAATATGATGAAAATCATTCTTTTAGCATAGGATGTCCAATCCTAGAATATGGTAGGAAGTCCTCTTTTAGCACTATTCATAAAAATAAGATATGTATTATTTTCTAAAATTTTTTCCATATCTTCGCTGCTATTACTGATAATTTTTAATTTTTCTACAAAAGAATAAGACATTGAAATACAATTATGATAGAAGATCTATTCATAAACTTAAATCCAATTTATGGAATTAAAACATAAATTTAGCCATAATCATAATCTTAATTATAATTAATCTACTAGATTAGGCTATTTCTACTATTCTTCTTTTTCCAAAATGATAGGATTTATCTCTTTCACATTTATAATCACTTAAAGTAGTTTTTTTAAACTACTTATAAGAATTTATCATAATTTTATTATCATAAAAGCATAAAAAAGCCATTTTCTTAACCTCTAGCTTAACAAGCTTAGAGTTTGATTTTGAATTAAGAATTTATCAATGAGAAGCATTCATTTGCTAAAGAATTAGTCATAGGAATGACTATTCTTTTGGGAGAGAGAGATATACATAAGAAGCATTCTAATTAGACATAAAGATTAAATTTTTTCTTAATTATTCATTACAATTCTTAGGGAAAGCTTGATTTACATTAAAAACAATTAATTAGAAACTTCTCAAGCTTGAGAGGGGTTGATAAGTGAAATCATTTGAGAATATAATCAAAAACCATGAAATTCCTTCTTACCTTTAGGTTTGGCTTGCTTCTTTATCTAGAAGTGAAGCCCCCAACCAATCAATTGGTTAAGAAAGCTCCAAGAGTTGTTGAAGAGAGAGAAGGTCCAAGTTCTCCAAAAGTAGAGGATTTTTAAGGGATAATAGAAAATATCATTATTTTAATGTAATACTGCATGGTATAGTTCACTGATTTTTTTTACAAAAGACTAAGGATCTATTTATAGGTAAGGGAGGCCACTAACCAAGTCCAACTGGGTTCTAGAATTTTCTAGGTTCAGTTTGACTCAATTTGGACAAGATTTGAACTAGTTTGGCTCCCTTTTTTATTTGGTTTGATCCAGGAGAGAGGAGAGATAAAAATATCACAAATTATTTTAATTAAAAACCCTTCCACATGTGTGAAATAGGCACCTACCTCAAGAGTCCCCCTCTCCTTACCAAGGTGTCAAAAATGCATCATTATTCTAAAATATCTCATTTTTTTAGTAATATCTCATAGTTTTTAACTAATAAACCTTGTACTCATTCAACTCTTCATCTTATGTGAGCATTTACTCATTTTTGGGTATTTTATTTTATTCTTTTGGATTTATCTCATCCCCACACTTGGATTAATCCAATTGGCCCATTGGAACCTTAATTGGACCATACTCCAAAAATTTCTGAAAATGTAGACCCTTAGGCTAAGGTCCTTTGTACACATTTTCAATTAATTCCAAATGCACATTAGAAAGTTCATTTTGAATTTTTGTTTCACGAGAATCCATTTTAGACACTAGGAGGATTTTTATATCCAAAGATATCTTAATTTAGGATTATCTCTCTCTAGACTTTTTCTCTCTCTAGGCCAAAACAGGGTAAAATAAGATCTTTCTTCTATTTCAAAGAGGGGAATAATTACAAGAACAAAAGCGGAGGTTCTTACACCTTTACACCTCAAAAGTTGGAGGGAGGAATCTTACATCCTACCTCACTTAAAAAAACGTGAGATGTCCTCATCTCGCAGGTGGAGTATAATCTCTTTCATCTTCTTCTTCTTCAATCACTTCCAGCGTTACTGCCTTGGAAGTGGACGACTGATTTGGAAACATCTCTCTTTGACTTCCCCTAATCTGAGGCGAAGGTCTTGCATTACTTTGGATTGAAACTGAGGGTTGGTTAGAGGGTCTACCTCTGGGATTTTCCTGATTTTGACGGAAAGGAACGTGATTACTCTAGAAGGAAGGAGCTGGAGTCTAGAGTCTTGGTCTCTTTTTTCCCTGCCCCCAAAAACCTTGATCCAAAAGGAGTTAGGCAATCCATACTGCGATGTCCAAATCCTTGATAGTTATAGCATTTCACTTTCTTGTTCAAGGGTGAAACTTCTGAAGTTGAATTCCAGGGGATTGAGTTCCGAGAAAAGGACCTTTCTTCCATTCTGGAACTTTCCATATCCTAAGCTTGACCTTGTTGCCTCTTAGGCAGTGGAAAGTTGGAACGAGCTAGAAATCTTTTGAAAGATGATGGTGCTGGCCTCAGCGGGACCTTGACATCAAAGGCCTTGGCGAAATCCTTCGCCATCCACACTGCTTCGACCATGGAAACTGCCTTGGCATTCTTCACTAGGATATTCAAAGGTTCATTCAGTCCCCGAACAAACCTGGCCATCAGTTGTTCTTCATCCAACGGGGGCGGCGAGTACTTGAGGAGGAGAGCAAACGCTTGGTGATATACTTCAATAGTTCTGCTCCCCTAGGTTAACTCTAAGAATTCATTCATCTTGGTTTCCAAAAAGCCGGGAGGACAGAATCTCTTCCTTAGGTAAATCTTGAGATCATTCCAGGTCTGGGTGTTCTGATCCAGAGGGTTTGTCTCATAGTGGTTTCTCCATGCCACTCTGGCTGTTTCTACTATCTTCAGCCTTGCAAGAGCCATTTTACTCTTCTCATTGTACCCGGTGACATCGAGGTATTCTTCCATTGCTTCGATCCACTTCTCCACAGCCTCACCCAAGTTTTCCCCTTCACCCCCCTTGAAAGGTCCAGGCTGCGATCTATGAAGAGTTTTACAAACATCCAAGTCGAGCTCTTCCTCATCGAGTTGGGGGTTATCATTCCTACCACGACGACCTCAATCCATAATCCTATCCATACAAAAATTCTTGTTAAGTCCCTTTATTTATAATTCAAATCCAACTTTAGATCCAATTGATTCTGGGGTTCTTTAGATTGGTCATCCCCCCACAGAATCATGGGATAAAGATCCGTTCTACAAGAAGAACATACATAACTCATTGTCAAAGAATAATTTATTCATATTCTTAACACAATAATGGTCCATCAGACCAAAAATTTTATCTAAACATTCCTCCACGGGAATTTCAATTTTGTAGGTTCTCAATTTGTCATCCCTTAATTAGATCCACTAGGTCAAAGGTTAAACAGCAGAAGCAATCTATTAGCACAATCCACTAATCTCATAGTGATTTGGTGAAGTCATAATCATAGTGATTTGGTGAAGTCACAATCCCCTAATCTCATAGTGATTTGGTGAAGTCATAATTATCATTTCAGTTACTAACATCATCATTAGGATTCGTCCCATTCATCCTCATTGTGGCTTTTGTAAGATTCCTCCCCAGCCCCTCAAGATGTCATGTTTCTTCCCCTGTAACCAATCCCCCTTTCAGAACAATAAAAGATCTTGTTTCTACCTGTTTTGGCCTAGAGAGAGAAAATATTCTAGAGAGAGATAATTTAGTTTTTAGATATCTTTGGATGGAAAAATATATCCCTTCTTATTAAAATAAATTCCCCCAACATAGAAGTTTAAAAAGAAATTCCTAAGGTACATTAGAAATAAATTATAATGTGCACAAAAGACCTTAGCCTAAGGGTCAAGATTTTTTTAAAATTTTGGATTATGGTCCAATTAAGGTCCCTATGGACCAATACGATTAATCCAAATGTAGGGAGGAGATAAATTGAAGAATAAAAGAAAAACCTCCCAAAAATGAGTAAATGCTCACATAAGATGAAGAGTGGACTAAGGACCAAAGAAAAGAATTAAAAAAACTGAATTTTGACACCTCAGTGTGGGAATCTCCCCTCATGAAGTAGGCACCTTTTTCTCATCATTACCCCCAATTTTTAATCAATAAAATGAGATATTTTTATCTCTCCTCTCTCATGTTTCAAAACTAGATCCAAAAAGTAAGCTGAACTGACCCAAAAATAATCAAAAAGTGACCAAACTGATCTGGAAAGTTCTAGAATCAGTTTGCTTGGTTAGAGGCTCACTTTTTTCTATAAATAGAAGCCTCCCCCTTTGTAGAATCTTAATGGTGTTTATGCAATATTACTCTACTCCTGCTGAGGCCATCTACATTGAATTTTTTAATAATTCAATTGTTTTTAGCCTAATCCTCTCCAAAGTGAATTGGTGGCCACTATTGCTTCAAAGAATAGTAGAACCCTCAATACCTCAAGCCAAAGGGGAGCTTACAAGCTCCATGTAAGCTAATTTTCTTACTTGTTTACGAATTTTAATGAAAAATCTATGGTTTTCTTGATTTTTAAGTTTTGCAAATGATTGAATTAAATTCAAATGCTATGCCTTTGATGAAAAGGCCACCCCCTTCTCTTCTTTACATTCTAACCTTTCTTAATACTAGAAAGATTAACCAAGGGATTAATTAAACCCCCTTCTCTTATTTACATTCCAACCTTTCTTAATACTAGAAAGATTAACCAAGGGATTAATTAAACTCTTCCTATTGTTTACTCTCTTGAATTAAGAAAATTATACAGATTAGAGTTCTATAATTCTAAATTGGGTTAATTAAGTTAAGTAAAGAAAGATAAAAATAAGAAATGGTCAGCCATACAAAGGAGGTTATGGCAAAATTTTCCAGAATTTAGTGAAAAAGAAAGTTTATTTTTATGTTATTTCAAAAGAGTACCTCCCATCATTTTCTGCATCTAAAATCAATATTCTAATTACTCCATGTGCATATTCACCTATAAATATGCATGGATATCACTGATATTAATTATTAAATTTCATGTCTATGCATAGAAAGATGCATAAAGAAAATATTTTTATTATAAAAGTGTTATTCTTATTAAAGTTGATTTTTATGTATAGAAGGATGCATAAAGAAAATTTTTTATTATAAAAGTGTTATTCTTATTAAATTTGAATTCTATGCATAGAAAGATGCATAAGGGAATTTTTTTATTATAAAAGTGTTATTCTTATTAAACTTGAATTCTATGCATAGAAAGATGCATAAAGAAAATTTATTTATTACAAAAGTGTTATTCTTATTAAATTTGATTTTTATGCATAGAAAGATGCATAAAGGAATTTTGTTTATTACAAAAGTGTTATTCTTCTTAAATTTTATTTTTATGCATATAGAAAGATGCATAAAGGAATTTCTTTTAAATTATAAGTGTTATTCTTATTAAATTTGATTTCTATGCATAGAATAATGCCTAAAGGAATTTTTTTAATTACAAAAGTGCTATCCCTATTAAATTTGATTTCTATGCATAGAAAGATGCATAAAGGAAATTTTTTTATTATAAAAGTGTTATTCTTATTAAATTTGATTTCTATGCATAGAAAGATGCATAAAAGAATTTTTTTATTACAAAAGTGTTATTCTTATTAAATTTGATTTCTATGCATAGAAAGATGCATAAAGGAATTTTCTTAATTACAAAAGTGCTATTCTTATTAAAATTGATTTCTATGCATAGAAAGATGCATAAAGGAAATTTTTTTATTATAAAAGTGTTATTCTTATTAAATTTGATTTCTATGCATAGAAAGATGCATAATGGAAATTGTTTTATTA
Organism: Cibotium barometz; assembly: GCF_041138505.1. Classification (NCBI taxonomy): domain Eukaryota; kingdom Viridiplantae; phylum Streptophyta; class Polypodiopsida; order Cyatheales; family Cibotiaceae; genus Cibotium; species Cibotium barometz. The sequence continues at coordinate 13,650,540 of NC_141080.1, read as the reverse complement.
TAAAAGTGTTATTTCTATTAAATTTGATTTCTATGCATAGAAAGATGCATAAAGGAATTTTTTAAATTAAAAAAATATTATTCTTATTAAATTTGATTTTTATGCATAGAAAGATGCATAAAGAAATTTTTTTAATTATAAAAGAGTTATTCTTATAAAAATTGATTTTTGTGCATAAATAGATGAATAAAGAAATTCTTTTTATTTTAAAAGTGTTATTCCTATTAAATTTGATTTTATGCATAAAAGGATTTTTTTTATAAAAGTGTTATTCCCTTTGAAGTTGATTTTTATGCATAAATAGATGCATAAAGAATTTTTATATCAAAATTAGAATTCTCTTAAATTCTATGTCTAAATTCTATGAGTATTTGATGAATAAAGAATTAAATACTCTAAGAGAGAAATTTCTATTTATATTCACACGGATTGTAAAAAGAAAATTCAAGAAATCTAACGAAATCAAAATATTCAGATAAATGATTAATTTATTCCTCATTGGAATTCGTAACTAATTTAGAAATCGGTTAAGTGAATATTCAAAGAAAGAAATTCAGTAAAATAGTAACTTAATTATCAAACCTTTTCGTTCGAGAAAGATAGTTCAAGAAAAATCTTATGCGACTCGAACCTTGAATCAGATTATGATGACCAAGACCAAACTCTTTCGTCAGTTTCGAGAAAAGGTGTGACCAGTTTAGAAAAATACACTCAAAACTCCCCCCAATTGTGAAACTAAGTTTGAGACCCTTCAAACTGATCTGTGGATCAAGGTTATAGAATTCAAGGAATTCTGGTATGAAATTCAGAATTTCGATCAAGAAGTTTTGGGGATACTGATTCAAGAAATACTCCTTGTATTCAAAAGAAAATCAAACTGAAAACTTGCATAGAAACCCTATTTTCTTAAAGGACTGTCTTACGCAAGAATGCTAGAGGGAGCATTTGGTATATGTTTTTCTAAGGGAAGTTCGGTTGCACAACAGCTGGGTAGCGGGGAGTGTTCAAAGGACAGCTCACGCGGCAAAGCTTGCCCAGGTCTTGACCAGCCTTGGTATGGTTGAAAAATGGTGCGCTTCCGGTACAATGGGTGAGGGCCGACGAAGCGGTCCCCTGAGTGAAGTGCCAGGACACCTAAGAAGGATCCTGATGGAGGGTTCTGACCAGGAGATGCACGGGCTCGCGATGCTTATGACACCCATGCATATGTCGTGGAAGATATGTATGATGGACGAAATGATTATTGTAATCTATTTACTGGATCTCGTTGTTGCTGACCAGTTGGTCTCAACGAAGAGTCCAGAGTGGTATCTGTTACTACATCTCGTTGTGCTGACCTCAGCGGAGAGTCCAGAGTGATACTGTTTTTTGAGAAACAAGGGACTGGATGGAATTTTTGAGTTATGACATCTGTAACCATTAAGTGTTTGTAAATGGATTATTTTATAAGTTAAAGTTTTAAAGAGGAGTGTGTGCATATCTGTATTCGAAAGCAAAAGTTAAGAAAGAAAGACATTCAATTATGGGTGGGTGAGTAGTTGTCTAGTTCTACTGATTCCAGTGGTTAATCCATAGGTTGGAATCAGTGGAGTTTTAATAATTAAATTAAAATAATAGGAAAACGCTTAGAATTTGAGTAGTTGAATAAAAACCTGAAGAATTTCTCAAATGAGTAAATCAATGGCTGTGCCTGACTTCAGTTAGGAAAAAAGTGTTGATTTTCTCAAATGATTAGATCAACGGCTGTGCCTGATTTTGGTTAGGAAAAAAGCGTTGATTTCTTCAAACTAAGTTATTGATAGTTTTCCTTTTATCTGGTTTAATCAGGTGAAGGATAGTTTAATCTCTTGACCCCGTTAGAAAATTCGTTAAGAAAATCAAAAAGGTGGAATCGTCCCCATTTTTCGGGTAAGGAAAATTTTCTCGATTTTGGTTTCGAAATGACCACCAGATTAGTCTCCTGTCCGGACATTCAAGGGCGAGGCCCCGAGTGGGAAACCCTGCCCCACGCAAGAGGAAGCTACTTTCGCTGTGCTCTCACAGTTGGTATCAGAGCGTTGTTGGAAACTTACGAAACAGCAGCAAAAATTGCCTAAAATGTTAAAGTAAATCTGGGAAATAATGTTTTCACTTGTTAAGATTATGTTTGAAATGAACTTCATATATTGAAAACTCATAAATTGAATTGGATTTTTAGATGGATACCCCAAATCTGTCTAGCATTCCTGGACTCTTCTAGAGTCAGTAGGATATGATCGCCATTGCCTTCGAAAATCTCATCAACTCCGCTTCAACCCCAGTAAGCAAAGTGAGACTCGCTCGTCACTTTGAGGATCTATACTTTCCTGATCTAGTAGAGTGACATCAGCATATGTGGTTCTCTAGAGGACGAAGTATTCGTGTTAATACCAATCAATGACAGAGACTCAGACAAAATATCTCGCTAGCCATGATCTTGATAAGGCTAGGAGTTGCTCATTATGTACAACTCTATAATCATTCACCCCGGAGTTTTAGAATTTCTTGCTGTATTTTTAGACTTCTTTGCCGCTTTATTCCTAGGAGAAGAATTACAGCACCATTATCAGTGATAAATCGTGTATATCATAGCATGTCTCCATCGCAGTATCGCCTTTTTATGTGTACGCGATTGAGTCGGTGACTTTTGAAGCCGAGACGCTCTATGCATATATCAAAAACTTTTGATAATAAATGATGTTTTGCAAAAGATTCCAAATTGTTTTCGTGGTTGTGAATATTGGCTAATAAAATTATCAGAGTGAATCTTGTTTTTAAGAATTATTATGGAATATTTATTTGTTTAAGAAATAAATCTCAAAAATTAAATAGTCATAAATCTGATGACAAAGTTAAGTTGACAAAAATATCGTTTTGTCAGAATCATGAGGCGCACGGGCCGTGGTAGGCAGCCGGATCCTCTCAATTCACGTCAAGATTTTGGACTGCATTCTTCGAAGCAGTAGGAACTTTCTTGGATCTCAGCACAGCTTACCACCCCGAGACTGATGGTCAATCAGAAAGGGTGAACCAAGTAATCGAAGATATACTTCAGTCATGCTATGGCAGGGAACCCAAGAAGTGGCTAAGCTATCTGCATCTAGTCGAATTTGCCTACAATGCTTCTTATCACCGAAGTATTGGGATGAGCCCTTTTAAAGCTCTGTATGGACAAGACTGCTTAACACCATTAACTTGGTCCGACCCATTGATTAGGGTCGAGATGTCTAGACAAATACTTGACGACATGGACCAGCAGATGCAGTCAATCCGCAAGGATATAAAAGCTGCCCCCCAGGATAGACAAAAGCATTATGTAGATAAGAAGAGGTCAGGCAGAAAATTCGAAGAAGCAGATATGGTTTTCATTCAAGTACGCCCCAAAAGAAGTTCTTTATCTCTTGGGAAGTACAAGAAGTTATCCCCCAGATACTATGGGCCATATTTGATTACAAAGAAAGTAGGTGACAGCCTATGAACTTCTTCTGCCTCCTCATCTCAAAGTACATAATGTATTTCATGTCAGCCTACTTAAGGAGTATGTACTGAGCCCGAATCATGTGCTTAATGATGAACTCTTAACTTCTTCAACCCAAGGGCAGATGGAACTCCAACCTGAAGAAATCCTTGATGTTTGAGATAAGGTTCTCATCAGGAATAAAATTCTGAAAGAATTATTAGTCAAATGGAAGTTCTATCCTTTTGAAGACGCCACCTGGGAGAAAGAAGCCAAACTGATGCGGGATTACCCCCCCCAGTTTTGCGAGATGAGGACATCTTGTGTTTTTCAAGTGGGAAAGGATGCAAGATTCCTCCCCAGTCCCTCAAAATGTCCTGTTTCTTCCCCTGTAATCAATCCCCTTTTCAGAATAATAAAAGATCTTGTTTCTATCTATTTTGGCCTAGAGAGAGAAAATATTCTAGAGAGAGATAATTCAGTTTTTAGATATCTTTGGATGGAAAAATATCCCTTCTTATTAAAATAAATTCCCCCAAAACAAAAGTTTAAAAAGAAATTCCTAAGGTGCGTTAGAAATAAATTATAATGTGCACAAAAGATCTTAGCCTAAGGGTCAAGATTTTTTGAAAATTTTAGATTATGGTCCAATTAAGGTCCCTATGGACCAATAAGATTAATCCAAATGTAGGGAGGAGATAAATTGAAGAATAAAAGAAAAACCCCCCAAAAATGAGTAAATGCTCACATAAGATGAAGAGTGGACTAAGGACCAAAGAAAAGAATTAAAAAAACTGAATTTTGACACCTCAATGTGGGAATCTCCCCTCATGAAGTAGGCACCTTTTTCTCAACATTACCCCCAATTTTTAATCAATAAAATGAGATATTTTCATCTCTCCTCTCTCCTATTTCAAAACTAGATCCAAAAAGTAAGCTGAACTGACCCAAAAATAATCAAAAATTGACCAAACTGATCTGGAAAGTTCTAGAATCAGTTTGCTTGGTTAGAGGCTCACTTTTTCCTATAAATAGAAGCCTCTCCCTTTGTAGAATCTTAATGGTGTTTATGCACTATTACTCTACTCCTGCTGAGGCCTTCTACATTGAATTTTTTAATAATTCAATTGTTTTTGGCCTAATCCTCTCCAAAGTGAATTGGTGGCCACTATTGCTTCAAACAATAGTAGAACCCTCAATACCTCAAGCCAAAGGGGAGCTTACAAGCTCCATGTAAGCTAATTTTCTTACTTGTTTATGAATTTTAATGAAAAATCTATGGTTTTCTTGATTTTTAAGTTTTGCAAATGATTGAATTAAATTCAAATGCTATGCCTTTGATGAAAAGGCCACCCCTTCTCTTCTTTACATTCCAACCTTTCTTAATCCTAGAAAGAATAACTAAGGGATTAATTAAACTCTTCTTATTGTTTACTCTCTTGAATTAAGAAAATTGTGTAGATTAGAGTTCTATAATTCTAAATTGGGTTAAATAGGTTAAGTAAAGAAAGATAAAAATGAGAAATGGTCAGCCATACAAAGGAGGTTATGGCAAATATTTTCAAAATTTAGTGAAAAAGAAAGTTTATTTTTATGTTATTCCAAAAGAGTAATTTCCACCATTTTTTGCATCTAAAAGAAATATTCTAATTACTCCATGTACATATTCACCTATGAATATGCATGGATATCACTGATATTAATTATTAAATTTGATTTCTATGCAAAGAAAGATGCATAAAGAAACATTTTTTATTATAAAAGTGTTATTCTTAATTCAGTTGATTTTTATGCATAAAAAGATGCATAAAGGAAATTTTTTTATTATAAAAGTGTTATTCTTATTAAATTTAAACTCTATGCATAGAAAAATGCATAAAGGAATTTTCAAATTATAAAAGTGTTATTCTTATTAAATTTAAATTCTATGCATAAAGAAAATTTTTTTATTACAAAAGTGTTATTCTTATTAAATTTGATTTTTATGCATAGAAAGATGCATAAAGGAAAATTTTTTAATTATAAAAGTGTTCTTCTTATTAAATTTGATTTCTATGCATGGAAAGATGCATAAAGGAATTTTTTTATTACAAAAGTGTTATTCTTATTAAATTTGATTTCTATGCATAGAAAGATGCATAAAGGAATTTTTTTAATTATAAAAGTGTTATTGTTATTAAATTTGATTTCTATGCATAGAAAGATGCATAAAGGAATTTTTTTATTACAAAAGTGTTATTCTTATTAAGTTTGATTTCTATGCATAGAAAGATGCATAAAGGAATTTTTTTTATTATAAAAGTGTTATTCTTATTAAATTTGATTTCTATGCATAGCAAGATGCATAAAGGAATTTTTTTTATTACAAAAGTGTTATTCTTATTAAATTTGATTTTTATGCATAGAAAGATGCATAAAGGAATTTTTTTAATTATAAAAGCGTTATTCTTATAAAATTTTATTTTTATGCATAAATAGATGCATAAAGAAATTCTTTTTATTTTAAAAGTGTTATTCCTATTAAATTTGATTTTATACATAAAAGGTTTTTTTTATAAAAGTGTTATTCCCATTGAAGTTGATTTTTATGCATAAATAGATGCATAAATAATTTGTATATCAAAATTAGAATTCTCTTAAATTCTATGTTTAAATTCTATGAGTATTTAATGAATAAAGAATTAAATACTCTAAGAGAGAAATTTCTATCGAGATTGAAATATTCAGATAAATGATTAATTTATTCCTCATTGGAATTCGTAACTAATTTAGAAATCAGGTAAGTGAATATTCAAAGAAAGAAATTCAGTAAAATAGTAACTTAATTATCAAACCTTTTCGAGAAAGATAGTTTAGGAAAAATCTTATCCGACTAGAACCTTGAATCAGATTATGACCAAGACCAAACTCTTTCATCAGTTTCGAGGAAAGAAGGTGTGACCAGTTTAGAAAAATACACTCAAAACTCCCGCCAATTTTGAAACTAAGTTTGATACCCTTCAAATTGATCTATGGATCAAGGTTATAGAATTCGAGGAATTCTGGTATGAAATTCAGAATTCCGATCAAGAAGTTTTGGGGATACTGATTGAAGAAATACTCCTTGTATTCAAAAGAAAATCAAACTGAAAACTTACATAGAAACCCTATTTTCTTAAAGGATTGTCTTACGCCAGAATGCTGGAGGGAGCATTTGGTATATATTTTTCTAAGGGAAGTTTGGTTGCAACAGCTGGCAGGGAGTGTTCAAAGGACAGCTCACGCGACAAAGCCTGCCCAGGTCTTTGACCAGCCTCGGTATGGTTGAAAAATGGTACGCTTCTAGTATGATGGGTGAGGGCCGACGAAGCGGTCCCTGAGTGAAGTGCCAGGACACCTAAGAAGGATCCTGGAGGGTTCTGACCAGGAGATGCACGGGCTCACAGTGCCTATGACACCCATGCATATGTCGTGGAAGATATGTATGATGGACAAAATGATTATTGTAATCTGTTACTGGATCTCATTGGCTGACCAGTTGGTCTCAACAGAGAGTCCAATGTGATATCTGTTATTGGATCTCGTTGCTAACCAGTTGGTCTCAACAGAGAGTCCAGAGTGATACTATTTTTTGAGAAACAAGGGGCTGGATGGAATTTTTGAGTTATGACATCTGTAACCCCAATAATTGTTTGTTAATGGATTATTTTATAAGTTAAAGTTTTAAAAAGGAGTGTGCGTATCTGTATTCGAAAGCAAAAGTTAAGAAAGGCATTCAATTATGGGTGGGTGAGTAATTGTCTGGTTCTACCGGTTCCAGTGGTTGGGTGATGATGACTAATCCATGGGCCGGATGGGGTTAGGCTGGAATCATGGAGTTTTAATAATTAAATTGAAATAATAGAAATACACTTAGAATTCGAGTAGTTAAATAAAAACCTGAAGAATTTCTCAAATGAGTAGATCAATGGCTGTGCCTGACTTCGGTTAGGAAAAAAGTGTTGATTTTCTCAAATGATTAGATCAACGGCTGTGCTTGATTTCTGTTAGGAAAAAAGCGTTGATTTCTTCAAACTACGTGAGTGATAGTTTTCCTTCTATCTAGTTTAATCAGGTGAAGGATAGTTTAGTCTCTTGACCCCGTTAGAAAATTCGTTTAAGAAAATCAAAAAGGTGGAATCGTCCCCGTTTTCCAGGCAAGGGAAATTTTCCCAATTTTGGTTTTGGAATGACCACCAGATTAGTCTCGTGTCTAGACATTCGAGGGCGAGGCCCCGACGAGTGGGAAACCCTGCCCTGTGCAAGAGGAAGCTACTTGCGCTGCTAGCAATCAGAAATCCGGTGCGCAGAGGGGACAGAGGGGTCTCACAGCTGTGTATTAGAGCGCTATTGGAAACTTACGAAACAGCAGTAGAAATTGCCTAAAATTTTAAAGTAAATCAAGGAAATAATATTTTCACTTGTTTTAAGATTATGTTTGAAATGAACTTCATAAACTGAATGTGATCTTTAGATGATACCCCAAATCTATCTAGCATTCCTAGACTCTCCCAGAGTCAGGATATAATCGCCTTTGCCTTCGAAAATCTCATCAACTCCGTTTCAACCCGATTAAGCAAAGTGAGACTCGCTCGTCACTTTGAGGACCTATACTTTCCTGATTCAGTAGAGCGATGTCAGCATATGTGGTTCTCTGGAGGGCAAAGTATTCGCATCAATACCAATCAACGACAGAGACTCAGACAGAATATCTCGCTAGCCATGATCTTGATAAGGCTAGAAGTTGCTCATTATGTACAACTCTATAATCATTCACCCCAGAATTTTAGAAGTCATAAATCTAATGACAAAGTTAAGTTAACAAAAATATCTTTTTGTCAGAATCATGAGGCGTGTGGACCGTGGTAGGCAACCGGATCCTCTCACCGATGAAGAGTTAGATCCGGACGTTCGTAAAGCCCTGCACCGATCCCAACCTAGTCCCTTCAAGGGTGAAGGGGAACAATTAGGAGAAGTAGTGAAAAAATGGATCGAGGCAATGGAAGAGTATTTTGATGTAACCGGTTATAACGAGAAGAGCAAGATGGCTCTCGCCAGATTAAAAATTGTGGAAACGGCTAGGGTCACATGGAGGAACCATTGCGAGACAAACCATCTCGACCAAAATACCCATACCTGGTCAGATCTTAAAGCTTACCTCAGGAAGAGGTTCTGTCCTCCGAGCTTCCTGGAAACCAAAATGAATGAGTTCTTAGAATTGAAGCAGGATAGCCGGACGATTGAAGAATACCATCAGGCATTTGCCCTTCTCCTCAAATATTCTCCACTTTTAGATGAAGAGCAGCTGATGGCCAAATTCATTCAAGGGATAAACGATGGGTGAGGGCCGACGAAGCGGTCCCTGAGTGAAGTGCCAGGACACCTAAGAAGGATCCTGGAGGGTTCTGACTAGGAGATGCACGGGCTCGCGGTGGCTATGACACCCATGTGTATGTCATGGAAGATATGTATGATGGATGAAACGATTATTGTAATCTGTTACTGGATCTCATTGCTCACCAGTTGGTCTCAATGGAGAGTTCAGAGTGATATCTGTTATTGGATCTCGTTGGCTGACTAGTTGGTCTCAACGGAGTCCAGAGTGATACTGTTTTTTGAGAAACAAGGGACTGGATGGAATTTTTGAGTTATGACATCTGTAACCAATAACTGTTTGTCAATGGATTATTTTATAAGTTAAAGTTTTAAAGAGGAGTGTGTGCGTATCTGTATTCGAAAGCAAAAGTTAAGAAAGGCATTCAATTATGGGTAGGTGAGTAATTGTCTGGTTCTACCGATTCCAGTGGTTGGGTGGTGACTACTAATCCATAGGCCGAATAGGCTGGAACTACTTGAGTTTTAATAATTAAATTGAAATAATAGGAACACGCTTAGAATTTGAGTAGTTAAATAAAAAGCTGAAGAATTTCTCAAATGAGTAGATCAATGGCTGTGGGGCTAACTTCGGTTAGGAAAAAAGTGTTGATTTCCTCAAATGATTAGATCAACGGTTGTGCCTAATTTAGGTTAGGAAAAAAGCGTTGATTTCTTCAAACTAAGTCAATGATAGTTTTCCTTCTATATAGTTTAATCAGGTGAAGGATAGTTTAGTCTCTTAACCCCGTTAGAAAATTCGTTAAGAAAATCAAAAAGGTGGAATGGTCCCTGTTTTCCGGGCAAGGAAAATTTTTCCGGTTTCGGTTTCGGAATGACCACCAGATTAGTCTCGTGTCTGGACATTTGAGGGCGAGGCCCCGAGTGGGAAACCCTACCCCACGCAAGAGGAAACTACTTCTACTGCTAGCAATCGGGAATTCGGTGAGCAGAGGGGGCAGAGGGGTCTCACAGCTTTGTTCAACTTATCTTCTTTCAACCAGAATTCAGGAATCATCATCTTTCAATCAGAATCCAAATAAACTCATCAATTCTCAACCAAAATTCTAAAATCATATCAACCAGCATTCGAATTCATCATCTGGATAGCATTTTTGCTTATAATTTCAAGGTCTTAGATTTACTCGTATATATTGTCAATAAAGAGGTGCAGATATACCCATGGCATATACGGGTAGTCACGATCCTTGGAGTTATAAGGTAAATACCATCATATCCAAGTCTCAAGCAAATCAGGGATTCCATACAATTGCGGTACTTCCATCTGAAGACCCAATTACCAATTTATGAATCTTTATTTTGAATATCAATTTGTATGAATTTCATCACACAATTATAATCTTTTACGTACTTCATAGATTTTTGACATTTCTTGCTTCTCCGTTGATCCACTTTAGCCAATTCGCTCTGATACTAGCTGAAAGATCCTTGCCCCTTCCACGCAACAAATTCTGGGGTGCAAGCAGCGGAAGTAGGACTTCTTGCGTAGGGCAGAGTCTCTCACTCGGACCTCGCCCACGAATATTCGAACAAGAGACTAATCCCTCGGTTCTTCCAAAACCAAACCCGGAAAAACTTCCTTGGCCCAGAAAGCACAGGTGATTCCTCCATGATATTTTTATTCTAACGTAGTCAAGAGTCTTATAACTAACCAAACTGATCCAACCAAACCCGTAAATCACATGGTCAGATCAAGGAAGAGACTTGCACTTGGATCATAGAGACCAATGCTTTTTTCCTCATCAAGAGGAGGCATAGCAGTTGATTCTTTTCCATAGAACAAAGACTATCCGGGATTTACTTCATCTATCATACCATAACAAAATTTAGTCTCATTTTAGGGATCCATCAATCCAGCCTCAGTCCCATGGGTTAGCCAACCGCCCAACCACTGTAATAATAGGATCCATTTAGGAATTTGGTTATGTTTTGCCCCAGGTACGAGGGAAAAGAGTTCCCAAGCCCCCTAGCCGGCACTTCAAGAAAACTTCAAGATAGTCACACCACTTACACACCCAATATGAAATTGCCTTTTTCACAGATTCAACTGTCTTTAAAATAACCTTTTAATGAAACCATAGTACCATTGATCATAATCCTCCAAAATATCCAGGTTAAATTCTAATTTCCAATCATTCCTTCATCGGCGTACCTATGACATCATTGGCAACCAGAATGCTCACCACCTGTTCACTCAAGGGCCTTTTCAATAGTTCCTAGCTCATAGTACCCAGAAATACAGGTCACCTAGCGCTTCACTCATAGGCCGCTTCCTTGGTCCCTCATCCATCGTACCGAAAGCTCACCATTTAAATCGAACTGAGGCTGGTCAGGACCTTGGTCGACCTTGCTACGCGAGACGTCCTCCGTTGACTCTCCGTTCGTCAGCTGTTTGTAATTTTATCAATTAGGTCTCCATGACCTCATTCACAAGATGGTCAAAATGCTTTCCCAGCATTCTTGACATAAAACAGTCATTTAAAAACAGGTCGTAAATACAGTTTCTAATGAACTCTCATCTTTCCACATTGTTCCACATCCTTTCTCGTTATTCTGCATTCTTCTACAATTCACATTGCTTATTCCACATCCAGTCATATGTATTCCCATCATCTTCATCCATCCTCATCCAATCACATCATATTACATCTCATCACATCTATCCTCATCACTCATCCATTCTCATCTACCCATATCCACATCATATCACATCACATCCATTCACATCTACCCATTCTCATCTACCCATTCACATCACATCTCATCCATTCACATCTACCGTGATCCACATCACATCCATTCACATCACATCTTATCCATTCACATCTATCCCGATTCTCATCACATCCATTCACATCACATCTCATCCATTCACATCTATTTACATCACGTCACATTCACATCTCATCGCATCCATTCACATCCATCATGTAAGATTCCTCTCTCCAACTTTTGAGGTGTGCAGGTATAAGAGCCTCCCCTTCTGATCTTATAATTTTCCCTCTCTGAAATAAAAGAAAGATCCTGTTTTACCCTGTTTTTACCTAGAGAGAGAAAATGTCTAGAGGGAGGTAATTCAAAATTGAGATATTTTTGAATATAAAAATCCTCCTAGTGTCTAAAATGATTTTCCCTAAAATGAAAATTCAAAAAGAACTTTCCAATGTGCAATTGAAATTTATTGAAAATAGGTAAAAAGGACCTAAGGGTCAAGATTTTTTAAAAAATTTGAATTATGCTCCAATTAAGGTTCCTATGGACCAATAAGATTAATCCAAATGTAGAGAGGAGAGAAATTTAAGAATAAAAGAAAAACCTCCAAAAATGAGTAAATGCTCACATAAGATGAAGAGTTGACTGAGTACAAGATTTATTAGTTAAAAATTAAGAGATATGTAGAGGAAATGATGCATTTTTGACACCTTAGTGTGGGGATCTCCCCTCATGAAGGAGGCGCCTATTTCACATGTGTGGAGGAGTTTTAATTCAAAAATAATGAGATATTTTCATCTCTCCTCTCACGTGTTTCAACTAGATCCAAAAAGTAAGCCGAACTCACCTAAAAATGGTCAAAAATTGACCAAGCTGATCTCGAAAATTCTAGAATCAATTTGGTCAAAAATTGACAAAGCTGATCTGGAAAATTCTAGAATCAGTTTGCTTGGTTAGAGGCTCACTTTTTCCTATAAATAGAAGCCTCCCCCTTTGTAAAAGCTTAATGGTGTTTATACAATGTTACTCTGCTCCTGTCTTGAGCCATTTACATTGAATTCTTTAATAGTTCAATTGTTTTTGGCCTAATCCTCTCCAAAGAAATTGGTTGCCACTCTTGCTTCAAACAAGAGTAGAACCCTAAATCCCTCAAGCCAAAGGAAAGCTTACAACTCCATGTAAGCTAAATTTTCTTACTTTTTTAATTTTAAATCTATGGTTTTCTTTATTTTCTTGTTTTACAGTTGCTTGAATTAAATTCAAATGCTATGCCTTTGAGGAAAAGGCCACCCCCTTCTCTTCTTTACAATTCAGTCTTTGTTAATCCTAGAAAGATTAGTTAAATGATTAATTAAACTTTTCTTATTATTTACTCTCTTGAATTCTAAAAATTAAGTAGATTAGAGTCCTATACATCTAGATTGGGTTAATTTAAGTTGAAATTAGAATGATAAAAATGAGAAATGGTCAGCCATACAAAGGAGGTTATGGCAAAATTTTTTAGAATTTTGTGAAAAAGAAAATTTATTTTTATGTTATTCCAAAAGAGTAATTCCCACCATTTGTGCATTCTAAAAGAAATATTCTAATTACTCTATGTACATATTCACCTATGAATATGCATGGATATCACATATATTAATTATTAAAATTGATTTCTATGCATAGAAAGATGCATAATGGAATTTTTTTTATTATAAAAGTGTTATTTTCATTAAATTTAATTTCTATGCATAGAAAGATGCATAATGGAAATTGTTTTATTACAAAAGTGTTATCCTCATTAAATTTGATTTTATACATAGAAAGATGCATAAAGGATTTATTTTTGTTTCAAAAGTGTTATCCTCATTAAAATTGATTTTATGCATAGAAATATGCATAAAGGATTTATTTTTGTTTCAAAAGTGTTATCCTCATTAAAAATTGATTTTATGCATAGAAAGATGCATAAGGATGTATTTTTGTTTCAAAAGTGTTATCCTCATTAAAAATTGATTTTATGCATAGAAAGATGCATAAAGGATTTATTTTTGTTTCAAAAGTGTTATCCTCATTAAAATTGATTTTTATGCATAGAAAGATGCATAAAGGATTTATTTTTGTTTCAAAAGTGTTATCCTCATTAAAGTTGATTTTTATGCATAAATAGATGCATAAAAGGATTTTTATAAAAGTGTTATTCCCACTGAAGTTGATTTTTATGCATAAAAAGATGCGAAAAGAATCTTCATATCAAAATTTGAATTCTCTTAAATTCTATGTTTAAATTCTATGAACTAGATGTGAATCAGATAGATGTGAATGAATGGATGGATGGATGTGATGTGAATAGAGGTGATGTGATGTGATGTGAATTAAATAGATGTGAATGAATGGATGGATAGAGGTGATGAGATGCACTGAGGTGAATAGATGTGATGTGAATCAGATTAGATGTGAATAAATGGATGGATGGATGTGATGTGAATAGAGGTGATGAGATGTGAGGTGAATAGATGTGATGAGATGTGATGTAAATCAGATGGATGTGAATGAATGGATGGATGGATGTGATGTCAATAGAGGTAATGAGATGTGAGGTAAATAGATGTGATGTGAATCAGATAGATGTGAATGAATGGATGTGATGTGAATAGAGGTGATGTGATGTGAGGTGAATAGATGTGATGAGATGTGATGTGAATCAGATAGATGTGAAGATGAATGGATGGATGGATGTGATGTGAATAGAGGTGATGGGATGTGAAGTGATGGGATATGAGGTGAATAGATGTGCAGAGAATGAATGGATGGAAGTGAATAGAGGCGATGAGATGTGAGGTGAATAGATGTGATGTGAATCAGATAGATGTGAATGAATGAATGGATGGATGGATGTGATGTGATGTGAATGGATGGATGGATGTGATGTGAATAGAGGTGATGAGATGTGAGGTGAATAGATGTGATGTGAATCAGATAGATGTGAATGAATGGATGGATGGTTGTGATGTGAATAGAGGTGATGAGATGTGATGAGATGTGATGTGAATCAGATAGATGTAAATGAATGGATGGATGGATGTGATGTGAATAGAGGTGATGAGATGTGAGGTGAATAGATGTGATGAGATGTGATGTGAATCAGATAGATGTGAATGAATGGATGGATGGATGGATGGATGTGATGTGAATAGAGGTGATGAGATGTAAGGTGAATAGATGTGATGAGATGTGATGTGAATCAGATAGATGTGAATGAATGGATGGATGGATGTGATGTGAATAGAGGTGATGAGATGTGAGGTGAATAGATGTGATGAGATGTGGTGTGAATCAGATAGATGTGAATGAATGGATGGATGGATGTGATGTGATGTGAATAGAGGTGAATGAATGAATGAATGGATGGATGTGATGTGAATAGAGGTGATAAGATGTGAGGTGAATAGATGTGATGAGATGTGATGTGAATCAGATAGATGTGAATGAATGGATGGATGGATGTGATGTGATGTGAATAGAGGTGATGCGATGTGAGGTGAATAGATGTGATGAGATGTGATGTGAATCAAATAGATGTGAATGAATGGATGGATGGATGTGATGTGAATAGAGGTGATGAGATGTGATGAGATGTGATGAGATGTGATGTGAATGATGTGAATCAGATAGATGTGAATGAATGGATGGATTGATGTGATGTGAATAGAGGTGATGAGATGTGAGGTGAATAGATGTGATGAGATGTGATGTGAATCAGATATATGTGAATGAATGGATGGATGGATGTGATGTGAATAGAGGTTATGAGATGTGAGGTGAATAGATGTGATGTGAATCAAATTAGATGTGAATGAATGGATGGATTGATGTGATGTGAATAGAGGTGATGAGATGTGAGGTGAATAGATGTGATGAGAATCAGATAGATGTGAATGAATGGATGGATGGATGTGATGTGAATAGAGGTGATGTGATGTGATGTAAATTAGATAGATGTGAATGAATGGATGGATAGAGGTGATGTGAATAGAGGTGATGAGATGCACTGAGGTGAATAGATGTGATGTGAATCAGATTAGATGTGAATAAATGGATGGATGGATGTGATGTGAATAGAGGTGATGAGATGTGAGGTGAATAGATGTGACGAGATGTGATGTGAATCAGATGGATGTGAATGAATGGGTGCATGTGAATGAATGGATGGATGGATGTGATGTCAATAGAGGTAATGAGATGTGAGGTAAATAGATGTGATGTGAATCAGATAGATGTGAATGAATGGATGTGATGTGAATAGAGGTGATGTGATGTGAGGTGAATAGATGTGATGAGATGTGATGTGAATCAGATAGATGTGAAGATGAATGGATGGATGGATGTGATGTGAATAGAGGTGATGGGATGTGAAGTGATGGGATATGAGGTGAATAGATGTGATGAGATGTGATGTGAATGAATGGATGGATGTGAATAGAGGTGATGAGATGTGAGATGAATAGATGTGATGAGATGTGATGTGAATCAGATAGATGTGAATGAACGAATGGATGGATGGATGTGATGTGATGTGAATAGATGGATGGATGTGATGTGAATAGAGGTGAATAGATGTGGATGGATGGATGGATGTGATGTGAATAGAGGTGATGAGATGTGAGGTGAATAGATGTGATGTGAATCAGATAGATGTGAATGAATGGATGGATGGTTGTGATGTGAATAGAGGTGATGAGATGTGAGGTGAATAGATGTGATGAGATGTGATGTGAATCAGATAGATGTAAATGAATGGATGGATGGATGTGATGAATAGAGGTGATGAGATGTGAGGTGAATAGATGTGATGTGAATCAGATAGATGTGAATGAATGGATGGATGGTTGTGATGTGAATAGAGGTGATGAGATGTGAGGTGAATAGATGTGATGTGAATCAGATAGATGTAAATGAATGGATGGATGGATGTGATGTGAATAGAGGTGATGAGATGTGAGGTGAATAGATGTGATGAGATGTGATGTGAATCAGATAGATGTGGATGGATGAATGGATGGATGGATGAGATGTGATGTGAATAGATGTGATGTGGATGAATGGATGTGAATGAATGGATGGATGTGATGTGATGTGATGTGATGTAAGGTGAATAGATGTGATGAGATGTGATGTGAATCAGATAGATGTGAATGAATGGATGGATGGATGTGATGTGAATAGAGGTGATGAGATGTGAGGTGAATAGATGTGATGAGATGTGGTGTGAATCAGATAGATGTGAATGAATGGATGGATGGATGTGATGTGATGTGAATAGAGGTGAATGAATGAATGGATGGATGGATGTGATGTGAATAGAGGTGATAAGATGTGAGGTGAATAGATGTGATGAGATGTGATGTGAATCAGATAGATGTGAATGAATGGATGGATGGATGTGATGTGATGTGAATAGAGGTGATGCGATGTGAGGTGAATAGATGTGATGAGATGTGATGTGAATCAGATAGATGTGAATGAATGGATGGATGGATGTGATGTGAATAGAGGTGATGAGATGTGATGAGATGTGATGTGAATGATGTGAATCAGATAGATGTGAATGAATGGATGGATTGATGTGATGTGAATAGAGGTGATGAGATGTGAGGTGAATAGATGTGATGAGATGTGATGTGAATCAGATATATGTGAATGAATGGATGGATGGATGTGATGTGAATAGAGGTTATGAGATGTGAGGTGAATAGATGTGATGTGAATCAAATTAGATGTGAATGGATGGATGGATTGATGTGATGTGAATAGAGGTGATGAGATGTGAGGTGAATAGATGTGATGAGAATTAGATAGATGTGAATGAATGGATGGATGGATGTGATGTGAATAGAGGTGATGTGATGTGATGTGAATTAGATAGATGTGAATGAATGGATGGATAGAGGTGATGTGAATAGAGGTGATGAGATGCACTGAGGTGAATAGATGTGATGTGAATCAAATTAGATGTGAATAAATGGATGGATGGATGTGATGTGAATAGAGGTGATGAGATGTGAGGTGAATAGATGTGATGAGATGTGATGTGAATCAGATGGATGTGAATGAATGGATGAATGGATGGATGGATGTGATGTCAATAGAGGTAATGAGATGTGAGGTAAATAGATGTGATGTGAATCAGATAGATGTGAATAAATGGATGTGATGTGAATAGAGGTGATGTGATGTGAGGTGAATAGATGTGATGAGATGTGATGTGAATCAGATAGATGTGAAGATGAATGGATGGATGGATGTGATTTGAATAGAGGTGATGGGATGTGAAGTGATGGGATATGAGGTGAATAGATGTGATGAGATGTGATGTGAATGAATGGATGGATGTGAATAGAGGTGATGAGATGTGAGATAAATAGATGTGATGAGATGTGATGTGAATCAGATAGATGTGAATGAATGAATGGATGGATGGATGTGATGTGATGTGAATGGATGGATGGATGTGATGTGAATAGAGGTGAATAGATGTGGATGGATGAATGGATGTGATATGAATAGAGGTGATGAGATGTGAGGTGAATAGATGTGATGTGAATCAGATAGATGTGAATGAATGGATGGATGGTTGTGATGTGAATAGAGGTGATGAGATGTGAGGTGAATAGATGTGATGAGATGTGATGTGAATCAGATAGATGTAAATGAATGGATGGATGGATGAGATGTGAATAGAGGTGATGAGATGTGAGGTGAATAGATGTGATGAGATGTGATGTGAATCAGATAGATGTGAATGAATGGATGGATGGATGTGATGTGAAAAGAGGTGATGAGATGTAAGGTGAATAGATGTGATGAGATGTGATGTGAATCAGATAGATGTGAATGAATGGATGGATGGATGTGATGTGAATAGAGGTGATGAGATGTGAGGTGAATAGATGTGATGAGATGTGGTGTGAATCAGATAGATGTGAATGAATGGATGGATGGATGTGATGTGATGTGAATAGAGGTGAATGAATGAATGAATGGATGGATGTGATGTGAATAGAGGTGATGAGATGTGAGGTGAATAGATGTGATGAGATGTGAGGTGAATAGATGTGATGAGATGTGATGTGAATCAGATAGATGTGAATGAATGGATGGATGGATGTGATGTGATGTGAATAGAGGTGATGCGATGTGAGGTGAATAGATGTGATGAGATGTGATGTGAATCAGATAGATGTGAATGAATGGATGGATGGATGTGATGTGAATAGAGGTGATGAGATGTGATGAGATGTGATGTGAATGATGTGAATCAGATAGATGTGAATGAATGGATGGATTGATGTGATGTGAATAAAGGTGATGAGATGTGAGGTGAATAGATGTGATGAGATGTGATGTGAATTAGATATATGTGAATGAATGGATGGATGGATGTGATGTGAATAGAGGTGATGAGATGTGAGGTGAATAGATGTGATGTGAATCAAATTAGATGTGAATGAATGGATGGATTGATTTGATGTGAATAGAGGTGATGAGATGTGAGGTGAATAGAGGTGATGAGATGTGAATAGATGTGATGAGAATCAGATAGATGTGAATGAATGGATGAGATGTGATGTCATGTGAATCAGGATATAAATGAATAATATGGGGTGTGAGTGGATGTATGTGAAAGAATGGATGTGAATGTGTATGTGAAAGAATGTGATGTAGATGTGTATGTGTGAAAGAATGTGATGTGATGAAAAGAGATGTGATGTGACATGAATATATGTGGATGTGAAGTGATAGATATGAATGTATGAATAGATGTGGGTAGTCGTATAGGTGAACGATTGGATGGATGTGGATGAATGAGATGAAATGTGTTGTATGAATGAGATATGATGTGGATAGAAGTGATGTGATATAATGTGGATAGAATGTATGTGATTGGATGGTTATGTATGTGATGGGATGGTTATGAGAATGTGTGTGATGGGATGGTTATGTATGTGTGGTGGATATGAATGAATGAATGTAATGGATATGAATGAATGTGATGTAAATGAATGTGATGGACGTGAATAGATGTGATGTGATGGATGTGATGTAAATGAATGTGATGGGCGTGAATAGATGTGATGGATGTAAATGGATGTGATGTAAATGAATGTGATGGACGTGAATAGATGTGATGTGATGTGAATTGCGATATGAATGAATGAGATGTGATGTCATGTGAATATAGATGAAATAAATGAGGATTGATGTGGAACAATGTGGAAAGACGAGAGTTCGTTATAGAAACTGTATTTATTACCTGTTTTTAAAATGACCGTTTTATGTCAAGAATGCTAGAGAAGCATTTTGACCGTCTTATGAATGAGGTCGTGGAGACCTAATATAAAGTTGCAACAGTAGAGAGTCAATGGAAGATGCTAGCCTCGGTTCAATTTAAATGATGAGCTTCCAGTACGGTGGATGAGGGATCAAGGAAGCGGCTTATGAGTGAAGCGCTAGGTGACGAGGGATCCTAGAGGGTGCTGACCATACGGTGCTCGGGCTCTGAGTGTCGCCGAAGATACCTACACATCCGTCAGGGAAGATATTGGAACAAGGAGTAAGAGTTGTTTTCTGAATTTGGGCATGGATCTGATTGATTGACCTTGCTGGTCCTCAACGGATGAGTTCATGACTCTTTTATTTGGATCTGTTGGTTGATCTTGCTGATCTTCAACGGAGATTCCATTTTGATTTTTATAAGTGAAAATATTGCCGGTTACTATGAGCTAGGAACTATCGAAAAGGTCCCTGAGTGGATAGGTGGTGAGCGTTCTAGTTGCCAATGATGCCATATGTGAGATCCCTGTTCCCACCGAGTAACGGATTCGGGTTACTAGCAGCGGAAGTAGCAGTTCTCGCGTGGGACAGGGGTCCCACACTCGGGGCCTCACCCACGGATATCCGGACAAGAGACTAATCTGTCGGTTGTTCCAAAACCGAACCTGGAAAAACTTCATTTACCCGGAAAGCACGAGCGATTCCACCAGGATAACTTTTTACTCTAACGTAGTCAAGACCATTACTGATCGGGCTGATCTGAGTGCATCTATAAAGATACTCGGTCAGATCAAGGAAGAAACTTGCACTTGGATCATTGGGGTCAACGCTTTTTTCCCCATTCAAGAGGCACAGCCGTTGATTCCTATCCATAGAACAATTACTGTCCGGGATTTACTTTATCTATCGTAATAACAAAAGTTGAGTCTCGTTTTACGGATCCATCAGTCCAGCCTAACCCCATCCAGTCCCATGGGTTAGCCAACCGCCCAACCACTGTAGTGATGGGATCCTAATTAAGAATTTGGTTAGGTTTTGTCCCGGGTACCAAGGAAAAGAGTTCCAAGGCCCCCTAGCCGGATGTTCATGCAAAAATAAAACTAGTCACACCACTCACACACCCAATATGAAATTGCCTTTTCACAGATTCAACCAGTTTAAAACAATCCTTTAATAAAACCATAGTATCACTGATCACCATCTTCCAATTTAACCAGTTGATTCTCAATTTTCCCATCATTCCTTCATCAGAGTATCTATGGCATCATTGGTAACTAGGACGCTCACCACCTGTCCACTCAGGGGCCGTTTCCTAGTCTCTAGCCCATAATACTCGACAATATAATCACTTATCAAGATGGACTCTCGTTGAAGATCAGCAAGATCAACCAACAGATCCATATAAAGAGCCATGGACTCATCCATTGAAGACCAGCAAGGTCAGTCAACCAGATCCATGCCCGGTTTCAGAAAACAACTCTTACTCCTTGTTCCAATATCTTCCTCGACGCACGCGTGGGTATCCTGGGCGACCCAGAGCCCGAGCACCGTATGGTCAGCACCCTCTAGGATCCTTCGCAGGTGACCTAGAGCTTCACTCATAGGCCACTTCCTTGGCCCCTCATCCACCGTACCGGAAGCTCACCATTTTAATCGCACCAAGGCTGGTCAAGACCTCGGCCGACCTTGCTACGCGAGACGTCCTCCATTGACTCTCCGTCAGCAGTTGCAACTTTATCAGTTAGGTCTCCACGACCTTAATCACAAGATGGTCACAATGCTTTCTCAGCACTCTTGACATAAAACAGTCATTTACAAACAGCATTTACAAACAGTCGCAAAATACAGTTTCTATATTAACTCTCATTTTTCCACATTATCCCTCATCAATCCACATTGCTTATTCCACATTCCAGTTATATGTGTACTCATCCCATCACATCATTTTCCATCTCATCACTTCAGATTCCTTGACATCACATATCATATATTCACATCCATACATATATCCACATCCACATCCATACATTCACCTCCTCATATTCATACATCTACATCTACATGCACATTCATGCATCTTCATCCATACATCCACATTTATATGCACATTCACATCCATTTTCACCTTATGACAACCCATATTCATCTTATCTCATCACATACACTTCTTATCTCATTCCATACACATCTTATCACCTCTTAACTCATCTTATCACATCCTAACTCATCTCATATACATCTTATCTCATCTTATCACATCTCATACACTTCTTATCACATCTCATACACCTCTTATCAGATATTAACTCATCTTATCACATCCTAACTCATCTCATATACATTTTATCTCATCTTATCACATCTCATACACCTCTTATCACATCTCATACACCTCTTATCACATCTCATATACCTCTTATCACATCTCATCTTAACTCATCTTATCACATCTTAACTCATCTTAACTCATCTTATCACATCCTAACTCATCCTTTATGCATACCTCTATGCAAGAATTTCAATTGTGATAAAAGTAACACTTTTACAATAAAATAATTATTTTTTTCTATAATACTTTAATAATAAAATAATAATTTATTTATTTTTTTCATTTTTATGCATGAAATTCAATATGATGAAAATAACTTTTTATATTAAAATAATCATTTTTTTTCTTTACAGTTTTATAATAAAATAATAAAATACTCATCTTTTATGCATACCTCTATGCATGAAATTCAATTAGGTTAAAAGTAACACTTTTATAATAAAATATTTATCTTTTATGCATACCTCTATGCATGAAATTCAATTATATTAAAAGTAACACTTTTATAATAAAATATTTATCTTTTATGCATACCTCTATGCATGAAATTCAATTATATTAAAAGTAACACTTTTATAATAAAATATTTATCTTCTATGCATACCTCTATGCATGAAATTTAATTATATTAAAAGTAACACTTTTAATATAAAAAATTATCCATTATGCATGCTTCTATGCATAAAATAAAAATGATAAAAATAATACTTTTGATATAAAAATTTATTCTTTATGCATAATATAAAAATTTAATTTCCTCATGATTCTAATGAATTTCTTTCAATTAATCTAGGATGATAATTCCTAGAATATAGTAGGAAATCCTCTTTTCATGCTTTGAATAAAATTATTTTATGTGTAAAATTTTATAAAATTTTGCCATAGCTCCGCTACTATAACTAATAAATCTCAATTATTTAAAAATAAGGCTTATCTTTAAGGGAATGATTAGAATGATCCCTAATTGGATCATTAACCCTTAATAGATTAAATAAAAAATAATCATAAACTAAAAGCATAGAAAAACTATTAATTTATTCTCAAGCATAGATTAATCTTGGATTAAGAAAAAGCTTTATGAAAAGCGTCATTTGGATTGAGAATGGGTCATGAATATGATCATTTCTTAAGTGAGAGAGAGAAAAAACCATTAGAATTAAACATAAATGGAAATTTATGTAATTCGTTACTATCATTAATTAGTTAACTTTAATAGCATTTCAAAAACCATACCAATTAAGCTTCTCAAGCTTGAGAGGGGTTGAGAAGAGAGAAACATTATTATAGAAAAATCAATATTCACTATACTTATCTTATAATTTGCATGATTCTTTGTTTCACGGTAAAGGCCCCCAACCAATCAATTGGTTTAGTATGTTGATGGAGCCACCAATGGGTATTAAAGAAGAGGGAAGTGTCAAAAACTAGTGAATTATTAAAGAATTCACAGTTCTTGGCTTAGGTGGAGTAGAGTAACTATGCATAAGACACTATATTTTTTTCAACAAGGGAAGGCTTCTATTTATAGGAAATTTTGAGCTCCTAACCAAACAAACTGATTCTAGAATTTTCCAAGTCAGTTTGGTCACTTTTTGACCATTTTTAGGTCAGTTAAGCTAACTTTTTGGAACTAGACTTGAATGAGGAGAGAGGAGAGATGAAATATCTCAACTTTTATGATTTTAAAACTCGTTTAAGCATGTGTTTTAGGCGCCTCATTGAAGGCCCTCCTTTTCCTTACTGATGTGTCAAAAAAGGAATCCTTACACTCAAAATATCTCATATTTTTATATTACTCATAGTTTTTTACTATTAAACCTTGTACATTTTCAACTCTTCATCTTATGTGAGCATTTAAGGGACTCCCCTTCCTTACATATGTGTCAAATTGAAATCATTATACCCAAAATATCTCATATTTTTAATATTGCTCATAGTTTTTTACTAATATACCTTGTACATTTTCAACACTTCACCTTATGTGAGCATTTACTCATTTTTGGGCATCTTCTTTTTACAAATTGGATTTATCTCCTCCCTACACATGGATTGATGCTATTGGCCCATAGGAACCTTAATTGGACCATAGTCTAAAGATTTCTAAAAATCTAGACCCTTAGGCTAAGGTTCTTTATACCTATTTCCAATTAATTCCAATTGCACATTGGAAAATTCTTTTTGAATTTCTGTTTCAGGGGAACTCATCTTAATTATAAGAGATATTTTTCTATCCAAAAATATTCAAAATCTGAATATTCTCTCTCTAGAATAATTTTCTCTCTCTAGGCTAAAATAGTTAGAAACAATGTCTTTATATTTCTGAAGAGGGGTTGATTACAGGGGAAGATACTAGACATCAAAACGGGGTTGGGAGAGGAATCTTACATTCTACCCCACTTAAAAAACGCGAGATGTCCTCATCTCACAACTTGGGATAATTTCACAAGATGCACGAATAAAGATTTACCACCAAGAAAAGTCTCAAGGAGAGTAAGATTCAAAATAAGAACAAGATTTAAACTTTATTCATTCTCGAAACTTATACAGTAAAGATAGAAGAACTCTTTACACTTCCATAAGCCCGTCCATCATATGATCACAAAAGCAGCACTCACAAGCTGCGCATGTATAAGGTAACTCATCTATGGGAATAATTATGTTGGTTATTGCCGCACCTATCTGAGTGGTATGAGGTGATCTAACAAAAGGACCTCTGAGAGGTAAGCCAAAAACGGGGTAAAGGCATATCTTCTCATGAGGAAGAAAACACGCCAGTAAGAAGACCCGCTCAGAAAACCCAAGATGCCTTGATCTCATGACGCAGTAGTATCGGGGACCCGTCATCCCTTAACTTGATCTACCGAGTCAAGTGTTAACAGTAGAAATCTGACAACACAATCTACTAATCTCATAGGGATTTGCTGAATTCATTATCATCATTCCAGTTATATGAATATCATCACAGGGACTCGTCCCATTAATCCTCATTGTGGTTTTGTTCAGATTATTATATTTCAACTAATTTCAGAAATCATCATTTTTCAATCAGAATTTTTAATCAGAATCCAAATCAATTCATCAATTCTCAAACAGAATTAAAAATCATATCAATCACATTCGAAATCATCATTTGGATAGCATTAACGCTTATAATTTCAAGTCTTAGATTTACTCGCATATACTGTCAATAAAGAGCTGCAGTATACTCTCGGTATATACGGGTAGTCAAGGCCCTTGGAATTATAAGGTAAATACCATCATGTCTAGGCCTCAAGCAAGTCAGGGATTCTATATAATTGCGGTACTTCCATTTGAAGATCCAATTACCAAATTACGAGTTTCAGTTTAAATATCAAATTGTATGAATTATATCACACAATTATAACCTTTTTGTCTTTCTTGATAAATTTTTGATATATTTGTCTTCTCAGTTGATCTTTATTAACCAAATGCTCTGATACCAACTGTGAGATCCCTGTTCCCACCGAGTAACGGATTCGGGTTACTAGCAGCGGAAGTAGCACTTCTCGCGTGGGACAGGGGTCCCACACTCGGGGCCTCACCTACGGATATCCGGACAAGAGACTAATCCGTCGGTTGTTCTAAAACCGAACCCGGAAAAACTTCCTTTACCCGGAAAGCACGGGTGATTCCACCAGGATAACTTTTTACTCTAACGCAGTCAAGACCATTACTGATCGGGCTAATCTGACTGCATCTATAAAGATACTCGGTCAGATCAAGGAAGAAACTCGTACTTGGATCATTGGGATCAACGCTTTTTTCCCCATTCAAGAGGCACAGCCGTTGATTCCTATCCATAGAACAATTACTGTCCGGGATTTACTTTATCTATCGTAATAACAAAAGTTGAGTCTCGATTTACGGATCCATCAGTCCAGCCTAACCCCATCCAGTCCCATGGACCACTGTAGTGATGGGATCCTAATTAAGAATTTGGTTAGGTTTTGTCCCGGGTACCAAGGAAAAGAGTTCCAAGGCCCCCTAGCCAGATGTTCATGCAAAAATAAAACTAGTCACACCACTCACACACCCAATATGAAAATGCCTTTTCACAGATTCAACCAGTTTAAAACAATCCTTTAATAAAACCATAGTATCACTGATCACCATCTTCCAATTTATCCAGTTGATTCTCAATTTTCCCATCATTCCTTCATCAGAGTATCTATGGCATCATTGGTAACTAGGACGCTCACCACCTGTCCACTCAGGGGCCGTTTCCTAATCCCTAGCCCATAATACTCGACAATATAATCACTTATCAAGATGGACTCTCGTTGAAGATCAGCAAGATCAACCAACAGATCCATATAAAGAGCCATGGACTCATCCATTGAAGACCAGCAAGGTCAGTCAACCAGATCCATGCCCGATTTCAGAAAACAACTCTTACTCCTTGTTCCAATATCTTCCTCGACGCACGCGTGGGTATCCTGGGCGACCCAGAGCCCGAGCACCGTATGGTCAGCACCCTCTAGGATCCTTCGCAGGTGACCTAGCGCTTCACTCATAGGCCGCTTCCTTGGCCCCTCATCCACCGTACCCGAAGCTCACCATTTTAATCGCACCGAGGCTGGTCAAGACCTCGGCCGACCTTGCTACGCGAGACGTCCTCCATTGACTCTCCGTCAGCAGTTGCAACTTTATCAGTTAGGTCTCCACGACCTTAATCACAAGATGGTCACAATGCTTTCCCAGCACTCTTGACATAAAACAGTCATTTACAAACAGCATTTACAAACAGTCACAAAATACAGTTTCTATATTAACTCTCATTTTTCCACATTATCCCTCATCAATCCACATTGCTTATTCCACATTCCAGTTATATGTGTACTCATCCCATCACATCATTTTCCATCTCATCACTTCAGATTCCTTCACATCACATATCATATATTCACATCCATACATATATCCACATCCACATCCATACATCCACCTCCTCATATTCATACATCTACATCTACATGCACATTCATGCATCTTCATCCATACATCCACATTTATATGCACATTCACATCCATTTTCACCTTATGACAACCCATATTCATCTTATCTCATCACATAGACTTCTTATCTCATTCCATACACATCTTATCACCTCTTAACTCATCTTATCACATCCTAACTCATCTCATATACATCTTATCTCATCTTATCACATCTCATACACCTCTTATCACATATTAACTCATCTTATCACATCCTAACTCATCTCATATACATTTTATCTCATCTTATCACATCTCATACACCTCTTATCACATCTCATATACCTCTTATCACATCTCATCTTAACTCATCTTATCACATCTTAACTCATCTTAACTCATCTTATCACATCCTAACTCATCCTTTATGCATACCTCTATGCAAGAATTTCAATTGTGATAAAAGTAACACTTTTACAATAAAATAATTATTTTTTTGTAATACTTTAATAATAAAATAATAATTTATTTATTTTTTCATTTCTATGCACGAAATTCAATATGATGAAAATAACTTTTTATAATAAAATAATTATTTTTTTTCTTTACAGTTTTATAATAAAATAATAAAATACTCATCTTTTATGCATACCTCTATGCATGAAATTCAATTAGGTTAAAAGTAACACTTTTATAATAAAATATTTATCTTTTATGCATACCTCTATGCATGAAATTCAATTATATTAAAAGTAACACTTTTATAATAAAATATTTATCTTTTATGCATACTTCTATGCATGAAATTCAATTATATTAAAAGTAACACTTTTATAATAAAATATTTATCTTCTATGCATACCTCTATGCATGAAATTCAATTATATTAAAAGTAACACTTTTAATATAAAAATTTATCCATTATGCATACTTCTATGCATAAAATTAAAATGATAAAAATAATACTTTTGATATAAAAATTTATTCTTTATACATAATATAAAAATTTAATTTCCTCATGATTCTAATGAATTTCTTTCAATTAATCTAGGATGATAATTCCTAGAATATGGTAGAAAATCCTCTTTTCATGCTTTGAATAAAATTATTTTATGTGTAAAATTTTATAAAATTTTACCATAGCTCCGCTACTATAACTAATAAATCTCAATTATTTAAAAATAAGGCTTATCTTTAAGGAAATGATTAGAATGATCCCTAATTGGATCATTAACCCTTAATAGATTAAATAAAAAATAATCATAAACTAAAAGCATAGAAAAACTATTAATTTATTCTCAAGCATAGATTAATCTTGGATTAAGAAAAAGCTTTATGAAAAGCTTCATTTGGATTGGGAATGTGTCATGAATATGATCATTTCTTAAGTGAGAGAGAGAAAAAACCATTAGAATTAAACATAAATAAAAATTTATGTAATTCGTTACTATCATTAATTAGTTAACTTCAATAGCATTTCAAAAACCATACCAATTAAGCTTCTCAAGCTTGAGAGGGGTTGAGAAGAGAGAAACATTGAGAAATTATAGAAAAATCAATATTCACTATACTTATCTTATAATTTGCTTGATTCTTTGTTTCACGGTAGAGGCCCCCAACCAATCAATTGGTTTAGTATGTTGATGGAGCCACCAATGGGTATTAAAGAAGAGGGAAGTGTCAAAAACTAGTGAATTATTAAAGAATTCACAGTTCTTGGCTTAGGTGGAGTAGAGTAACTATGCATAAGACACTATATTTTTTTCAACAAGGGGAGGCTTCTATTTATAGGAAATTTTGAGCTCCTAACCAAACAAACTCATTCTAGAATTTTCCAAGTCAGTTTGGTCACTTTTTGACCATTTTTAGGTCAGTTAAGCTAACTTTTTGGAACTAGACTTGAATGAGGAGAGAGGAGAGATGAAATATCTCAACTTTTATGATTTTAAAACTCGTTTAAGCATGTGTTTTAGGCGCCTCATTGAAGGCCCTCCTTTTCCTTACTGATGTGTCAAAAAAGGAATCCTTACACTCAAAATATCTCATATTTTTATATTACTCATAGTTTTTTACTATTAAACCTTGTACATTTTCAACTCTTCATCTTATGTGAGCATTTAAGGGACTCCCCTTCCTTACATATGTGTCAAATTGAAATCATTATACCCAAAATATCTCATATTTTTAATATTGTTCATAGTTTTTTACTAATATACCTTGTACATTTTCAACTCTTCACCTTATGTGAGCATTTACTCATTTTTGGGTATCTTCTTTTTACAAATTGGATTTATCTCCTCCCTACACATGGATTGATGCTATTGGCCCATAGGAACCTTAATTGGACCATAGTCTAAAGATTTCTAAAAATCGAGACCCTTAGGCTAAGGTTCTTTATACCTATTTCCAATTAATTCCAATTGCACATTGGAAAATTCTTTTTGAATTTCTGTTTCAGGGGAACTCATCTTAATTATAAGAGATATTTTTCTATCCAAAAATATTCAAAATCTGAATATTTTCTCTCTAGAATAATTTTCTCTCTCTAGGCTAAAATAGTTAGAAACAAGGTCTTTATATTTCTGAAGAGGGGTTGATTACAGGGGAAGATACTAGACATCAAAAAGGGGTTGGGAGAGGAATCTTACATTCTACCCCACTTAAAAAACGCGAGATGTCCTCATCTCGCAACTTTGGATAATTTCGCAAGATGCACGAATAAAGATTAACCACCAAGAAAAGTCTCAAGGAGAGTAAGATTCAAAATAAGAACAAGATTTAAACTTTATTAATTCTCGAAACTTATACAGTAAAGATAGAAGAACTCTTTACACTTCCATAAGCCCGTCCATCATATGATCACAAAAGCAGCACTCACAAGCTGCGCATGTATAAGGTAACTCATCTATGGGAATAATTATGTTGGTTATTGCCGCACCTATCTCAGTGGTATGAGGTGATCTAACAAAAGGACCTCTAAGAGATAAGCCAAAAACGGGGTAAAGGCATATCTCCTCATGAGGAAGAAAACATGCCAGTAAGAAGACCCGCTCAGAAAACCCAAGATGCCTTGATCTCATGACGCAGTAGTATCGGGGACCCAAACCTAAGGCTTCAATAACCATGGCCAAGCGGACATTGTTACGAAAGTGCTGCTGACCCCAGGGTGTTACCCTAGTTGTCCGCCATTTGGTCTGAGCTACAGAAGTTCCCAAGTGAGGGAAAAGTGAGCGCTCATACTGTTCTATAAAATCCTTCTTTACAGACTCACTTGCGTCTTGAAGGTGAGGAATCATTATGGATAAAACTAATTCTTGTTGCCAAGCCATGAAGGAGATTAAGAAAGAAAGGAGATCGATGGGAGTAAGATTACTGCGAGCGACAAGTAAAAGTTACGACTTATATAAAGGAAGGAGCTAGCGTAACTTAGAAGCCAACGGTAACTTGCCACTGAAGTTTTACCGTCTTTCCATGATTTGGGTTTGGCACAATTTTCTATAGAAGGCATTAAGAACTTTGAGATGAGGAGATAAAAGAAGCTCGTAAGCTAAGTCACTTACTTTCTTTGAATTCAGATAAGGCTCACAATATCTGGGGGATAACTTCTTAAACTTCCCAATAGATAAAGAACTTCTTTTGGGCCATCCTCGAATGAAGACCAAAACCTTGGTATCCAAAACACCGATTTTTACTTCTGAACTCATTGTTTTGAATCCTTAAAACAGGTGGAACTCCTGAGAAGTATTCTAGGGAAAGGGTCTTCCTTTTTTAAAGAGAATCTTTCTTTTATTTTAGAGAGGGAATAATTATAAGATCCAGTTGATTCTCAATTTTCCCATCATTCCTTCATCAGAGTATCTATGGCATCATTGGTAACTAGGACGCTCACCACCTGTCCACTCAGGGGCCGTTTCCTAATCCCTAGCCCATAATACTCGACAATATAATCACTTATCAAGATGGACTCTCGTTGAAGATCAGCAAGATCAACCAACAGATCCATATAAAGAGCCATGGACTCATCCATTGAAGACCAGCAAGGTCAGTCAACCAGATCCATGCCCGGTTTCAGAAAACAACTCTTACTCCTTGTTCCAATATCTTCCTCGACGCACGCGTGGGTATCCTGGGCGACCCAGAGCCCGAGCACCGTATGGTCAGCACCCTCTAGGATCCTTCGCAGGTGACCTAGCGCTTCACTCATAGGCCGCTTCCTTGGCCCCTCATCCACCATTCCGGAAGCTCACCATTTTAATCGCACCGAGGCTGGTCGGCCGACCTTGCTACGCGAGACGTCCTCCATTGCAACTTTATCAGTTAGGTCTCCACGACCTTAATCACAAGATGGTCACAATGCTTTCCCAGCACTCTTGACATAAAACAGTCATTTACAAACAGCATTTACAAACAGTCACAAAATACAGTTTCTATATTAACTCTCATTTTTCCACATTATCCCTCATCAATCCACATTGCTTATTCCACATTCCAGTTATATGTGTACTCATCCCATCACATCATTTTTCATCTCATCACTTCAGATTCCTTCACATCACATATCATATATTCACATCCATACATATATCCACATCCACATCCATACATCCACCTCCTCATATTCATACATCTACATCTACATGCACATTCATGCATCTTCATCCATACATCCACATTTATATGCACATTCACATCCATTTTCACCTTATGACAACCCATATTCATCTTATCTCATCACATACACTTCTTATCTCATTCCATACACATCTTATCACCTCTTAACTCATCTTCTCACATCCTAACTCATCTCATATACATCTTATCTCATCTTATCACATCTCATACACTTCTTATCACATCTCATACACCTCTTATCACATATTAACTCATCTTATCACATCCTAACTCATCTCATATACATCTTATCTCATCTTATCACATCTCATACACCTCTTATCACATCTCATACACCTCTTATCTTATCTCATATACCTCTTATCACATCTCATCTTAACTCATCTTATCACATCTTAACTCATCTTATCACATCCTAACTCATCCTTTATGCATACCTGTATGCAAGAATTTCAATTGTGATAAAAGTAACACTTTTACAATAAAATAATCATTTTTTTTTGTAATACTTTAATAATAAAATAATAATTTATTTATTTTTTTCATTTCTATGCACGAAATTCAATATGATGAAAATAACTTTTTATAATAAAATAATCATTTTTTTTCTTTACAGTTTTATAATAAAATAATAAAATACTCATCTTTTATGCATACCTCCATGCATGAAATTCAATTAGGTTAAAAGTAACACTTTTATAATAAAATATTTATCTTTTATGCATACCTCTATGCATGAAATTCAATTATATTAAAAGTAACACTTTTATAATAAAATATTTATCTTTTATGCATACCTCTATGCATGAAATTTAATTATATTAAAAGTAACACTTTTATAATAAAATATTTATCTTCTATGCATACCTCTATGCATGAAATTCAATTATATTAAAAGTAACACTTTTAATATAAAAATTTATCCATTATGCATACTTCTATGCATAAAATAAAAATAATAAAAATAATACTTTTGATATAAAAATTTATTCTTTATGCATAATATGAAAATTTAATTTCCTCATGATTCTAATGAATTTATTTCAATTAATCTAGGATGATAATTCCTAGAATATGGTAGGAAATCCTCTTTTCATGCTTTGAATAAAATTATTTTATGTGTAAAATTTTATAAAATTTTGCCATAGCTCCGCTACTATAACTAATAAATCTCAATTATTTAAAAATAAGGCTTATCTTTAAGGGAATGATTAGAATGATCCCTAATTGGATCATTAACCCTTAATAGATTAAATCAAAAATAATCATAAACTAAAAGCATAGAAAAACTATTAATTTATTCTCAAGCATAGATTAATCTTGGATTAAGAAAAAGCTTTATGAAAAGCGTCATTTGGATTGAGAATGGGTCATGAATATGATCATTTCTTAAGTGAGAGAGAGAAAAAAACCATTAGAATTAAACATAAATGGAAATTTATGTAATTCGTTACTATCATTAATTAGTTAACTTCAATAGCATTTCAAAAACCATACCAATTAAGCTTCTCAAGCTTGAGTGGGGTTGAGAAGAGAGAAACATTGAGAAATTATAGAAAAATCAATATTCACTATACTTATCTTATAATTTGCTTGATTCTTTGTTTCACGGTAGAGGCCCCCAACCAATCAATTGGTTTAGTATGTTGATGGAGCCACCGATGGGTATTAAAGAAGAGGGAAGTGTCAAAAACTAGTGAATTATTAAAGAATTCACAGTTCTTGGCTTAGGTGGAGTAGAGTAACTATGCATAAGACACTATATTTTTTTCAACAAGGGGAGGCTTCTATTTATAGGAAATTTTGAGCTCCTAACCAAACAAACTGATTCTAGAATTTTCCAAGTCAGTTTGGTCACTTTTTGACCATTTTTAGGTCAGTTAAGCTAACTTTTTGGAACTAGACTTGAATGAGGAGAGAGGAGAGATGAAATATCTCAACTTTTATGATTTTAAAACTCGTTTAAGCATGTGTTTTAGGCGCCTCATTGAAGGCCCTCCTTTTCCTTACTGATGTGTCAAAAAAGGAATCCTTACACTCAAAATATCTCATATTTTTATATTACTCATAGTTTTTTACTATTAAACCTTGTACATTTTCAACTCTTCATCTTATGTGAGCATTTAAGGGACTCCCCTTCCTTACATATGTGTCAAATTGAAATCATTATACCCAAAATATCTCATATTTTTAATATTGCTCATAGTTTTTTACTAATATACCTTGTACATTTTCAACTCTTCACCTTATGTGAGCATTTACTCATTTTTGGGTATCTTCTTTTTACAAATTGGATTTATCTCCTCCCTACACATGGATTGATGCTATTGGCCCATAGGAACCTTAATTGGACCATAGTCTAAAGATTTCTAAAAATCTAGACTCTTAGGCTAAGGTTCTTTATACCTATTTCCAATTAATTCCAATTGCACATTGGAAAATTCTTTTTGAATTTCTGTTTTAGGGGAACTCATCTTAATTATAAGAGATATTTTTCTATCCAAAAATATTCAAAATCTGAATATTCTCTCTCTAGAATAATTTTCTCTCTCTAGGCTAAAATAGTTAGAAACAAGGTCTTTATATTTCTGAAGAGGGGTTGATTACAGGGGAAGATACTAGACATCAAAAAGGGGTTGGGAGAGGAATCTTACACCATAAGTACACTGATGAAGGAAAAATTAGAAATTAGGATTCAAACGGATATTGTGGAGGATTATAATCAGTGACACTATGGTTTCATTAAAAATGATTGAGAGAGCTGATTCTGTGAAAAAGGCAATTTCATATTGGGTGTGTAAGTGGTGTGATTAGTTTTAAGTTTGCATGAATATCCGGCTAGGGGGCCTCAGAACTCTTTTCCCTGGTACTCGGGACAAAACTTAACCAAATTCTTAAATGGATCCCATCACTACAGTGGTTGGGCGGTTGGCTAACCCACGGGATTGCTGGATGGGGTTAGGCTGGACTGATGGGTCCCTAAAATGAGACTCAATTCTGTTATGGTACGATAGATAAAGTAAATCTCGGATAAAAATTGTTCTATGGAAAAGAATCAACGGCTGTGCCTCTCAATGAGGAAAAAAGCGTTGGTCTCTATGATCCAAGTGCAATCTTTTCCTTGATCTGACTATGGGACTTACTGGTTCCGGTCATATCAATTCAGTTAGATAAGGCTTTGGCTACGTTAGAGTAAAATTATCCTGGAGAAATCGCTCGTGTTTTCCAGGCAAGGGAAGTTTTTGCGGGTTCAATTTTGGAAGAAGTGAGGGATTAATCTCTTGTCCAAATATCCGTGGGCGAGGCCCCGAGTGAGGGACCCTACCCCACACAAGAAGTGCTACTTTTGCTGCTAGCACCCCTGAATTCGTTGCGCAGTGGGGACAGGGATCTTTCACATCAAATTCATTACATCCACATCACATCACATACATTCCATCCATATTACATCACGTCCACATCTCATTCTCATCCATTTACATCACATCACATCCTTTCACATATCATCACATCTTAATCTTATCTCATCACATTCACATCCACATCCACATCCATTTACTTCACATCACATCCCATCCACATCTCTTCACATCCACATCCACATCCATTTACATCACATCACATCCCATCCACATCCACATCCATTTACATCACATCACATCCCATCCACATCTCATCACATCCACTCACATCTCATCACATCCTATCACATTGCATTCACATCTCTTATCACATCTACTCACATCCTATCACATCTCATTCACATCTTATCACATTCATTCACATCTTATCACATCCACTCACATCCTATCACATCTCATTCACATCTTATCACATCTAGTAACTTTTTCTACTTTGATACCGATGATGGGACTTTTTCTAAATTTCTGCCAATTGCTTGGCCTAGTTAAAGGTATTTTTTCTCGATGGATATATTCTTTCTCAAATTTCTCAAGTGAAATACATTCAATATTCTTATTTGAGTAAAAGATTCATGGTATTTACAAAAATAAATTCTACCCATATTTCCCAATAAAATTATTAATGCTCACAATTTCACTTTTGATAAATACTAATAATTTAAATTATGCTAAAAATTCCTCTTTTACAATTTAATTTCTTGGATCTCAAATATCATGGAAATTTCTCTTTTTGCATAAAATAAATTTATCAAAAATTCTTCTTTTACCATTTAATTACTTGGATCTCAATTATCATGGGAATTCCTCTTTTTACATTTAAATGATTGAATTCCAAATGTCATAGAAATTTCTCTTTTATCATAAAATAAAGTTATCTAAAATTCCTCTTTTCTTTAATAAAAATATCCATTATGTCAAATATGCCAAGAATTTCACTTTTACCATTTAAATGATTGAATTCCAAATGTCATGGGAATTCCTCTTTTATCATTTAAAAATTTCTCATGCATAAAATAAATTTATCTAAAATTTCTCTTAAAATTAAATTTTTAATATACCAAAATTTCTCTTTCTCCATTTAATTACATGGATCTCCATTATCATGGGAATTCCTTTTTTTGCATAAAAATAAAATTACCAAAAATTTCTCTTTTCTTTAATTAATTATTTATGCATAAATACTAAAATTTTGTTTCCCATGAATATGATGAAAATCATTCTTTTAGCATAGGATGTCCAATCTTAGAATATGGTAGGAAGTCCTCTTTTAGCATTATGCGTAAAAATAAGATATATATTATTTTCTAAAAATTTTACCATAGCTTCGCTGCTATTACTGTGATAATTTTTAATTTTTCTACAAAAGAATAAGACATTGCAATACAATTATGATAGAAGATCTATTCATAAACTTAAATCCAATTTATGGAATTAAAAAATAAATTTAGCCATAATTATAATCTTAATTATAATTAATCTACTAGATTAGGCTATTTCTACTATTCTTCTTTTCCCAAAATGATAGGATTTATCTCTTTCACATTTATAATCACTTAAAGTAGTTTTTTAAACTACTTATAAGAATTTACCATAATTTTATTATCATAAAAGCATTAAAAAACCATTTTCTTAACCTCTAGCTTAACAAGCTTAGAGTTTGATTTTGAATTAAGAATTTATCAATGAGAAGCATTCATTTGCTAAAGAATTAGTCATAGGAATGACTATTTTTTTGGGAGAGAGAGATATACATAAAAAGCATTTTAATTAAGCATAAAGATTAACTTTCTTCTTAATTATTCATTATAATTCTTAGGGAAAGCTTGATTTGCATTAAAAATAATTAATTAGAAACTTCTCAAGCTTGAGAGGGGTTGAGAAGTGAAATCATTTAAGAATATAATCAAAAACCATGAAATTCCTTCTTACCTTTAGGTTTGGCTTACTTCTTTATCTATAAGTGAAGCCCCCAACCAATCAATTGGTTTAGAAAGCTCCAAGAGTTGTTGAAGAGAGTGAGAGAAGCGCCAAGTTCTCCAAAAGTAGAGGATTTATAAGAGATAATAGAAAATATCATTATTTTAATGTAATACTTGCATGGAATAGTTCACTGATTTTTTTTTACAAAAGACTAAGGATCTATTTATAGGTGAGGGAGGCCACTAACCAAGTCCAACTAGGTTCTAGAATTTTCCAGGTTCAGTTTAACTCAATTTGGACAAGATTTTGACCAGTTTGGCTCCCTTTTTTATTTGGTTTGATCCAGGAGAGATGAGAGATAAAAATATCACAATTTTTTTGAATGAAAAACCCTTCCATATGTGTGAAATAGGTGCCTACCTCAAGAGTCCCCCTCTTCTTACCAAGGTGTCAAAAATGCATCATTATTCTAAAATATCTCATTTTTTTTAGTAATATCTCATAGTTTTTAACTAATAAACCTTATACTCGGTTAACTCTTCATCTTATGTGAGAATTTACTCATTTTTAGGTATTTTCTTTTTTTCTTTTGGATTTATCTCATCCCCACACTTGGATTAATCCAATTGGCCCATTGGAACCTTAATTAGACCATAATCCAAAAATTTCTGAAAATGTAGACCCTTAGGCTAAGGTCCTTTATACACATTTTCAATTAATTCCAAATGCACACTGGAAAGTCCATTTTGAATTTTTGTTTCAGGGGAATCCATTTTAGACACTAGGAGGATTTTTATATCCAAAGATATCTTAATTTAGGATTATCTCTCTCTAGACTTTTTTCCTCTCTAGGCCAAAATAGGGTAAAATAAGATCTTTTCTCTATTTCAGAGAGGGGAATAATTACAAGAATAGAAGGGGAGGTTCTTACACCTTTACACCTCAAAAGTTGGAGGGAGGAATCTTACAATGGACCACTTGTATATACTCTATTATGTGTGTTAGTCACTTTATCTTCTTTCTAGACCTCTTTTGTTGTGTGAATAAAAAGAAGATTTTTGAGCCTCTCACCTTGTGTGTTCTCTTCTAGGGTTTGTGTGAGTGTGTGTGTGCTTGCAAGAGCTCAAGCTCTCTTTTGCCCTGCATCTTTTCATTATTCATAAGCCTCATGTGCAGAAAGCTTGTGCATATGGCTAATGCGTAAGTCTCATGCATGAGGCTAAGGCATATGGCCATCTCTTGATAGAAGCATAGCTCTCAAAAGACTCTCTATAGAGCATGGAAAAAATAAGAAACCCTAATCTTAAAAGCCTAAAACTTACAGACCTTATAACATGATGTAAAAGCACAAGAGAAGAAACATACAATAAAGACATCTCTTACCTTGTGAGGCTTGTATGTGTTGAAAACCTACAAAATTAAACCAAATTAAGGAAAAAAATATTAATAATAAACCCTAATCTCAAAATCCCTAAACTTACAAACCCTATAAACATGTAAAAGCATAAAAGAAGAAACATACAAGAAAGATATCTCTTGTGAGGCTTGTATGTGT
Organism: Cibotium barometz; assembly: GCF_041138505.1. Taxonomy (NCBI): domain Eukaryota; kingdom Viridiplantae; phylum Streptophyta; class Polypodiopsida; order Cyatheales; family Cibotiaceae; genus Cibotium; species Cibotium barometz. The sequence goes on along the minus strand of NC_141080.1, from coordinate 13,611,808 downwards.
TGAGAACCTACAAAATCAAATGAAGTTAAGAAAAAAAATTATTAAGAAAAATCAAGATCTCTCACGATATGAAACTTTAATAGTAGAGAGCTCTTAATTAGGGAAAAAGAAGAAAAGAAAAACTTAAAAGAGAGGAAAGAGAAGGAAAATACTCACAAGAAAGCTTTCATGGAAAGCTTGTTTGCATAGGAGATAAAGGAAAAGAGTAGAAATACCTTTCTTGAGCTTGAGGAGGATAGGGTAGGAGAGGTAGAAGTAATAGATTAGACATAAACCTTCAAAAAAACGCAGAGTACTAAGTTTCTTGTATTCAAAAGATAAAAACTATGCGGTGGTAAAATGAAGCGATAAAAAAAGTAGGATAACACAGGCTCGCGATTCCAAGGACACCCATGCGTATGTCATGGAAGATATTGTATGATGGATCAATGTTTATTGTTGTAATCTGTTACTAGATCTCGTTGGCTAACCAGCTCAGAGTAGTCCAGAGTGATACTGTTTTTTGTGAGAAACAAGGATTGGATGGAAATTTCGAGCTGTGACATCTGTAACCAATAATTGTCTGTCAATGGATTGTTTTATAAATTAAAGTTTAAAGAGGAGTGTGTGCATATCTGTATTCTAAAGCAAAAGTTAAGAAAGGCATTCAATTATGGGTGGGTGAGTACTTGTCTGGTTCTACCAATTCCAGTGGTTGGGTGGTGGCTAACCCATGGGCTGGATGGGGTTAGGCTGAAATCAGTAGAGTTTTAATAATAAAATTAATTAATAGGAATACGCTTAGAACTCGAGTAGTTAAATAAAAGCCTGAAGACTTCTCAAATGAATAGATCAACGGCGGCTGTGCCTGATTCAATTAGAAAAAAAGCGTTGATTCCTTCAAGTTAAGCCTGTAATAAATTTTCCTTCTATCTGGTTTAATCAGATGAAGGTTAGTTTAGTCTCTTGACCCCATTAGAAAATTTGTTATTAAGAAATTCAAAAAGGTGGAATCGTCCCCGTTTTTCGGGCAAGGAAAATTTTCTCGGTTTTGGTTTCGGAACGACCACCAGATTAGTCTCGTACCTGGACATTCGAGGGTGAGGCCCCGAGTGGGAAGCCCTGCCCCGCGCAAGAGGAAGCTACTTCCGCTGCTACCAACCAGGAATCCGGTGCACAGAGGGGGCAGTGGGATCTCACAGTTGGTATCAGAGCGCTGTTGTAAACTTATGAAACAGCAACAGAAACTGCCTAAAATTCTAAAGTAAATCTGCAAAAAAAATGTTTTCACTTGCTAAGGTTATGTTTGAAATAAATTCATAAATTGAAAACTCATAAATTGAATTGGATTTTTAGATGGATACCCCAAATCTGTCTAGCATTTCTAGACTTTCCCAGAGTCAGGATATGATCGCCTATGCCTTCGAACATCTCATCAACTCCGCTACAACCCGTGTAAGCAGAGTGAGGCTTGCTTGTCACTTTGAGGATCTATACTTTCCCTAATCCTATAGAGCGACGTCGGTATATGTGGTTCTCTAGAGGAAGATGTATTAACGTTAATACCAATCAGCATCAGAGACTTAGGAAAAATATTTCCTTAGCCATGATCTTGATAAGGCTAGGGGTTGTTCAGTATGTACAACTCTTTAATCATTCACCCAAGAATTTTAGAATTTCTTGCCGAGTTTTTAGGCTTCTTATCCGCTTTATCCCTAGAAGTAGAATTACAGCACCTCTTTCAGTGATGAATCGTGTTTATCATGGCATGTCTTTTTCACAGTTTTGCTTCTTTATGCATACGCGATTGAGGCAGTGACTTTGGAGCCATGAAGCTCTATGTATATATCTCAAACTTTTGATAATAAACGATGTTTTGCAAAAAAAAAATCCAAATGGTTTTCATGATTGCGAATATGGTTAATAAAATTATCAAAGTAAATCTTGTTTCAAGAAGTATGACGAAATAATTATCTATTTAAAGAATAAATCGCAAAAATTAAATAATCATAAATCTGTTGTCAAAGTTAAGCTGACGAAAATCTCATTTTGTCAGAATCATGAGGCACGCGGCCCGTGCAAGGCAACCGGATCCTCTAACCGATGAAAAAGAGTTAGATCCGGATGTTCGTAAAGCCCTACACAGATTCCAACCTGGTCCCTTCAAGGGTGAAGGGGAGCAGTTAGGTGAAGTAGTGGAAAAGTGGATTGAGGCAATGGAAGAATAATTTGATGTAATTAGCTATAATGAGAGAAGCAAGATGGCTCTCGCCAGATTAAAGATTGTGGAAACGGGCAGGGTCGCATGGAGGAACCATTGCGAGACAAACCGTCTCGACAAAAATACCCAGACCTGGTCAGATCTTAAAGCATACCTCAGGAAAAGGTTCTGTCCTCTAGGCTTCCTTGAAACCAAAATGAATGAGTTCTTAGAACTAAAGCACGATAGCCGGACAATTGAAGAGTACCATCAGGCCTTTGCCCTTCTCCTCAAATATTCCCCACAATTGGATAAAGAGCAGCTGATGGCTAGATTCATTCGAGGAATGAATGAGCCATTGGACACCTTAGTGAAGAATGCCAAACCTGTCTCAATGGCCGAAGCTGTAAGAATGGCAAAGGACTTTGCCAAAGCCTTTGTTGTTAAGATTCCGCCAAAGCCTGCACCCTCTAACTTTAAAAGATTCCAAACCCCGGGAAGTACTTCAAACTTTCCACCCCTAAAGAGACAGCAAGTCCCAAATCAGAATCAAGATATTGGGAGATTCAGAAGTGAAGGAAGACCCTTCCCACATAACACTTTCTCAGGAGCCCCACCTATTTCAAGGATTTAGAGAGGGATAAGCTCAGAAATGAGAACTGGTGTTTTGGATGTCAGGGTTTTGGTCACTAGCTTAAAGACTGCCCGACTCCTGCTATGTCAAGAGGACAGGGAAGTCAAGGACCCAGAATGCAGACACCAGCCCCTTCCTATTAGTCAAATAAGGGTCCATCTTGTCAAAATCAGGGCAATCCCAGGAGGAATCCAGCTCAGCCATCTACCTCTGTGTATAGAGTAATCTCAAAACTCCTTCCTAGAACTGGGGTAACCAGAGAGAAAGAGTTCCGCCCCAGTCTGCAGCAGCCAGAGCGGTTACAATAGTAGAAGTAGTGGAAGAGGAAAGAGACTAGATTTATGCCGCAATTGAAAACCAAGGGCCAAATCGTCAATTCTCAATCATCCATACTCGAGCTGAGTATAAGGGTAAGTCATTCAAACTTTTGATTGATTCAGGCAGTACTCATTCATTTATTTTTCCTGAATGCTTGCGTAAGCTAGTCTTAGATCAGAAATCAAGGAAACCTATGCAAGTTGAATTGGCCAGTGAGAAGATCCTTTTCACTCACCACCATGAGACAGATGGTATTCCGTTCAATCTAGATGGGAAAATAACTGACTGTCAGTTCCAGAGTCCTACCTTTGGGAGTTTTTGACGGGATCCTTGGAATGGATTGGCTCCATAAAAATCAAGCTGACATTCACTGTCATAATGGAACCATTTCCTTCTGTGACCTTCACGGAAACAAAGTTCAAGGAATTAAAATTTCAGGATCCCCAAGTCTGCAATTAGTAAAAGCTTCTAAGTTACTAAAAGGACTTAGAAAGAAGCAGCTCATTTACATTGTCAAAATGAATCCGGTAGACACAGAGTTAAAGGCTAAATAACCAGATTGGTTAAGTGAATATGATGATTTATTCCCAGCAGAGCTAACAGAGATGCGTCCAATTCGGGAAGTAGATCATGTGATAGAATTGACCCCCCCCGGAGCTCAGCCCCAGTAGCCCAACGCACGTACAAAATGCTAGTTCTTGAAGCCATCAAACTCAAGGAGTAGCTTAGACACCTGTTAGAACAAGGGTTTGTAAGACCCAATGTTTCACCTTGGGGAGCGCCAGTTCTCTTTCAGAAAAAGAAGGATGGAACATTAAGACTTTGTGTGGATTACAGAGGTCTCAACCAGCTGACAGTTATTAAGAATAAGTATTTTATCCCCAAAATTGATGAGCTTCTAGACAGGCTAAGTGGAGCCCAGATCTTCACAAAGATAGATCTCAAATCAGGGTATTATCAGATCAGGAGTAATGAGCAAGATATCCCGAAGACAGCCATTAATACTCGGTATGGGCACTATGAATTTACAATCATGGGGTTTGACAAATGCCCCAGCTACATTCAATCGCCTAATGCAGGACATTCTCAAAGAATACTTGGATGATTTTGTTCTTGTTTTCTTTGATGATATTCTGATTTACTCAAAGAATGCAGCTGACCATGAAGCTCACGTCTGAAAATTTCTTGAGATTCTAAGGAAGCACCAACTCTTTGCAAAAAAGAGCAAATGCACTTTCTCTGCCGACCATGTTGAATACTTGGGTTTTCTGGTATCCAAAGACGGAATTTCTCCAGATTCCGCAAAAGTCCAAGCAGATAGATTGGCCTGAACCAAAGACAGTGAAAGAAGTCAGAGGATTCTTGGGACTAGCTGGTTGGTATAGAATTTTTATACCTAAGTATGCTCTCATAGCTTCCCTCCTGACTAATCTTCTTAAGAAGAATATCCCGTTTCAATGGTCTGCCAGGTGTCAGAGCGCTTTTGATAAGCTGAAGACCGTCTTGGTATAGAATTTTTATACCTAAGTATGCTCTCATAGCTTCCCTCTTGACTAATCTTCTCAAGAAGAATATCCCGTTTCAATGGTCTCAGAGCGCTTTTGATAAGCTGAAGACCGTCTTGGTAACCAATCTCATTCTGAAATTGCCAGATTTCTCTCTACCCTTTGAGGTAGTAAACTGATGCCAGTGGTTTGGCCTGGGAGGTGCACTAATGCAAGAACGTCATGCAGTGGCCTATGAATCCTAAAAACTCAGAACGCATGAGAGGAATTATGTTGTCACGACCTGGAACTACTTTCAGTGTCTATGCCCTAAAGTTGTGGAGACATTTCCTACTGGGTCAAAGATTCACTTTGATGACAGATCATCAGAGCTTAAAGTGGATCTTCACCCAGAAGGATCTCAACATGCGCCAAAGAAGGTGGATGCAGACCCTACAAGAATTTGATTTTGAAATCAAGTACCGCCCATGCAAAGAAAATGTGGTAGCAGATGCCCTCAACAGAAAAGCCTCCTTGCTTGCAATTACAGTGGTGTCAAATCCATTGATTAATGAGGCAAGAGAGAAGATCATGCAGGATAGATTCTTTGGCCCTATTGCTACCCTACTTATGCACAAGAAAGCAAAACTCCTTAGGAGTTGAGTACAGTAGCCTAGATGATGGAATTATGTATTATAATCGCAGGCTCTACCCTTAAACCGAGTTCAAGGGTACAGCCTGGATGATGGAATTATGTATTATAATCGCACGCTATGCATTCCCAATGATGAGGGGACTAAGGGTCAAATTTTGAATGAAGCCCATGACAGCCTTATTGTTGCAGGACATCCAGGTTTCATCAAATCCTACATGTCTATAAAGAAAAGCTTCTTTTGGCCTCCCTGGACTAAAAAAGGATGTACTTAATCATGTACATCAATGTTTGACATGTCAGAAAGTCAAAGCCGAGAGAGTAAAAATGCCTGGGAAGTTACATCCATTATACATCCCCCCAGATGAAGTGGGAATGTATTAGTATGGATTTTATTACTGGGGATTACCTTCAGTGCAATCAGGTTACAACTCCATCTTCATGGTAGTTGATAGACTAACCAAAGTTGCCCATTTGATTCCAGTAAAAGAAACCTACACTGCAGTGGATGTGGCCAGAGTGTTCCTCAAAGAAATCTTCAGATTTCATGGCCTACCCAGGAGAATAGTAAGTGATTGAGATCCCAAGTTCACGTCAAGATTCTGGACTGCATTTTTTGAAGCAGTAGGAACTTTCTTGGATCTCAGCACATCTTACCACCTCGAGACCGATGATCAATCAGAAAGGGTGAACCAAGTAATCGAAGATATACTTCGGTCATGCTGTGGCGGGGAACCCAAGAAGTGGCTAAGCTATCTGCACCTAGTCGAGTTTGCCTACAATGCTTCTTATCACCAAAGTATTGGGATGAGCCCTTTCAAAGCTCTGTATGGACAAGATTGCTTAACTCCATTAACTTGGTCTGACCCATTGATTAGGGTCGAGATGTCCAGACAGATGCTTGATGACATGGAGCAGCAGATGCAGTCAATTCGCAAAGATATAAAAGCTACCTAGGATAGACAGAAGCAGTATGCAGATAAGAAGAGGTTAGACAGAGAATTCGAAGAAGCAGATATGGTCTTCGTTTGAGTACGCCCAAAAAGAAGTTCTCTATCTCTTGGGAAGTACAAGAAGTTATCCCCCACATACTGTGGGCCATATCTAATTACAAAGAAAGTAGGTGACATAGCCTATGAACTTCTTCTGCCTCCTCATCTCAAAGTACATAATGTATTTCATGTCAGCCTACTTAAGAAGTATGTACCGAGCCCGAATCATGTGCTTGATGATAAAATCTTAACTTCTTCAACCCAAGAGCAGATGGAACTCCAACCTGAAGAAAGCCCTGATGTTCGAGAGAAGGTTCTCATCAGGAACAGAAATCTGAGAGAATTATTGGTCAAATGGAAGTTTTATCCTTTTGAAGATGCCACATGGGAGAAGGAAGCCGTACTGTTTTGCGGGATTACCCCCAGTTTGCGAGATGAGGACATCTCACGTTTTTCAAGTAGGAGAGAAGGTAAGATTCCTTCCCAGCCCGTTAAGTGAATATCCAATGAATGAAATTTACTAAAATAGTGATTGAAATATCACCCCCTTTCGAGAAAGGTAGTTCAGGAAGAACCTTACCAGACTCGAACCCAGAATCAGACTTTGACCAAGACCAAACTCTTCACCAGTTTCAAGGAAAGACGATGTGACCAGTTTAGGAAAATACACTCAAATCACCCACCGAATCTAAAACTAAGTTGAGACCCTTTGATTTTGATCTGAGGATCAAGGTTGCAGAATTCGAGGAATTCTGTTTGGAATTCAAACCTGCGATCAAGAAGTCTTGGGATACGGATTTAAGATATACTTATTATATTCAAAGAAAATCAAAACTGAAAACTTGCATAGAAACCCTATTTTCTTAAAGGACCGTCTTACGCCAGAATGCTAGAGGGAGCATTTGGTATATGTGTTTTTCTAAGGGAAGTTCGGTTGCAACAGCTGGCGAGACGGGGAGTGTTCAAAGCACAGCTCATGTGGCAAAGCCTTCCCAGGTCTTGACGAGCCTCGGTACAATTAAAATGGTGCGCTTCCAGTACGATGGACGAGGGCCGACGAAGCAGTCCCTCAGTGAAGTGCCAAGACACCTAAGGAGGATCTTGGAGGGTTCTGACTAGGTGATGCATGGGCTCGCGGTGCCAAGGACACCCATGCGTATGTCGTGGAAGATATTGTATGATGGATCAATGTTTATTGTAATCTGTTACTACTGGATCTCGTTGTACTGACCAGTTGGTCTCAACGGAGAGTCCAGAGTGATACTGTTTCTTGTGAGAAACAAGGATTGGATGGAAATTTTGAGCTATGATATCTGTAAACTAATAATTGTTTGTCAATGGATTGTTTTATAAATTAAAGTTTAAAGAGGAGTGTGTGCATATCTGTATTCTAAAAAGTTAAGAAAGGCATTCAATTATGGGTGGATGAGTACTTGTTTGGTTCTACTAATTCCAATGGTTGTGTGGTGGCTAACCCATGGGCCGGATGGGGTTAGGCGAGAATCAGTAGTCTTAATAATAAAATTGATTAATAGGAATACGCTTCGAGTAGTTAAATAAAAGCCTGAAGACTTCTCAAATGAGTAGATCAACGGCTGCGCCTGATTCAATTAGGAAAAAAACGTTGATTCCTTCAAGTTAAGTCTGTAATAAATTTTCCTTCTATCTGGTTTAGTCAGATCAAGGTTAGTTCAGACTCTTGACCCCATTAGAAAATTCGTTAAGAAATTCAAAAAGGTGGAATCGTCCCCATTTTTCGGACAAGGAAAATTTTCCCAGTTTCGGTTTCAGAACGACCACCAGATTAGTCTCGTGTGCCCAGACATTCGAGGGCGAGGCCCCGAGTGGGAAACCCTGCCCCGCGCAAGAGGAAGCTACTTCCGCTGCTACCAACCGGGAATCCGGTGCGCAGGCAGTGGGATCTCACAACCATAGCTCACTAAAGCTCTCCTCTAAGGACACCTCGTCCCTGAAAGCAGTAAGGCTCCCCTAAACCCTGAATGTTCCTCATATCAATCTCTATGTGAGGCAGAACTATCGAAAGTGCCCTCCACTCGAAATACAAGGGAAAAATTCGAGGGCGAGGCCCCGAGTGGGAAACCCTGCCCCGCGCAAGAGGAAGCTACTTCCGCTGCTACCAACCGGGAATCCGCCGGTGCGCAGGCAGTGGGATCTCACAACCATAGCTCACTAAAGCTCTCCTCTAAGGACACCTCGTCCCTGAAAGCAGTAAGGCTCCCCTAAACCCTGAATGTTCCTCATATCAATCTCTATGTGAGGCAGAACTATCGAAAGTGCCCTCCACTCGAAATACAAGGGAAAAAGAAGAAAAGAAAATTAATGGTTAAGCTTCAATAAGAAGGGAAAAAGAAGAAAAGAAAAACTTAAAAGAGAGGAAAGAGAAGGAAAATACTCACAAGAAATATTTCATGGAAAGCTTGTTTACATAGGAGATAAAGGAAAAGAATAGGCATACCTTGCTTGAGCTTGAGGAGGATAGGGTAGGAGAGGTAGAAGTGATAGATTAGACATAAACCTTCAAAAAAACTCAAAGTACCAAGTTTATTGTATTCAAAAGATAAAAAATACACGGCGGCAAAATGAAGCGCCAGAAAAAGCAGGATATTTTTACAGTATAGCAGTGTTTCTTTGCTGCTATATATGTCGCGCTGAGCAACAATATTTCGCTACTAAGCAACAGAAATTCAATGCACAAAGCACTGAGATGAGCAGTGAGAAAACACTCCTCACCGAGAAATTGTTGCTCAACACTATTAAAACCCTCGATATTTCCCTTCTAAAAATGTTGTGGAAACATTGACGTGCTCCCGATGTGTTCTAGTGCATGCTTAATGTATAATGCATTAAGCATATGCTTAATACATTACGCTTAATACATTATGCATAATAGCTTAATACCTTAATCCCATGCATTAATGCTTAATGCATTATATATAATGCATAACGCATTAAGCATATGCTTAGTGTATTACGCTTAATGTGTTATACATGATGCATTAAGAATATGCTTAATACATTACACTTAATGCATTAAGCATTAATGCATTATAGATATGGCCATCAAGGGTATCATTGCAACGTGTTTTACAGACAAGTGGCTTAGAACTAGCTAAACTCTAGGTATGGGACTGAGCAATTGAATTGGTTGGGCTTATTCCCCTCCTTGTATGTGTTTGACACATCATCTATCCCACAATCTCCCATTTCCCCATGAATCCCACCACCTTTCCTACCCCTCTCACTTCTACTTTGCCTACCCCCCTCACACTTCTACTTTCCCTGATCGTTGCCCTTCACTCATCTCCTCCTTGTGCTGAGCACACTCCTATCTCATCCACAGTGCCACCTTCCTAGCATGCGTCATCCTCACAATGCCACTCAAGTGGTGATAGCTCAAGGGCTTCTCATAGCCGTTCAACAATCTAGTAGTAGGGGAGGTGGGTACGGTGGATGCTTTGGGAGGGGTGCACGGTCACCTTCACCTATGGTGGCGATAGACGACGTGCCCTGAGAGGAGGGGGTGGCATGATTAACTATACCCTTGATGAGGAGGGAAGGCCTTATATGGATGACATGGGATGGAGGGTTTATTATACCTTCTGTCATTTAGTCAACCAAACCTATAACGATACCTTGAAACTATGGGGATAATAGAAAGACAGAGACTTCATGTATATGGTGTAGTGCATGCATGAGCGGTTCCGAAACCCACCACACACATGTTTTTTTTATGAGTGGGTAAGGAATAACATGATAAAGATCCTCAATAATAGGAGGTCTCGCGCAAGAAGGTGCATATAAGAGAGGAAACAAATGTCTATTAATTGCACCATTAAGGATAGGAAGAAGGTGAAGAAGGAAGCTAAGGAGGGTACTCAACACCCTCAATAAAATCTGGTGCATGTGAGTCAGTTGCTAAAGTATGGTGCAACAAAGCATGGATCCAAGGGAAAGGCAAGCTCGCTCGCATGATTTGTAAGTTTTCTCTTTGCCATTTTTCACTAAGTTTACTTCATGTGTTGTCGTGATTTTCATATCTCATGCATGTTGTAATTTGTTGTAGGAAAGGGTAACAAGTCGCTCCCTAACGTCTAGGAAGAATAGGTACTACAAGCATCACAACAAAGCTGACACTTGGGAGTGGCACAAAGACCAAGGAGTGGTCGTTAAAATGGATATCCAACGACCTCGGAACGGCAAATTTGTGAGACCCTAAAGTTGAATTTTAATTATCACCAACTTGTTTTTCTTGTGGGGTTAACTTTTTTTCATTATCACTATTTAATGTAGGAAGACGATGATGATCAAGGTGGTGATGCACGTGGTGAAGATGCAAGAAAAGATGATGCATTAATTCAATTAGTTTTTGATGTCTTCATCTTTATTCATTTTTAGACATGAACATCTTATGTTATTTGCAATATAATCCATGACATTATTATATTGTAATTATTTTTATGTTTTAATTGTTTAACTATTCTTTAGAAAATATGATTAAGTAGTGTTTAAATAATTTGATTTAAAAAAAATGAGGGCAGAATGGGGGAGAGATGTGGGGACATATGTCCCCACATATTGCACCCATTCTGCCCTCATTTTTTTGTAGACACTGTACGGCTATAGTCGTGCCTATATATGCGGTTATGTGTGGCTATACACACTACTCTTTATGTGGTTATTTGCATGATTATATGTGCGACTAATTGTGGAGTTATAGCCGCGTGAACATTCCATATATTGATTCTTTTGAATTTTTGCAGCTCTTAACGCCATTGTGCTCTTTGTTTGTTCTAGTGAGGGAAAAAGAAATAGCTATAGGAAGAGCAATGAATTTAGAATGCATTCAGGACGTTTGTCATTTCTTTTGGAGCTTGTATCACTTTCGAAAGATTATACCATTAATTGGCTTTATGAAGAAATGGAAAAGGAAAAAAAGATGGAGAGGTGGTGACAAAAGAAGAATGGGAGTATGCAAGAGGATGTAAGCCTCATGTAAATGTTTCTCTACTGTCTCTTTTTTTATCTAAGTATAATCTTATGATATGGTTATTCATTATCATAAATATATATATTTTTTATAGGAAAAATATCCTTCAATTAGTTAAAGAAAAAATAGCCACAAAAGGCTAAGTACAACCACGATGGGCTAGATACAACCTGACCTCATATAAGGGCGGGAGACAAATAATCAAAGGGGAAGATATGCTTCTCCTCTGGCTGGCTTATTTGAGAGGAGAAGACTATCTCATATAGGGGGAGGGGGGGGGGGAATAACCATACAGGTAGCCTATAATGCCAAATGGGGTAACCACCTCTATCTGTGAGGAAAGGAAGAGGCCTCCAAAGTCTCAAGAAAGGAAGAGGCCTCCAAAGTCTCAAGAAAGCTTCCAACCGCTTCTGCATGCAGTCAAAACCTCCCTGCAGCTTTCCCCACTGACTGTGGAGGGTGTGAATGATATCGAGCTATATGCTCTTGATGGTCTCACTGCATCTAGCACACCAGATGTGGGTACCCTTGATGGACTCACTGCATCTAGCACACCAGATGTGCTAGGCTACTATGCTACTGCAAATCTCCCATCGCTGCCACGATCCTAGTTGCCAATCACCTATCAGTGGGGTTGTGACTGGTACTGCTACAATATGATGGTGGGAGACCTGAAGGGCTAGTCCTCCCCCTTCCTTCTCAAAAGTCTTGACCACTCTAGCCTCGGTGGCCCAAGTGACAGTACTCCAAGTGATGATCTGGGGGGTTGATGCCCTGTCCATAGCGAAGACGTAAAGAATCCACTACCAAATCTGCTAAGCCTTTGGGCAATCCCAAGGCAATGTCGCTGAGACTCTTAGGGTGGCCACACCTCATGCAAGCTACTTACCGATAGGGATTTCACTGACGTAAACAAAAACATGTGAACATGTTGATAACACAAAAAATCTTGTGATCACATGTTATATTCACAAAGCTTTCACAAGGGCCTAAAAAAATTATCTTTGTCGGGCATAAAAAATCTTCTTAGGTGGCCACTGACCTGCTATTATGTGAAGATGGTAACATGAGAACATGTGAATAGCTTATTCCCATGTGTAGCCAAGCTTTTAAGGGGTTCCCAAATGGCAAGTGACCTGTTATTTTGTGAACGGTAATATGAGAACATGTGAATAACTTGTTCACATGTGTTATTATCACAAAAAATCTTGTGATCGCGTGAATATTAAATCCCTGCTTACCAACCTCCGACTACCAGACTCATGTGTGCCATCAGCCAAAGAAAGAGAGTGATCTTCCTCGGCCAATAGCCATCCCAAATCCTCTTCCAAAAATCTGAAAGGAAGTGCTATGATAAGCCTTGAGGCTGCCATTGTGTTGCTGTTTTTCCGGTGTGCCATTTATCTCAGGCATCTGGATATCCTACAGCCAACAAAGCCGCACTGTATATGTAAAGAAATGGGCATCCAGAGTCTCCTCCGGATCTGTGGGATCATGCCAAGTCCACTCTCTAGGGTCCCACTACAACCACGTAAGAGGTCGGCTCTCCCAAATCCATAGCCGCCAAAGTCTCCTCTCTCCCCAGCCACCTTGGCTAGATCTATGTGCCATACCCATGCCCAAAAACCAATCACCCGCACCCTTTGCACGGTGCAACCTCTGAAATCCTCCAAGGGGTGCTCTAATCTCTCTAGTCTGCCATGGGATCCAATAGAAAAAGTGACCAGACCATTGTTCTCATCTTCTCCAAGGACCGCCATGAGGATATTGTGTCTAATAAACAAGCCTAGACACAACCCGGGGGGGGGGGGGGGGTCGGGTCTATAAGAGACAACCACTCCTAAGGAATAGCTAAGTCGATGCCCGATACTGGGAACCTGTCTCCACCCACGATCCTTGCTAGGTCTCTCTCCTGCTTTGCCTAAGGTATTTGTCTATGTGCAATCCAATCTCAGAGAGACCTAGCTAGTCCCATGCTCAAGGTGCCCTGTGCTAGGGACCCTAGCATGTGGCCACTGGGTAAAGGTATCAGGTATTCCAGACCAAAGGCTACCAAAGCTGCTACTCTCAGGCCACTAGAACAATCTGTTTGAGGGCTAGCCTAAGATGATCCAAAGCATGAAGTAGATTGGCTGAAAATCAGACCTCAAAGGCATGACTAAAACCACGAGTTCACATCTTTGTGAAGATCCATCTAGTACTCTGCGGGGCCATGAGCCTCCAAGGCTTGAAGTGCAGGCTAAAATCCAGACCAAGTGAAAATCCTTCCAAGGAGTCCTCTGACAATCAACTTGCCCAGCATGGCACGGCTCTATATAGCAAGATCAATGAGGACAAACCCCCCTCTGCTACTACATGGCTGAATAATCACTTTCCATGCCACCTTGGCCTTGGTTGGCCTACCATTGTTGAAGGCATAGTTCTCTTAAGTCAGAATGTTGCTAAGTCGAATATGTGCTAAGTCCGATATTTGCTGAGTCAGATATTTAGTAAGTCAAAATAAGGTGGTAGGAATGTATGATGAATTTCTTGGGATCTTGGAAGCTACAATATGTAACGGTCATCCAAGAATAACGTTTTGGGGAGCATAACGTTTTTGGGCAACGTAGAAAAGAAGGGGAAGCAATGTAAAAGGGGGAGAAAAGGAGAAGAAAGGAGGAGAATGAAGCATATTTTTAGGGTTTTATCTCTCTTGTGTGACTTTGCTCTGTCAAAGTTCTGTTTGTGCATTACGTTTCTGCTGTGTCTGAATCTCTGTTTTTTGCCTAATCAACATGTTTCTTGTGGAGAAATTGTATCTGCTTAACTGCTTGGGTGTGTAACCATTAAACACTAGTGATTCACGGTGGTTTCAACAATAATGGTTGATTAGGATGGAGCCTACAATAGGAGCATGCAAAGCAAGTGCCACAGATTCAGGCACTGCTGCAAATTCAAGAGGCGAAATCAGATTCAAGAGACGAAATCAAATTCAGGAGGCGAAATCAGATTCAAGAGAGGTGAAATCAGATTCAGGAGGCGAAATCAAATTCAGGAGGCGAAATCAGATTCAGGAGCAGACTACCTCTGAACCTGCTCTGCAGATTGCTTTGAACCTGTTGCAAACTGCTCTGATTCTGTAGACTGCTTTGATCTTGCAACAGACTACTCTCAGAACCTACAGGTGGAGCAGAATCAGAATATGCAAGTGCAGCAGAATCAGAACCTGCAGGTGGAGCAGAATTAGAATCTGCATATCCTTGGATGGGATGGTGGAATTCCTCATTCAAAGTGCTACTTCACATTGGAGATTGACGTGTTCCAAGTAAGACATCATTCAGATTTTGCATAAAATAACACCTCACATTCTGATTTTAGAAAGTTTTTAGCAATGTTTGAGCACCTATTTGTCATGAGTGGGGTGGATCTCGGTATAGCACCGTAGCTCTCCATTCCAAGCATACATATGGGCTTTATTTGGTGTGGTGCATTGAATATGAGAGCTCACATAGCTATCTAATTTCTAACTTCAAATATGGGTAAAAAGAAGTGTTTGATTTACATGAGTCATAACCATGCCACAAATGAATGCTCATACATGTGTAAGCCATGTTCAAAAGGAGATCAATGCATGAAATTTTGCATGGTTGGTTTGAGAACCAAACTTCACAAAATCATTTCAAAGTTCAAATATGCATCCAAAAATGGGTCTTGTAAGAAGATGGAGAGAGCTAGAGAGAAGCTAGAAGCCTTTGAAGAGGTTCTTGATGATGCATATGTATATTGTGAAAAGCATGAGGATAGGAAGAAGAGAACTTGTTCAAGCCTTAAGCGGGTAGCTAGATTGCAAAAAGCATGTGAAGCATTGCATGAGAGTTATGAAGATGAGTTTGAGAGTGAATCACGTGATGACAATGATGAGTTTGAGAGTGAATCAAGTGATGACGATGATGAGTGGGATACCCAACAGGAGTGTCGATGATTGAGGGAAAGGGATTACAAGTGGGAGTGAGCCAAAGATGCCACCAAGAACCCATAGATACCCCCAAGCCAACATCAGGCATTCAACCAAAAGGGGAAATTCTTCACCACACGCATCCCAACAACCAAGATGATGATCAAATCATGTGCATGAGCAATGTTTTTGCATCACAAAACTCTAACTCTGAATTTTCAAAAATGGAATCAAATCAGATTTCAGTTCAAAGCTCTCAAAGAGAGTACTTTGAATTTGAGAATTCCATGTTTTCTGCAAGTTTCCTTCACCTAGTGTTGCAAGGTGAAGGCAGGTCTCAAATGATGCCCAAGATCATGAAGATGGTGCTAAAATGCATCAAATTTCAAATCAAAGAAGTAACTCTGAATGTCCCAAAATTCAAATTTTATGCAAATCAGCAGATCATGACAAGGTGGATGTGCATGTTGATGAAGTGTTTGATGTTGTTTTTGATGTTGAGGTTGATGTTCATGATGAAGATGATGTCATGCATAGTTTTCTTCATTTTTGTGTGATGATGTTGATGCCAAAAGTGGGTATCTTGTTCATGATGATAATCATATGCATCAAATGCATGATTGTGATGAGCATGATGACATTGAGAAGTTTTTACTGTCAATTGATGAGGAATGTTGTGAGGAGAAGCAGATCATACATAGCAATGATGTTGTTCATGTCATTCAAAGCGCAATTGAAGACGTTGATACCAAGATGAATGAAGAGGAGGATGTGATTCAGTGTTTTTAGGTTCCATGGATGATGTGTGTGGAATTACAGATAAAGAATCAACTCAGGAGGAATTCCTTGAAATCAGATTTGCTGAAGAGGAAGTCAGATCTGACTCACCCCAGAAGTGAACACAGCACAGAGATGGATGTTTGTAAGGCAGAACATAGATGTTGAGATGATGGCAAGAAGCTTAATTGATGGCACAGGGTGTTTTGATCAGTTGTTACAGAGCTTGAAATTTGCTGAAGCTTTTGTCAGGGTTTGTTTGACTGAATTGTGCTGTGTTGGAAGTTGCTTAATCAGACTTTGCTGGCTCGGAGTTTTTAAGTTGGGGACTGCATGCCCACTGAGAGTAATGATTACTTTATGGAGAGCACCTTCAATGCAGAAAGTGCAGGACTTGGAGAAGAACAAGAGTTTCAAGACACAAGTTGCAGGTTTGCTGTGGCAGAATCAGTTGAAATAGTTGCAGACCAAGTGCCTGATGTAGAGATGCATGGTGCAGAGTAGATACAGGTTGCTGAGCAGTTCAAGGAACCAGTTTCATTACAAAGTGTGGATGTAGCAGCAATAGACAAGGATGTTTAGGTTGCTGAACCTGATGTTATGAAGGAGGTGGACCAAACTATTTGATGAAGCAGCATGATTTTACTTTTGTCTGCCATTTTGAGCTGATCAAGGGATATGTGGATCCGAGTCAGATTTCTTCAAAATCTACCACCGGGACGTGCCATGTGTTGAAGGCATAGTTCTCTTAAGTCAGAATGTTGCTAAGTTGGATATGTGCTCAGTCAGATATGTGCTCAGTCGGATATGTGCTAAGTCGGATATTTGCTGAGTCAGATATTTAGTAATTCAGAATTATAAGGTGGTAGGAATGTATGATGAATTTATTGGGATCTTGGAAGTTACAATATGTAACGGTCATCCAAGATTAATGTTTTGGTGGGAAAAGCATAACGTTTTTGGGCAACGTAGAAAAGAAGGGGAAGCAATGTAAAAGGGGGAGAAAAGGAGAAGAAAGGAGGAGAATGAAGCATATTTTTAGGGTTTTATCTCTCTTGTGTGACTTTGCTCTGTCAAAGTTCTGTTTGTGCATTACGTTTTTGCTGTGTCTGAATCTCTGTTTTTTGCCTAATCAACATGTTTCTTGTGGAGAAATTGTATCTGGCTGAAGACAATGGAGCCTTGGAAGGAGAAGCTTCTTCAACCATGTGCAAGAAAGGAGATGTGGACCTCACTAGTCTTCACCAACAAAATGAACTTCTTCTTGATGAGTCCATAGCGGGTACTGAAAGGGAGAATTACTTAAAAATGTTGGATGGATTTCCTAACCTTTTTGCAAACAGCTACTCACAAGTACGCCAAGTTACCATAGTAAAGCACAAGATTGATCTCAAGCCCCAAAGTAAGCCAGTGGTACAGCGGCTAAGGCGTTTGGGAGTAGTGCAAGCAGAGGTGCTTAAGAAGGAGGTAACTAATTTGCTTGAAGCTGGATTTATTTTTCCAGTAGAGAATTCAAACTGGATTTCCCTAGTTGTAGTCACTCCCAAAAAGGGTGGAAAATGGCATGTGTGTGTGTGAACTTTCACCCTCTGAATGCATGCACAAAGAGGGATTATTATCCTCTACCCTTTCAAGATGAGATTTTGGATCAAGTTGCAGGTCATGAGTTGTATTCAGTGTGTGATGGATACTCTGGATACTTTCAAATCCGGATTTGTGAAGAAGATCAAAGGAAAACCTCATTTATCACCCCTTGGGGAGTATATGCCTATAGAGTGATGCCATTTGGCTTGACCAATGCACCAGCAACTTTTCAATGCTTCATGAGTCAGGTATTTGCACCTTACTTAGGAAAGTTTATAAGGGTCTTTCTGGATGATTTTTGCATTTATTCAAGCCGCATGGATCACTTGGAAAAGTTGAGGTTGGCCTTGCAAAGTATTGATGATGCAATTGTGGCCCTCCCACCACCTACCAATGTACGGGAGGTAAGGAGGATTTTGGGTAAAACAAAGTAATACCAACGCTTTGTTGACATGTTCTCTGAGAAGATGTATCCTATAAATCTGTTGACAAAGAAGAATGTTTCTTTCCAATGGGAGCCCGATCAAATTCAATCTTTTTGTTTGCTCAAGGAATGCATGAGTCAAAGTCCAATTGTGCAGCCTCCTAGGTGGGGGGAGGACTTTTATGTGAACCCAAGTGTCTCATCACATTCAGTGGGTGCTATACTCTTGCAAAAGGGAGAGCAAGGGCATATGCAACCAGTGTATTATGCAAGCCGACAACTCACTGATGCCGAGGAGAGGTATGGTGAAATGGAGAAAGGTGGTTTGTCTCTTGTTTTTGCAGTAAAGAAGTTCAGTTCATACTTGTTACCTCGCCCTTTTTTCTTCCTCACATCTCAACCTTCTTTACAATTCTTGGTCTGCAAACCCAATCCTGCAGAGGGAAGTTTGCAAAGTGGATTTGTGAGCTTCAAGAATTTTCTTCACTTTTATTACAGAAAACACCACTAGGGCCTCTCTTGCAGATTTGCTTAGGAAGGAAGAGGAAGAAGGAATAGGAGCAAAGGAAGAAGTATATGAAGATTTGGAGACACCACCAACTGCTTTCACTATGCATTTTGATGGAGCCTTTAGCCCTTCCTCCAGGCAATGTGGGGCTGGGGGGAATTTCCAAATGCTATATCAAATAATGTGGCTGAGTACAATGCATTAACTTGGGGATTAGAAGATTGCATAAAAGATGGAATTAAAGAGGTAGAGGTTAAAGGGGATTTGCAATTGGTCATCCGTCAAATGAAAGGAGAATATAAGGCAAGGTGTCCTAATCTCAGGGCAATGGAGTTAAAAGAAGCTTTTGAGTTTTGTAAGTTTGTGTATGTTAACAGGAAGGATAATCAAAAGGCTAATGAATTGGCTACTAAAACTTTGGCTTCTTTCAAAGTAGCTATTCTTGCATTAATGGATACAAGTTGGCCTGAGCTCCAAGATGTTCAACACTATTTAGATACAGGATACTTCCCTCCTACATTGAATCCTCAACAGAAGCAAAGGCTTACCAGGAAAGCTCAACCTTACACAATTCTAGGGGATGTTCTTTACAAGCAAGGTAAGGATAAGATTCTTAGGAGGGTAGTGAGCCTGGAAGAATCTAAAAGGATTATGGAATTATGTCATGAATGTTCAGGTCACTTTGCCTCTGCCAGCACAACTCGAAGGATCCTTAACACAGGGTATTATTGGCCTCGACTCAGCAAAGATGTCTATGAGTGGTGCATGTTGAACCAACGTGAGAGAGAGAGAGAGACACGTCATATGCATCCCCAAAGGTGTGTGGTGGTGTTGAACCAATGTGAGAGAGAGAGAGAGACACGTCATATGCATCCCCAAAGGTGTGTGGAATACACACAATAGATGAGTATATATAGAGGAGATCCTAGGGCTATATATAGAGACATTCTATATATAGTCAACACCCCCGCTCAAAGAAGGGTCTCTAACTGTGGATGAAAAAACCCTTGGGGGCTCAAGGGAAAAACCCACAGCTCTATATACACCTACCGCTATATTAAATTATTTTATAGTTACAAAGTATTATTCAAAGGAGCTACATCACTCCCATATATACAATAGCCACGAAGGCTGCGAAGGAGCTACATCACTCCCATATATACAATATCCATGAAGGAGCTACATCACTCCCATATATACAATAGCCATGAAGGAGCTACATCACTCCCATATATACTTCATCACTCTTATGTGTACAATAGCCATGAAGGCTTACTTACATCATGAAAGTAAGAATCAAATATGTTGATTATCATGGACAAACAACTCTAAGGAATATGCATCTCATCAATATCAAATACCATGGCATAAGTCACGATCAATGTGAGTTGCATAAGGTACGAAAGATCTTCTTCTACTTACATCATGAAAGTAAGAATCAAATATGTTGCTTTTCCCCTATGTCTACTCCTGAGAGGTGAAAAAGGTGCCACAGGAACGTGACCACAACTACCGGGCCCGAGCGCCTATTTCACCCTCAACAAAAGGCTATCTAATGGTCATGCTACTCTGTGGTCATCCTGACCATGGATAAGAAGAAAAGGGTTTCTTCTGCTACTACAATGGCATAATAAAATGCCTGCTGATTCTGGATGTTCAGGAAAGTAAAAGGGGAAATCGCATAAAAAACTTGCATCAAATAAAATTGCATGAACGCGTTCCATGTACAAAAATTGAAGTGTGAATCTGCTCCCCACAGTTGTCCCACACCGATACTCGTAAGAGTCTCTGTTATGGTTCATTGTAAGAGATATGCGTCTATAAGGTGCTGTGTGTTTTTTTTCTTTAATAAAAACTGCCCCCTGTTTTTTTTAGCTTTCAAAAAAAAAGGCCATTTATAATAGAAAGCCGGCACCCCTCTTTTAAGTCCAAAAAAAAACATTGTGAGGCCAAAAAAATTGGTTCCCCCCTTTCAGGTCCAAAAAAGCAATGTTGCACCATCTTTATCACACCCTCTGCTCACAATAGCTTGGGAAAAGCACCCCTCTTCTGACGGCTGTCCTGACAGTGACCTGCCCATGGCTCTCATGCGCACCCATCCGGGGAGTCTAGACCCGCCAAAAAAATGAGGGCTGGCCTGTGCACTGTTCCCCCCTCTGCGCACAGACCCAAACCTGTGCATGCCCTGCTTCTGTGCGCCAACTTCACCCCAAGCACCCCTTTTGCAGGCCGCGTACTTCTGCTGGCCACTCTGATCTGAGCTCCTGACTCTCTATTGCGCATCATGCATATCCCCAACTGCCCTACAAAAGGCTGGCGGTTTTGCTTTTTTCCAAGCTTCCCCCTCTGCCACCTACAAGCAGCCTTTTGGTCTGTATACAGGCTGTAAGACAGCCCTTCTACACACTAAACTGAGGCTATCCCTTGCTCACTCTCCTCCACCCCTATGCCTACATGCATATCACATGTATTGAGGGTAGGTACATGAGCGTAATCACAGCCAACCAGGAGGAAAACCAGAGAATGATTAGGGTTTCCCATGAAATTTCCTTCTACACCTCCTCTACACACATGAATCTCACATAAAGCAAAGGATTCGACCCAAAAAACGATCATGGATGTTCAATAAAGCACAATTCGAGCTAGGCACCCTAAATTCTCCCGCATACCGTAGAAACGATCAAAGAAACACACACAAGATAAAGAAAAGAGAGAAAATAGATTCAGGAGGGAGGCATACGTGGGCAGCTCGCTTTCATCTTCATGTTAAGGAAGGAGTAAGAGACACATCCTTGAGAGAGCATATACCTGGGAAGCTCGCTTTCATCTTCATGTTAAGGAAGGAGTAAGAGACACATCCTTTAGAGAGCATCAATTTTTCCCTCTATTAACACTGCCGCTTATATTCAGCTAAGTATAATCTCTTTTTGTCTTGGGATCGATACCCAAACGCGTGGTTCTATGCCTTGATACGTTGTCCTCAATAATTGAAGGAAGCAAAGCTTTCCATAGAGAGAAGAGGGAAGCAACGATTGATGCATAGCTCGCTCTGATACCATGTTGAACCAACGTGAGAGAGAGAGAGAGAGACACGTCATATGCATCCCCAAAGGTGTGTGGAATACACACAATAGATGAGTATATATAGAGGAGATCCTAGGGCTATATATAGAGACATTCTATATATAGTCAACAGTGCAGAAGCTGTGAAGTATGCCAGGCATATGGGCATAAGCAATTGGTTCCCGGACCCTTAAACCCTATCCTAGCATATGGTCCATTTGAAAGGTGGGGATTAGATTTTGTGGGCCCACTTCCTCGTTCCTCACATGGGAAGTATTACATATTGGTGACCACAGATTATGCAACAAGGTGGGCAGAAGCAAAGGCCATGGTCAATAATAAAGCAGTGGCTATGGCATCCTTTCTCAAGGAATACATATGTGCCCGATTTGGGTGTCCATTATAAATCCTTACAGATGGGGGGAGGTCTTTCAGGAATGACTTGATTGAAGCTTTGGTGCAGAAATTAAAAATAAAGCATGCTATGTCAACTCCCTATTATCCCCAATGTAATGGTTTAGTAGAAAAAACTAATGGACTGCTTTGTGGATCTTTGTCTAAGCTAGTGGATACTACGAAGAGAAAGTGGGATGTGCATTTGCCAGAGGTCCTATGGGCCTATAGGACAACTCACAAACTCTCTCTTGGTTTCACACCTTTTCAGTTAGTTTATGAAATGGAGGCTATTTTGCCAATAGAATTGGAAATCACAAGCCTTCGCACATCTTTTGCACGCTTGAATAATGAAGAAGAAACACATGGATGAAAGGCGACTTCAAGCACTTCAAAATTTGGAGGCTGCACAACAACGGTGCAAGGCAAGGCATGACACTCTCACGAAGAAGAAGAAGAAGCCAGAACTCAAGCAAGGAAGCTTAGTCATGAGGTATGATGGTGGCCGTGTGGAGAAACGGCTAGATAAGAAGCTTCTTCGACGATGGGAAGGCCCCTTCAGGATAAAGCAAAAGTTCAAAAATAACACCTATCTTCTAGAGGATGCAAGTGGCCAGGAGATTCTCGAACGTGCCAATGAGTACCGGCTAAAGATATTTTACCCTTGAGCACCATGGCCAGCAGACCCCCAAGACAAGCATGGAGGATCTGCTGGGGGGGAAAAGATGTGACATGAAAAATTGATATCTTTCATTTTTAATTTTGTGCATATTTTGATGGTTTCTCAATGGTAATAAGGTGGAAGCTTGTCCAAGAAGATTACGGCGCCCACAGTGGAATAACGGCGTGGTGATGCGGCGGATTGGCAGTACCCCGATAACAGCATTCTATCTTCAAATATAATGGTTTTACTTGATTTAGGGTGCACACATTGTAAATGCCACAAGTATGCTTGATAAATACTTTGGTATGGTAGATAGGCTAGTGATGTGGAAAATAAAAGTGGGCCTTCATGCTCACATGGATTTTTATTGTATTATTAATATGGTATTCACCATAAGGCTACAAGTTGGAGAGTGTGGAAGGCATGTGGAGGAGTGTGTGTAGGTGCATAATTGGGAAAGATTCTTCTAGAATGCCTACATGGAAGAGGAGAATTCCGCCATGTGTAAGTGGGATCTCCACCTACATGCCACTTAGACTTGGCTATTATCTCATCACACTTTCAAAGTCAAAAAGTCTTCAATTTGATAATCAATAGAAGACTTAGCCTAAGAGGACAATTGATGGTGACATCTACCCTTATGTCACTGAAGGGTTGAAGATTTTTATGTTGTAATTTGTAACAATGGAAGAGAGGGTGATTCTCCACCTATAAAAGGAGCCCTCCTCTCTCTTTCAAATCAAGGAATGAGCCTTCTCAATTGAGCATTTTGTGTCATTGCCATTCTCTTATCTTTCAAACCCTTATTCAAACACTCTCTTTACATGTGAATATCTCATTTAGCATTAGCTCCTCATGCTTAACCCAATTTTGGACCTCTTTGACGATTCATGATAAGTGGGATAAGGAGTTATTATCTTGGTGGGCCTGTGACTTCTCAAGGTAGCCCTTGCCTTATTGCCGCCCTCCTTTGGAGGTACCAATGGTTTTAGCGGTAATGAGATACAAAAAGACTTTGGGGACCATAGGTAAATCTTTACGATTGTCCGCTGAGCAATGTTAACCCTTACCCTCTAGCTTGAATCATGAAGGAGATTAAAGGCAAGAGGCTATGTGAAAATTGAGGTTTCATGCAAGAGAGAGAAGTGCAGTTTTTGTGGTCCAATACCCAAATTTCAACCGGTAATTACTCATCACTTAGGTATTGGTTTCTAAAATTGATTATATGGCTAGGAAGCTCTTTATATGCTCTTTCCACTTATATAACTAATTTCTTAATCCCTTACTTCATTGATGATCAGAATTTCTCCCAAAGTTGCTAACTTTTAGGCAAATTTTGGCAGTTTTATAGTCTTGTAGTAAAATGCTCATAACTTTTCGCTCGGTTGCCCGTTTTTAAAAGTTTTTATATAGACACGAAGCTCTCTTCAAGCTCTACGCACCTATATAATCCTCTTTTGCATAGTCTATATGGATTTAAAACTGCAATTCTCTGTGTATCTCCGTTTTTATAGACTCTTGGCCATTCTTTCTTCTTAATAATAATTAATTCCTCCTAATCTCTTATCAAAAGGCCAATCCCATGTGTCTTATCCTCTTGTAAGTGATTACTATATTCATTTGCTTTAATATATTCCGACCAAATCGCCCAATTCGAACGGATGAACCTTACCAATATTTCCCGTATGTTTCCGTTCACATAATCCCGAGTCGGAAGATTTTCTTCCAACAAAGAATTGCCCTCTTGTTTGGAGCTGCAAGACTGGCAGAAATTCTTGCTGCTCCTGAGCCTTTCATCTTTTCTTCCATGAATTATGATCTCACCTTTGATGTGTATATCTTTATCTTAACCTAGGGAGAGAAAGGGAGGTGAGGAGGCTGTGAGGTTTCATACAAGTGTGTTTTGATTCTAAGAAGTGACCGAAGTCCAAACCCCAACTTTGTGTCACAGTAATATAAAGAGACCAACAATAGACTAGTCTGCTCCAAACTCGAGGCCACACCCTGGGAAACTTTCCGTCACAATCAGCATACTATGCTCATGCATAAGAATCTTTGGCGGTTGTGGAATGATCATCGTGCTAGAGTTCTCTAACTTTACACCCATCATGAAATCTTTACTAGTACCTACTTTCTCCATAGCCTCATTCTTGTGGTCTAAATCAGCCCGATAAACATAGACAAAGAGGTAATGAACATAGACAAAGAGGTAATGAACATGGCATGAACTTTCTTCATATACAGAAAACAAATATACATACCTTTGCTTTTTCTAGAGCTTCTCTAGTGACACAAAGTTTATCTTGAAGCTGCCACTCTTCTTGTTCTTATGCATTAGGGGACATGTTATTTGATGGATGCATCATGGTGTGGTATTCAATTGCACCTTCAATGTGATGCAAGCTGCACTTTGCCTCCTCTACCCTCACTATCATTGTACGAAGAGCCAGCAATGTAGCTTCTTTGCTGCACTTGGTATTCAGTAAAATGTCATCCACCAATGTCTACACCTGACCCCTAAGACCTCCACCTTTGCCTCATATAGGCTACCCTATGCCAACGGAGTGCATGCATCCTGAGATAGTGTTACACCACAGCTCGTAGATGACATCGATTGTACACCTGCCTCGCACATCCACTGAGTTTTTCTTTTTGTGCAATTACCATCGACACTTGTCTTCACAACCTGCTCAGCAAATATGGCCCAGTTCACAAGACCGGTGCAGACCTGGTAGACGTAGCCTCAGGCAAATTGAAGGCCCACAGAATAGTTTGAGGGTGTAGTTTAGTAAACCTATTTATATAATGTATACAAGGGTAGGTAGTGCTCTTGCTTTGCCATTCGCAACCTGCTGGAGTGTTGGCACCCTATATGTGTTGTATCATCGTGTTTGTGACACTAATTGAAAGCCATTACATGACTTTCCTTGCACCCTAGTTCCAATCCTTGAATGCCTTTATGTCTGTTGGAGTGGCATTCTCTTCAGACAACTCAGGAGGCTCCTCATTGTCTCCCTCGACATAGTCCCAAAATCCTTTACCCACCATAAGGAAATTAGTCATTTTGAACTTCCAAGCATGGAAGTTGTTCTTGTCCACCATCTTCTCACTGACAATCTGATTGATTCTATCATGAGATATGTTTTCCTGCAATAATCAAAAAACTGGAACAGACAATTTCTGTATTCAACCAGTAACACA
Source organism: Cibotium barometz (assembly GCF_041138505.1). NCBI lineage: Eukaryota > Viridiplantae > Streptophyta > Polypodiopsida > Cyatheales > Cibotiaceae > Cibotium > Cibotium barometz. Next base: position 13,585,993 of record NC_141080.1, on the reverse strand, counting down.
TCAATATCTTATGTGACTACTACAGCGGTACTTCAACAGAACATGTAGGTCACCAGATCTAACCAAAGTACATGTACGTACACCCAATGTTAACAATACATGTGCAAACAATGGCTGCACTCCCAAACTGCACTGCTACACTACAATAACCAGATTTTGACCAAAGAGAGTTCTCAACCAAAACTTCCCAAGACTATCAAAAATGCCTTGCAATGATAGAACGGAGACCAAGACGCGCCCGAAATGTGATTATGGCCTCAAAAGTGTTGTGTAGCACACAGGCACCTCCAAGCCTGCGAAGACACCTCCAAGCCTGTGAAGATAGCTCCTCAATCGGAGATGTGTAGCTCCCAGAGCTATCGAGGGGTGTTGTATCTAAACTAAGAAGGGAAAGAGATGGTGATGCTCTTAACCGTGTACCGCTTCCTTGCTTTCTTGTTCTTGCCTCCTTAGCTCTCGCATGAACCAGAGCTCGTATACCATAAAGAGAATGTGGGGGGGAGAGAGAGAGAGAGAGAGAGAGAGAGAGAGAGAGAGAGAGAGAGAGAGAGATTGAGTTCGTAGCAAGCAAACACACACACACACACACACACACACAAAAACACACAAACACAAAAAAGAGTGCAAGACACAAGAGAGATGGATGGCTGAATTTTTCTTCTCTTTTCTTCTCTTCTCTATAACCATATAACTAAAATATAAGATTACATACATAAAGGGAAAGTACTCTCCTACAACAACATACAAAGTAGTCAGTATATAGTGTGAACTCAACCATATGAGCTAGCGCTATAACTATGCCATAACTCTAGTACTCCAAAGTGGCTATCACACAGCTTGTCATCTGATGGCGGCATAATCTCACCAATCATGCTAGTGACATAAGTGCGGAAGCTATCACCCAGGGCGGGTCATAAATATCCACCATAGCACTAGTTGAGCTCAATATCTCAACACGGCGGCAACATCCCTACGTAAGGGGAGAGGCAGAAGAGAAGGGAACACATCAGGCTGAGGGGGAGGCGCAGGCAACTCTATGAGATGGGGGGAAGCTCAGCGCTTGCTCACGATATTTAAGAGTTTTGCATCTTTGGTGTCCACTATCATAAATATATTTTATTTGGAGTTGGTGATAGTATAAGGTATACAACGACATATCGTTCGAAGGAAAGAATCTCCACACTCAACACATAGATGCAAAGATAAATACTAAAGATTATGGGGTTGTGGAAAACAAGCAAAAGAGTGGAGCAATTCTTGATTATTGTGGCAAACATCCTAAAGGTTGGATTCAACACATTCCATATTTTTATATTGGATGTGAAGTGGTTCAAGGAAGTGGTGTATAGAGACGTTCAAGTAACCACATGAAAAGGCATCCAAATGGATTTATAGCATCAATTTCAAAAAAATTTAGAAAACACTGCATTTTGTCAAACAAGTAAATTCTAACCACAAGCTTTTACTATATCATCCTTATGTATGTTTAATTTACACTTTATGTGTTTCTTCTTATAAGGTTTTGTTTCACATAGATATAAATGAGAAGAGAGGGTGGTATGTCACAAGTCACTCCTCGTTCAAAGAGTATTTTTCGAGATAGGGATGTAGCTCATGGACAAACTGGGAGTCGAAAATAAACATGGGGAGGGTTAAGTACAAGATGAAGAATGTGAGATACCACCAACTAATCACGATGAAGGTTTCCTATCCAAGATGATGAGATGAAGAAATTGAATCTAAGCATAATGATGATGATGATGATGATGATGATGATGATGTCAAGTCCACTAGCAGTGGGATAGATCTTTTTGTTGGTCTTGCAATAGCACATATGGATCTTGAGATAGACCAATTAGCATGTATGGATTTGATGGAAGATGCGGCTGATATGGAGCCAAGCCCACCCTAATACATTAATCAATTTCTCAATTTACCAGTCTTGATTAAGTCCATATTTGATTGTATTATATTTTGTGCTTTTTTGTGATATTGTATTACAAAAATACCCAATCCTTTGCTCTCAAGGGAATATTGTGAGTTCTTTAGAATGCTCTCTAGAATTTTAGAATTTGTTTTTCATAATATGCGGCTATAGCCTCATGCATAGCCTTGTCTATGGCCTCGCATGGCTGCATATCCACATACTAGAACTGCACACCCTCTGCAAGTGCAGCAGGTCCCCTCCACTACTCTCTCTCCTCTTGCTATCCTATGCGGCTAGATACTTCCCTTCTCTTGTTATGTTTATTATCTTTAATTTGATTTCGTAGGGCAATAAATGCTAGTAACAACATATTAAATTAGGTTATTTACTAATAGTTTTACATCAAATAAAATGACAAGTTAATGTTGAAGTTGATGCCTCTTTTAAATTTTAAAAATTTACATATACATTTTTAGAAAAAGCATCTGAACAGTTTGAAAAGTACATAATTTTTTGCATTTATCAAATTGGATCATGATTATTGTTCTTTGGGACACTTGTTATCTTTTCTTAATGGGATCAACTCAAATTCTTCTCAAGTTGGTTTCTCTCTTGATCATCATACTCAGTGGCATTGTCAAAAGGCACAACCCTTTTCCAAAACCAATGTCTAATCCATAACTCTTGCATAGCATCAACAGGAATGCCCTTAGTTTCAGGAAAGAGAAAGGTAACAAAAATTATTATCACAACCATCCAACGCCCAAATAAGAGGAAGACACCATACTTGAAAGAGCATAACATAGATAGGAAGGTTTGGGCTATGAGAAACTTGAAGAGCATGTTCACACACATAGTCACACTAAGGCCTGTGGAGCGTATCTCAAGGGGGTAAATCTCACTTGGAATAAGCCAAGCTAAAGGCCCTAATGAGCCTAAAAATGTGACATCAAAAGAACATAACATGAGCACTTACAATATGCCTTCCCCTCGTGGTAATTTTTGTGTGTCACCAAGTAAACCGATGGCAAATATGATTCCTAAGACAACCTAAAAAACACACACAAACTATTAGCAAATCTTGATGCAAATTCTATTCTAACACTTAGATATCATTTTTATTATTAATGTTTGGTTTAGCCAATGTAAATGAGTACGTGTGTGTGTATGTGCGCGTGTGTGTGTACGTACGAAAGACCAAATAGGCGCACACACACACACACACATACACACACCCCCCACCCTAAAAAAAAAAACCGAAATATAAACACATACACATATCCTCCCACAAAAAACCTCCACACCTAGGCTCTATTTTTGATGGGCACCCTTGCCCTTCAATATTGATAGGTTTCTTGTATTTTAGTGCAATTTTTTACAGGTATTTTAAAATTTTATAAATATTTAAAACAAAATACTAAAAAACGAGCATCGTGCCCTTAAAAAAAGCAACTATGCCCACACTCACACACCCACAAAAAAAAAAGAAACAAACCCACCCCAATGAAAGCTAATGTGCTCTCAATTCGTTGACAAACCCCACCCCATCTAATGTGCCCAATTCTTTAACGAACCTTAAATAAAAAACAGGCGATGATGGATTACCATTGACATAATCATGGTTGAGGAAAAATTCAACCTCAGAATGGCCTCTGATCTTGGCTAATACTCGTTTTGCTTGGTCGTAATGGCCTCTCTGGATGAGGCTAGTGGGGGTCACCACGAACAGGAGGCTGAAGATTGTGAGGAGGATGGCTGGGTCGCTTGCCACCCCGAGAGAGAGACGCCACCCCCATGGATGTACCTTGGCTGCCAGATAGTTAGTTCAATCCACCCCTCACCTTTGGAGGTGCAATCTCAGACAAGTATAGAGACACGGCCTGCATATTAAGCTTCCGAATTAGCGCATAATTAGTAGCTAGCTGCCCATTCATAGTTCTAAATTAGTGCATTAATCAGCCGCGTCGACTATTGCACATATGATAACGTAACCCAATACATAAACTACTCCTAATCAGTGCATTAATCGCCCCCGTTTATTGTTGATGTAGCTCTACAACACAGAAAAGCCCATAACGAAACTAATTAGTATTGAGGAGATTAGGGAGTCCTTAATAATAAGATTTTTTTTTCAAAAAAATTTCCTAGCACGGTACGTCTGTACGCTTATGAGCATACCCCCATGGTTTTAGGAAAGTATGGCCGTGTCTTAGGTGTAAACGACAGTGGCTAAGTTTTTTTTTCAAGATTTTTTTTGGGTACGTCCATACGCCACGTAAATTTGAATTTGAGGTGAGGTGATTGTTGAGTGAGGGACAACTAAGATCCCCTCATTAATGCAAGGTAAGTAAGAAAAGGCTAAAGTTAGAGGTTAACTCTAGATTAGTGGTTTTCAACTAATCTAGAGGTACTCTAACTTAACGAAAAATTAATCCTTCTTAATCCCATTGTTAATCACTATTTAACCCTCTTTTTTGCTCTCTGATTACTCCCTAATGGTGAGGAGTTTAGAGATGAAAATTTGATAGGTGGATTAGTGATGTTTAGGTTAACCCAATGATGTGATCGTTCTTAATTAATATTTCTAATTAAGTCTCTAATTAACCCACTCAAAAGAGAGAAAGTTAAGTAAATAAGACCTAATTAGTGCTAATTTTTACTACTTGTAAACTAAAAGGAGTGGTCTAGGCATGGAATTAGGTCGAGGTAGCACTAATGCCACTCCAATTAATCCAATTTGCAAGAAATTAGGCTCAATTTTTTTATTTTTTTTAGCTCTCTTTAAGTTCACTAATCACACTAACCAGCAGATTAGTACTATTTGTAAAAATTAAGAGATTATTTTGTAATTTTTTTGGGATTTTTTGGTTGATTAGGATTCTATCTTACATTTCTAAGCTACCTATGTACACTAATCTAACAAAAATATGTTTGAAAGCAAAAAATTAGCAAAAAACATTCCATGTTTAAGCAAAACCCTTTTCTTTGAGCTCTCTAATCACTCAAATCTCTAGTTTTTTTTTCTTAAACACTTGCTAATCCTACTCCCAACCACAAGCTATGCAAAAAATCTAAACAAAAACACTAAAAAAAATTCAACAAAACAAACCAAAAACCAAATTCCATAGTTACTTACTTGGCACGGGACTATGGAGACTCTGTGGAATTCGAATCAAAGAAGGCTTTGTGGAGGATTGGCGCTACCCGACAAGCAACACCAAAAATGTTAAGCTCACCCTAATGTGTCATTGGAAGTTACCAATCCGCCGAACTCGAGCTATGCTCAAGAGCTCCACCATAGTCACTCATCACCGCTATCCTCCCGCACTCGTTTTGCCACACCGAGGCAGTTGCTAATCCAACAGCTGGTACAACCTCTCTCGCGAAGATCGTGTGGGATCTTTGCAGAAGACGATCGTGGTCATAGCCTAATCACTCATGCAAGAGGGAGAGAAGAAGCAAGAGGGAAACATAAGAGAACAAGTGATTAGCTCTAATCACTCTCAAGCCCTAACCTTAAGTACACCACACATGCTAAATTAGAGTTGAGAGAGAGAGAGAGAGAGAGAGAGAGAGAGAGAGAGAGAACACTCTACTTCTATTTCATAAATGAGAGAATGAGTTACAAACAAGAGAAATTGGCCTTTATAGTTTCTAAGACTTTTCCCACTAGACCGCCTGCCCCGCGAATTAGTGACCCGAGGCATCCAAAACATAGTTACAAGGCTTTTCTCTATGATTTGGCCAACTGATCAAAATCCTCTTATCTGTCCTTCTTCGAAGCTCAATACTTGGGAACATCTTTAGAGTATTTTCCTCATGAAATGATGGGATTTACAATATAGTGTGGGCACCCACCATTACATAAGTATGCGGACATTGTTGTCAGAGAAATGTGTTAACCAATATGTGGTTAACAGTTGGGTAGAATATAGATTAGAACAACCATGCAAATAATCTCCTTTTAATTTAAACGTAAGAGGGTAATCATAGTTATTGTAGGAGAGCAAAAGAATTTAAAATGCTCTCACACTAGTAACCTCCCACTACTTTAAGAATGAGTTATTGTCTATATTACACTTTATTATCTTTAATATGATTTCAAAGGGCAATAAATGCTAGTATGAATATATTAAATTAATTTATTTACTATAGTTTTACATCAATTAAAATGACAAGTTAATGTTGAAGTTGATGTCTCTTTTAAAATTTGAAAATTTATATATTACATTTTTAGAAAAAGTATCTGTTAGTTTGAAAAGTACACAATTTATGTATACATTTTTAGAAAAAGTATCTATCATTTTGAAAAGTACATAATTTTTTTGCATTTACCAAATTGGATCATGTATATATGTTCTTTGGAGAACTTGCACAACATATATCATTGCTTAATGGGATCAATTCAAATGCTCTCAAGTTGGTTTCTATCTTGATCATCATACTCAGTGGCATTGTCAAAAGGCACAACCCTTTTCCAAAACCAATGTGTAATCCATAACTTTTGCATAGCATCAATAGGAATGCCCTTAGTTTCAGGAAAGAGAAAGGTAACAAAAATTATCATCACAACCATCCAACCGCCAAAGAAGAGGAAGACACCATACTTGAAAGAGCATAACATAGACAGGAAGGTTTGGGCAATGAGGAACTTGAAGAGCATGTTCACACACACAGTCACACTGAGGCCTGCAGAGCGTATCTCGAGAGGGTAAATCTCACTTGGAATAAGCCAAGCTAAAGGCCCTAATGAAGCAGAAAATGCGACTACGAAACAACATATCATGAGAACTTCCAATATGCCTTCCACCCGCGGTAATTTTTGTATGTCGCCAGGTAAACCGGTGGCAAATATGATTCCTAAGACAACCTTAAAAAACACACATAAACTATTAGCAAATCTTGATTCAATTTCTATGCTAATGTCACTTGGATGTCATTTTTGTTATTGATGTTTGGTTTAGCCAATTTAAATGAGTGAGTGAGTGAGTGAGTGAGTGTGTGTGTGTGTGTGTGTACAGAAAACCAAATAGACATTATAAATTAGTTTATTCATATATATAGATATAGCTACATTTGAATATAATTATGTTGACATAACACTTCTACTCTAATAGATGTAATTTAAATGCCATCAAGATTTTCTTGTGTATGCATATACACATATTATAATTAGTCAACCACCACGGTCCTGCATCCCCATCCCCACACACACTCCCTCTCACAAAAAACCCCCACAACTAGGCTCGATTCTTGAGAGAAGCACCATTGCCCTTCAAAATTGACAGGTTTGGTGAAATATAGCAAGTGTTTTTGTAGTTTAGTGTAGTTTCTTATGAACATTTTAAAATTTTGCAAGTATTTTACAACCAAAATGCTAAAAAAACTGGCATCATTCCCCTAAAAAACAACTATGCCCACACCCACAAAACAAAAAAAACCCAGAAACCCCACCCCAGTTGCATCTAATGTGCCCAATTCATTAACAAACCTTTTTAAAAAAAAACAGATGATGATAGATTACCATTGTCAGAATCATGATTGATGCTCCACCGAGGAGTAGCGGTCGCCTGCCGTATCTATCTACTAGGAAAATTGCAGTGGAAATGCTCAAAAAGCCAGTTGCTCCAGTGATGACGGCAGAGTAGAGAGCGGTTTGGTCACCAAATCCAGCTACCTTGAATAGGAAGGCTCCGTAGAACGCAATGGCATCATTGCCGGCGAGTTGTTGAAACAACGGAAAAGCCATGCCCATGATGAGGTATGGCACGTTGCTTCTCTTTGTCAACAAGCTTCGTAAGGGGCTTTTCACATGTGTAGACTTGATGCTAATGTCTACTAAGTCTTGGAACTCTGCTTCCACCTACAGTTCAACAGACTAATTCTTGATAATTAGGATGTAAATATTGTGATTCTATGATCGTTTTTAATCGAGAATTATTCTACCTCAGAGTGGCCTCTGATCTTGGCTAATACTCGTTTTGCTTGGTCGTAATGGCCTCTCTGGATGAGGCTGGTGGGGGTCTCCACGAGCAGGAGGCTGAAGATTGTGAGGAGGATGGCTGGGACACCTGCCGCCCCGAGAGAGAGACGCCACCCCCATGGATGTACCTTAGCTGCCAGATAGTTCACTACGTTGCCCGAGAGTGCGCCTAAACTGGCATACACCACAAACAGGTAGTTCAATCCACCCCTCGCCTTTGGAGGTGCAATCTCGGACAAGTATAGAGGCACGGCCTGCATATTAATAAGCTTCCGAATTAGAGCCCACAACTTTGTGGATAGCTGCCCATTCATAATTCCAAATTAGTTCAGTAATCGCCCCCTTCGACTGTTGCACATATGATAACGTAACCCAATAAGCAGCTCTACCACATATACTGCTCCAGATCAGTGCAATAATTGCTCCCAACTAGTGCCTAATTCGCCCCCGTTGAGTGCAACAATCGCCCATAAATTTCTCCAAAACAGTGCATTAATCGCCCATAAACTGCTCCAAATCAGTTCATTAATCGCCCTTAAATTATTGCTCCAAACTAGTGCATTAATCGCATCGCCCCCGTTCATGGTTGCAGGCGTTGTGCATATGATAACGTAACCCAATAAAAATTACTAATTAGTACTCATCAGGAGATTAGGGCGTCCTTAATAATTATCACCTGATTGGAGAAGCCAAGACCACAGCCAAGCAAGACTCGGCCGGAGAAGAGCATTCCAAGGTTCTGGGCTGAGGTGCCGACGGCGGTCCCCACCATGAAGAGGAGGCCGGCTATCAGCATGCTGGGCCTCCGCCCATATCTCCTTGTCACATAGGAGGCCACAAAGGTCGCCATGAGAGCAGCAAGGTAAAGGCACGAGGAAAACAGCTGAAACACGTCGTTCCTGTACTTGCAGTAGTTGTTTTCCTTTGCATCCCTCTTGCTCACCAGCACCTCCGGATAGAACTTTGCAAGGAAATCGTCCATAATCGCAATCCCACCTGCACCCCCAAAAAAAAAACACACATTAACACTCCATCGTTGATGAGATCAATATTATCTCATAGATCCCAGCTCTCCTACTTATACATGTGCTAAAAGCCTCTTAAATGCTTAATTACCTGCAACAACTAGATCATAGCCATACATGAGACCCCCACTGGCTGCCATTATGCAGCTTAGGATGACATGAGGAGTGAGCTTTGCTTTGTACTGGTGGTGGGCACCAAGGTACGTTGCAACAGCAAGCTGGTTGGAAGCCATAGCTGTGGTGGTGGTGGTGAAATGCTGCAAACTACACTAATCCATGCATACATAAGTGTATAGTATACTGTATACATACACTTCAAAGCCTACCCTAAACAATTATTAGAATTTTTAGCTTGACCCACTATTATTTAAGTTTACTTTTTTTTAAATACTCTCTTTGCTTTTCCATTCCTTTTCAAGATTCCAAAAAAGATGGGTTCGGTTTAACCTATATTCCAGAACTTGTGTAATTTCTTAATAAGCCTTCTCACATTGATGGGAAAAGGAGAAATACCTCTTCAAAATGTTGAAGATTCACTTATAAACATATTTAAGTATAATGAAAATTCTTATTCAAATCACAATTTTCTCTTCAATCATGGTGAAAAGGATTTAAGTAAGGCTCAAAAAAAAAGGTTTCCTGCACAAATTATTTCCTTTGATTTGAAAACACACTTTGTGTGTGCACGTGATCAGAATGCACTAAAATGATGCTAAATTCATTGTTGACATGAATGGAGATGGTGACTCCATCAACCATTGTTTGTGTGGGGTGTGTGTGTGTGTGTGTGTGTGTGTGTGAGAGAGAGAGAGAGAGAGAGAGAGAGAGAGGGAGAGATTTGCATGCATGTTTGTGTGTTTTCAAGTGAGTGTAGTATTACTTAATGGTGTTACACATTAGGCTTCTCAATTATACTCACTTATAGGCTCACGTAGCATTCCTTACTCTTTGATGCTATCTTAAGGACCAATAAAATTTTCTAGCTACACCAATTATACTCACTTATAGGCTCAAGTAACATTCCTTACTCTTTGATGCTATCCTTAGGACCAATAAAATTTTCTAGCTAAACCAAATACATATACTTTGATAGCTAAATAAGATTTCCTCTATGTGTGTGCATACACATGCATGTGTGTGCGTGCGTGTGTGCACTGCCAATTTACACATGAACACAATTTCAACAAAAAGATTTGAAGTCATAAACGATTAAAGGAACCAAAAATGTGATATTTATATATGATTTTGTATATTAATGCATCATAATAAGAATTATGTGTTTCTTTATCTACTTTGATTTATTGTTTGAAACATATTAATTCATTTGCTTTCATCATGAATACATTTATGTCTAGGAGAGCCTTGGATTTCAATAGCTTGCATGAACATGTTTAGTGCTATACACACAGAGAACCTTTTGGATGCCAAAAGCTCTTCCACTTCTTTCTATGGGGAAGACACTGATGTATCTTAGTAATGACGCTTAGCATTGCATCTCCTGCATTTACATTGCTTGTTGTAGAGTAGCTTTAGCAAGTCAAAAAGATTTTAAAGTTGTGTATGACGATGATAGGGGTGGAATGGATTTCAAAAGGGAATCTCAAGCTACAAAAAGGTGATGAATGTATCAATGCAAAATGGGCTAGGTTGTATACTTTATCCAAAATAATAAACACATTCTCCACAATTTCGTTTTCATTTTTTTGTTCCAACGAAAGAAACAAGAACTTTTTCAATTCTTGTCACATATGAATGACTTTTTCCTTACCACTTGACACACATTTTCTGCATATGGACACACCATCCATTTGGATGGAATCAATGTTTGATTTTTTTCCCAAACACGCATTTCGTACACATGTATTCAAATGACTACCTATGAAATCACATCTTCGTATATGTCACCCTTCCACCAATGATTAATTAGACCTTTCTCTCATATAAGTTCTAGTGCCATAATATTTCTAGGGATCATCCAATCTTTTTTCATTGGATTGGAGCTTTATATTAACCCTCTAAACATGATAGAATATATATATTTCTTGGTTCAAAGAATCCCACATTCTTATCTTCTCATTCCCATTTTTTTGAATGTGTGTGTGTGTGTGTGTGTGTGTGTGTGTGTGTGTGTGTGTGTGTGTGTGTGTGTGTGTGTGTGTGTGTGTGTGTGTGTGTGTGTGCATGCGCGCATGCGTGCGTGTGCATGTATTAATAAAAAATATTTAAAAGAGGTTTTTTAAAAACAAAAAAGAAAGAAAGAAAGAAAAGGTAAATAAACATGTGTGCGAGTGTGTGCACACACACACGCACACACATTTATAATCAATCTTCTTCGGAATCATAAACTGATTGTAGCTTTGTCTTATAATGTTGCTCCCTCATTAATGAACTACCACACCAAAAACCTTTGTTGTCTCCTATAGCTATAAGTGCCAACCTAAATGCATATGATTCTCCCCAACCCACTTGTTCACGAAGGATGAATTAACACAATCCTCAATATATACATATTACGAGTTAATCAAGCGAAGAACACTTAGTATTTTTAATCCACCTATTAATCTCCACTAAATTATAGCTATGCCAAAATATAAATATCTCTCCAGTAGTTCCCTCACTCACATTATACACAAGAGTCTACTTTGCAATGCACGATGATGTGTTCTACTCATTGTGCCACTATCACATTTATAACCTTGCAAAAATCATGGCTTACCCTTTCCCAATCAACTAAATTTTCAACTCTATCTATATAGCTTCATTACATAATTGCATAGTAATAAATGGACTTTATTATCCCTTCAATTCTTCTGTTTGGGTTCACTACTCATATTCGTCGTTTTACTAAGCATAGTTTTACCCTATCAACCTTCTTTAGAGTTAGGTTGAAGATGATAAGATTCGACAATGGGCTAAAGAATCGATGAAGACATGAGTTCAAAAGAATGAGCTGAGTCCCAACAAATGGCTTGTAATACATAGAGAAGCCCTCAAGGTAGCCAAAGCACAAAGTACACTCATAAATCTTAAGTGGGTGGCCAAAAGAACACGAGAACCATTGATTTTAACAGCATAAAGAGAAAATTCAACCAATCAAAGGATGAGATGAGGAAGTCCCTAAATCATCATTGGTTTGAAGCAATGGTAGATCAATCCTAAAAATATGCATCGAGGGCAATGGATCTCAACACCACATGTCAATGTAAACCTATATAAGGGCTTGGACCATCATTTTAAAGGGTTCAAAGAATACGCTTTATGCAGTAGATTTTAGGATATCACCAAGCTTATGAAACAACTACCTATGCAATGCCAATCACATCAACCTCAAATCATTTTATAGCAACTTTCTAATTTGTGTAGCACTAATGACTATACATAGCCTAGGACTTCAATATTATTCTAGGTTTGAACATTTCATGATGAGTAACCGAACATCAACGATCGATCATTTTATACCAAGTTTACGATTTGTGTAATGTTGGTGAATATCCATAGCCTAGGACATTATTCTTAGCTTTGGTTCCTTGAACATTTCTTGAGCTGCCAAACCTTTATATAAGGCTTGTATATAGGTCATTTTAGACTAATGCAAATACGCATAATCCCGTTATTGAAGTACACAGCTATCCTAGGGTTTGTAGGGAGCTAGAGCATAGGCTATGATGGGCACTGAAACCAAAACATCATCATCACATTTGATTGAGAGAGATAGAGAGAGAAAGTATAAAGTTAAAAGAGAGAAACATGACTGTAATGGTGTGATAGTTTATTAGTTTTTTCTTCCATAAAGTACATATACCTTTATATAAGTACAAAGGTTCCTCTTCCTGACATCACTACTTATGTCACACACACACATATAATATCTAGATATTATGCATGCCCCTCTAAGAGGTGGTTCACTTACAAATATACACATAAACATTTAAGTGAGTGTTTTACTCCTTTTGAGAGGATGTTCACACACACACTTGTGTCAAAGATAAATCTTAGGCTCATGGCCTAGTTTCTCATGCCAGTTATGGGATCCCAAGGATAGAGTAAACACGGGATCAAGTCAATCACATTTACAACACACAACTCGAATCTCAACAATAAACAACACATAATTGAACAGAACACAAGCTATTTTTTGGACTTTAATAAGCCCGGACATATACACACAAAAAAACACATAGAAATTCGACACAGACATGGAAACACACTTTTGTGTTCTATAGCACCACATTTATCATCATCATCCCCCTTGATGCCAACTTGGCCTACTCATTTGGTTGCTCAGAGGTTGAATCATTACATAAAGTAGATTTTTCATCTCTTACCCTAGAAAATTTAGGGTTTTGAAAATTAGGGTTTCCTAAAAAAGTAGATTTTTCATCTCTTGCCCCAAAAAATTTAGGGCTTCTAGAAATTAGGGTTTCTTAAAAATTAGAGCTTTTTGAAATTGATGCTACAAGAGGATATACCAACACTCCAATGCTTGATATATGCCCTCAATTTTAAAAAATAACACAAAATTTGAGGTTAACGCTTCGATTAAGCACAATTTGTAGAAAATTTAAAAAGCCCCAAATTTTACTTCCCTAATTTAGTACTTGATGCTTCTTCTACAGATGTAAGGATTTGTAGAAATTTTTAAAAAACCCTAAATTTAACTTCCCTAATTTAGCACTTGATACTTTTTCTATAAAGATGTAAGGATTTTCATAAATAGAGACCTTACTAAGGTGTGGTATTCCACACTAGAAATGGAGTTGCTGGTACACTACTATAGTACAAGCATATACCGACGTTTCTTTTTACGAAAAAGAATTGGTTGTAAAATTTATGATCGTCTATATGCATGCTAGAAATAGCGTCGCTATAAAACCGTTGCAAACATCGTTGAAAAAATGTCACAATATACATCCAAATAAAGGTTGGAAATAAAATGTTTTCAACGTTGTTTTCGATGCTTTTACCGATGTTTATTCCAACTTATATACCCATAGACACATGTAATTTTTGATGCAAATTCTGACAAACGGAGCCAATTTTCCACTCCCATTTCGACACTTTTTTTGACGGATGCAAGTATAGTTTTTTTTGGCATAATGGTGCATCCAGGTACAGTTCTATACCTGGATGCACCACCATTATGCCAAATATGTAAAGACTTTATTGCATTTGTATTCAACTAAAGTTTTACACAAACTTAAAGAATTAAGGAGGAAAACAAAGATACATTAATACAAAATCAAGTTTCATTACTGGATATTAAACCACAAAGATACATTGATACAAATTGTTGGATATCAATCCTTATATACGATAAATGTTGTATATAAAAAAGTTGCTGCACATATGCAAGCAACTATAGATGCCCAAAAGGGGTGCAAAAAAGATCTATACAATTCCAAAAATGTTCATAATATGTGAGCTAAAGTGGTGTCCAATCTATGAGCTAGCCTCAAGGGGAGGCTATTTCTCTCTACCAAAAACAATGCAATAGCCACAAATTAGCATATACAAACTTACTGAAACCTCAAATTGGCATATGGTACAAAGCATTTACAGCTGCCTAATCTACATTTCCGTCGTCTTGCTCAATGCGCTCAAGCAAGGCATAAGTGCCATACTTGAACGCATAATGCTCCTCTACCTTGGTAGCCTAACGTCCAACCATCCTCTTGTGCATACATGAAAAGAAAACATAAATAAAAACATAAACTATACGCTAGTTGACATACAAATGAGAGGCTATAGAAATCATGGATACTTACAAAATACTCATAAAATGAGTCCCATCGAGGTGCAAGCTCCCCACGCTCTTGCTGGCCGCTATTGCTTCCTCTTGTTGCACATATCGTCAGGGTTTTTAGCGAGATTCCTCACCTCCCATCCCATGTCTCTTGGTCAAAAAACCAAGGCTTTTCTCCCCTTGTTTTCACTGCTTGTGTGACATTGGACCTCTTGTGTTTCATACAATCTCTCATGAGATCGTAGATCCACTTGTTAGGTACTTTCGCACTACCTAGGGCAGGCTTAAACTTGTTTTTGATTTGATTACAAATTCTTGTTTTCTTCTCCAATGGGAGGTGGAGGAATTTGATCAGAGTACCATGGGAAAACACTATGCCACATAGCTCCCTCACACGACTCTACATTTCGTGACCTACATCATCAAGAAGAACGACCTTCCCTTCCTAACCCATGTAAAGATGTTGATCTGCATTGGGAAGAGGGATACTACCAAAATACCGACTAGATGAGTGAACACTCTCGTGGAGGGGTAGATGCATTCGTGTCACTATTGCCCGCAAAACAACCACCACTACCCCTACGACACAAATTGCAAGTGCGGTTGGAGGAACAGCCCGAGGGTGGGGGGGTTTGAGTAGGAGATGGTATGGGTGTGGGTGTGATCGTGGTCATGGTCGTGTTGATGGCCTACACCCGGTTCAGCTTGGGTAAAATAGGCTCTAGCCAAGGCTGTTTGCTCGGGGGTGGCTTGTGCAATGAAGGGAAAAATTTGGTCAGGGCTCATGACACGCAAAGTAGGTGGGACAGTTGGTTGGGGGGTAATGTCGACGAGGATGATTTTCAGGCTATATATGTGGTCCTCCATCTGCATATATGCATGGATATGGTTATGCAGATGGATATGCAGGTTGTGCATGATCATATGAACATGTGACACATATATTTAAAAAAAACATAAGATCAAAGAGCTTACCTCTGATGGATAGAAGCATGTTAACGTGCTACACTTTTTATGCTAGTTCACATGTGTGAACAAGCATTCCTAGTTAGCATAAGTTTAGGCATGTAAGTCACTATATTAGTAATCATATTTAAAACGTCTGGCTGATACAAAAAGCTCAAATGAGCACTTCAAAAAAAAAAAAGAATAATCAATGAAAGTTGTGGTATATTGAATTACGAGCTAGTCTTTGAAGCTAGTTACCACGGGCGTTACACAGCGGAGTGGTGGGGTGATGAAGTGCAAAGGCCAGAGCACCATGGAGCCCGCAAGCAAGGCGGCGCATTCGCGTTCTCCTATACACAGAAAACGTAGAGCCCCTTCTGCTTCTCCATCTCCCTACAAAAGCGCAAAGCGATCTCAAGGTTCGCCAATGTCCCTCTCGGTTACTCTCTCTCTCTCTCGCTCTCTCTCTCTCTCTCTCTCTCTCTCTCTCTCTCTCTCTCTCGTGCGGGTTCTGTGTGTTTTCTCTTCTACTTTCGGCTTCAGTACCACAAGAAGCTCCATGCAATACAGTTGAGCACATTTCCATGCAATACAGTTGAGCACATTTCCATGCAATATAGTTGAGCACATTTCCCTTTGATGTGTGCAGGCCGATGGAAAGCTCCGAAGATCGTGATCCCCACGCAGGAAAAATTCTGTACAACTTTGGTAGAGTTCAATGCTGCTTATCGCCTTTCCATGGAGGGTTTAGATCCCAAAATGGTTAGGTGGGAGTAGGTCACTGATGCTGAATGGTTCAGTGTGTTCAAACAAACAAAGGATCCCAGCCAGTACCGCATCAAATGTAGCACCATCCACACCGAAATGTATGAGTCGATGATGAAACTGCACTACAATGTATACCAGAAGGCCCCAACCAACATGGAAATTTCCTTTGTAGTTGCAAAGGGTTTCGTGAAAGAATTCAGTCCTGCCGTGATTGCAAGCGGGACAGCCATTAGGTTCAATTGGGCCGAGTTTGCAGTGCAGTACTTGCAGGATATTCGAGAGAAGGGCTATTATGAGGGCCATGTTAACAAGTGGAGACTACGCAATCTTCAGCTTCCAGCTTCAAAAATTGAGGATGAGTCTGCTGACATCTGCGAGGAAAACATGGCATTGGCAGGAAAGAGTACTGCCAAATCTACCAAGGCCACACTTCAGCCTCATCAAGATAGTCGACAGGAGATGGAAGCTTCTTCATTTTGTGGGTTGGAGGAATGGCAGTGCATGAAGGCATCTGTCCTTCAAATGAAAACACAGTTACATTATGAGAAACAGAATCTAAACAATGTGCAAGAGGGCCTGGAACTTGCTAGAGCTTTGAATGCAAAAAATGCGAAGGTCACTCCTATTGTCACGGTCATGAGACAGAGGTTGCAAGCAGCTGAGATGGAGTTGCAGACTCTATTGCAAAGCAATGATGTGGATGCCCGGCGAAAGATGAGCTTGAAGTCAGAATAGAGACAACCAAAGACACCATAGAGGCTATGGGGTTTCCTCTTCGTGAAGATGACCCCATAGATAGTGACATAGACATAACCTGTAAACTGGTAAGTGTCCGTAAGTTTCATCTCTGTACTTTATGTTTGGTACATGTGCTCAGGTAACTCATGTACTTACCATGCTCTTTTTATCTTGGTTTTGTAGGTTGAGGTGAAAATTGCAAAATCCAAGGTGCAGAACTCTGAAAGCCAACTTGAACTTCTGATGCACATGCAGTCCAAGCTGCAGGGCTCGTTTCTCCAAACTGCCCTAACTACTCTAGCCCTTGCTAGTTTTATGAAGGATAGAGAGGTGCAAGACAGCATCGGAACAAACCTATGTACTGGCTATGGTCTGTCCCTTGAGGTCCAACCATTCCTTGCAATGGTCAAGCTCCCTTGTGAGCATAATTATCACCTTCTGTGCTTTGCTGCTACATGCTCCCTTGGGACCGTATGTAGGGCTCCCTTCTACAAAAAAAGCATACCTACCGCATGGTTGTGCAACCTTGCAACACAACGACATCCAACCACACCAGAGATTGGTAAGAAACCATACTTGAATGTATGCTTGCTAGCTAGCATACAGGACATACAGTCTGCAAGCTTGATCATATTGGGAATAAAAGGTGTGCTAGTTAGCATAATGAATATGCTAATTAGCATGCCAGGTATGCTAGTTATCATACTAGATATTCTAGTTAGTATATACAGTATGATAGTTAGCATATTGCATATGCTAATTAACATATCCAGTATACTAGTTAGCATACTAGATATGCTAGTAGGATGCTAACTAGCATATACCGTATATGCTAGTTAGCATACCCTCCTGCATGCTAACTAGCATCCTCGTTAGCATACTCTGTATGCTAACTAGCATCCTAGTAAGCATACCCTGTATACTAACTACCATAGCATATATGCTAGTTAGCATACCCAATACGCTAACAAGCATACCGGATATGCTAATTAGTATATCAAGTAGGCCTGCTAGCATATCCAGTATGCTAACTAGCATACAGGATATGTTAACTAGCATACCGGATATGCTAAAAAGCATATCCAGAATGCTAATAAACACAACGGATATGCTAGTAAGGATATTGGATATGCTAACTAGCATACAAGATACGCTAATTAGCGTAACCAGTATGCTAACTAGCACACTGGATATGCTAGTTGGATGAGTGGATGATAATTAGCATATCCAATATGCTAGCAATCATATTGGGTATGCTTATTAGCATACCGGAGTTAGCATATTAAATTCTAATTAGCATATCCAGTATGCTAGTTAGCATATTGGATTGCTATCTGAAATGCTAATTAGCATACAAGATATGCTAATTAGCATATCCTGTATGCTAACTAGCATACTGGTTATGCTAATTAGCATACTGACATGATGTGGGCAGTGTGCATGACACCAAGGGTAAGGAAAATGCTGCAAACTGAGAACCCTTCGACTGAGAAGGGTGGTGAGCTAGATATAATGAATGAAGGAGTAGATGCGGGATCCCAACAAATGCAAAGTGCAAGCATGAAAACAACAGAGGAAGGCGGTGACGTGAGCAGGAAATCAGAAGATGATTTTTTTGTCATGGTTCCTCATGCGCGTGCCATGCCTGCTGCAACTGACATAGTAAAAACTTCTCAGCAGACAATGGCTAGTGCCAGTGCATCAGGGGAAACATTGAAGACTAACAGCATAGAGGACCTGCAGGAAGTTGGTGATAACAGCCCTCTCGAGGATTTTTTGCGAAAGGCTAAGCAAAGAGAAAAGTGGGCCCAGAAGAGGTACCTGAAGAAACTGCAAGCAACGGCTATGGTTCCCCAAAGAAGATGGAGGACAAAGCTGAAAGCACCAAAGGTGAAAAGAAAGCCACCCGCTCAAGAGCTTGCAAAAAACTATGTTAAGACCTTTCCTTTTATGCCCAGATTCTGTACTGTAAGCAGGCAACTGTCACTGTTCAGTTGTTTAGCCTTTACTTAGTGTTCCCATACCTATGCCCTTCACTCTTATGGCTATGCCATTTTGAAAACCTAATGCCTCTTGTGGCTGTCATGTAATTTTTTTTATTTTCCCGGTGAAAATGTCTTTGTGTAATATAATGTTGAGCAACAGTCCATTATAATTTTCTGCCAATCTGTGAACTTCTTCACTTCATATCGTTGTTTCTTTGTAGAGGAAGAGAAACTGGCATTAATTGCCTTGCCTGATGTAAATGCGGCCATGCAATGGCAGAAATTACGAAAATGGCGAGTCCGCAAAGCCAGGCAAATAAGGAGACAAAAATTGGAGATTGAAAAGCGACTCGAATGATATTCACAGCATGCCCGTATAATTTTTGAGTGCCTAAATTATGTTCACCTATCAGGGGAGGTTATATATGCTGAATGGTATTCTCTTCCAGACCCAATATGGGTGCCTAAGCGACTATGTGATGAAAAAAGGGCTCTTTTACTAGATCTCAACGGTCTTTTGCTGAGGGTGGTAGAGACTCGCTTCGGCGAAAAGCCCCCTGCATATGCAGATGAAATGTTAAAATACAATGTAGAGGATAAGCAGGTTTTCTGTCTCGCAAGGACAGCCACATGTTTTTGGATTGGTTTCTTCAGTTCTTCAGTGTGTATATTTGGAGCACAAGCATGCATCATAAAGTCATGAATATTTGCAGGGCTGTTTTTAAATTGCAAGTGCCAAGGATTGCCGGTTTTTTTGCGCAAGAGCACTGCAGTCCGCTACCCTCGCAGATCTTGAATAAACTGTTTATGAAAGATTTAGCCTTGTTTTGGAAATACAATCCGACGTACAACGCCCAAAACACGCTTCTGATTGATGATAGCCTCTACAAAGTGTTTCAGAACCCAGCACAAGCTTGGCTCGTTATTCCAAAGCTAGAGGACCAGAGTGCTGAGGAGAGACAACAATTTCTTATAGAAACTTTGAAAGACTGGCTTTTTCTTTGGCTGCAGTCGGATGATCGGGCAGCGTATGTGGCTGACAATTTCTTTGATACAGGCTCTGATAACTTCTCTGATGCAGTCATCAAACAGTTGCTAGAGGCTGAGAGACAAGCAGAACTTCGTTGCAACCAAAAGGAAGATGACCTAGAAGCAGAGAGAGAGGAGAAAGCTGGGCTGGAGAGGGAAAGAAAAGAAAAGGAACAGCAGAGAGGCGACCTAGAAGCAGAGAGAAAGGAAAAAGCAGAGGAAAAGAAGAAAGCAGAGAAAAAGGAGGGAGCAAAAAATCCCGGTCACTACAAACGCCCTCTGAGGAGGCCTAAAGATTTTTGGCGGGTGTGACTCATTGTAAAATTAAACCCTATGTAATGTTATTTGATGCTGGAAGTTAATGATGAGATAATCTTTTCAACAGTTGCCTCCTACTATTCCATTTTTATGTGTTACAGAATTATGTATTGGGTTTTTTGTTAGGTAGCACACACTATAAAGTAGCAAGTATACAGTTAGCATATACTGTGGTAGTTAGCATACACTATATGCTAGTTAGCATAATCCTGTATGCTAGTTAGCACACTATATAGCAGCTAGTTAGTATACAGTTAGCATATACTGTGCTTGTTAGCATACACTATATGCTAGTTAGCATATATTGTATATGCTAGTCAGCATATACTATATGCTAACTAGCATACAGTATATGCTAACTAGCATATACTGTATGCTAGTTAGCATACGCTTTATGCTAGTTAGCACACACTATGTAGAAGCTTGTTAGTAAACAATTATCATATACTGTGGTAGTTAGCATACAATATATGCTAGTTAGCATATACTGTATGCTAGTAAGCACACGCTATATAGTAGCTAGTGAGTATACAGTTAGCATATACTGTGCTAGTTAGCATACCCTATATGCTAGTTAGCATGCTAGTTAGCATACACTATATGCTAATTGGCATATACTGTATGTTAGTTAGCATACGCTATATGCTAGTAAGCACACAATATAAATTAGGTAGTTAGTATACATGTACTGTGCGAGTTAGCATACAGTATATGCTAGTTAGCCTATACTATATATACTAGTTAGCATACTATATATGCTAGTTAGCATACACTATATGCTAGTTAGCATACGCTTTATGCTAGCTAGCACACACTTTGTAGAAGCTTGTTAGTCACTGTATATGCTAGTCAGCATATACTGTTTGAGTATATGCTAACTAGCATATACTGTATGCTAGTTAGCATACGCTTTATGCTAGTTAGCACACACTATGTAGAAGCTTGTTAGTAAACAATTATCATATACTGCGGTAGTTAGCATACACTATATGCTAGTTAGCATATACTGTATGCTAGTAAGCACACGCTATATAGTAGCTAGTGTGTATACAGTTAGCATATACTGTGCTAGTTAGCATACACTATATGCTAGTTGGCATATAATGTATGCTAGTAAGCACACAATATAAATTAGGTAGTTAGTATACATATACTGTGCGAGTTAGCATACAGTATATGCTAGTTAGCCTATACTATATACTAGTTAGCATACTTTATATGCTAGTTAGGATACACTGTATGCTAGTTAGCATACGCTTTATGCTAGCTAGCACACACTTTGTAGAAGCTTGTTAGTACACAATTAGCATATACTGTGGTAGTAGTAAGCATACACAAGATACAAAATAGAATAAAAGACCATGACGCTCATGTCAAAAACTGAATGGCATGCTGTTATAGATTGCTTCATAATCTTCGGGGGTGATTGTGTACATTTGCCTTCTCTTTTGCATGTGTTTCATGGGTATCTTGATACAACGTACAAGATTTGAAAGTATGTGAACAACAGGTTGATTGTAGTCTAGTTTGAAGGTGTATGCATCCACTTGCTTGTAATACAGTCCTTGCATGACATAAGAGCCTTTGTCAATTACATTGTTCCACTCATCAATGCACTTTACCAAGTAAAAGTCTACATTCTCATCATTGGTTGTAGCATCCGGATTCACTGCAAAAGTGTCACCAACACACAAAGCACTACTTAATGCATCATGGTGGCCTTCATACACGAATTTTTCATATCCAATGATCTGTCCTTCAAGGGCATCATCAGTCGGAGTGTCTTCTTCATCCTCAACTTCATCAGACAATGACATCAGAATGTGATAATCCCAAGGCTTTACATGAGATTTGTTAGTGCAGCGATTCCAACTATGGTTCATGCATGCATCACAAAAGCATGCCAATGGTCTTGTGGCAATGGCAGTTGCATCCTGCCGGTTGTGACCACGAAAAGCATGCAAGGTGCGAGACTTCTCAACTGTGGCACAATTCCATTTAACCTCCCTGTTTACATCACCTACTTTGATCTCCCAAAACACACGGGCACATTCCCTTTCTTTTAGAGGATATGATGCAGCTGCTCCCTTTGATAGGTTGGCTTGGCAATATGCAACCACATCTGCAGCACACTTTAAAGTGGCCCCATTAGGCTTCAGCTGTTCATGTGTCAACGATCTTTTAACAATTGTGCCTGCACCGTCATGCTCTCCCTTGCCATGTCCTGATCCAAAGAAGAACCAGCTCATCTCCATTCCTGTCAGTCCAGCATACCTTGCAACAAAATAGAAAGGCCTAGCAGCCTTAAACTGTGAGGCAGCACCATCTGACCAGACCCAGTGACGTTTTGGAGTGACACCTTCTCTCTGTAACCAGCCACAATGCAGCATAAAACAATGTTGGACAAACAATGTGTCATGCACTTTGTCATCTGATATGAAGAAGTGGATTTTCTTGACTACTTCCCCTTCCCTGCGGTAGTATGTTATGTGCACAAAAATAGTTACTTGACTTGAGTGCCAATGCATGGATTGAATCTCATTTTGCTCCTTGAATGCATAGTTTTCTGCAAAGTCTACAACCGACACAACCACATCATTAAGAAATCTAAGAATACAATCCTTGAACTGTTGTGCTTGCCATCGAGCGATATAGTTATGTTTGATAAAAACCTTCAGCTTGGTCTGTAAGAGTTGAAGAAACTCCCAGCACTACATTTCTTTAGTCACAATATCTTTTCTCTTTTTTTTGTCTCCATGCTTATCTGTTGCCTCCACATATGCAAACAATTTTACAAAGATATTCTTACCTGGGCTTTGTGTCTCTAAGCAGCATGTTTCTAGCTTTTTCACACCACATTTCTTACATTCGCCCATCAAACACTCACTATTGTGGTAACCAGCATCTATCTGCTTCGGGTAGAGAATTGACTCCCATAGATGTGTGACACCTTTGAAAGTTTAACATAAAGCCATGCAACCCCTCTGCTAGTTTCATCACCTCTGACGCAAACGCTGCATGTACATCTGCATTGGGCTCCATGCAGCCCGAATGACTGAGACCGCATATGGTTAAGTGTGTCCTTTAAAAAGGACATCTGCACATTATATTCGCAGCAGCATGTGTATCTATCTTTCAGCCGCCGTACAAAAAATGGCTTCATCATCTCAAACATTCTCATACCTATTTTGCAATCTGGATGCTTTTCTTTGAATCTGTAGAAGAGCTCAACCTGCAATTATGAGAGTTAGAAGGCGGTTATTATGCTAGTTATGCTAATTAGTATACAGGCCATGCACGGAAGCATACTGTATGTAACCAGCACTTACAGTATGCTTCCATGCATGTGCAGTATGTTAACTAGCACTCACAGTATGCTAACTAGCACTTGCAGAATGCTAACTAGCACTGACAGTATGCTAACTAGCACTGACAGTATGCTAACTAACACATTCAATAGGCTAATTGGTACATTCAGTATGCTAAGTAGGACATTCAGTTAGCTAATTGGTACATTCAGTGTGCTAACTAGCACAAACAGTGCTAAACTAGCACAAACAGTATGCTAACAAGCACATTCAGTATGCTAAGTAGCACTTACAGTATGCTAAACCAGCACTTAAAGTATGCTAATTAGCACTCACAGTATGCTAATTAGCACATACAGAGTGCTAACTATCACTAATCATATGCTAACTAACACTTACAGTATGCTAAGATGCACCTACATTATGCTAACTAGCACCTTGAGTATGCTAACTAGCACTTAGAATATGCTAACTAGCACTTAGAGTATGCTAACTAGCACTTACAGTATGCTAATCAGCACTAATTAGCACATAGAGTATGCTAACTAGCATACACAGTCTGCTAACTAGCATTTACAGTGTGCCTCCAAGTATGGCTTGTATACTAATTAGCATTACTAATATGATAAATAACGCACTCTGTAAGGTGATCAACATATTGAAGATTTGAACTAGCATATACAGTATAGCATGTTCTAGCATGTAGAGTGTGCTAATTAGCACATAGAGTATGCTAACTAGCATACACAGTCTGCTAACTAGCATTTACAGTGTGCCTCCACGTATGGCTTGTATACTAATTAGCATTACTAATATGATAAATAACACACTCTGTAAGGTGATCAACATATTGAAGATTTGAACTAGCATATACAGTATAGCATGTTCTAGCTAGAATAAACCATAAACAACCACAGTGTAAATAACAACCAGTATGCTAACTGTAAAGTTTCACATGCTTTTTAGTGTACTCGAATAATGGTGCTTTGGTTAGATCAATTACCTCATCAAGGAGGTGTACAGGGTGCTTTATGTAATTTTTTCTCCCCATCCTCTTTCGACAAACATCTTTTTTGTTAGGGGATACACGTGTCTCATCCCTCCAAAATGTGTAAACCAGCTCTTTCATTTCATCTGTGATTGTGCTACGACGGGCATGTTTTTGACATGCAGCCAATGAAAACATTCCACCGTCAACATTCGATGTCACCCGCAATTTAGCCTTGTACAAGGATCGACGTGGAACTTTAAGGAGTCTCGAGACTTTTGACATTTGCATGTTCTCCTTTGAATTCAACATCATGGACAATGCTGTATGCTTCAAATACAACTCCTCATTCAGCTTGGCTGCTTTACAAGCGCCAAGGTATTACGAACATTGCACATGATTGCACTTTGAATAGTAGACTCCTCTGGACACACTGCTTGCACGACAGGATGATGAGATACTAGATTCCAAATTTCTTGCTTGTCTTCTGTACTAATTCCTTCAGTCCTCCTCTTGAACAGTGCCACAATCTCAGACGAGATTTTCTTCTTCTTTTCCTCCTCAAAGGCAAGCTCTCAAACCTGAACCTGCTTAAGTTTTTTCTTCTCTCGTTGTTTCCTCTTTCTTTGTCTCTCATAATCCCTCATGGCAGTACAAGTTGGGTCCTCCAAGTTCGGATTCATTGTCTGTAAAGGATCCCTTCTGCTACCTTCATCTGCTGCCCTTGAACGCGCAAGTAAACCTACCAGATCAGATTGCAAGGTATGGTTTGCCATAACTCTATGAGATGGGGAGGAAGTGGGCTACACAGAGAGAATGCGAGGCAAAGGGAGAGGGTGAGACTATTTGAGCAGCATCACAGAGAGAGAGAGAGAGAGAGAGAGAGAGAGAGAGAGAGAGAGAGAGAGAGAGCTTGGCTTACACAGATCATGGAGAACCTCGAGAGAGCGAGAGAGAGAAAGAGAGACACAAAGACAAAAAGATAGAGAGAGAGAGAGAGAGAGAGAGAGAGAGAGAGAGAGAGAGAGAGAGAGAGAGAGCTCATCCACTACACCATGACTTCAGTATAACTGAAAAGATGCTACATTTGAATTTGGCGTCGAGTAAATTTAACATTAATTATGGAAAGTTTATTTCAAAATGGACATATTCTTGGCTCTGGAATGTATGCTAACAAGCACTACTAAACTAGCATTGTCCGAGACAACATTTTTTGTGCACGTTAACATGCTTCTACCCTGATAGCAAGGGGGTAAAGTTGTCAGAGTTCCTGCATAACACTGTTGTTGCGGACAAAATAGGTAATATTTCTTGAAAATAAGAAACATTTGGCATCTTTCAAATATTCCATTAAAAAAGTTTAATTTTTTACCTCTTTTTAAAAAGTGGTCTATGTATGCATACAATACTCCCAAAAAACGATAATCTTTTGGGCACTTTACATGTTTCTTACAAAATTTGACATGAAAAAAAGACTTCGTTTTGCTTACTTTTTGAGATTATAATTGAAAATCTAACAATAAGTTTTCAAAAAACATGCCAAAATAGAGATAATGTTTATTATTTCCATCTTCAATCCATTGAAAAAATGATACAACTATAAAAAGAAGCTATTTTCTAAACATATAGCTTATGGCATAGGTATAGCTTATAGCATAGGTATGGTTCCTCATAATCATTGCTACACCATCACTAGTTGATGTGCCTTTCCCTAAGAAGGTAGATGAGGCATCTGCTAATCTAATTCTAGGATTAACAAGAGCTACCACCATTATCTTACATCAAAGGTAGATACACCAAAGGGTCATACATTCAAGATATAAAGCAATAGTGTCCAAAGCTACAACTTGGACGGGCGCCCGTAAAGGGCGATTCTCACTTCTTCAAGAGCATGTGGTAGCAAGTTAGGATGAAGTCCTAAGTGATGTACTTCATGGATATTATGAGAGTAGTCATTGTAATAGCATTAGGCCTCTTATGAGCCTAAAGTGCCCGACCGGCCATAGTTTAAGTGAGTGTGAACACGTATGGCCATGTATATAAGTGAATTTCTCTCATAATACAAGATACTCTCCCATTGTGCAATTGAGTCTTGCTCTTGCCAATCTCTCTCCCTAATGCATGATAGTGAGTGTGTGTAAGTGAAGTGAGGTGAGAGGAGGGACGAGGACCCATAGTGCAACACGACGGTGTGACAATGCTCGTGGGAGACGCGGTGGAATTGCTTCTCAAGGAGTTGTAAAGCTTGGAGACCTCAAGGGTTACGAGCTCGGCCATTGGAAAGATCCTCACGACAGTTGCGGTTCACCAGGTAATCTGTTTTTAGATGTGTTTCAGGGAGGGTTAGGGTGAGCCATGACATTTTTGGTGCCGCTGCCGCCGAGGAGCCATCCCTTGGCTTTTTCCATCATTTTGTCTCTAATCTACACATAACCCATTGCCCATTATCTTGATTAATAGTTTGCCATGAAAAAGATGTGGATTTGATGGTGATTTGTGTGAGATTTGGTGTAGAATAGCTCTCTTTTTTGTTTTGCTTTTTGCTTAATTTTTAGATTAATTTGTTATTTTTGTTATTGCTTTGGTGGTTTTTCATTTTCTTAGGGCTTGCACATAGTTTGTATTAGGCTTAATTTGCATCCATTGCATCAAACAATGCAATCGAATGCAATTTTTAATGAATGTTAGCTCTCTTTAGTTTAAACATAGATCTAAGATCATTAATTCTAGTTTAATTGTGTGTTTTTTGTTGAAATTGTTTGGATTAGAGTGTTAGCAAGCATTAGGAGTAGATTGATCTTTCAAAAAAACTCTTAAAACCATCAAAAAAATCTTGAATTTGACTAAATTCTCTTAATGGACTGGTTTTTGTCATTAAGGGTGATTAATCTTATTCAAGAGGTTAAAAATTTAGAAAATGTGCTAATTGGGGTCTAAATTGATCATATGAGCAGTCAAAATTAGGGTTTTTGAGTGTTTTGAGAGCATCTAGATGCATCAAAACACCTAATCACATCAATTTTTTGATCAATTGGAAAAATTTGACTCTCTTTGCTTAATTTTGCCTAAAAGAGGAGACTATAATTAAGAGTCTAATTAATCCTCTAATTCAGATTAATTTATACAATTGTTGATGCACAAGATTAGTTTTTCCTTGCTCTATCCAATGATGTGCTCAATTGTGTGAATTAATTAGGGACTAATTATTAATTAGAGTTCTTGATTAGTATAAAAGAGGAAAAGATTAGTGAAAGGATTAATCTTGGATTAATTTTTAATCACTTTTTTACATAACACATTAAGGCTAACGAGCATTTAATGAGTAGATGCTCATGAGTTGTCAATTTGTCCATTTTGGGGGTCATTTCTAAAGGGTGTAAGGTGTGTCATTAAAGGATTGACTTTTTTGATTCCCACTTACCTTTTTGGGAAAATGTCTATACCCTTTTCATTTTAAATTCAAAAATATTTCCCCCCAAAAAGGAAAATTCGTATTTCCCACACTTTTTTAAAAAAAAAGAGAGAGCGTGAAAGACCAAGCCGTGGAAAAGATCCGGCGTGAGTGTGCAGGACGTGAACGGCTGGGACGTGAACAGCTTGGGACGTGAACGGCTAGGACGACGTGAACGGTTGGGACGTAAACGGCTTGGGACGTGAACGGCTTGTCACATGAACGGCTTGACACGTGAAAAAGTCCGCAAAAAAAGAAAACGAATTTAATATTTTATTTTATTTTTTTTAACTCTAAAAAACACCCCTGTTTGGAGACCCGTATCTCCTAAATCGTATATCCGGCGCTCTAGGGCTCATCAGAAAGCTGACATCAAGCTCTTTGAGTTTGGACCTTGTCTTCTGAAGTCCAAATTGACCATTTTGACCTCCGACCAGCAGCCTCAAAATTCAACCCAAAAATCGAGGCAAAAACACCACCATAAAAATTCGTAAAAATTAGCACGAAAATGACAACAAGCCATATTCGGGCTACTGTTTCAGGGTCTAAAACGATAAAATCACGGATGACTCAGGGAAACAAAGTTGTAATACTTCAAAAATACTACAACTCCCTCATACAGAGTTTTTTAAAATTCCTTTTGCAATACCCTCAAAAACGTATTGCAAAACAAGAAAGAAATTCTTGGGAAAATTTCTCGTCTTGAGACAATGATGGAAAATAGGTTTTAGGTCCTCCTCTTCCATCTGGGAAGTTCCTAGCATACGCTTTTTCTAGAAAATATCTCAGAGGTCATTCACGTGTGTATAGGGCCTAAGCTAATTAGGGCAAACGGACACCCGTTTGATCCAGCGAAGAGTATGCCAAGCCTCTTGAGGCTGTAAATGGGATCTGGGAAAGTATTTTAAAAAAACAAACAAACAAACTATGATTGCTCCATTAAGGAGCATTTCGGCACTCTGACATGGCCACAAGAGGGATTGCCAGGGATTACACAAGGATTGAACCCAATGGCTGACATCTTCGAGCCATTGAGATCTATGCTGCAAATTCACCTCCCAATGCCATTGGCCATGCCTATAACAAGCGTGTCATTGGGTCTTACACCCCCTGTCACTTCGATTCCACCGGGCTTTGGCCCCTTGCCTAACATTCTCGCGTAAATCCTATAAGTACCAACCCTTTCCTGAAGCTTAGACTCCTTCGGTTATTTACCATGTTAGCATGATTGAGGATGTGCTACAGAGTACAACTATAAAAAACTATTTGTGTAATTATATTACAAAAGCGTTATCTTGATACAATTATTATCGTTTAATTATGAAACCCTATTTTGGATCTTGATGAGAGTAGTATTACAATCCATTTTGAAGCTCTTGAGTATCACAATTTCTTAATTGATAATATATACTTTTTTTTTAAAGAGTTCGTTTTACGTATATATGAATTTTAAAATATCATGAATAAGCTATTTAAAAGTTGTCTAATTTTGAAAAATAATTCCACACTCATTTTTAAAGAAGATGTGTCCTTGCAAAAAAAGGTTAAATGAAATTTTGGTTATTAAATGAGTTTAGGAAGTATGAAAAAGCTCTCTTTAAGAAATAAAAGTTTATACTTTTCAAAATTCTTTTTTGTAAAATATCAGGCAAGGACTTAGGTTCGAATCCTACTGGTGGTTACTACACGTAGTAAGGATGTTTTAGCTACAACATTTGCGGCCAACTAAATGCTGAGTAAGAACTTCTCAACTAAGAGTTGATGTTTTCCATCAACTTGTTACAAAATATCAACTTTTATGAAAATTTGATATTTTGCATCAAGTTGATGTAAAACATTAACTTTATATTCAAAGCATTAACTTTCTATGCAAAAGGTCAACTTTTTTACAATACTTGATGTTTTGTATCAACATTATGCAAAACATCAACTTCCCATAAAACTTGATGTTTTACATCAATTTTGATGCAAAACATCAAGTTTTATGGAAAAGTTGATGTTTTGCATCAAATCGATCTGTAAAATATCAACTTTCTCATAAAACTTGATGTTTTGCATCAACTCTATGTTTTGTTTTGCATAGAGTTGATGCAAAACATCAACTTTTCCACACAACTCGATGTTTTGCATCAAAATTGATGCAAAACATCAACTCTACCACAAAACTTGATTTTTTGCATCAAGTTTCAGATGCTCCGGAGAAGAAAGCTGGAGGATCAGAGGTCGATTTTCACAAATGAGCTATTTTAGTGATTCCATTTGCGCAAGCATGCTTAGACAACCTATTCCACAAATTTTGAGTACCAACACGACTATGTTTAGATGCGATGTGCAGACATCACAAAAGCAATTTGGTGCTTCAATGTGATGTGCAGATGTCACAAAGCGATTTGCACCAAATTGCTTTTGTGATGTCTGCACATCGCATCTAAACATAGTCGTGTTGGTACTCAAAATTTATGGAATAGGTCACTTGAGCATGTTTAATGGGTTGAAATCGCTAAACAAGCCGTTTGTGAAAATTGGCCTCCGATCCTCCAACTTTCTTCTCTCCAGAGCATCTGAAACTTGATGCAAAACATCAAGTTTTGTGGTAGAGTTGATGTTTTGCATCAACTTTGATGCAAAATATCGAGTTGTGTGGAAAAGTTGATGCAAACATCAACTTTGATGCATAACATCAACTTTTAAAGGGCTATTTTTCTTAACTTTGAAATATTTTTATATTTTTTATGAGAATTGTTTTTATTTTTATCACCAATAAATCTGTAAAAGCTCATTCCAAATAGTAGATAGTAGCCAAAAAAAATCTCAAAAATTTAAAAAAAACTTATAAATCGTAGAATTAAAGAAAAAATATACCTAGGATAAGGTGATATAGGTAGAACATAGGTTCACGGCTAAGGACCTGAAAAACACATATAGTCGCAACCTTTGACTACAAATTTGAGAGGAGGTCATTAAAAAAAATGCTTATGTAACCATGTAACTTTTGTAGCATAAATAATATCGCTACATAATGTTACCATATTATAGTAGTGATGTGTGTGAACACACTTAGGACCGCCGGGGCACTTTTTCCCTCACTAGGAGGTTTTTTCCCCCGTGCATTGTATATACGCCCATTATCTTCTAGGGCTTGTAATCTTTCATTTTTGGCACTCATAATACACTACTGTGTTGTGCTCAAGCTTCCTCATCTTCTTGAAGTTGTGTGTGCATTCCTGCAACCCTAATTCCAACAATTGGTATCAGACAGTCAGAGCGCATTGGCAGTTGCGCGGAACCCAGTGTTCCATGCTCGTACGAAGCACATTGAGGTGCACTACCATTATGTCAGGGAGAGACTCTCTGCAGGAGAGATCAGTTTGGCTTATGTGCCAACACAGGATAACCTTGCAGACCTTTTCACAAAGGCTCTGCCTCGTGAGAAGTTCGAAGCTTTTCGCAAAGCTTTGGGCTTACTCCCTTTTGTGGATTCGTCCACATAGCTAGACACTTCCCTATACATGAGTGCTAGCTCTTGTTCACCGCATCACTCCAGGGGGGATTTGTTACCATATTATAGTAGTGATGTGTGTGAACACACTTAGGACCGCCGGGGCACTTTTTCCCTCACTAGGAGGTTTTTTCCCCCGTGCATTGTATATACGCCCATTATCTTCTAGGGCTTGTAATCTTTCATTTTTGGCACTCATAATACACTACTGTGTTGTGCTCAAGCTTCCTCATCTTCTTGAAGTTGTGTGTGCATTCCTGCAACCCTAATTCCAACACATAATAGATGCCAAAAAATCATGATAACAGAAGAGCTAGATGAGATAATCCATGATGACCTGTAATCCATTGATTTTAATCCAAATGTGCAAGGCTCCATTGATTTGGAATACCATGAGTTGATTGATTCACCAATCCTAATTTTTGTTCTACAATTCAATTCTAAAGCTAAAGAACTATAAGCAAATACACGTGGTGCAACCATCTATGTCGAGGAGGGGGGTGCATGTGAACCTAGACTCTGCCATGCCTATGTGCAGTAGTATGCTCTCCAGCATATAGGGGACCTTGAATCTACCGTGATCATGAAATCTCCAAGCTCTTCTCTACCACCATTCGAGAAGCCCTAAGCTCTTCTCTACCACCATTCGAGAAGCCCTAAGCTCCTCTCTTTTCTCTTTGTACACAAAGACAATGTCATGAGCAAAGATTGCATCTCTCAGCATCCTTTACATGTCCTCCAAATAATTATAACCAAAATTCATTCTACACTACCCTTAGACATACCATCTTTCAACATCCACATGTACTCTAAATAATTATAACTAGAGCTCATTCCTATACTACTCTTAGATATACCATCACCTACGTTCATGATAATGGCTATCTGGATCAAACATCAACATATTCATACTATGAATTTTTGCCACCACCACATATGTACATGATATAGGCTAACAATTTCTTCCCACCAAACTTATCCATATTGCATAACAAAAATTTCCTTCATGAAAAAAAATGCCTATGTGGGTCGAAATTTACACCCATAGGCTATATGATGTCTGCCTCTAAGATTGTCCTCTGCTGAAAAAATATTTCAATTTTCTACTCTTTTAACATGCTTAGGTTTACTCAGAGCCTCCATAGTTACCATCTTCTACATATATATATGAATACAAGTCTACCTTTGCACACCTAGAAGTTGACCTCTTTAAACTCATAGCATTGGTTATATATCATGCCCACTATCTGTTTATAAATAATAGAGCAAATAATTATGTCATGCAAACTGTCAAGGTAAGTATAAACTAAAGGCTTTACTATTTGGGTCTAGAAATAGACTCAAGGATTTTTATAGATTTTTTCATAGATTATGGAGCTTATATTATTATGTATTCTAATATTTTTGAGTGCTTGTCAAATAATTTGCATATTTATGCATAGTGGTAGAATTTGTCTCAAGAAAGTCCATTAAAAAAAGTGTCTTACATTCATGAAATTTATAAAATAAGTTTTTATTTGAAAAAGATTGATATTTCTTTAAGTTATGTAGACCCCTATGTCATTTTATAAGTCAAGTTTATTTTTATGTCACAAACAACAGCAGTTTATAAATCTACAAAAATCACACATGTTCTCAATCTTGAACAAAATAGCAAAATTCATGTATTTTTAAAATTTATACATGGAATTCTAGATGTGTTTTCAAAAAACTATGTTTTTAAGCCATTTTTAAGATTTCACACATTTTGGGAGAGAATCTTTTTAGGTAACCCTCGTCAGTTACCTATTTTTCTTGCAAACAGTATTGCATCACAAAAGCATAAAACCCACACTAATGAGCTACATTTTAAAAACATAAAATCAAATAAATATGGAGAGATTAGGGAGAGAAAAAAGGGGCTTACCTCTGAGAGATTAAGGATAGATGGTAGAGATATGCAACCTGCAAAAAAAACCCAAAAATAGATTAGAACACTAAGTAGGTGTGTAAGAAAACATGAAAGCAAGAAAGTACAGGGGTGTAGGAGAGTGCAGGGATGTAGGGGAGAGAGAGAGAGAGAGAGGACAACCAATAGATCATGTGGGGGGGGGAGATGAACTTACCTTGTCCACAAATGAAAACAATGAAAATGGTGTAAACAGAGTCCATTGTTCGGCGCTGTAATTTTCTTCCAATGTCAAAAACAATGTCAGAGAATACGTCAGAAACAATGTCAAAAAAACCTTTTTACGACACTTCTAACGTTTTTTCAACAATGATTCCAAGAGTATTACGGACGACGAGAAATATTTTATACAAAAAATATGTGCAACCTCTGCAATTTCCCGCCCTGACACCTTTCCCATTAGAATTTAAGCTTTGGCCAACTAGACGATGGCCTAATTATATATAAAGGGCCATCCCCCCCCCCCCAAAACAAAAATACAAATTTATGGTCATGATGGTGCAAGCACTACAAACATGTCGGAATGCCGAAACATAAAGAAGAAATTCTTGTGCCCTTACAATCGGTGCAAGACTTACCAAATCTGTCAAACGACGAAGAATTTACAATGACCATGTTTAAAAAAATGGTATATTTCTAGTTGACATCTAAATGCCTTACTTAGTGTTGCAAATGTGTGCCCTCAAAATGATGAACTGATCGATTTCTTGGATCTTTAACCCAAGCGGAGTACTAAACAGACAACGATACAAGAAAGTACTACTCAGCCTCATGTTGAAAGTACTACTCAGCCTCATGTTGAAAGAAGAAACTATGGTGGACTCTTCGGCATATTTGGAGCAAGACACGGATGACATGATAGATGCCCTACATGATGTAGGGGATATTGAGCGGGAAATAACACAGGAAATGGGTAGTGTCCATTGACACATAGAGCAGGGCTCAAGAGAAGAGCAAGAGTTGCATAGGCTGGCAAGTATGCCTCTGTATCATGGTGCAGGTATATCTCTTTTGCGTACATGCTTGGAAATGCTAAACTTGTAATCAATATTTGGATGGTTGGATACTAGCGTATCAAAACTTTTTGCGTAAGTACTTATCACCCTTTCCATTTTTATCTCTTTCTTTTACCTTTTTTAAATCATCATGGTTAATATGATAGGTCATTAAGAGATCAAATATTGCTAGAAGGCAACAAGATGCCTATGGAGCATACGTGTGCAAAATACATATTACAATCCATTGGTATTGACTAAAATTCTTACCATGCTTGTCCAAATGATTGTGTTCTCTACTAGCATAAGCATGCAAGTATTGCACAATGTCCACAATGCGGAGAATCAAGATATAGGAAAGATATCCAAGGAAAAAGGGTTCTTGCAAAAGTACTCAGGCACTTCCCTATCATTCCATGGATTCAAACCATGTTCAAGTGTAAATCCATGGCATCTATGATGTCTTGGCATCAAACCACTAGATCCACGGACGATGTTATGCGTGTGTCCGTTGATTGCCCTACATGGAGACACATTTAAGAGAAGTGGCCAAACTTTAATTTGAGGAACCTCGTAATATTCGCCTCACGCTAGCTATGGATGGTGTGGTTATGGCTCACCCTAACCCTCCTTGAAACACATCCAAAAAAGAGATTACCTGGTGAACCACAACTTTCATGAGGATCTTTCCAATGGCCGAGCTCGTAACCCTTGAGGTCTCCAAGCTCTACAACTCCTTGAGAAATGATTCCACGGCATCTCCCGCAAGCGTTGTCACACCGCCGCATTGCACTACGGGTCCTCGTCGCTCCTCTCACCTCACTTAACTCACACACACTCACTAGCATGCATTAGGGAGAGAGATTAGCAAGAGGATTAGAAAGAGCAAGACTCAATTGCACAATGGGAGAGTACGTTGTATTATGAGAGAAATTCACTTATATACATGGCCATAAGTGTTCACACTAACTTAAAATGTGGCCGGCCAGGCACTTTAGGCTCATAAGAGGCCTAATGCTATTACAATGACTAATATATCCATGAAGTACATCACTTAATACTTCATCCTATCTTGCTACCACACGCTCTTGAAGCAGGAATTGCCATAAATACTCTGTGACACCATTACGAGCACCCATCCAAGTTGTAGCTTTGGACACTATAGCTTCATATCTTGAATGTATGACCCTTTGGTGTATCTATCGTGACTACTTGATGTAAGATAATGGCGATAGCTCTTGTTAATCCTAGAATTGGGTTAACATTCCCCCCTTCCTGATCCGATCGCGTCTACATGATCGCGTTAAAGACCGTTGAAGACCATTGTGCGGGGAGAATAAACAAGCTTTGTCGATGGCATTGATGTTGAATGACATTCAATAGTCTTTGTTCCTCCAGAAGAAATAAGAAAAGCTAGTTAATGAATGAATAGGTTAGTGGTGTATTGGGAATTCTTAACGGGGTGGTGGGTTTTGTGTGAATGATTACATTTTTATATTTGTGTGAGCCCTTTTTTTTGCTTTGTTTTTGGCAATCATCGACAAGGTTACATTTGATTTTTGTTAGTGGGGACACTAAGAGATGTTAATAATGGGAGAGAAGAGAGAGAAGGATCCGGAGGAACGTAGACTTAATCATCAGAATGAGATGGTGATTCTCAATTCCTCATTTGATTCATTGAAGTGACAACATTCATCATTTAAAGAATTTGGCCTTTGATGATGTCCCTTTGTGTGGCAGGATTCTTGTCAAATGTTGTTGAGAAGGACCTATTCCTGTCTTCTTCTGACCATGTGCTTTTTATGTTTTTATGTATATTTAAGTGCTCTTATAAAGAAAATTTACATGAAGTACAAGAATTGAATCATATAGATTCATATTGAACTACTCTGTGTTGAAGTAGCCACTTGTTGGTGAGGATTGAAAGAATTACATCGACTTGTGAGGCTAATATAGATATCTTCACTAAGGATTAAAGATCGTGGATTTGTGAAGATGGTGGCGTCATTTGGAGAGGTTTGTAATTTGAAGGAGAAATTCCAGGTGATGGGTTGTACCATTGACACCAGGCTTTCGCCCATCATGGCCTCCCCATCCAGAGATGTACTTGGAAGTTGTCGATGGTGAGGCTTTGGTGCAAATGTTCACCAGTGCATGAGTATGAATATGTACTCATGGAGAAGCTACTACATTAATTGAGCCAAAAGAATAGTAAGCAATAAGCTTAAAAATATATAATAACACTGTTGGCAGGAAAAATAGGTAACTGACGAGGGTTACCTAAAAATATTCCCTCCAAAAATGTATGAAAACTTTAAAATAGCTTTAAAACACTTTTTTTTAAAGCACATCTAGAATTCCATGTGTAGATTAAAAAACTACATTAATTTTGACACTTTTTTCAAGAGAGAATATGTGGTGACCTCCATAGATTTATAAACTAATAATGCTTGACATAAAAACAGCTTGACTTTAAAATGGGATAGAAGAAGTCCCCCCACAACTGAAAAAAATACCAAAAAAATTTAATTAAAAATTATTTTATAAATTTCATAAATGAAATAGACCTTTTTTAATGAACTTTCTTGGAACAAAGTTTACCACTATACATAAATATACACATTATTTGACAAGTTAAAAAAAACAATTAGAATAGATAACATCATAAGCTCTGTAGTTAATGAAAAACCAGGTACAATCAGGCTTGAATGTATTTCTAAACCCAAATAACAAAGCCAATACAAATAATATGAAATAAAAGTTCTTTATACTATGAAACTTCTTGAAGGTTTCTAGAGCAATAAAGTAAAGTATGTAAAGTAGGAGAGTGATAAACTAAATTATGTAAAGTAGTAGATTCAAAAATCTAAACATCTAGGACTTGATCTGGATATTCCTCTGCTTCTTTATTGGATTGGTGATCATTTTCTTCTCCTTGGGGACCAGGGAGCATCAAAGTAAGATTTTTATTTTCTATTAGAGATGCTAATTCCCCAGGCTCATCAGAGAGGGGAGGCATAGGTTCTTTTGATGCTGAGTAGAACTTCTCATTAGCGTCAATGGAAACTGCTTCCACCTCTTGATCTTCATATGGCAGTTCCATGGCACCCTTTACACGCATAGGAATAAAGGCTGCTTGGATCTCATCCTTTTCAATTGCAATGCATTTTCTCTTTCTCTTAACTGCACACGTCACAATTGTACCTGCAATTTTAAAAAATGGAATATAAGAACTAACATACAATCAGTTTGAATAATAATGAAAAGAAACTAAAAACATAAGTTCTTGAAACCATACCAAACAAGAGGCTCCAGACCATGTGCTTCTTTTCTCAGAGCTGCAGTTATTACTGATATGTAGCTTGGCTAGTGCTATATGAAAGATCACAAATCTCCACATATTCAATGTAGTTACCACTTTAAAATTTTGTAACATATTCAATGTAGTTACCACTTTAAAATTTTGTAACATCTTTTGAATTTCTTGATAGGTATATGCTCTCTCATCATTCATAGAACCACTCATATTAAAACCATATGGGTTATCAGCAAAATAACAAGACTATAATCTGTCTTTGGAATGATATTCTGAAGATTATTTACATCCCCACAAATCACTTTATAGGATGCTACTTTACTTTCCTGTCCAGGAAGAAAAAACTCTAGTTCATCTCCTTCAGTTGGAGCAGCATTTCGAAGAAGGCGTCTTGCTTTCTCTTGACGAGATCTTTCAAGGTGCACAAGAAAGTTTTGTGGACACTCTGGTTCTTCTTGAAAGAGTGATTTTTTGCCTTTTTTAGCTAGAGGCTTCTATTGTTAGTAAAAAGTTAATATACAAGAATATAATATTTAGTGGCTGGTTTCTTAAGACATAACAACAATACTAGCATACCATCACATTTGAATCTTGAATACAAAAACAAAAGAATATTACCCAATCTCTAAAGGACAAGAAAAAATCTTTCAAAATTGCCTGAGAGCTAGACTGGGGGTACTCTGCACATATGTCGTCCCAAGTGGTGCAGTTTAATTTTTTTATCATGACCTCTTGCATCTTCATATAAACTTTATGGTTGAAAGACACATGTAAAGACAATATAAATACTTCATTTACATCAAGAAGATAAAAAATGAATAACTAAAAACTTTACTTACTTTTGTAGCTCCAAAGACATTTCATCAAGTGATAGCTCCTTCGAAATGACACGCGATAAGATAGAAACTAGCAGTGTTTGATCCTTCACTCCTTGAAGTGCTCGCCATGGATTAAGCTTTGTACCTTCTACAAGGTCTTCAATTGATGTGTCCACCTTCTTACCACAACTTTTAGCCAAGCCACTAGATACATTTAACCCTTTAGAGGTCTTCTGCCCTTTCAAAGCTTTATTCTCCCACATTGAAAAGATTCTATTCTAAAGATCCCAAATCTATCCTATACAAAAAGCAAACTGAAATACAAGATCATACTTTTTGAGTCCATAAGAGAGCTCCTCTTTCTTCACAAGAATCACAACCTCCAAAAGACAATGTCTTCATAATATGCCATCAACCTTTTTGTGTCGTGCCACATATTCCTCAAACTCATGGTGAAAAAACCTGATTTTCTCAATCTGGGACATCTTTGCACGGTAGTCATTATCATTATTATGATCCTATGCAAGAAGTTTTGCCTCTTCAACTATGAGAGCAGCATAGATTTTGCAATCTACAGTGCTATAGTAAGGACTATTTGGATTTTCCTTTAATAGTTCCCTCGTAGCTTTAGCAGAGTGTGAGCCCCCCATGACATAATAGTCATAATTCTGACATTCTGCCATTTTAAAGCTATTTTTATTGGGACAATCTTGGGGGTCTACCAAAACAATAAATGGAACCACTATGGCATGAAGATTTACCTTCATTTTCTTCTTAAGATTATTGACATGTATTGTGTGAGGTTATCTAATCTCAATTGATCTTCTACCAATGGTGTATCACAGGTGGTCGATGTATCTTTTCCATTGGCAAGTTTAAAATCCTACCATTGAGCATAAGTTTCTACTGTTTAATTATCTCTCTTATTTTATTTTGTTGAGTTGGGAGTGCACTTGTGCCAAGCTCAGCACCAGGAGTGATGATGTCAAGCTCCTCGTTTGTCATCTCTAAAAATACAAAATCCTTCTTGCTTAACAAATTGATGTTTTTATGAGATGTCCTCTCATCTTGACAGCTTGTAGACATAGAATTCCTTTTAACTTCTCTCTGTTTCCCTCCTTTCCCATGAGAGTCAAGTGCAGAAGACCTTGGAGGCTCTTGAGGGGTGACCTCTAAGCTAGCAACATTAGAGGCTGCAGTAGTAGTCGGAGTCAAGAAAGGTCCTAAGCTCACTAACAAATTGTCATTTTTTTTCAATGCATAAGTTAGTTGCACAAGACCACAAAGACCCACTTGAAGATTATTTTGGCTCACTAGAAACTCTCTAATGTTGTTCGTATCATCAACAATAAAAGAAACAACATCATCTCTCACCTTTAACACTTTTCCACACAACTTTTAACCTCTGAGAAGATTACCCTTGCCAGAGTGCAATTTGATGAAAAAAAGACCACCATCAACCCCAGAAAGACTCCACTCATGTTGAAGACAAGCAAGAGTTTTAATTGATGTGTACCTGTTGTTGCTGCTGAGAGTTGAGGTCTATCTATTGGTGCATTTATAAAACCATGAGTTCTTCCTAGGGGTACATAATAAGTTGTTGACTTTGTCCTAGCTCTCACTAGAACAGACATAGGTTCATCCTCCTTCTTATTCTCTTCTTCATCTTCATCAACAAAGGATGGTGATGAAGCTATAAATCTCTTTTGGGTGAAGGCTTTAGTCATTGCTCGCAGTACCCTGGGGAGGAAAAGTGGCAATGGTCCCAAAACCTGGTCGAGTTTGAGTTTGTACTTCTTTCTCTGCAATAGCATCCA
Organism: Cibotium barometz; assembly: GCF_041138505.1. Lineage (NCBI taxonomy): Eukaryota > Viridiplantae > Streptophyta > Polypodiopsida > Cyatheales > Cibotiaceae > Cibotium > Cibotium barometz. The sequence goes on along the minus strand of NC_141080.1, from coordinate 13,545,389 downwards.
ACATTGTGTTGGTATGCTTGAAACCTGTGCAGCACCACCTCTCTGCTCATGTTGTTGTGAAGCCTCCACTTATTGGAAGAGGGATCTTTTCCCAAGTAAAGTAGCAGCTTGGGCTTCCTTGCGATTTTTTTAGAATGTTCCTTTCTTGTCTTCTTTGTAGCTTGTATTTGAGGAGGTGAATCAAATTCTGGAGCCTCAATGGCGGGCCTCTTAGAGGACTTCTTCATCTTCTCACCCCTACTTTATAGATAAAAAGAAATAGATTTAGCAAAAAAAATATTAGTTGGTTCATTCAATCAAATCCAAAAAAAAATCAATAAGGTGGAGCTAACCATTAAAGTAAGCAACAACAAGGCTAAAGCAGATCAAAAACAAAAATATGCAAGAGATAGAGCAAAACAAGCTTCTATAAGACAAAAATAAAATTTATTCTACTTCTATATGATAAAAGAAGAAGAATTTAAGATTGAATTAAGAAATAAACTAATTTTTGTAGAAAAAAGGCAACAAGCAGGAGAACATTGAAAGAGGACTTACATTGTTGTAAAGTGGTATGGAAAACCAAAGGGAGAGATGAGAAGGGATGAACTTGTGGGCCTAGATTTTGATGTAGCACATCAATATGGTTGCCAGATCATTGAGGGCAGAGTAGAAGGAATAAGAATAATTGTCGAGATGCACGGTAGAGATAAATCCTTTTAAGAAAAGATTGAGTGTAGATTGTTCTCTCAACCTTCAGTTTACGTACAAACTCGATGCACTGCATCGAGTTTGTGGGGAATTGGATGCATTATAATGGAATCAAATAAAAAAATTAAAAAAAATTTAATGGAGAAGAAGATCTACCTTAGATGAAGGTCGCCTTCTCTTTTGTCCACCATATTTATGTCAACAAATTTCAATAGTCAGAGTGTGGTATAGAAAACGTAGAGAAGTGGCGTAGCATGAAATCAAGCAAAGATATTACCCACCACTATGTAGAAAAAGGGATAGCAACAAGAAGATATGCGCAAGCGATAAAGTGCCCAAGGAGAAAGCAATGGTTTTTTTGGACTGAAGTGCTTTTAGGGCGATTTTACTAGTTTTAAAAAAAAAGACTTTTGAATTATTATATCATGCTCACTATTTTTGGCATGCTTGTGTAAGCAAAGTTGATGCACCGCATCAACTTCTCCACACAAACTCAATGTCGTGCATCGAGTTTGTGGTAAACTCAATGCATAACATCGAGTTTTCATGGAGAAGTTGATGCAGTGCATCAACTTTATGTAAGAAACTATGCTTTTTTAGGCCTAAAACAATAATTGTCTCACATAGCCACTATGCATGCTTTTTTGGGCTCACGGTCACTATATGAGTACTAATTACACTATCGGACAGGTGGAAAAAAACAATGAGGTTTTACTATAATGGCCCTTCGCGGGCCAGGGGGTGGGCCACTCCCTGGACCCCCTAAGAAGGGGGCATGCCCCCCCCCCCCTTCACCCCCTGGCTATGCACCCTATCAGGTGCCTAAAAGTCCCTTCACCCCCTGGCTATGCACCCTATCAGGTGCCTAAAAGTTATTGGTCTAACTGCGCGAGGTGACATTGCCTCCAGATATAGCTCTTCTATGGTTAGGTTTACAAATAACTTACCACACATACATGTAACCTAAGTAACATTGTAACCATCTCATATGGATTCCCTAAAAAGTAAAGAGTTCTTGCATTGCATCAACTTCTCCACAGAAACTTGATGTTGTACATCAACTCGATGCATAACATCAAGTTTGTGTGAAAAAGTTTATACAACTTTGCATAATGGTTTTTAAAGTTGATGCACTACATCAACTTTTGATATTGTGCATCAACTCGATGCATAACATCAAGATTGTGTGAAAAAGATGATACGGTGCATCAACTAATAACACTTGGCTTTCCAGAGCAGAATTGATAAGGACCTACAATGTGTCTAATGTAGAGCTAGATCTCATTGGTGAGAGGATTAGCTTGTGGAGCCACACACTACTGGTTACTCTATTAGAGATCTTCCACATCCTAAAGCCTTCTAGTGGAGGGCTTAGACTAACCTAGTACCCATACCTGCCAAACTGACTCCCCCTATGCACTCCAAACGAAACAAGAGATAGGGCCTTCAATTAGACAGATCACAATGGTATTTCCTCTTTAGTAAGCTATGGAATAAGTATGTTGATCCCAAAAAAGCCTGCTTAGCTTGGCTGATTATGCACAGAGCTATTTGGAACCATCAGAGAGCTCTCAGAATAAACATTGGGGATGGTAAATGTTACAGATGTCATGAGATGGAGGATGACCTGCACATCTTCATCCACTCTTCACAAGCCAAAAGTTGCCTTTAATTCTCTGGCAAAGTGTATACATGCCTGGAATGGCCAGTCCCCAAGCTAGAAAAACCTAATTCTGGGGGAAAGCATTGGGTGTTCTATGGAACTATGGGCTATGTTGAGATCTGAAATGCTTTGGTGCCTTTGGTTAAATAGACTTGACTTCATTTATAACAGTAATCCTACTAACCACATCTGGCTGAAAGATAACTTGATACATGCAGGTGAAAGATGCATCCAAAGGAGACTAAGAGACTTGGATACCAAAATAGCCTAGCTACATAAGAAAACTAAGGTCAGACACGATGACCAGCTAATTAAAACAATTCATTAGATGATGATGTTGAGAGAAACAGTTATCACCGAGGACATTTTGCTTGTGAAAGCTCTTTATCTGATGTAACTTTTTCTAATTTCTTAATATAAGCTACCTTTTATTTGAAAAAAAAAAGAATATGCATTTATTGTGGAATAAAAAGACATGCGTAAACTTTTAGGAGGATATAGAAGGAATAATCAAAGTCAATGTAATGTTTGAATTTTGAAATGAGAAGGAAATTTGGAGAAAGAAATAGGGAGTGTGAGTGTGAGCGTTTTTCTTGTGTATGGTGTCCCAAAGTAAACTAGGTGTCCAAGTAAACTACATGAAGGCTCCAAGTCAAGGTAAACTAGGAAGTAAACTAGGCCAAGGTAAACTAGGAAGTAAACTAGGCCATGTGGTAAACTAGGAAAAAACCTGAGAATGAGCACTCTGTATAAAGTAAACTAGAAAGTAAATTGCATCAATCCCAAAGTAACCTAGGTGAAGGGTGCAAGCAGCAAGTAAACTAGGAAGTAAACTACCCCAAAAGTAAACTAAACTTCATGCATATTGGACCAGGCAATATAATAGATGCTCATGTGTAATGTATTGCTCTTCATTTCTTGTAAGTGGGCTTCATCCCTTTTCATATCATTTTTCTCTGTTTGATATCTTGTGTAGACGGATGGATCGGCTTTAAGATGATTCAAGTGATTTTGTGCTCGAGGAGGAGGAGGACTTAGATGATGATACAAGCTCCCTCTATGATGAAATGAGTGATGATGCCAATATTGAAGAGCTTCTTGAAGACACCTTCAAAAGCAAGGAAACATCAAGTAAACAAAGCATTGTTTCTTCAAAAGATCCACATCTCTATGTCTCTCCTACTTTTTACACTTTTGATAAGAAAAGTTATGAAGCAATGAAAAGTGCAATCCAAAGGGATGTTACTATAACCTTGGAGACTTTGAAGTCTTGTGATAGTAGAAACATCCTTAATCTACAGAGATGGAGAAGAATGAAAGAAAAAAAATTCTTAGGACAAAATAGAGATGGTTCCCTTTGTCTTTGTAGAATGAAAGAAAAAATTTGCTTAGGACAAAATAGAGATGGTTCCCTCTTTGTCTTTGTCTAAAGTCCCCCACTAAACTTGAAAATTCCATACATAGAGGACTAAGAAAGCATAGTCCAAGATTGTCATGTATTCTCAGATAGGAAATATCATCAAGGGATAGATGGCACTCTTCAAACTCTAAAGTCTACATGGTGTGTAGACATCAAATGCCATGGAATTCCTATCTCTTATGTGAAGGTTTATCTCAAAGCTTGTGATTGTAAAAGAATAATAGAAAAAGTCTATGTTGAAACCCATGGCTTACTACTTCCAAAAAGAGAGCCAAAGAAGCTTCTTACACATTAAAAGAGTGTAGAAAAGAATGAAATTAATACAGCTTTGATGGAGATAATGATTAAGCATAAAGCTAGGCTAGTTAGGGTTTGTTCAAGTACGAACTATGGCCAAAGCAAGACAATTTTTGATTACTCATGCCATCAAGGTGGAAAACCTCATAGGAGAGGAACAATCAAAAGACTGAGGAACTCAAAGAAATGTGGTTGTCCGTTCAAGGTGAGAGTGGAGTACTCTAGTGAGATAAACACAGTCTCTGTCTTAGTATTTAAGACTCATGAGGTACATGTTCTTGGCACACGTAATGATTTATATCATCTACTTGTCCATCCAAGTGTCATTGAGTGTTGCATGGAATATTTATTTGAGTGTTATTGGAGATAATAATTGAGCATAAATCTAGGCTAATCAGGGTTCCTTCAAGTAAGAGCTATGGCCTCAATTTTTGATTACTCATGGCATCAAGGTGGAAAACCTCATAGGAGAGGAATAATCAAAAGAATGAGGAGCTCAAAGAAATGTGGTTGTCCATTCAAGATAAGAGTGGAGTACTCTAGTGAGACAAACACAGCCTCCATCTTAGTATTCAAGACTCATATAAGGAACATGTTCGTGGCACACATAATGATTTATATCATCTACCTATCCATCCAAGTGTCATTGAGTGTTGCATGGAAGACTTATTTGATGTTGGTAGCTTGCAACATGTGACAAAAATGTCCACATCAAAAGAAAGATTGCGTATGGAAAGAGCTCCCCCACTTGATCAACTAATATACATGTTCTTTATGATTCCAAAAGAGTTCTCCATGTTATCTTACCAAATACGCAATGAAGGTATGGTGAATGGTGATAGCTAAATTGTTTATCTATCAAGTATGTCATTTTGATTACAATTCAATTATATTGATCCTATTTATTTATACAAGGAATCTTTCAAAGGATGATTGGAGCACATGGAGTCCTTAATTTTGAAAACAAATGTGAGGCTTCAACTCAATAATCACAATACAATTCAAGAAAATGGAATTTTGCACAATTTTTTTAGGCAAAAAGAGAAAAATTATGTTTATAATCAAGAAATGTTACAATAATCTGCTATGAAGCACTCTTAGAGGAAAGAGCTCGAACCACCCAACCACCCTTGAGCTATCTCACTCGCACCCTCACTCTCATGAAAATCTCACACTCACACTCGCACACGCACTCTCACTCGCTCTCATTCTCTTCTTCAATTTTCTGTGTATTCCTCTTCTTCACGTCCAAAAGCCAAAAGTAGTCCTTTTGGAGCTTTCTCGATCCGTGTGCCATATTTGTGGTGATGTTTTCCTTTTTGGGAAAAGCGTGTTTGGGAAGCTTTCTTCATACGCGGTCATCATTCCCATGAGATTACTTTTCTTTTACATTAGGAAAACAACCCTTTTCCATAGTGTGCCATTCATGCCTCGGTGATCCGATGAGGATTCTCAATAGCTCATCTCGCGAGTATTCCATCTTCCTCTTTGACTTTGTATCTCTTCATCCGAGGCTAAATCTTTATCCTCGACTTCCATTTAGGACCTACAATGTCTCGACATGAAAATCTAGGCACAAAACTACTCAAAACCCACTTTGGAGTCACCAAACGGATATGAAATAATGTGAATCACAAAGATTTCACTTGAGCAAAGTTGTTTTAGGTACAAAACGGAAAACCTCTCTCATACAAAACTTCTCCTAAATTCCACCTCTAACCTAATCAAAACTCACCCACAAAAATGGCAACTACCTGCAAATGACCAAAAGCAAAAATTTCATGCAACATAATTTTGTCAAAACATATTAGATGTCCTAACAAAACATTCTACACTTTCTACAACAAGAATTTATGAAAAATATTTATACGAAATTATGAAGCATCACAATCGCCCCTTCTTTGAGAACTCTATCCTCAGAGTTTAAATGAAGGAAACTCTGCATGCAATGAATCTAAGTCTACCCAACGAAGCACTCAACTATAGTCCCATTTCTAAGTTGTCTCATTCTTCTATCCAAAATGAATTGAGGTTCGACCCTTAAACTCCCATCTTCTTGAATCCTAAATTTATCTTGCAAAACATGAAAAGGATTACCAACATAACTTTTCAATAAACACACATGGAAAACAGGATGCACTTTTATATTGCTAGGCAATTCTAGTTCATAAGCTAATGTTCCCACCCTCTTTAAGATTTTAAAAGGACCAAGGAAATGGGGTGAGAGTCCCCTATCCTTCCCAAGAATCAAGCTACTCTTTTTTAGGAATGAATTTCAAAAATACCATATCATTGACTTTGAACTCAATAGGTGCATGCTTCTTGTCATAATATAGTTTTTGTCTATGTTGAGCCTTCTTGATACACTCCCTAATGGTCTTGACTTCTTCATCCATCCTCTCAAGCATCTCTTTGGAAACCTCAACTCAGTTCTCTAGGTCTGAAAAGTTCACCCCACTGTATAACAAATTTGTCCATAAATGGCTTCCAAAAGGTTTCATTTGGATGGAGCTATGCCATGAACTATTGTAAGAAAACTTGGCCAAAGGTAAGAATTCAATCCAATTGGTTTTCTTTTCATTGACATACATTCTAAGAATACCCTTTAACACTCGGTTTACTATTTCAGTTTCTCCATCTGCTGTTGAGGATGAAATGCAGTGCTCATCCTAAGCTCAGTGTACCAATGGCTCTGAATATGGCTTGCCAAAAATTAGATATGAACTTTGAATCCCTATCAGACACTATAATTTGAGGAATACCATGCAAATGAAAAATTTCTTTCACAAACAACTTGGCTACCTCAAGAGCACCATATGGCTTCTTCATAGGAAAGAAGTGAGCCATCTTCATCAAATGATCGACAACTACAAAGATAGTGTTATATCCTCCTCTAGCAGTGGTCAATTTAGTGATAAAGTCCATTGAAATTGATTCCCACTTCCTAGAAAAGGAATGTCTAAAGGTTGCATTTGACCGGGCTTTCTATGTTGTTCAATCTTCACTTGCTGACAATGCAAACATTCTCTAATATAGCATTGGATATCACTCTTCAAACCAGGCTAGAAGTAAGCTTTTTGGACCTTACTCTACGTTTTGTTATATCCAACGTGTCCAAAAAACTTGAGTGTGCTATATAATGACTTATAAAGAGTTTATTTTGTAGAAAACTCTCTTGTTTAGATACCCTTGGTCCTCTCGCACCCCCAAACTAACCAAAATTGAAATGAAGACACATCAAGGAGAATGTTGTAGATAATATGAAGTGCATGGAAATCAATGTGGAGACTCTATCATCTCCCATACAAAGATCTCATAAGGCTAGTGTGAATCACTGGAAAACCTCCCATACAAAGATCTCATAAGGCTAGTGTGAATCACTGGAAAACCTCCCATTTCTCATGTCATTTATTCCTTCTACACATGGTAAATTGGTTTTAATTTAGTAATGCCTTGTACTATGCACCTTAGATATCCTTCTTGGTTGAATCAAAGCCATGTGAATCTTTAAGTGGCTCACCTTGTTTGTGTTCTAGTATGCGATTAACTGTGTTGATCTCCTTCTTTTAATTTAGAAACACCAAACTAGAAAAAGAGAACTTGTTGTGCCTAGAGATGATGATTCGTTCATGATGCCAGTCGGCTCAAGGCCTCCTCTCCTCACTCTTGTATTCATCCACCCACAAGGCATACGTCCTCACTCATTTGTTGGCTAGTATAGCCCTTGTAAACCTCATGCTATAATACAGAGGTAATCTTGTCTGACCTCTCTCTCTCTCTCTCTCTCTCTCTCTCTCTCTCTCTCCTATGTTTTGCTTCCGCATTGTGCAACTTTATCATGGTATTCAATTGCATTCTCACGCTCTCTTCCCTCTCCCCTTTGAGTTTTGTTTGGGTTGTTACATATGCATTTTTTGAAGGTCTGCCCTTTTGCATTTTGGTGGCTATCGCTCTTTGGAAACTCTTAAGACAAAATGTAAACTAAGAAATGAAGGCAAGCACACTATTTCTAAAAAGACAGCCAGCTGATAATTTATGAATTGCATGTCAAAAATCAAAGTGAGTTGCATGTCAGGAATGAAGCGAGCTTAATAAGTGAGTTGCGGCCACCAAGAATTAAGCGACTTGCATGTATCCAATTAAGCGGGTTCCATGTATCCAATTAAGCGGGTTACTGACATGGCACATGCCTTCATTCTTGGAAAGCAGCAAACGGCGAGGTCCCCCCTCCTATTTCCGGCGCTTGCCCACCCCACACTTTGTAGCCATAAATCTTTTTCAATGCACAGTGGTCATCGATCTCAGCTCTAAAGGGGGGTCCTTAAGACCCCGTGGTCTATAGTGGGTGGTGGGGAACATACTGGCTTCAAGGAGAGAGAATGATTTGATTGGTGCATATGCATGTGGATGAGGTTCAAACTCCAGAGCTCTCCAAGCATTAGCATCAGTGTTGGGCATGTACATTAATATGGATAGTGCATGGGTAGGCGTAGCTTCAAGGCTCGCAGACCACATGTGGATAGTGTGGCGCATTCTAGCTTCAAGGCGTGCAGGCAGCACATGAGGGACTGCCTACAGGTGGAGCATGTGTTGGTGTAGGCGTTCGGTAGGTAGGGTAGACGTGCACAACATGGTGTGGCTATCAACTGAATATAATACCAAATCCGTGTGGGCACAAGATGTTTCAAGATGCTAGCAATGGTAGGAATAGTAGGATTTTTGGGGAAATGGTATCAGAGGTAGAGGCTAGAAGAAGTAGGATGTCACCGCCTAGCACAAGGTGTTTTGGAGAGCATGGATTATTATACAATAATCTTCATTTTCTTTTTTACTGCTTTTTCCTACCAACCTACAGCACGAGAATGCTTGCAATGGTAGGAATGGTAGGATTTTTTGGATAAGGGTTAAAGAGGTAGAAAGTAAGTGCAAGATGTGTGGGGTTACAATAAGTAGACTAGGTAGAGTGGTTGAAATAAGTAGAATAGGTAAAATAGGTAGAATGGTTGGAATGAGTTAAAAAGGTAATATAAGTAGAATGGTTGGAATATGTGGAATAGGTAGAATTGCTGGAAGAAGTGGAAAAGGTAAAATGTGTGCATATTATGTGAACCTACATACATGAGCTAAGTTACATGAGCCCAGACACATGAACCTATATATGTTATGTGGTGGCTGGGTGATGGCCTCAACTACACCACCACAGCAGACACACAAAAAGAAAATGTAAGAGCAACAGAACTAAGGGACACTAGGATCCCAGCTCTAAGGGCACCAACCAACCTGACTCCTGCTGTCCTCAGCCCTCCAGCTGACTCAATTAGTCACTTCAACACCCTCTCAACCTCCCTATCTAATCTAGTAGCCTCCTTCTAGTCAGCAAACAAACAGATCTCCAAAACCTCTGACCTTTTTCCTAAAAGCCTCTCCTGACCTCAACTGACATCCAGCTGACCAAAATCCTGTCCAGCTAACTCAGAAAACTGCTTTTGAATGGCTTCACTTGTCCCCAATCCAAAAACCTATCCTCCAGGCTCCTCTACAATCGTCCAATGTCAACTGACCTCTCTGTCACAACCTCAGGAACTCCCTGGCCAATCTGCCAAACCTCTATTGATGCCCTTCTAAACTGAACTGGCTGACAGAAAAAGAGTAAATTGATTCAGCAGACTCAACTGAAGAAGAAACTCTCACACACATGTCCTCTGACCTTCCTAGACTCTCAAGCTACTTCAAACTCAAAGAGATATCACACTCAAGACTCACATCTGACTGCAACTGATCCCATTCTAATTGCTCTAACCAAAACTAACTCAACTGGGTCAAAATTCTTGTCCTTTATGTCAACTAACACTTCTAAACTCTCAAAACACTGAGAACTACCCATGATCTAACACTCTAAACACTTAGCTAGCTTCAGCTCTAACACTCAGCTAACTCTGAACCATCATTCTGCCCACTAGCACATCTGATGGGGCTGACTGCTGATGACAGCTGACAGTCCTCCAACTGTCAGACCAGACTCACAAGCAGTTCTCCCAACCTCAGACAAGCCAGGGCAAGCCCTCACCACTTTCAGTTGATCATATATGTCACTCAGCTGATGTAGAACCAACTCTGTACTTTCTCAACTGGTTTTGACTGAGTCATAACTAACTCAGAATCAGTTCCTCGCTCATCAGACTGATACTCACAGGGACTCAACCTTCATAAACTCTATCAAATCAACACACATATCATAATAGAAAACTCAAGACAAATGACTTTACAATCATTCCCAACAGACGCAATTCAAACTCTCAGATTTCCTCAGGATAAACAAAAACCTTCAGTGTCTCAACAGCCCTGAGACTTGGGGCTCCAAGAAAAAAGAAGAAACACATACCTCAGCATGAACTCGTCACAGCTTCATCTTTAACAGCTATAGTCAAGGAGAAACTGCACTAGGTCAAGTCTCTAACAAAGGTTCTTCCCAGAGAATACGGGGGACTCACCACCTAACCGATTCTCCAATCTCCAGCCCACCCTCTGCTCTAACACAATCAATCCCTTTCACTCTATTGTCCTCTTTGTTGTAAACATGAATAACACCACAAGTACTCTAACCAAATCAACCTGCAGGATTTCACTCTACTACAGTTGGTGCTCTCCTCTCTCTCTCTCTCTTGTTATCTCTAGCCACCGCAACATGGAGAGTCCTTACAAAAAACTCAATTGCATCCTTCGTGAACCCCATCGCCCCACCTCACCTTCTTCTGGAACAATTATGCTAGTCGGCTTCCTTGGATCGCCCATACGCTTTCTATTTTGGTTTTGCAGTTATCTTTTTGAAAAGCAATGTTTTTTCTAATACATATAAATATGGGTAAGTGGTGCAAGGGCCACACTCATCCACGAGAGATTCAACCCAATCTTGTGTTGTTGGTGATCTCTACTCTATTTTCCAACTCTCTTTGTTTATTTATTTTTTTGTTATGTTTTACACTTTTAATTTTTACAAGTCGCAAAAAAAAAACTTACCTGAAATCATTCGTAGACCTGAACCAGAAGCACCCACAACCTTTGGTGCAAATCCTTGATGCAAATACAATCTATACTAATTATTGGAAACGATAATACAGTCAATGTAGCATATCAAACTAGACCTCCTCAAACCCACCAAGACTTTGGTCCCAGCAAATGGCCAGCACTCAATAGAGTGCTCCCCTAAGAAATGCCTCTTTAGATCCACCTCAAGCTTTGGGAAGAAATGAGCCACAAACAAGATATAAATGTGAGTGGAGAAACATTGGAACACCTAGAAATAGGAGCCGCCACCACAATCCTCCGAACTCTAGATTTACCAAACTGGCTAAAATAGCACATTATATTTTATAAAGAAGGTGTTTACTTGTCTTTGGGTTCAGCTCCAGTGAACAAGCTGGAGCCAGACCTAATGATGGAGCCCTATTACGCAGATCTATAACATCAAGTAGGAGAACGGAGAACATGACTACATTGCTAGTAGATGAGATGCATTACCCACAATAGACTAGATGACTTATCGCTCATCAATCGATATATGATCGGCCTTAAGGACAAGAGGCTTCATGACTATCAGGCTACAAGTCTAGGCACTATATATTTGATGAGTGCTATTGTGAAGCAATATACCTAGGAGACAATTTATATGACAAGGATGTAGAAGTCATCTAGTTAAACTAAGAGATAAGGGATGCATCATCCAAAGCCTCGTCATTAGCCAAGGGTGCCTAACTAGCACCAACTAGAGTCCTAGTTAAGGGCATGAGAATTGACAATTTGGTAGAGAATCTGATCAAAAATTTGGGCTAGCAATAGTAGAAAACCAACCCCAAGGGTAGCCCTTGCTAGCACCTCAAGCAGGACACCCACCCTTATTCCCACGAAGAGACATGGTATGGTGTGCAATTTTCTACCAAAACCATACAAGTATGGAGTGTCCAATGATCAATGATGAGACTTGGACAGAAATAGTTTTTTTCTCATTACCAGTGCCACAGGAACCATGACACAGCTCATTGTTGGTCCCAGGGAATCTTGATACCTCAATCTATGCTCCCAATGCCAAAGCAACCACTAGCCCTACCACACCCATACCAAATGCTTCTCAAACTATTGGTGCATAATCTATTACCCATTCATCAAAGTCCATAATATGGCACCCTTTCATCATAACCCTATACTAAGAGGTACGTATAAACCACCACCAATGTTAGACCCACTTCCGGTATTACCGCCCCCAAACTAGTTCCTCCTGGAACCACACCAATATAATAGTACTCGATGACTTTGCCAGTGGACTATACACGAGATCTATAAGTCATATGAGCAATATGATGAATGGGAATTCAAGATCCCATATAGATGAGCCTAAGCCAAAGGAGGAAGAAGACGGGGATTGCTATAAAGCATGAGTGAGCGAGCATACTTTTGTTTTTAAATTATGGTATCGATCTCTACAAGCATGACTGAGCAAGAAAATCTGAGTTTTATGATTACTTTCTTTCAAGAAGGGCCTAGATAGGTGAAATTATATCAATTACTTCTTATACACACGTGAAATACAATGTCAAATTACCATACCCCTTCATATCTCAATTCCATACATGCATGTAACCACCATCTTCATGTTATCGACACAGTAATAGATGAAAGAGCTTTTCATGTGTGGCAATCTCTAGGCTCTCTTGTATTTTCATTAATTCTCTATTAGACCTTGGCAGAGTAGGATTCGAGTAACTTTTATAAATGCACTCATCCTTCACTATACGACTCAAGTAAATGTTTATAAATGCGCTCATCCTTCACTATACGACTCAAGTAAATGTTTATAAATGCAATCATCCTTCTTTAACAATATCACATTGCGATCTATATACGCTACTGCAAGACCAAGTGTCCTAGTCCTAAACAAATCCACAACAATATCTCTAACTTTTTGAACAATTAAATAATATATTGGCATAACTTTGAGCCTCTCTGGCAACCACCCCTCCAAGTGGAGCCCTTTTTTTAACCAATTCTTTAGGGATAACTCTGATGATTCAAAAAAATCATTCAAAATCAAACTACATGTTGAGCATAAAGATAACGATAACTTGGTGAACATAAAATGAATTCAAAGTAAATGCATACATATTATGAATGAGTTTAGACTCCACATCAAGTTCCTCTTCAAGGTGCAACTCATTAACTTGATCACTATGAATTGAGAATACATTTTTTTGGTAAGAACGTACAAATGTAGTTAGAATACGACATGTCATCTGTGATACACATTAATGAAAATAAATTTTTATTACCATTATGTGTAATAAGATTTTTTTTACAAAAACGTTACCTTTGTTGATAATAGTCCCTTTTTCCTTCCCAGTATGGTGGTAATACACCACCACAAAACCCTGAATTGAGGCATAGTATAGCACCCACTGAATGTGATGAGACACTTGGGTTCACATAAAAGTCCTCTCTCCAGCTAGGAGGCTGCACAATTGGACTTTGACTCATGCATTCCTTAAGCAAACAAAAAGATTGAATTTGATCGGGCCCCATTGGAAAGAAACATTCTTCTTTGTCAACAGATTTATAGGATACATCTTCTCAGAGAACATGTCAACAAAGCGTTGGTAATACTTTGTTTTACCCAAAATCCTCCTTACCTCCCTTACATTGGTAGGTGGTGGGAGTGCCACAATTGCCTGCACCCTCTCAAGATCCATCTCTATGCCTTCTTGTGAGATAACATGTCCCAAGAGAACCACCTTCCTTCGTGCCAAGCGGCATTTTCCAGGATTAAGACACCCTTTTGCATCATCAACACTTTGCAAGGCCTACCGCAACTTTTCCAAGTGATCCATGTGGCTTGAATAAATGCAAAAATCATCCAAAAAGACCCTTATAAACTTTCCCAAAGTAAGGTGCAAATACCTGACTCATGAAGCGTTGAAAAGTTGCTGGTGCATTGGTCAAGTCAAATGGCATCACCCTATAGGCATACACTCCCCAAGGGGTGATAAATGAGATTTTTCTTTGATCTTCTTCACAAATCCAGATTTGAAAGTATCCAGAGTATCCATCACACACTGAATACAACTCATGACCTGCAACTTGTTCCAAAATCTCATCCTGAAAGGGTAGAGGATAATAATCCCTCTTTGTGCATGCATTCATAGGGCGAAAGTCCACACACACACGCCATTTTCCACCCTTTTTGGGAGTGACTACAACTGGGAAAATCCACTTTGAATTCTCTACTGGAAAAATAAATCCAGCTTCAAGAAAATTAGTTGCCTCATTCTTAAGCACCTCCGCTTGCACTACTCCCAAATGCCTTAACCATTGTACCATTGGCTTACTTTGGGGCTTGAGATCAATCTTGTGCTCTACTAGGGTAACTTGGTATACTTGTGAGTAGCTGTTTGCAAAAAGGTTAGGAAATCCATCCAACATTTTTAAGTAATTCTCCCTTTCAGTACCTGCTATGGACTCATGAAGAAGAAGCTCATTCTGTTGTTGAAGACTAGTGAGGTCCACATCTCCTTTCTTGAACATGGTTGAAGAAGCATCCCCTTCCAAGGCTCCATTGTCTTCAGCATCCCCTCGATCCCTTCCCAGGGAAAGGCCAAATGCAACTCCCTCCACCTCCCCTTCTGAGATGGAATCCTCGGAGCTACCACTTGTCTCCTCTTCATCGGATGACTCTGACTCTGAACTTTTGGAAGTTAAAGGTTCACCTCTTACCACTTTCTTACGATGACTCTTGATGTTGTAGTGGACCTTCTTATTCTCACCTTGTAGAATAAGATCACCTGTCTCCCACTTTTGAATTGCCTTCACTTGGCAAAGCCATGGCTCTTGATGTTGTAGTGGACCTTCTTATTCTCACCTTGTAGAATAAGATCACCTGTCTCCCACTTTTGAATTGCCTTCACTTGGAAAAGCCATGGCCTACCCAATATCAATGGGTAAGCCCTAGCATCAGGCTTTGTAGGAATGACCTGGAAAGTTGTAGGCACAGAAATACCACATACATCCACTCCCAAATTCCTGACAATTCCTAAGGTTTTCACCCTAGTATTATCATCAAGTTTGATGCAATAGGGAGAGTTAGTAGAAGACAACTTTAAATCGGCATATTTCATTGTTTTTTTACTCATGATATTTATTGACGCACCTCCATCAATGTATGCATTAGAAATTGTTTGCCCCTCAATGATGACATCAATCACTCACAGGCACATTAATATCCACCTTTTGAGCCATAGGAGTCCCATTATCCCTCTTCTTCTTTTTCTTAGATTCCCTTGTGCTAGCCAGCTTACCCCATTCCTTTCTGAGCTTTGGAGAGAGTGCCAAAAGCTGCCCAAATGTGATTTGTGCCGTTTTCTCCCTAAGATCTGTTAAGAGGTCATAACTAAGAGATCCTTGTCCAAGAGGAAAGTCAGATTGTCCAATTTTTCTCCTAGTTGATGACTTCCTCTTCTTCTTATTTTTCTCCTCTTCTTCAGATTTATCTTCTTGTTCTTCTTCTTCAGATTTATCTTCTTGTTCTTCTTCTTCTTGACTCCTAGTTTTACGACCCCTTTTTGCCATTAATGGCATCAATGTTTCCTCTTCTTCTTCTGAGCATTCTCTAAAATTGCTAAACTTTTATCTCCTCTTTCCTCAATTTTGGACACTCAGTGCGATAGTGCCCCTTCTCTTGACATTCATAGCATGTGACACTACTTCTATCCCTAGGTTTACTCGTGGAACCCTAGGTGGCCTTGCATTGACTAAGTGTAACTTCAAATCAGCAAATTCTGCCATAAGTTGTGCAATGTTATGATCCAAGGATGGAGCTTGTACCTGAGATGTTGAGGCTATCTCTACTCGTGGTGGGGTCGGCACACTTTCAAAATAACTTTCCTTTAATCATGCGGGACCTTGAGGTTAAAATAGAATAATTCTAAGTAAAACCTGCCCGCCGTCTCCACCAAAAAGATGTGACACAAAGTTGGGGTTTTGACTTCGGTCACTTCTTAGAATCAAAACACACTTGTATGAAACCTCACAGTCTCCTCACCTCCCTTTCTCTCCCTAGGTTAAGATAAAGATATACACATCAAAGGTGAGATCATAATTCATGGAAGGAAAGATGAAAGGCTCCGGAGAAGCAAGAATTTCTGCCAGTCTGGCAGCTCCAAACAAGAGGGCAATTCTTTGTTGGAAGAAAATCTTCCGACTCAGGATTATGTGAATGGAAACATACGGGGAATGTTGGTAAGGTTCATCCGTTCGAATTGGGCGATTTGGATGGAACATATTAAAGAAAATGAATATAGAAATCACTTACAAGAGGATAAGACACATGGGATTGGCCTTTTGATAAGAGATTAAGAGGAATTAATCATCATTATTAAGAAGAAAGAATGGCCAAAAGTCTATAAAAATAGAGATACACAGAGAATTATAATTTTAAATCCATATAGACTATGAAAAAGAGGATTACATACTTGCGTAGAGCTTAAAGAGAGCTTCGCGTCTATATAAAAACTTTTAAAAACAGGCAACCGAGCGAAAAGTTATGAGCATTTTACTACAAGACTATAAAACTGTCAAAATTCGCCTAAAAGTTAGCAACTTTGGGAGAAATTCTGATCATCAATGAAGTGAAGGATTAAGAAATTAGTTATATAAGTGGAAAGAGAATATAAAGAGCTTCCTAGCCATATGATCAATTTTAGAAACCAATATCCGAGTGATGAATTACCGGTTGAAATTTGGGTATCGGACCACAAAAACTACACTTCTCTCTCTTTGCATGAAACCTCAATTTTCTCATCTCCTTCATGATTTAAGCTAGAGGGTAAGGGTTAACATTGCTCAGTGGACAATCGTAAAGATTTACCTATGGTCCCTAAAGTCTTTTCACATGCTCATTATCGCTTTGGTACCTCCAAAGGAGGGCGGCAATAAGGCAAGGGCTACCTTGAGAAGTCACAGGCCCGCCAAGATAATAACTCCTTATCCCACTTATCATGAATCATCAAAGAGGTCCAAAATTGGGCTAAGCATGAGGAGCTAATGCTAAATGAGACATTCACATGTAAAGAGAGTGTTTGAATAAGGGTTTGAAGATAAGAGAATGGCAATGACACAAAATGCTCAATTGAGGAGGCTCATTCCTTGATTTGAAAGGGAGAGGAGGGCTCCTTTTATAGGTGGAGAATCACCCTCTCTTCCATTGTTACAAATTATAACATAAAAATCTTCAACCCTTCAGTGACATAAGGGTAGATGTCACCATCAATTGTCCTCTTAGGCTAAGTCTTCTATTGATTATTAAATTGAAGACTTTTTGACTTTGAAAGTGTGATGAGATAATAGCCAAGTCTAAGTGGCATGTAGGTGGAGATCCCACTTACACATGGTAGAATTCTCCTCTTCCATGTAGGCATTCTAGAAGAATCTTTTCCAATTATGCACCTACACACACTCCTCCACATGCCTTCCACACTCCCCAACTTGTAGCCTTATGGTGAATACCATATTAATAATACAATTAAAATCCATGTGAGCATGAAGGCCCACTTTTATTTTCCACATCACTAGCCTATCTACCATACCAAAGTATTTATCAAGCATACTTGTGGCATTTACAATGTGTGCACCCTAAATCAAGTAAAACCATTATATTTGAAGATAGAATGCTGTTATTAGGGTAGCCGCCAAGCTGCCGTATCACCACGTCGTTATTCCATTGTGGGCGCCGTAATCTTCTTGGACAAGCTTCCACCTTCTTACCATTGAGAAACCATCAAAATATGCACAAAATTGAAAATGAAAGATATCAATTTTTCATGTCACAATACCATCGGCAATGATCACTCTCAATACTAGAGATAGCATGTATATAGACTTAATAGGCATAAGAAGAATAAATAGCACACTTTAGTATAATAATGAGTCAAAGGTCACACACTTGCTCTTCCCAACTGCATGTCCACATATATATGAGGGTGTGTCTTACAAGACCATATGGTTGCAAGAGGAGGCATACTCTCAAGTGAACCCATGTTCACAAGATTTAGAAGCCACCTCCTTACTACACAAGCTTATTTTTGAAAAGATGCAGGGGGGAAGAGAGCTTGAGCTCTTGCAAGCATACACACACACTCACAAAACCTTAATAGAGAACACACAAGGTGAGAGGCTGAAAAACTTCTTCTTCTTCACTCAACACTCAACACACCATATACAAGAATAAGAGTACACACAATATGAAAGGTACTCAACCAAATACATACACGGGTTCTCTATAGTGTGAACCCGACTAAATGAGCTGGCACTATAACTATGCCAGTCTCTAGAATGGCTGTCACACAGCCTATCATCCCACTGGCCGCATATCACCCAAGATCTCACCAACCATGCCAGTGGTGTAGGTGTGGGGCCTATCCCCCAGGCAGGTCATCAGTGTCCACTGCCTCACTAGACAAGCTCGATATCTCAACACTCCCCCTCGAGCTCAACTCCATCTCATGTACACCAAGCGAAGCCCTGAATGTGCGGAGCTTCTCTGTACCCAATGCTTTGGTGAAGATGTCAGCTACCTGATCCCTGTGCTGACATAAACAAGGTCAAGATCTCCTGCCAAGACCTTCTCTCTGACGAAGTGGTAGTGGACCTCTATGTGCTTCGTACGAGCATGAAAGACTGGGTTCCTGGCCAACTGTATACTGCTAATGTTGTCATAGAAAATGACAACTTGTCTATCCACTGATAGACCCAAATCTGCAAGTAGCTTTCTCAACCAAGCTACCTCACATGCTGCCATAGCAGCTCCTCTGTACTTGGCCTCTGTACTGGATAGAGCAACCGTAGGCTGCTTCTTGCTGCTCCAAGTCACAGCAGCACTCCCCAAAGGAAACATGAATCCACTGGTAGATCTTCTATCTGAGATACTACCAGCCCAATCAGCATCTCTGTACCCATGTACACATATCTCTGTCCCAGTCTCATAGAATAGTCCACAATGCAAAGTAGACTTCACATACCTCAGTATGCGTCTCATTGCATCCAAATGCGGTTTCTGTGGAACCTGCATAAACTGACTCACCAACCCAACAGCATAGCTCAAATCTGGTCTGGTGATCGTCATGTAGATCAAACTTCCTACTATGCGCCTGTACATAGTAGGATCCTCCAAGATCTCTCCTGAATCTGCACTCAACTTGCCATTCTGATCCAATGGCACGGAAATAGGCTTACAGCCTATCATACCATACTTGGACAACATGCCCAAGCCATACTGTCTCTACAGTAATCCAATACCATGTGGTGACCTAATCACCTCAATGCCCAAGAAATATCTGAGCTCCCCCAGATCCTTCATCTCGAACTTCTGTCTAAGAAAGATCTTTACATCAAAGATCTCTGCATCATGGTCCCCCGTAATGATCAAGTCATCTACATAGATGACAACAAGCACAACTCCTCTATCACCATGTCTCACATACAGCGAGAAATCTGCATTGGCTACATGAAAGCCAATAGTGACAAGATATTCAGAAATCTTGTCAGACCATGCTCTTGGTGCTTGTTTTAAGCCATACAAGGCTTTCTTCAACCTGCAAACATGCTCAGGGTGACTCACATTCTCATAACCAGGTGGCTGCAACATATACACCTCTTCTTGCAAATCCCCATGCAAGAATGCATTCTTTACATCCATCTGATGTAAAGACCATTGCTTTGATGCAGCCACTGCTATCACAACTCTCACTGTTGCCATCTTGGCAACTGGGCTAAAAGTTTCCTCATAATCAATCCCATATGTCTGCGCATATCCTTTGGCTACCAATCTAGCCTTGTACCTGTTTATGCTTCCATCACTGTTATGTTTAACTTTGTACACCCACTTGCATCCAATGGCTTTCTTGCCTTCAGGCAATTGCACTAAATCCCAAGTTTCATTTCCATATAGTGCATCCATCTCCTCATCCATAGCTTTCTCGCAACACACATTTCCAACAGCCTCATCAATGCATGTGGGCTCAACAACCTGCACAACCTTTGCCATATATGCATAGTGATGTGCCACATAACCATCATAGGTAAATCTCTGGACAGGATTTTTCACTCTCCCAGATCTTCACAGCTTTTCATTCATGGCTTCCATAGCCTTCTTTACACCAGGTGTTCTCATAGCTGGGATCCCAAGCTCCTCATCAAGGCTCATATCTGAGCCACTAGACTCTCCATCAACATGAGAATGCCCTGCAAAAATGTCAGGCATACCAAGGGGCTCAACCACTTTCTCTTTTCCTTTACATGATGTACTAATCACATTTGCAGGACTGGTATTATGACGCAGCCTGCCACTCCATGGTCTATCAATAGACCCACTAGATGAGGACTCTCCTGGTCCACTCAAAGACTGTGATTGCTGACCTGCATTCTGTGCAACCACACTTCCACTCACATCAGCCCCAACAGCTTCTTTTTCAGCAGCATACCAGATGCTCATCTCATCAAAGACAACATCCCTGCTTACCCTCAACTCACGTGTAGCAGGGTTATAACACCTGTATCCCTTTTGCTCAAGGGAGTATCCAATAAACACACATTTTTCAGCTTTTGGATCCAGCTTAGTTCTCAGCTCATCTGGCACATGCACATATGCAATGCATCCAAAGACTTTCAGATGAGACAAATTTGGTTTTCTGCCAGTAAACCTCTCCTCTGGAGTTACATCATGTATGGCTGCAGTTGGAGTCCTGTTCATGATGTATACTGCTGTAGAAACAACCTCAGCCCAATAGCTATGCGGCATATTCTTCTCTTCCATCAATGCTCACGCAATCTCAGCAATGTGCCTGTTTTTTCACTCAGCAACTCCATTTTGCTGCGGAGTGTATCTGCATGTAAACTGTCTCCGAATACCATTCTTCTTCAAAAATTCAGAGAACTCATTGGAGAAGTACTCTCCCCCTCCATCTGACCTTAGGCACTTTACATATTTCCATGTTTACTTTTCAACCAAAACTCTGAAATTCTGAAAGTGAGTGAACACCTCACTCTTCTCCTTCATGAAATATACCCACACTTTCCTTGTGTGGTCATCAATAAACGTCACATAATACCTGCAGCCTCCCATAGATATGGTCTTCGTAGGACCCCATACATCTGAATGCACAATATCTAGTGCATTTCTGCTCACATATCTATTACGTGGAAACACATGCTTTGTTTGCTTCCCAAATTGGCATGCTTCACATATTTTCTGCATACCTTCCACTTTAAATTTTGGCAGCCCTGTCACAATTCCTTTTATCTGCATAGACTTCAATCTCTACACATTTACATGTCCAATCCTTTTATGCCAAATGTCTGTGTCTGCAACAATTCTTGAACCATTTGCAAACATCGCAGCACTCATTTCAGGCATGTCTACATTCAATGTAAACATTCTGCCCACTCTGTTGCCTTTTGCAACCAACCTGCACTTGTCTTTAAAGTCTTCAACATAACAACCATCAGGGTTAAACCGAACCTGCAAACCCTGCTCAATCATTTGGCCAACTGAAACCAGATTCTTTGTTATATTCAGTACATGAAGTACATCTGCAAGGTACTTCACTTTGCCATCCTGCATAGACAATGGCACATCTCCAACATGGGCAATTGGATGAGCAGTGTCATCCCCTGTTTCCACAAAACCTGGTCTTTCCGGGTTTTTCATCTCCTTGAACCACTCCCCATGACTCGTCATGTGGTTCGAATCGCCTGAATCCACATACCATACATTATCTTTTTGTGCCGCATCAACATTTTTAGACATGGCATTCACGACATGCTGCATAACAAACAACCTTTCATTATCCTCATTATTTCTGCTTGAGGATGCATAGTTGTTTTGCTGCACTTTCCCATTTTGCATGTCAGCCTGCTTCTTATAACATTCTTCCTGCACATGTCCAGGCTTACCACAATAATAGCATTCACGTGCATCATTATATTGCCTTTGCCAATTTCCACGGCCTCTTTGACTCCACCTGCCTCTGAATTTGCCTCTTCCACCTGCGTGTTGTTGTTGTTGTTATTCTGGGACTGTTGTTGTTGTTGCTGCTGCTGGCCATAATTTTGATTACCTGTTCGGCCACCTCCTTGACCGCGTCCACGGCCTCCTCTACCTCGTCCTCTTCCTGAACTCGTGTAGAAGGCCTGTTGCTCTGAACTGTTTTTGCTTTGTGAAGACTGTTGGTCTTCACCCAAGCTCTTCTCTTCAATAATCAGCATAGACACCAAATCTGTAAAGTTGGGAATGTTTTCCCGAGTCTGAATGGACATCTTGAACGCCTTGTATTGTGGCCCAAGACCACGTAGACAGACTTCCACCTTGTCATCATCATCTACTGACACACCAATAGATGCAAGGGATTCCACAATACCCTTTATCTTCAGCGCATAGTCATTCACAGACATGCTCTTTTTCTCCACAGTATGAAGTTCATTCTTCAACTGTATCTTACGTGCCTTGGTTTTTGTTTCATAGAGCTTTACCAAGGTGTCCCATGCCTCCTTGGGGGACTTGGCATCCTGAATGTGCCCAATCATGGTGTCCTGTATACTGATGGATAGCCAATACATAACCTTCCTGGCTCCTTGGTTCCAGTCTTTAAACTCTTTCACATTTGCAGCAGCAGTCGGATTTATATCCGGTATCTCTGGTGCCTCTTCATGCTCACCTTCTATGTAGTCCCAATAGCCTTTTTCCATCAGGAAATTCGTCAACCTAAACCTCCAAGCATGGAAGTTATTCTTATCCAGCTTCTCAGCCACAATCTGGGTTATCCCATTATTTGACATCTTGCCAAACACACAATTTTACTAGAAACAGCACTCTGGTTTTTCTGCACAAACTACTGTATTTTCTGCAGCGGTACTGTTGAACTCTCAAATGTCACAACCAGTGACTTCAATGTGCATACATACACCCAATGGCAACTGTTGACCTCTTTGCAGCACCCACAGTGTCTGCACAGTCAATCTGTCTTCCTGCAGTTCTTGAAACAGAGTTCTGCAGAGAATCGATGACTTACTCGCAGTGCTCAAAATCGCCTGCTTTCTGAAAAACGGAGGTCCAGACGCGCCCGAAATGCGTTTTCGGCCCAGAAAATTTAGTCCGATAGGACAGTATAGTTGCCCTATAGCTTTACTCCCGCGAAGAAAGCTCCTCAATCAGAGATCGTTTGCCGGTGCCTCCCGTAGAGCTCCCGACAAGGGTGTAGTCACCAACACAAATAGGGAAGAGCAGTTGAAGCTCTTACCCTCGTACCGCTTCCTGTGGTTCTCTTGCTTGTAGCTCAGCCCTTAGCACGAACCAGGCTCTGATACCATGAAAAGATGCAGGGGGAAGAGAGCTTGAGCTCTTGCAAGCACACACACACACTCACAAAACCCTAATAGAGAACACACAAGGTGAGAGGCTGAAAATCTTCTTCTTCTTCACTCAACACTCAACACACCATTTACAAGAATAAGAGTACACACAATATGAAAGGTACTCAACCAAATACATACACGGGTTCTCTATAGTGTGAACCCGACTAAATGAGCTGGCGCTATAACTATGCCAGTCTCTAGAATGGCTGTCACACAGCCTGTCATCCCACTGGCCGCATATCACCCAAGATCTCACCAACCATGCCAGTGGTGTAGGTGTGGGGCCTATCCCCCAGGCGGGTCATCAGTGTCCACCGCCTCACTAGACGAGCTCGATATCTCAACAATTTTGAAATGAGTCTATAATGATAAATTTAATAAGTCAAGAAGCAAATGGAAAGAAGGTAACCTATAAATAACACATTATGTAGACTTGTGAAGATCGGGTTGATGCTCAATGTCATTGTGGAATCTTTTGCTACCTTGATGAGTCTTGAAAGCCTCTAAAGTACTTTCTTCAATTGGTCATGACAAATTCTGTGTACACATTGTCATTAGGAAGCAACACTCTATCTATATTACGTATGTCATACAATAATCTGACCCACAATTGAGAGACTTGAAGCCAATAAACAAAAATGTGTAGCCAATCTATTATCTTCCTTTTGTCATTGGGAATTGTCGACCATCCCAAGGTGCATATAAGATATTGGGAATTGTCGACCATCCCCACAAGATAGGCCTTATCTTCATCTTTAATGCAAGCAACCCCAATCATGTTCAATTTCTCCTCTGTGACCATGCATTTTTTGGCTCATGCCACAAGAGAGCAAAGTATAATAATGACACTCACCATTGTGAGGATCTGTGAGCCTCCCATACTTCCATGCTTTTCCTCTATATAACACCTCTATCTCCCTTATGACCTTTTGTCTGGCCTCATCATCCATGCCGTTTGTTCTTTCACCCACTTTTTGTTCCATTTTATCCTTTGATAGAAAACATAACGGATAAGAATTAGAAAAAAAGTAAATGGACAACAAATGTAATCTCTAATTAAAAAATATAAGTTATTAGAGAAATCAACTTAAAAACAAGCTCTACGAGTATTTTAATTGAAATCTTTTACAACCATTTTTTCCTCTTGAATCAACTATCTTGCTTAACTCTACTTCAATCCATTTCGTATCTTCTTCATCAAATCTGGCAAGTGTAGTAAGGTCCGATTTTCCAAAACTTATCTCCAAATGTGTTGGGAACATACCCAAACTCCTTGATCCTATCACACATGACATCATTTCAAGTGATGATCCAAAACACATATAGTTTAATTTGGTAAGAAAAAGAGAAGTTTAATCCAATGAGATAAATTTCTTACTTATTCAATCGAATGAGAGAAAACAGAAATTCTATGACATCATTGTTCTCGAATGAAACAAAATCACAAAGCATGCTATAGTGCATTTGCAAATCATTTGGGAATTCTAAAGCATCATATAAAAATAATTTTAAATGAATGAAATAAAAGATTCAATCATCCACCTAAAAATAGGAATTTACTAATCTCTTTTGATGCAATCCATGAATGTTTTGTGTCAATTATTTCCATTAAGTATGGGGATCATTTTTTCCCTAAGTTACGGACCCCACTTTGCATCATTATGCTCAAACCTATCATTCATAGGATTTCATGCATCACTTTAGGACTCCCTCCTCTCGTACGTAAGAGGTGTCTCCTCCCCTGTAAGATTCCTCCCCAGCTTCTCAGGATATCCAGTATCTTCCCTTGTAGTCAAATCCCTCTTCAGAGATATAAAAGATCTTGTTTCTACTTTTGGCCTAGAGAGAGAAAATCTTCTAGAGAGTGGTAATTCAGTTTTTAAATATTTTTGGATGGAAAAATATCTCTTCTTATTAAAATAAGTTCCCCCGAAACAGAAGTTCATAAAGATTTTCAGAAGGTGCATTAGAAATCAAGTATAATCTGTTCAAGAGGCCTTATCCTGAGGGTCAAGATTTTTTTGAAATTTTAAATTAAGGTTCCTATGGGCCAATAAGATTCATCCAAATGTGTGGAGGAGATAAATGGAAGAAATAAAGAAAATCCCCCCAAAAATAAGAAAATACTCACATAAGATGAAGAGTTGACTAAGGACAAAGTTATTAGTTAAAAAAGAGAGATATTTAGAAGAAATGATGCATTTTTTACACCTATGGGGGAATTTCCCTCATGAAGGAGGCGCCTATTTCACATGTGGGGGAGAGTTTTAAACTCCCAAATAATGAGATATTTTTATCTCTCCTCTCTCCTGTTTCAACTAGATCCAAAAGGTGAGCTAAACTGACCTAAAAATGGTCAAAAATTGACCAAACTGATCTGGAAAATTCTAGAATCAGTTTGCTTGGTTAGAGACTCACTTTTTCCTATAAATAGAAGCCTCCCCCCTTGTTGAAGCTTAATAGTGTTTTTTGCACTGTTACCTTGCTTCTCCCAAGAGCCAACAAAAACTGTGAATTTGCTCATAATTCATTAGTTTTTGACCTTCCCTCTTCTAAAGATTGGTGGCCACTCTTGTTTCAAACAAGAGTAGATCCCTCAAATCATCAAGCCAAAGGAAAGCTCTCAAATTCTTGTAAGTTGGAGATTCTTCTCTTTTCTATTTTTTATGGTTTTTATGATTTTTGTCTTCTCTAAAATGATTATGATGTTATGCCTCATTGAAAAAAGGCATTCCCTTCTCTTCTTTAGTAAATCCAACCATTCTTTATCCTAGATGAATGATTAATGGATAAAATCAAGTTTTTCATAATGTTTCGCTTTGATAAGTAGAAAATGTTTACATTAGAATGATTTAAATACTCTTGGTGAACTTCCAATTAATTTTAGAGAATTAAAAATTAAAAAATGGTCAGCCATACAAAGGAGGTTATGGCAAAAATTTTTAAAATTGTGAAAAATAAGTTTTATTTTTTTAACTCAAAAAGAGTAATTCCCATCGTATATGTATTCTTAAAGTGTTAATTTTTATCCTAGGTATAAGAAAATGCATACTAAAAATATTTTATTAAAAAGTGTTAATTTCTGTAGAACTAAATTCCATGCAAAGAAGGAAGTATATTGAAATTGTTATTTTGATTATAAAAGTGTTTTTTTCATCATAAATGATTTGTATGCATAAACATATGCATAAAAGATATTTTTTATATTAAAAGTGTGCTTTTTATCATAAATGATTTTTATGCATAAATAGATGCATAAAAGAAATTCTTTTATATTAAAAGAGTGATTTTCATCATAAATGATTTGTATGCATAAACATATGCATAAAAGATATTTTTTTATATTAAAAGTGTGATTTTTATCATAAATGATTTTTATGCATAAATAGATGCGTAAAAGAAATTCTTTTATATTGAAAGAGTGATTTTCATCATAAATGATTTGTATGCATAAACATATGCATAAAAGATATTTTTTATATTAAAAGTGTGATTTTTAACATAAATGGATTTTATGCATAATTTAGATGTATAAGAGAAATTCTTTTATTCTAAAAGTGTAATTCCTACTAAATTGGATTTATGCATGGAAAGATGCATAAAGAATTTATTTTAATCCAAAAGTGTTATTTTCATCAATTTTGATTTTATGCATAGAAAGATGCATAAAGAATTTTATTTTTAATTCAAAAGAGTTATTTTCATCAATTTTGATTTTATGCATAGAAAGATGCATAAAGAAATTTATTTTTAATTCAAAAGAGTTATTTTCATCAATTTTGATTTTATGTATAGATAGATGCATAAAGAATTTTATTTTTAATTCAAAAGATTTATTTTCATCAATTTTGATTTTATGCATAGAAAGATGCATAAAGAATTTTATTTTTAATTCAAAAGAGTTATTTTCATCAATTTTGATTTTTTGCATAGAAAGATGCATAAAGAATTTTATTTTTAATTCAAAAGAGTTATTCTTATCAATATTGATTTTATGCATAGAAAGATGCATAAAAGATTTATTTTTATTTCGAAAGTATTATTTTCATTGAAATTAAATTTATGCATAGTTAGATGCATAAAAGATTTATTTTTATTTTGAAAGTGTTATTCTCATTAAAATGGAATTTATGCATAGTAAAATTCATAAAAGATTTATTTTTATTTTAAAAGTGCTATTCTCATTAAAATGGAATTTATGCATAGTAAAATGCAGAAAATGTTTATTTTTAATTCGAAAGTGTTATTTTCCTTAAAATTGAACTTATGCCTAAATAGATGCATAAAAGGATTTTTATAAAAGTGTTATTCCTACTAAAGTTGTCTTTATGCCTAATTAGATGCGTAATGAATCTTTATATCAAAAAATTAGAATTCTCCTACATTCTATAAATAGTTGTGATAAGATGTGATAGGAATCAGATAGATGTAAATGGATGTATGGATGTGAATGTGAATATGGATGTATGAATGTGGAATGTGGAAATGGATGTATGGATGTGAATGTAGATGTGGATGTGGATGTATGAATGTGAATGTGGATATGGATGTATGAATGTGAATGTGGATGTGGATGTGGATGTATGGATGTAGATGCGGATGTGGATGTATGAATGTGGATGTGAAAATGGATGTATGGATGTAGATGTAGATGTGGATGTATGGATGTGAATGTGGATGTGGATGTGGATGTATGGATGTCAATGTGGATATGGATGTATGAATGTGAATGTGGATGTGGATGTGGATGTATGAATGTGAATGTGGATATGGATGTATGAATGTGAATGTGGATGTGGATGTGGATGTATGGATGTAGATGTGGATGTGGATGTGGATGTGGATGTATGGATGTAGATGCGGATGTGGATGTATGAATGTGGATGTGAAAATGGATGTATGGATGTAGATGTGGATGTATGGATGTGAATGTGGATGTGGATGTGGATGTATGGATGTCGATGTGGATGTATGGATGTATGTATGTGGATGTGGATGTGGATGTATGAATGAGGATGTGAAAATGGATGTATGAATGTGGAATGTGGAAATGGATGTATGGATGTGAATGTAGATGTGGATGTGGATGTATGAATGTGAATGTAGATATGGATGTATCAATGTGGATGTGGATGTATGGATGTGGATGTATGAATGAGGGTGTGAAAATGGATGTATGGATGTAGATGTGGATGTGGATGTGGATGTATGTATGTGGATGTGGATGTGGAAATGGATGTATGGATGTGGATGTGGATATGGATGTATGAATGTGGATGTGGATGTATGGATGTGGATATGGATGTGTATGTATGAATGCGGATATGGAATTAGATGTATGATGTGGATGTGTATGTAGAATAATAAATACGAATGTGTATGTGAAATGATGTGTCATCGATATGAGTGAATGGATGAGATGTGATGACATGTGAATTGGGATGTGAATATATGATATGTGATGTGAATGAATCTGAGGTAATGAGATGAAAAATGATGTGATTGGATGAGAATGAGTACACATATGAATGGAATGTGGAATAAGTAATGTGGACTAATGAGAGATAATGTGGAAAGACGAGAGTTCAATATAGAAACTGTATTTGTGACCTGTTTGTAAATGATTGTTTTATGTCAAGAATGCTGGGGAAGCATTTTGACTGTCTTGTGATTAAGGTCGTGGAGACCTAACTAATAAAAACTGCTGACAGAGAGTCAATGGAGGACGTCTCGCGTAGCAAGGTCGGCCGAGGTCTTGACCAGCCTCGGTTCGATTTAAATAGTGAGCTTCCGATACAGTGGATGAGGGACCAAGGAAGCGGCCTATGAGTGAAGCGCTAGGTGACCTGCGAAGGATCCTAGAGAGTGCTGACCATACGGTGCTCGGGCTTTGGGTCGCCGAAGATACCCACACGTGCGTCGTGGAAGATATTGGAACAAGGATCAAGAGTTGTTTTCTTAAACCGAGTATGGATCTGGTTGATTGACCTTGCTGGTCCTCAATTGATGAGTAGAGCTGATCTTCAACGAGGATTCCATCTTCATTTTTATAACAAGGATGCAAACAATAAAGGCACCCTTAATTTCCAAGTAACCACCCATTTTCATAAAAGACCTTGAGAGATATTTTTTTGTAGATGGCCTTACTTTTTTGATTGGTTCAATTGGAATGAGCCTACATAGTGGTATTTTTGGTGGAGGTGACAAAAACTGCACCCTAATTCTCTCAAGGAATCCTTGAGGTGTAATAGCTTTAAAGCTTACCGAATATCTCTATTTTCCTCTTGCTTGTACTTTTTTGCACATTTATGTCCTGTGTACTTTCTTAATGAGCACTTGATTCCCCCTCATTTTGTGAGCACTTTTTGTTGCAGTCTCTTCTTCATCCCTCCATTCTATACCTTCATCCTCCCTGTGTCATGGATCTAAATTTCTAGGGAGATAGAATTTAAATAAATTTGCAAGAATTGATTTAAATTCAAACAATTTATCAAACACCAAATCATCAATATATTCAAAAATAAATTTAAAAATTTATCTCAAAAAAGCACGACTCCAAGATTGGGTGCAATCATCCCCCTTCATGTGTGTATGGCCTATTTTCCCCCACACATGAGTATTTACGAGATACTTTATTCCAATTTAGGCCATTGCCTCCAAAAATACAAAAAGGGTGCTTTTCTTGCACGACACTCTCTTATCTTCAAAAATAGAGTGCCCCCTTAAATTAGGCTTGGGTTTAAAGCATATCACGCTTTACAAAATATTAAAGATCAAGTCTATGCTTGATAAACTATGGCTTTTTCAAAATAAATCAAAATGTGTACAAGCTAGCACATGTATATTGTAAGATTCCTCCCCAGCCCCTCAAGATGTCCAGCATCTTTCCGTGTAATTAAATCCCTCTTTAGAAATATAAAAGATCTTGTTTCTAACTGTTTTAATCTAGAGAGAGAAAATATTCTAGAGAGAGAATATTTAGATTTTTAATATTTTTGGATAGAAAAATATCTCATCTTATTAAAATGAATTCCCCTGAAACAGAAATTCAAAAAGAACTTTCCAATGTGCAATTGGAATTAATTGGAAATGGGTATAAAGGACCTTAGCCTAAGGGTCTAGATTTCCATAAATCTTTGGATTATGGTCCAATTAAGGTTCCTATGGGCCAATAAGATCAATCCATGTGTGGGGAGGAGATAAATCCAATTTGTAAAAGAAATTATCCAAAAATGAATAAATGCTCACATAAGATGAAGAGTTGAATAAGGACAAGGCTAATAGTTAAAAAAGGGAGATATTTAGAAGTAAATACTCACATAAGATGAGGAGTTGAATAAGGACAAGGCTAATAGTTAAAAAAGGGAGATATTTAGAAGTAAATACTCACATAAGATGAAGAGTTGAATAAGGTCAAGGCTAATAGTTAAAAAGGGGAGATATTTACAAGTAAATACTCACATAAGATGAAGAATTGACTATGTACAAGGTTTATTAGTAAGAAACTATGAGTATTACTAAAAAAATGAGATATATTGGGTGTAATGATTCTATTTTGACACATATGTAAGGAAGGGGAGTCCCTTAAAGGAGGTGCATACTTCACATGCTTGAATGAGTTTTAAACTCAAAAATAATGTGATATTTTTATCTCTCCTCTCTCTTGAACCAAACCAAATCAAAAAGGAACCAAGCCGAATCAGAAAGCAACCAAACTAGGTCCAAATCTAGTCCAAATTCAACCAAACTGAATCTGAAAAATTCTAGAAATCAGTTAGCCTTGGTTAGAGCCTCCCTCTCCTATAAATAGAACATGAGTCCTTTGAGAAAAAAAAAGGAGGAGAATTTTACTATTCTAGAACTATGCTGAAATAATGCTAATATTTACTATTCTCTAAAATTCTCTCCAATTTGTAAGAAATTGGAGCTTCCCTCTTTCTTCAATCCCCATTGGTGGCTCCATCAACATACTAAACCAATTGATTGGTTGGGGGCCTCTACCGTGAACAAAGAATCAAGCAATTTGTAAGGTAAATGGTGAATTTTGATCTTTTCTATAATTTCTCAATGTTTCTCTCTTCTCAACCCCTCTCAAGCTTGAGAAGCTTAATTGGAATGGTTTTTGAATGCTATTGAAGTTAATTGATGAATGGTAGTAAAGAATTACATAAATTGATAAATGCTATTGAAGTTAATTGATGAATGATAATGCTATAGAAGTAATTAATGAATGTTAGTAAAGAATTACATAAATTTCCATTTATGCTTAATTCTAATGGTTTTTATGTAATTTCTCTCTCTCACTCAAGAAATGGTCATACTCATGACCTATTCTCAATCCAAATGAAGCTTTTCATAAAGCTTTTCCTTAATCCAAGATTAATCTATGCTTATGACCAAATTAATGGCTTTCCCTATGCTTTTAGTTTATGTATTTCATGAATATTGATGATTCAATCCATTATGGATTGATGATCCAATTAGGAATCATTCTAATCATTTCTTTAATGATAAGCTTTATCTTTTAAAATAATTGAGATTTATCAGTCATAGTAGCGGAGCTATGGCAAAATTTTTATAAAAATTACTCATAAAATAATTTCATTCAAAGCATGAAAGAGGACTTCCTACCATATTCTAGGAATTAGCATCCTAGATTAATTAAAAGAATTATATTATAATCATGGAGAAATTGATTTTTATGTTATGCATAATTAAGATGCATAAGAGAAATTCTTTTATTAAAAGAATGATTTTTCATCATAAATGAATTGTATGCATAAACATATGCATAAAGGAAAAAAATTTATATTAAAAGAATGATTTTCATCATAAAAGAATTGTATGCATAAACATATGCTTGAAGGAAATAATTTTTATATTAAGAGTGTGATTTTCATCATAAATGGATTTTATGCATAAATAAGATGCATAAGAGAAATTCTTTTATTCTAAAAGTGTAATTCCTACTAAATTGGATTTATGCATGGATAGATGCATAAAGAATTTGATTTTAATTCAAAAGTGTCATTCTCATTTAAAATGAATTTATGCATAGGAAGATGCATAAAAGATTGATTTTAATTCAAAAGTGTCATTCTCATTTAAAATGAATTTATGCATAGGAAGATGCATAAAAGATTGATTTTATTTCGAAAGTGTTATTCTCCTAAAAATAGAATACATGCATGCGTAAAGAAATCTTATATTAAATATAAGAATTCTCTTGTATTCTATAAATAGATATTGAGATGTGATAGGATGAGTTAAGAGTTATATGAGATGTGATAAGATTGAGTATGGAATGAGTGGATGTGGATGTATGGATGTGAATGTGGATGTGTATGTATGGATGTATACATGTAGATGTGGATGCCTGAATGTGGATGCCTGAATGTAGATGTGGATGCCTGAATGTGGATGTATGGATGTGAATGTGGATGTGGATGTGGATGTATGGATGTATGCATGTAGATGTGGATGTATGAATGTGGATGTATGAATGTGGATGTGGATGTATGGATGTGAATGTGGATGTGGATGTGAATGTGGATGTGTATGTATGGATGTATGCATGTGGATGTGAATGTGGATGTGTATGTATGGATGTATGCATGTAGATGTGGATGCATGAATGTGGATGTATGAATGTGAATGTGGATGTGGATGTGTATGCATGGATGTATGCATGTAGATGTGGATGCATGAATGTGGATGTATGGATGTGAATGTGGATGTGGATGTATGGATGTGAATGTGGATGCATGAATGTGGATGTATGGATGTGAATGTGGATGTGGATGTGTATGTATGGATGTATGCATGTAGATGTGGATGTATGAATGTGGATGTGGATGTATGGATGTGAATGTGGATGTGGATGTGGATGTATGGATGTGAATGTGGATGTGTATGTATGGATGTATGCATGTAGATGTGGATGCATGAATGTGGATGTATGGATGTGAATGTGGATGTGTATGTATGGATGTATGCATGTAGATGTGGATGTATACATATAGATGTGGATGTATGGATGTGAATGTGCATGTAGATGTGGATGTATGGATGAGGATGCATGAATGAGCATGTAGATGTGGATGTATGAATGTGGATGTGGATGTATGCATGTAGATGTGAATGTATGCATATAAATGTGGATGTATGGATGTGAATGTACATGTAGATTGGGATAATGTGGAAAAATGAGAGTTAATATAGAAATTGTATTTGTAAACTGTTTGTAAATGGCTGTTTTATGTCAAGAATGTTGGGGAAGCATTTTGACCGTCTTGTGATTAAGGTCGTGGAGACCTAACTGATAAAGTTGCAACTGCTGACGGAGAGTCAATGGAAGACGTCTCGCGTAGCAAAGTCGGCTGAGGTCTTGAACAGCCTCGGTTCGATTAAAATGGTGAGCTTCTGGTACGGTGGATGAGGGACCAAGGAAGTGGCCTATGAGTGAAGCGCTAGGTCACCTGCGAAGGATCCTAGAGGGTGCTGACCATACGGTGCTCGGGCTCTGGGTCGCCAAGGATACCCACACGTGCGTCGAGGAAGATATTGAAACAAGGAGTAAGAGTTGTTTTCTGAAACCGGGCATGGATCTGGTTGATTGACCTTGCTGGTCTTCAATGGATGAGTCCATGGCTCTTTATATGGATCTGTTGGTTGATCTTGCTGATCTTCAACGGAGGTTCCATCTTGATTTTTATAAGTGATTATATTGCCGAGTATTATGGGCTAGGAATGAAAAGGCCCCTGAGTGGACAGGTGGTGAGCATTCTGGTTGCCAATGATGCCATAGATACTCTGATGAAGGAACGATGGGAAATTAAGAATCAACCAGATAATTTGGAAGATTGTGATCAGTGATACTATGGTTTCATTAAAGGATTATTTTAAAACTGGTTGAATCTATGAAAAAGGCAATTTCATATTGGGTGTGTAAGTGGTGTGACTAGTTTTATTTTTGCACGAACATCCGGCTAGGGGGCCTGGGAACTCTTTTCCCTGGTACCCGGGACAAAAATCAAATTCTAAATTGGATCCCATCACTACAGTGGTTGGGAGGTTGGCTAACCCATGGGACTGGATGGGGTTAGGCTGGAGTGATGGATCCGTAAATCGTGACTCATTTTTTGTTTTACGATAGATAAAGTAAATCCCGGATAGTAATTGTTCTTCTATGGATAGGAATCAACGGCTGTGCCTCTTGATGGGAAAAAACGCGTTGATCCCAATGATCCAAGTGCAAGTTTCTTCCTTGATCTGACTGAGTATCTTTATAGGTGCAGTCGGACCAGCTTGATCAGTAATAGTCTTGACCACGTTAGAGTAAAAAGTCATCCTGGTGGAATCGCCCGTGCTTTTCGGGTAAAGGAAGTTTTTTCCGGGTTCGGTTTTGGAAAAACCGACGGATTAGTCTTTTATCCGGATATCCGTGGACGAGGCCCCGAGTGTGGGACCCTGCTCCGTGCAAGAAGTGCTACTTCCACTACTAGTACCCCGAATCCATTGTGTGGTAGGTACAGGGATCTCACAATTGGTATCAGAGCAATTTAGCTAATAAAGATCAACTGAGAAGATAAATATGTCAAAAATTTATCAAGAAACACAAAAAGGTTGTAATTGTGTGATATAAGTCATACAATTTGATATTCAAACTGAAATTGATAATTTGATAATTGGGTCTTCAGATGGAAGCACCGCAATTATATAGAATCCCTGACTTGCTTGAGGCCTAGACATGATAGTATTTACCTTATAATTCCAAGGGCCGTGACTACCTGTATATACCGAGAGTATAACTGCAGCTCTTTACTGACAGTATATACGAGTAAATCTAAGACTTGAAATTATAAGCGTTAATGCTATCCAGATGATGATTTCGAATGTGGTTGATATGATTTTTAATTCTGTTTGAGAATTGATGAATTGATTTGGATTCTGATTGAAAAATGATGATTTCTGAAATTTAGTTGAAATATAATAACCTGAGCGAAACCACAATGAGGATGAATGGGACGAGTCCCTGTGATGATATTCATAACTGGAATGATGATAATTAATTCAGCAAATCACTATGAGATTAGTGGATTGTGCTGTCAAATTGCTACTATTAACACTTGACCGGTAGATCAAGTTAAGGGATGACAAATTGAGAACTTGCTTGACTGAAATTCCCGTGGAGGAATGTTCAGAAGGAAATTTTTCGGTCTAATGGAACATTATCATGGTAAAGATATGAATGATATGATCTGAATGAATTGTTATTTAATGATGAGTTCTATATAAGGGATATTTATCCCAGTATTCTGTTGGGTTGACCAGAATATAAGGAACCCCAGAATAAAATTAGATCTTAAGAAAAAGAGTTGTCCTCTACCTTGCGAGATGAGGACATCTCGCACCTTTTTAAGTGGGGTAGAATGTAAGATTCCTCCCCAGCCTTCGAAGTATACAGGAGTAAGAATCTCCCTTTTTGATCTTATAATTATTCCCTCTCTAAAATAAAAGAAAGATTCTGTTTAAAAAAGGAAGACCCTTTCCCTAGAATACTTCTCAGGAGTCCCACCTGTTTTAAGGATTCAGAACAATGAGTTCAGAAGTGAAAATCGGTGTTTTGGATACCAAGGTTTTGGTCTTCATCCGAGTACGGCCCAAAAGAAGTTCTTTATCTCTTGGGGAGTATAAGAAGTTATCCCCCAGATATTGTGAGCCTTATCTGAATTCAAAGAAAGTAAGTGACTTAGCCTACGAGCTTCTTTTACGGTCGAATTATTCCCATAGACGAGTTACCTTATACGTGTGCAGCTTGTGAGTGCTGCTTTTGTGACCATATGATGGACGGGCTTATGGAAGTGTAAAAAGTTCTTCTATCTTTACTGTATATGTTCCAAGAGTGAATAAAGTTGAAATCTTTGTTCTTGTCTTGAGTCTTGCTCTCTTTGAGATTGTTCTTGGTGGTTAATCTTAATTAAATTTTCTCTTAGTCTCATATTCTTACATCTTGCAAAATTACCCCAATTTGCGAGATGAGGACATCTCGCGTTTTTCAAGTGGGAGAGAATGTAAGATTCCTCCCCATCCTCTCAAGATGTCCAGCATCTTTCCGTGTAATTAAATCCCTCTTCAGAAATATAAAAGATCTTGTTTCTAACTGTTTTAACCTAGAGAGAGAAAATATTCTAGAGAGAGAATATTTAGATTTTTAATATTTTTGGATAAAAAATATCTCATCTTATTAAAATGAATTCCCCTGAAACAAAAATTCAAAAAGAACTTTCCAATGTGCAATTGGAATTAATTGGAAATGGGTATAAAGGACCTTAGCCTAAGGGTCTAGATTTTCAGAAATCTTTGGATTATGGTCCAATTAAGGTTCCTATGGGCCAATAAGATCAATCCATGTGTGGGGAGGAGATAAATCTAATTTTTAAAAGAAATTATCCAAAAATGAATAAATGCTCACATAAGATGAAGAGTTGAATAAGGACAAGGCTAATAGTTAAAAAAGGGAGATATTTAGAAGTAAATACTCACATAAGATGAAGAGTTGAATAAGGACAAGGCTAATAGTTAAAAAGGGGAGATATTTAGAAGTAAATACTCACATAAGATGAAGAATTAACTATGTACAAGGTTTATTAGTAAGAAACTATGAGTATTACTAAAAAAAATGAGATATATTGGGTATAATGATTCTATTTTGACACATATGTAAGGAAGGGGAGTCCCTTAAAGGAGGTGCGTACTTCACATGCTTGAATGAGTTTTAAACTCAAAAATAATGTGATATTTTTATCTCTCCTCTCTCTTGAACCAAACCAAATCAAAAAGGAACCAAACCGAATCAAAAAGCAACCAAACTAGGTCCAAATCTAGTCCAAATTCAACCAAACTGAATCTGGAAAATTCTAGAAATCAGTTAGCCTTGGTTAGAGCCTCCCTCTCCTATGAAAAAAAAAAGGAGGAGAATTTTACTATTCTAGAACTATGCTGAAATAATGCTAATATTTACTATTCTCTAAAATTCTCTCCAATTTGTAAGAAATTGGAGCTTCCCTCTTTCTTCAATCCCCATTGGTGGCTCCATCAACATACTAAACCAATTGATTGGTTGGGGGCCTCTACCGTGAACAAAGAATCAAGCAATTTGTAAGGTAAATGGTGAATTTTGATCTTTTCTATAATTTCTCAATGTTTCTCTCTTCTCAACCCCTCTCAAGCTTGAGAAGCTTAATTGGAATGGTTTTTGAATGCTATTGAAGTTAATTGATGAATGGTAGTAAAGAATTACATAAATTGATCAATGCTATTGAAGTTAATTGATGAATGATAATGCTATAGAAGTAATTAATGAATGTTAGTAAAGAATTACATAAATTTCCATTTATGCTTAATTCTAATGGTTTTTATGTAATTTCTCTCTCTCACTCAAGAAATGGTCATACTCATGACCTATTCTCAATCCAAATGAAGCTTTTCATAAAGCTTTTCCTTAATCCAAGATTAATCTATGCTTATGACCAAATTAATAGCTTTCCCTATGCTTTTAGTTTATGTATTTCATGAATATTGATGATTCAATCCATTATGGGTTAATGATCCAATTAGGAATCATTCTAATCATTCCTTTAATGATAAGCTTTATCTTTTAAAATAATTGAGATTTATCAGTCATAGTAGCGGAGCTATGGCAAAATTTTTATAAAAATTACTCATAAAATAATTTCATTCAAAGCATGAAAAGAGGACTTCCTACCATATTCTAGGAATTATCATCCTAGATTAATTAAAAGAATTTTATTATAATCGTGGAGAAATTAATTTTTATGTTATGCATAATTAAGATGCATAAGAGAAATTCTTTTATTAAAAGAATGATTTTTCATCATAAATGAATTGTATGCATAAACATATGCATAAAGGAAAAAAAATTATATTAAAAGAATGATTTTCATCATAAAAGAATTGTATGCATAAACATATGCTTCAAGGATATAATTTTTATATTAAGAGTGTGATTTTCATCATAAATGGATTTTATGCATAAATAAGATACATAAGAGAAATTCATTTATTCTAAAAGTGTAATTCCTACTAAATTGGATTTATGCATGGATAGATGCATAAAGAATTTGATTTTAATTCAAAAGTGTCATTCTTATTTAAAATGAATTTATGCATAGGAAGATGCATAAAAGATTGATTTTAATTCAAAAGTGTCATTCTCATTTAAAATGAATTTATGCATAGGAAGATGCATAAAAGATTGATTTTATTTCGAAAGTGTTATTCTCCTAAAAATAGAATATATGCATGCGTAAAGAAATCTTATATCAAATATAAGAATTCTCTTGTATTCTATAAATAGATATTGAGATGTGATAGGATGAGTTAAGAGTTATATGAGATGTGATAAGATTGAGTATGGGATGAGTGGATGTGGATGTATGGATGTGAATGTGGATGTGTATGTATGGATGTATACATGTAGATGTGGATGCATGAATGTGGATGTATAGATGTGAATGTGGATGTGGATGTGTATGTATGGATGTATGCATGTAGATGTGGATGTATGAATGTGGATGTGGATGTATGGATGTGTATGTGTATGTGGATGTGGATGTGGATGTATGGATGTGAATGTGGATGTGTATGTATGGATGTATGCATGTAGATGTGGATGCATGAATGTGGATGTATGAATGTGAATGTGGATGTGGATGTGTATGCATGGATATATGCATGTAGATGTGGATGCATGAATGTGGATGTATGGATGTGAATGTGGATGTGGATGTGTATGTATGGATGTATGCATGTAGATATGGATGTATGAATGTGGATGTGGATGTGTATGTATGGATGTATGCATGTAGATGTGGATGCATGAATGTGGATGCATGAATGTGGATGTATGGATGTGAATGTGGATGTGTATGTATGGATGTATGCATGTAGATGTGGATGTATGCATATAGATGTGGATGTATGGATGTGAATGTGCATGTAGATGTGGATGTATGGATGAGGATGCATGAGTGAGTATGTAGATGTGGATGTATGAATGTGGATGTGGATGTATGCATGTAGATGTGAATGTATGCATATAAATGTGGATGTATGGATGTGAATGTACATGTAGATTGGGATAATGTGGAAAAATGAGAGTTAATATAGAAATTGTATTTGTAAACTGTTTGTAAATGGCTGTTTTATGTCAAGAATGCTGGGGAAGCATTTTGACCGTCTTGTGATTAAGGTCGTGGAGACCTAACTGATAAAGTTGCAACTGCTAACGGAGAGTCAATGGAGGACGTCTCGCATAGCAAAGTCGGCTGAGGTCTTGAACAGCCTCGGTTCGATTAAAATGGTGAGCTTCTGGTACGGTGGATGAGGGACCAAGGAAGCGGCCTATGAGTGAAGCGCTAGGTCACCTGCGAAGGATCCTAGAGGGTGCTGACCATACGGTGCTCGGGCTCTGGGTCGCCAAGGATACCCACACGTGCGTCGAGGAAGATATTGGAACAAGGAGTAAGAGTTGTTTTCTGAAACCGAGCATGGATCTGGTTGATTGACCTTGCTGGTCTTCAATGGATGAGTCCATGGCTCTTTATATGGATCTGTTGGTTGATCTTGCTGATCTTCAACGGAGGTTCCATCTTGATTTTTATAAGTGATTATATTGCCGAGTATTATGGGCTAGGAATGAAAAGGCCCCTGAGTGGACAGGTGGTGAGCGTTCTGGTTGCCAATGATGCCATAGATACTCTGATGAAGGAACGATGGAAAATTAAGAATCAACCGGATAATTTGGAAGATTGTGATCAATGATACTATGGTTTCATTAAAGGATTGTTTTAAAACTGGTTGAATCTATGAAAAATGCAATTTCATATTGGGTGTGTAAGTGGTGTGATTAGTTTTATTTTTGCATGAACATCCGGCTAGGGGGCCTGGGAACGCTTTTCCCTGGTACCCGGGACAAAAATCAAATTCTAAATTGGATCCCATCACTACAGTGGTTGGGAGGTTGGCTAACCCATGGGACTGGATGGGGTTAGGCTGGACTAATGGATCCGTAAATCGTGACTCATTTTTTGTTTTACGATAGATAAAGTAAATCCCGCATAGTAATTGTTCTATGGATAGGAATCAACGGCTGTGCCTCTTGATGGGAAAAAAAAGCATTGATCCCAATGATCCAAGTGCAAGTTTCTTCCTTGATCTGACTGAGTATCTTTATAGGTGCAGTCGGATCAGCTTGATCAGTAAGTCTTGACCATGTTAGAGTAAAAAGTTATCCTGGTGGAATCGCCCGTGCTTTCCGGGTAAAGGAAGTTTTTTCCGAGTTCGGTTTTGGAAAAACCGACGGATTAGTCTTTTGTCCGGATATCCGTGAACGAGGCCCCGAGTGTGGGACCCTGCTCCGCGCAAGAAGTGCTACTTCCGCTGCTAGTACCCCGAATCCATTGTGTGGTAGGAACAGGGATCTCACATATATACAAAGCTTTTTTACAAAAATGGTGTGCCAAGTAATAAATTTGTGTGACTTCTCTTCAATCCTCGGAATCCTCTTCACCTATAAAATAACCAACAATAAATTGGTGAATTAAATATTCCATAAGCATACAAACCATCATCACACACATGTTTTCCAGGCATAAATAACCCGAGAATCACCCCTACATACGAACTAACTCAAACAAACATTGGAGACCCCAAGCATACGTCAATATCCACCAAACGTATTAATATTTATAATTGCATCACCTATGATATTAACATAATTTGGTATGGCAAAGATAATCCAAGCATCCCCGAATTATCTAAGAGGGTAGAATAATATTTTTAAGAGGGCTTTAAGTATATTCCCATAACATTCCCTCTTGCTTGAGTTTGCAATTGCCCTCAATTGCCGGTTTATTGAAAAGAACGGAGGATCTCAGGGAAAGCACGAAAATATTTCTCAAACACCCATCTTGCATCTTCACGAGGATGATTTTTAAAGTTATTAACTATTTGCTATATTTGTTTCCAGTATGAGTTAGTGTAATTTGATGGTCAACGATAGTATCTAGGAGTAAAATTTCTTGGTCTCCTTCAAGAAAAGGTAGTTCTTCATATGCTGGATGAGTGGGAAGTGGTCCTTTGAAAGGTTTTAATAAGCTAACATGAAATGAATTATGAATTTGCCAATGAGAAGGTAATTCAAGTTTATATGCAACATCATTAATTTTGTGGACCACTTTAAAAGGTCCATAAAATCTTGGTGCAAGCTTAACAGTTGGGGATTTTTCAACACTTTTAAGTTGACGCTTTTCAATTTTCAAAAGCACATAGTCTCCAAGTTCAAAAGATATAGCTTTACGTTTACGATTTGCTTGCTTAACATACTTTTCTTGAGCATGAGCAATAGAATGTTTTACATCATTCAAAATGGTAGTAAAATCAACAGTGAATTGATCAGTAGCTTTGATTTTCTGAGAAAGTCTAGTTTCCAGAATAGGAAAAAGTTTTTCGTACACAGTTTCAAAAGGTGCTCGACCAGAAGTATTATTGTAAGCAAATTAGAGAAGATAAATGTACTTATCCCATGAGCTAGGTTGTTGGTCAACATTCTTACTGAAAACTAAGATATCATCGAAAAACACTACAACAAAATTTTGATATTTCAAGAATATTCTATTCATCATTCTGTTGAAAGTAGCTGGAGCATGAGTCAAACCGAATGGCATAACTAAAAACTCATAATGGCCAATTCGGTCGATCTTGCTAAAGACTTGGGCTCCTTTAAGTTTATCTAGCAAGTCATCCACTCGAGGTATTGGATATTCTTAACAATAATTTTGTTTATTAGATGATAATCGATACACAGTCGGTATGTACCATTCTTCTTTTTAACGAGAAGAACTGGAGCACCAAATGGAGAGCTAGTGGGTCGAATCAATTCTTTATCTAATAGTTCTTCGACTTGCCTTTGAATCTCCTTTTGCTCAAGCATGTTAACTCTATAAGGAGCTTTACATAGCGGTGAGCTACCAGCAATTATTTCAATTTTATGGTCTTCTGGATGAGGTCTTGGTGGTGGTAAGCCAGGTGGTAAATCATCTATGAAGCAATTAGAGAATTTAGAGATGAAAGGGTCATCAGACATATTTGATTTGGAGTCATCTTGGGCAGTAAGTTGATTGACAAAAATAAAAAATGTCTTCTCCTTTTTCTGTATAGTTCTTTTTGCTTGAGTATAAGTCAAAAATGGGCCTAATTCACCTTTTTTTTAGCATTGAAGATAAATTTCTTGGTCATCTTTTATTAACCATATGGTATGGGTGTCATAGTCAATATGGGGGTTTTGCTCATGTCTCCATGGCATACCTAAGATGACATCCACACCTTATAAAGGTGCCACTAGAAATGTTCTCTTTTTTTTTAGTGAACCCATTTGTAGTTCTAAATCTTTAACCTCCTAGGTGCAGTTGTACTTAGTGCCTTAAAATGCTGCTTTTACTTTGTAACTAGAGTATGCTGCATCTAGGTTAATTGCTTTTAATGCTTTCTCAGAAATAAAATCATGCGAACTACCATCATCATGCAATATAGATTTTCCTTTTATTTTCCCTTGAATTTTAAATAAAGCATGAATTGAAAACTTACCTTGATCTAAATTGTCAGAATCAGAGTTACCCTCTTGTTTGAAAGAATCTTCGTCATCTTCTTCAATAACATTGAGTCGAGCCATCGATGTGGAATTCTTCTTTTTGTCAAGACAATCTTGTGTGAGGTGTCCTTCCTTATGACAATTGTAGCATCTGAAGATTCGATTCTTTGGTTGTCCATTTTGTTGAGATATCGAGCTCGTCTAGTGAGGCGGTGGACACTGATGACCCGCCTGGGGGATAGGCCCCACACTTACACCACTGGCATGGTTGGTGAGATCTTGGG
The DNA here is from genome assembly GCF_041138505.1 of Cibotium barometz. Lineage (NCBI taxonomy): Eukaryota > Viridiplantae > Streptophyta > Polypodiopsida > Cyatheales > Cibotiaceae > Cibotium > Cibotium barometz. The sequence continues at coordinate 13,501,917 of NC_141080.1, read as the reverse complement.
TGATATGCGGCCAGTGGGATGACAGGCTGTGTGACAGCCATTCTAGAGACTGGCACAGTTATAGCGCCAGCTCATTTAGTTGGGTTCACACTATAGAGAACCCGTGTATGTATTTGGTTGAGTACCTTTCATATTGTGGGTACTCTTATCTTGCATATGGGGTGTTGAGTGTTGAGTGAAGAAGAAGAAGATTTTCAGCCTCTCACCTTGTGTGTTCTCTATTAGGGTTTTGTGAGTGTGTGTGTGCTTGCAAGAGCTCAAGCTCTCTTCCCCCCTGCATCTTTTCATGGTATCAGAGCCTGGTTCATGCTAAGGGCTGAGCTGCAAGCAAGAGAACCACAGGAAGCGGTACGAGGGTAAGAGCTTCAACTACTCTTCCCTATTTGTCTTGGTGAATACACCCTTGTCGGGAGCTCTACGGGAGGCACCGGCAACGATCTCTGATTGAGGAGCTTTCTTCGCGGAAGTAAAGCTATAGGGCAACTATACTATCCTATCGGACTAAATTTTCTGGGCCGAAAACGCATTTCGGGCGCGTCTGGACCTCCGTTTTTCAGAAAGTAGGCGATTTCGAGCACTGCGGGTAAGTCATCGATTCTCTGCAGAACTCTGTTTTAAGAACTGCAGGAAGACAGATTGACTGTGCAGACACTGTGGGTGCTGCAAGAGGTCAACAGTTGCCATTGGGTGTATGTATGCACATTGAAGTCACTGGTTGTGACATTTGAGAGTTCAACAGTACCGCTGTGCAGAAAATACAGCAGTTTGTGCAGAAAAACCAGAGTGCAGTTTCTGGTAAAATTGTGTGTTTGGCAAGATGTCAAATGATGGGATAACTCAGATTGTGGGTGAGAAGCTTGATAAGAATAACTTCCATGCTTGGAGGTTCAGGTTGACGAGTTTCCTAATGGGAAAAGGCTATTGGGACTACATAGAAGGTGAGCATGGAGAGGCACCGGAGATACCAGACATAAATCCGACTGCTGCAGATGTGAAAGAGTTTAACGACTGGAACCAAGGAGCCCGGAAGGTTATGTATTGGCTTTCCATCAGTATACAGGACACCATGATTGGGCACATTCAGGATGCCAAGTTCCCCAAGGAGGCGTGGGACACCTTGGTAAAGCTCTATGAAACAAAAACCAAGGCACGTAAGATACAGTTGAAGAATGAACTTCATACTGTGGAGAAAAAGAGCATGTCTGTGAATGACTATGCACTGAAGATAAAGGGTATTGTGGAATCCCTTGCATCTATTGGTGTGTCAGTAGATGATGATGACAAGGTGGAAGTCTGTCTACGTGGTCTCGGGCCACAATACAAGGCGTTCAAGACGTCTATTCAGACTCGGGAAAACATTCCCAGCTTTACAGATTTGGTGTCTATGCTGATTATCGAAGAGAAGAGCTTGGGTGAAGACCAACAGTCTTCACAAAGCAAAAACAGTTCAGAGCAACAGGCCTTCTACACGAGTTCAAGAAGAGGAAGAGGTAGAGGAGGCTGTGGACGTGGTCAAGGAGGTGGCCGAACAGGTAATCAGAATTATGGCCAGCAGCAGCAACAACAACAGTCCCAGAATACACAACAACAACTACAACACACAGGTGGAAGAGGCAGATTCAGAGGCAGGGGGAGTCAAAGAGGCCATGGAAATTGGCAAAGGCAGTAAATGATGCACGAGAATGCTATTACTGTGGTAAGCCTGGACATGTGCAGGCAAAATGTTATAAAAAGCAGGCTGACATGCAAAATGGGAAAGTGCAGCAAAACAACTATGCATCCTCAAGCAGAAATAATGAGGATAATGAAAGGTTGTTTGTTATGCAGCATGTCGTGAATGCCATGTCTGAAAATGTTGAAGCAGCACAAAAAGATGATGTGTGGTATGTGGATTCAGGTGCTTCGAACCACATGACAAGTCATGGGGAGTGGTTCAAGGAGATGAAAAACCCGGAAAGACCAGGTTTTGTGGAAACAAGGGATGACACTACTCATCCAATTGCCCATGTTGGAGATGTGCCATTGTCTATGCAGGATGGCAAAGTGAAGTACCTTGCAGATGTACTTCACATTCCGAACATAACAAAGAATCTGGTTTCAGTTGGCCAGATGATTGAGCAGGGTTTGCAGGTTCGGTTTAACCCTGATGGTTGTTATGTTGAAGACTTTAAAGACAAGTGCAGGTTGGTTGCAAAAGGCAATAGAGTGGGCAGAATGTTTGCGTTGGATGTAGACATGCCTGAGATGAGTGCTGCGATGTTTGCAAATGGTTCAGGGATTGTTGCAGACACAGACATTTGGCATAAAAGGATTGGACATGTGAATGTGCAGAGATTGAAGTCTATGCAGACTAAAGGAATTATGACAGGGCTGCCAAAATTTAAAGTGGAAGGTATGCAGAAAATATGTGAAGCATGCCAATTTGGGAAGCAAACAAAGCATGTGTTTCCACGTAATAGATATGTAAGCAGAAATGCACTAGATGTTGTGCATTCAGATGTATGGGGTCCTACGAAGACCATATCTATGGGAGGCTGCAGGTATTATGTGACTTTCATTGATGATCACACAAGGAAAGTGTGGGTATATTTCATGAAGGAGAAGAGTGAGGTGTTCACTCACTTTCAGAATTTCAGAGTTTTGGTTGAAAAGCAAACAGGGAAATATGTAAAGTGCCTAAGGTCAGATGGAGGGAAATATGTAAAGTGCCTAAGGTCAGATGGAGGGGGAGAATACTTTTCCAATGAATTCTCTGAATTTTTGAAGAAGAATGGTATTCGGAGACAGTTTACATGCAGATACACTCCGCAGCAAAATGGAGTTGCTGAGCAGAAAAATAGGCACATTGCTGAGATTGCGCGAGCATTGATGGAAGAGAAGAATATGCCGCATAGCTATTGGGCTGAGGCTGTTTCTACAGCAGTATACATCATGAACAGGACTCCACAACTGCAGCTATACATGATGTAACTCCAGAGGAGAGGTTTACTGGCAGAAAACCAGATTTGTCTCATCTGAAAGTCTTTGGATGCATTGCATATGTGCATGTGCCAGATGAGCTGAGAACTAAGCTGGATCCAAAAGATAAAAAATGTGTGTTTATTGGATATTCCCTTGAGCAAAAGGGATACAGGTGTTATAATCCTGCTACACGTGAGTTGAGGGTAAGCAGGGATGTTGTCTTTGATGAGATGAGCAGCTGGTATGCTGCTGAAAAAGAAGCTGTTGGGGCTTATGTGAGTGGAAGTGTGGTTGCACAGAATGCAGGTCAGCAATCACAGTCTTTGAGTGGACCAGGAGAGTCCTCATCTAGTGGGCCTGTTGATAGACCATGGAGTGGCAGGCTGCGTGATAATACCAGTCCTGCAAATGTGATTAGTACATCACGTAAAGGAAAAGAGAAAGTGGTTGAGCCCCTTGGTATGCCTGACATTTCTGCAGGGCATTCTCATGTTGATGGAGAGTCTAGTGGCTCAGATATGAGCCTTGATGAGGAGCTTGGGATCCCAGCTATGAGAACACCTGGTGTAAAGAAGGCTATGGAAGCCATGAATGAAAAGCTGCGAAGATCTGGGAGAGTGAAAAATCCTGTGCAGAGATTTACCTATGATGGTTATATAGCACATCACTATGCATATATGGCAAAGGTTGTGCAGGTTGTTGAGCCCACATGCATTGATGAGGCTGTTGGAAATGTGTGTTGGGAGAAAGCTATGGATGAGGAGATGGATGCACTATATGGAAATGAGACTTGGGATTTAGTGCAATTGCCTGAAGGCAAGAAAGCCATTGGATGCAAGTGGGTGTACAAAGTAAAACATAACAGTGATGGAAGCATAAACAGGTACAAGGCTAGATTGGTAGCCAAAGGATATGCGCAGACATATGGCATTGATTATGAGGAAACTTTCAGCCCAGTTGCCAAGATGGCAACAGTGAGAGTTGTGATAGCTGTGGCTACGTCAAAACAATGGTCTTTACATCAGATGGATGTAAAGAATGCATTCTTGCATGGGGATTTGCAAGAAGAGGTGTATATGTTGCAGCCACCTGGTCATGAGGATGTGAGTCACCTCGAGCATGTTTGCAGGTTGAAGAAAGCCTTGTATGGCTTAAAGCAAGCACCAAGAGCATGGTCTGACAAGATTTCTGAATATCTTATCACTATTGGCTTTCATGTAGCCAATGCAAATTTCTCGCTGTATGTGAGGCATGGTGATAGAGGAGTTGTGCTTGTTGTCATCTATGTAGACTTGATCATTACGGGGGACCATGATGTAGAGATCTTTGATGTAAAGATCCTGCTTAGACAAAAGTTTGAGATGAAGGATCTGGGGGAGCTCAGATATTTCTTGAGCATTGAGGTGATTAGGTCACCACATGGTATTGGATTACTGCAGAGACAGTATGGCTTGGACATGTTGTCCAAGTATGGTATGATAGGCTGTAAGCCTATTTCCGTGCCACTGGATCAGAATGGCAAGTTGAGTGCCGATTCAAGAGAGATCTTGGAGGATCCTACTATGTATAGGCGCATAGTAGGAAGTCTGATTTACATGACGATCACCAGACCAGATTTGAGCTATGCTGTTGGGTTGGTGAGTCAGTTTATGCAAGTTCCACGGAAACCGCATTTGGATGCAGTGAGACGCATACTGAGGTATGTGAGGTCTACTTTGCATACTGAGGTATGTGAGGTCTACTTTGCATTGTGGACTATTCTATGAGACTGGGACAGAGATATGTGTACATGGGTACACAAATGCTGATTGGGCTAGTAGTATCTCAGATAGAAGATCTACTAGTGGATTCATGTTTTCTTTGGGGAGTGCTGCTGTGACTTGGAGCAGCAAGAAGCAGCCTACGGTTGCTCTATCAAGTACAGAGGCCGAGTACAGAGGAGCTGCTATGGCAACATGTGAGGTAGCTTGGTTGAGAAAGCTACTTGGAGATTTGGGTCTATCAGTGGATAGACAAGTTGTCATTTTCTGTGACAACATTAGTAGTATACAGTTGGCCAGGAACCCAGTCTTTCATGCTCGCATGAAGCATATAGAGGTCCACTACCATTTCGTCAGAGAGAAGGTCTTGGCAGGAGACCTTGACCTTGTTTATGTCAGCACAGAGGATCAGGTAGCTGACATCTCCACCAAAGCATTGGGTACAGAGAAGCTCCGCAGATTCAGGGCTTCGCTTGGTGTACATGAGATGGAGTTGAGCTCGAGGGGGAGTGTTGAGATATCGAGCTCGTCTAGTGAGGCGGTGGACACTGATGACCCACCTAGGGGATAGGCCCCACACTTACACCACTGGCATGGTTGGTGAGATCTTGGGTGATATGCGGCCAGTGGGATGACAGGCTGTGTGACAGCCATTCTAGAGACTGGCACAGTTATAGCGCCAGCTCATTTAGTTGGGTTCACACTATAGAGAACCCGTGTATGTATTTGGTTGAGTACCTTTCATATTGTGGGTACTCTTATCTTGTATATGGGGTGTTGAGTGTTGAGTGAAGAAGAAGAAGATTTTCAGCCTCTCACCTTGTGTGTTCTCTATTAGGGTTTTGTGAGTGTGTGTGTGCTTGCAAGAGCTCAAGCTCTCTTCCCCCCTGCATCTTTTCACATTTGAAGGTTTGTTGTTGTTGTCCTTCCGAGTACCTCCTTTAGTCATATCTTTCCCGTTTTCCATCCTGGATTTATCAAAAGTACTAGAAGGAAAATAAGATTTAGTAGATTTTGTAAAAGATATATCCTGCATCTTGAAATATCTAGATATAGTTGTTTTACATTTGAAATTGAAGACAAGGTCCATAGCAATGCTATCATGTGGATGAAACATGTTAACGTCAGCCCTAATGTAGACTTAAGTCCCGCTTTCTGCGTTACTCTTTTTCCTTGACTTTTTCAATTACTTGAACTTGTAAAAGAATATCCCAAAATTTGTCACAATATAAGCTTGGACATTCTCTTTATCAATCTGGCATAGAGTGTCCCATCGTTGACGTGCTTTAGCTTTGTACTGCGATGGTAGAAATAGTTTCTTTAAGAGTTTCTGAAACTCCTTTCATGTTGAAGGTCGATATTTACCTTGCTTAATCATGTTCCACCATAAAGCTACACTTTTGATCAAATGATTCGTAGAGAAATAGTCATCTAGTTGGCTAATCCATGCAATGAGAACTCGTGCATCCTTCTTGCCATCATAATTTTGGAAAGTCAATGCCTTGATTCGTGAGTCTTTCTTAGAATTTTAAGCACGCAATTTAGCTTTAACAATGCATCTAACATGATCACTTTTCTCCTCATCTAAATTGGAAGAATTAGAAGCATCGGGTTTGCATTTGGTATGCTTGACTTGATGCTCTAATTTGCGTCGGAGTTCTTGTTGACTAGCAATTTATTTTTGAAGTGCTAAGATTTGTTCTTGTACCGTGGGCGAAATGGGTAAAGTAGCCATTGCAAATAAATAAAGACGGAGAATTTAGCCTTTGAATTAGTCACGAAATGATTGGCTTGATTTCATCCTTTAAAAATTTTGAGAAAGTAAAAATTTTCTTAATGTCGAAAATTTTTATAGAGCCAGAGACTTCCAAAGAAAAGGAAGTTCCTTACGGAATTTCTCTTTCTCCTTAAGATATTGCCGAGATGCGCCGTAAAAGGAGAAGAGATTTTGAGCTGTAAAGTTTTGTATTATAAAGCTTAAAAGTTACAAAGCTTGAACTTTAGTCAAACTTTATTAACCAAGCTTTTAGATAAATATTTTTTCCCCTTTTTCTTTTCTCCTCTTCTCTGGAAAAAAAAGAATCCGTGCAGCGCATAAAATGGTGTTTTAATAAGCTTATAAAGCTTATTCAACAAAGCTTTACAAAGCTTTGTAAAGCTTGTTGTTCTCTTTTTTTTTTGCTTATATTAAGCTTTTAAAAGCTTTGGGTCAACTCAACCTCCTCCTCGGAGTAATCCGCGGAGCGAAACCCACTACAGCTTAATTGAAGAAGAAGAAAAAATCTTGGAAGCTCTTTGCCAATCACGTCGCGGTGGAGAGAAAAGAAAGGAAGGAAAATAGAAATTTAATTAACTAAGCTTCATTTTTCTAAAACGTTCCAGTATATTCTCACAAATTGATTTATGGAGATACAAGCACCCTCCATTATAGATTTCTCCCTCCGGCATGGTTTAGCAATCCAAAAGCTAGCTGGATTCCCTATCAATTATAGATTTCATCCATAAAGATGGATCAGGATGAGGTTAAGAATCTAGGAAAACTGCTTTTCAAGTATAAACTGGTTTCATGGTTTTATGCAAAGTGGTTTGCCATCCTCCTCTTAACCTTTGGTTTTTGCCCTTTGGCTAATAGAAGCAACCCTTCAAAAACCTTTGAATTTAGCTTTTTACCACTCAATTTTTATCCCCATCTCTCTAGATCTAGCTCTAGCTCTGATACCACTGTCACGGATCTAAAACTTTAGGGAGATAGAATTTAAATAAATTTGCAAGAATTGATATAAATTCAAACAATTCATCAAACACCACATGATCAATATATTCAAAAACAAATAAAAATTCTTAGATCACAAAAGCACAACTCCAAGATTGGGTGCAATCATCCCCCCTCATGTAGAATGACTCTTATAATATATCCATGAAGTACATCACTTAGGAATTAATCCTAACCTACTACCACACGCTCTTGAGCAGGAATCGATAAAGTATTCCAACCATGAGATGCGCCCGTCCAAGTTGTAGATTTGGACACCATTGCTTCGTATCTTAAATGAATGACCTTTTGGTGTATCAACCTTGACTTCTTGATATAAGATAATGGAAAAAGTAGCCCGAATATGGTTCACAATCGTTTTCACACCGTTTTGGGCAATTTTTAGTGCTTTAAGGATCGTTTTTTGCCTTGATTTTCGGGTTGAATTTTGAGGCTGCTGCTTGGAGGCCAAAACGATCGATTTTGACCTCGGACAGTCGAGACCAATTTCGAAGAGCTCGATGTTGGCTTTCCACCAATGAGCACTAGATCGCCTTCATCGGATTCACGGTTTAGGAGATACATGCCTCCAAACATGGCTGTTTTCCAGAGTCTTCTTTTTCTTTCTCTTTTTTTTTGGCCAACCAACGGACCCCTTTCATGACGTGAACTAGCAGGGTGTAGTTCACGACATGAAACAGACTTCACGGATTTTATCAAATTTGATTTTCTTTTTTGGCGCGAGGATTATTTCATGCCATGAGACGCTTAAGGGTTTCACGTCCAGAACTTAAGGCATGAGACGAACTTCCCAGAATTCATTAAATTTGAAAAAAACAATTGTGCATAAGGCCTTAAGGCATGAGACCCTTAAGGCATGAGACGCTTAAGGCGTGAACAATTTTTTTTTCTTTTACCGACGGACCCCCTTTCATGTCATGAAACAGCAAGGCGCAGTTCACGTCATAAAACTAACTTCATGAAAAGATTTTTTTTTTTTGCCACGTGAGGCCTTAAGGTGTGAGACGCCTACGACGTGAAACGTTGATTTTTTTCTTTGCGCGTGAGGTGAGATGCTTAAGGCGTGAGACCCTTAAGGCATCAGACGCTTAAGGCATGAGCCTTTTATTATTATTATTATTTTTGCGCGTGAGGCCTTAAGGCATGAGACCCTTAAGGCGTGAGCCGTTTTTTTTTGTCTAGAGGAAAATTTAAACTTCCTTGTTTGGGGAAATTTTTTGAAGGATTAAGCTACTCCTAATGCTTGCTATCACTCTAATGCATACAATTCCAACAAAAAAAACACACAAATTAAGCTAAAATTAATCATCCTAGCTCTATGTTGAACTCTGAAGAGAGCTAAAATCCATTAAAAGTTACATACTATTACATTATTTGATGCAATAGATGCAAACTAAGCCTAATTAACTCTATGTGCAAGCCCTAGGAACATTAAAACCCACATTAACAACAACAAAAATAACAAATTAAGCTAAAAACATTCTTTACAAAACAAAAAAGAGAGCTATTTCTTACAAAATCGCACACAAATCTCCATCAAATCCATATCTTTTTCATGGGAAACCATTAATCAAGACAGTAGGCAATGGGTAATGCGTAGATTAGAGAAAAACAATGGAAAAAGTAAAGGGATGGCTCCCCGTCGCAGCGGTGCCAACAATGTTGATGGCTCATCCTAACCCTCCTTGAAACACATCCAAGAGATTACCTGGTAAACTGTAACTGTCGTGAGGATCTTTCCAATGGCCGAGCTCATAACCCTTGAGATCTCCAAGCTCTACAACTCCTTGAGGAGCAATTCCATCGTGTCTCCCGCGAGCATTGTCACATTGCTGCATTGCACTACGTGTACTCGTCCCTCCTCTTACCTCACATCACTCACACACACTCACTAGCATGCATTAGAAAGAGAGATTAGCAAGAGGATTAGCAAGAGCAAGACTCTATTGCATAATGGGAGAGTATATTGTATTATGAGAGAAATTCACTTATATACATGACCATAAGTGTTCACACTCACTAAAACTGTGGCTAGCCAAGCACTTTAGGCTCATAAGAGACCTAATGCTATTACAATGACTATTCTCATAATATATCCATGAAGTACATCACTTAGGACGTCATCCTGACTTACTACCACACGCTCTTGAAGCGGGAATCGCCATAAGGATTCCGTCAAACCATTACTACGGACACCCGTCCAAGTTGCAGATTTGGACACCATTGCTTCATATCTTGAATGTATGACTTTTTGGTGTATCTATCTTGACTCCTTGATGTAAGATAATAGAAAAAGTAGCCCGAATATGATCCATAATCGTTTTCCCACTATTTTGGGTGATTTTTAGTGCTTTAAGGACCATTTTTGCCTCGATTTTTGGGTCAAATTTTGAGGCTGCTCGTCAGAGGCCAAAATGATCGATTTTGACTGAACGGTCAAGACCAATTTCGAAGAGCTCGATGTTAGCTTTTTGATGAGCACTAGAGCACCTACATCAGATTCACGGTTTAGGAGATGTAGGCCTCCAAACAGGGTTGTTTCCAGAGTCCTTTTTTTTTCTTGCTGGACGGATCCCTTTCCACGATGTGAACTAGTAGGGTGTAGTTCACGACGTGAAACAAACTTCACAGATTTTATCTAATTTTATTTTTTTTTCTTTTTTTTGAAGCGGGGACTGTTTCGCGCCTTAAGACGTGAGACGGACTTCACGGAATTTATTAAATTTTAAAAAAAATTATGCCGACGGACCCCCTTGCACGTCGTAAAATAGCAAGACACAATTCACGTCGTGAAACTGACTTCATGATAAGAATTTTTATTTTTTTTACCGTGTGAGGTCTTAAGGCGCGAGACGCCTAAGACGTGAACCGTAAATTTTTTCTTTTTGGCGTTTGAGGTGAGATGCTTAAGGCATGATACCCTTAAGGTGTGATAGGCGTGAGATGCTTAAGGTGTGAGTCTTTTTTTTTCGCATGAGGTCTTAAGGCGTGAGACCCTTAAGGCGTGAGCCTTTTTTTTTTAAATCTAGAGGGAAATCGAATTTCCTTGCTTGGGGGGGTTCTTATTTTTAAATTAGGAATATATTCACATTTTTCAAAAAAGGCAAGTGGGAATCAAAAAAGTCAACCGTTTTATGACACATCCTTACATCCTTCATAAATGACCCCCAAAATGGACAATTCAACAACTCATTGGCATCTTCTCATTCAATGCTCATTAGCCGTAATGAGTTATATGAAAAAGTGTTTAGGAATTAATCAAAGATTAATCTTTCCCTCTTTTAGACTAATCAAGGACTCTAATTAACAACTAATCACTAATTAATTCATGTAATTGAGCACATCATTAGATAGAGCAAAGAATTGCTAAGCAATGTGCATCAACTAATGTTTAAATTAATCTATACTTGGAGATTAATTATATTCTTAATTAATGTCACTTTTCTTAAGGTAAAATTAAGCAAAGGAGAGCCAAATTCCTCCAATTAATGTAAATAGGTGTTTTGATGCATCTAGTTGCTCTCAAAACACTCATAAACACTAATTTCGACTACTTACATACCAAATTAGACCCCAAAAAAACATATTTTTTAATCTTTTTACCTCTTGAAGTGGATTAATTACTCTTAATAACAAAAAACTAGTAAATTAAGAGAAATTTTTTGAAGGATTATGCTACTCCTAATGCTTGCTGACACTCTAATACATACAATTCAAACAAAAAAATGCATAAATTAAGCTAGAGCTAAAATCCACAATTGCATACTATTTCATGATTTGATGCAATGGATGCAAACTAAGCCTAATACACTCTATGTGCAAGCCCTAAGAACATTAAAAACCACATTAATAACAATAAAAACAACAAATTAAGCTAAAAATATCCTTTACAAAACAAAAAAAGATAGCTATTTCTTACAAAATCGCACACAAACCTCCATCAAATCCATATCTTTTTCATGGGAAACCATTAATCAAGACAATAAGCAATGGGTAATGCGTAGATTAGAGAAAAATGATGGAAAAAGTCAAGGGATGGCTCCCCGACAGCAGCGCCAAAAATGTTATGGCTCACCCTAACCCTCCTTGAAACACATCCAACAAGAGATTACTTGGTGAACCGCAACTGTTTCGTGAGGATCTTTCCAATGGCCGAGCTTGTAACCCTTGAGGTCTCCAAGCTCTACAACTCCTTGAGAAGAAATTCCACCGCGTCTCCTGCACGAGCGTTTTCACACCGCCGCGTTATAGTACGTGTACTCGTCCCTCTTCTCACCTCACACACACTCACTAGCATGCATTAGAAAGAGATATTAGCAAGAGGATTAGCAAGAGCAAGACTCTATTGCACAATGGGAGAGTATATTGTATTATGTGAGAAATTCACTTATATACATGGTCATAATAAGTGTTCACACTCACTTAAAATGTGGCCAGCCAAGCACTTTAGGCTCATAAGAGGCCTAATGCTATTACAATGACTACTCTCATAATATATCCATAATGTACATCACTTAGAAATTCATCCTAACTTACTACCACACGCTCTTGAAGCGTTAATCGCCATATGTATTCCGTCAAACCATTACGGGCGCCCGTCCAAGTTGTAGATTTGAACACCATTACTTCATATCTTGAATGTATGACCTTTTGGTGTATCTACCTTGACTCCATGATGTAAGGTAATGGGGGTAGATCTTGTTAACCCTAGGAATGGGTTAACAGCGGGCCAATCAAAGATCTTGGACCCTATCCTAACTCACAGCTTTCACATGGTTCTTTGTGATGGCTTTCCCTTGTCTTGAACTACCCAAACTATTGTTTCCATTGGTTAAGTAGGAGAGACATTGATAGAAAGCCATAAGCGAGGCATGGTTCAACAGAAACTACTCAACCTTATTTGGGGATGTTGGAGTGGTGGAAAGTTTGATGATGGCAATGGCAAGTGTAGTCTTCCATGGCTTTATTTGTGTTGCAAACAAAAAGGGCTTAAACTCACACAAGGTTACTCGTAAAGGATACACTACACCAAGGTTGTTATCCTTTCACACACAAAGGTTTATAACCTTATGACATCATAAAGGAGCTTATGAATTCACAGGATTGATCACACACAAAGGTTTTGTTTCCCTTCACACAAAAAGGTTTGAGAACCCTTATATCATTAGGGTATTACAACAACAGGGGAAATAACCAAATGCAATGTTCACAAAGGTAGTGCTTGAAATCAGCACCTAGATCTTCCATCGCCTTGTAGCCATGGCTAATAAGGCATGGCTTATGGTGATATCTATGGCACCCAACACCATAAGCCATGGCTCCATGGCATTCAATCTTGCGCTATGAGCATGATTGAATGCCATGGATATCACCATAAGCCATGGCTTATAACCCTCCCACATACCTTTAGGGTGTAAAACTAAAGACCTTATTCACAAGTCACTCTAGTACTACTTAAAATGAAAGTAGAACCGGCACACAAAGAGGAGATATGATGCACACAAGATATTGGCTAAAAGATTTAGAAGTTTATAGTGTTGGTATAGACATTGCTATAGTGGTCGTTTTATAATCATCCAAATTTCTAATATTTATTCTGATTAACATAATCTACCCTTCTGTTGTCAAGAGCTAGGCATGAGCTCATGCTTGCATAGGCTCCCACTATAAGCTATTATTATGCCAATAGATCATGCATAGAGATCATGCCTAAACATGCAAAACAATCTCTTATATAGAGAGGTCATGTAGAAGCTCATGAGACAAAAGCATAGAGCTTATGCATAAACACCCAAAATATACCATTTTATAAAGAGCTCATGTAGAAGCTTATAAAATATACCATTTTATAAAGAGCTCATGTAGAAGCTTAGAACAAAAAAATACTAACTCTCCCCATAAGGCATTAACCTTTCACCTATGTTGTTGACAGATATTTCAAGAGCTCTTGGCATGTATAAGCTCCTAATATTAGATAAAAGCTCATACATAAGTTGCTTATGTTAAAATCTTCAATAATAATCCAAAAGCTTATGGGTTCTTTTTCATAATCCCCCAACTTTCACCATAAGCCATATATTGATATCTCATGCATAAACTCCTAGTTTATGCCCTTGTACATGAGATACTGGCATGAGCTTATGCATGAGCTCCTAGAATAAGCTGGCCTCATTTAAAGAGCTAATCCAAGGTCTTACACTAGGAGCTAACTTAAGAGATCATTCCCTAATGTGTTACAATATGAGCTTAAGATTTTTTGCCTATGTAGGGATTCACCTTCACGGCCATCTAGCCTCGAACTTGTATGTGAGTTGATTATTGTCCATGGCTAATTGCGATATCCATGGCACCCAAAACCATAAGCCATGGCTTATGGTGTTGGGTGCCATGGAGTGGTCAAGCACTATAAATGTGACACCATGTATATAAGACATTTTCAATAATGAGAAAACACATAATCTCATTATCATAATTGAGTTTGAATTATTGCCTTCTTGAGATCTTACGCTAATAGCTTTCATGTTTGCTTCTCTCTTTTGTTTTACATGCTTGCTTGTGGATTGTGGTGTGTACATTGAGGTGTTTACTTACTTGCATCTATCTCCTTCTTCGTCTCTCTCACCCTCTTTGCATGCACATAGGCATTAAGGTAGAGATTGATCTCTCCATAGATTCTTCCCTCTTTCCTCCTCACCCTCTCAAGGAACACTAATGGAGTGACACCACTAATGGAAAGGTTGATGCCCCTGGATTGCTCATAAGAAGGGGTTGGCAAAAAGCGATTAGTATTGACCCTTGCATTTTTCATTATGTCCCATCATGCAAGGCATCGAGAGTTCACTATTTTGGAATTGTGGTGAAAACTATAAAACTCTGGTGAAAACCAGGTAACTCTTATTGATTGCTAGGCCTTTAATTGCCTTGTTTCCCATAGTGTTTAGATTCTTCACTACTACAAATTTTAGTTTCTTATTTAAAAAAGATGTAGGGATTTCACTTTACCAAGGAGAAAATAATTGTGTCTCATTCTCCCTATTGTTTACCACCTTAAAGGTAAATAATTTAGGGGCTAGATAGCAAGTGCAAAAAATGCCTAGTGTCCACCAACGCCTATTGTTTACCACCTTAATAGTAGGTAATAATTTAGGGGCTAGAAAATGCCTAGTGTCCAATGCCTGATTCCATCTATATGGTGACAACTATTTACAAAAAAACTAGATTCATGATCCATGGATGCAAGAAAAACCAACCATATACTTGCTCGCAATTTTATTGCAATCTTGGAGCGTCGAATCAGTCTCCTTCATCAATGCCGCCATGTTAAAATGAGAAAAAATGTATATTTGGGCCCAAATCCACCCCCGACCATGGAAAGAGTACATAGGCATGGTTGTCTAGGCTTTCCATACATTTGTGGTAGGTTTTCTCATTTCCTACCTAAGAAGACCGTAGAGTGTTTATCAACTATAGGAAGCTTAATGCCCAAACAATAAAAGATCCTTTTACTCTACCCTCTTCAATACTATGGTAGATGGGGTAGCAAGACATTATATGTATATTTTTATGGGTGAGTATGATTGAGAGTTAATGGAGTGTTTATGATGAAAAGCTTCTTAGAGTCATTACATAAGTCCATGGTGATCTTTAGAGTCATTACATAAGTCCATGGTGATCTTTATGTACTATTTCACAAGCTATTTAAAGAGTAAACAACACTTGGGCTATCTTAGGAGGAGTGTTAGAAGGATCTTGGTGATTTTTTTGGGTGATTTCACAACCTATTCAAAGATTAAAGAAGGATCTTGGTAATCTATGATTTCACAATCTATTAAAAGATTAAAGAACACTTGGGCTATCTTAGAAGGATCTTCCAAAGATGCCGAGATATGAGAATCTCATTTAACACATTCAAGTGTGTGCTCTATGTGTTCAAGGGAGATATGTTATGACATATCATTTTGGAGAAAGGCATATTCATAGATCCCAAAATAAGATTAAAGTCAGAGAGAAAATGTCACCCCTACTAATCTCACTCGTGTATGTCATTTATATGCTACACGAGTTTTCATAGAAGGGTTTATTCACAACTTCCCTAAGAAAATATAGCCACACCTCTATAAAATATTTATAATTACAATGTTCTCGTCAAAGTAAGGCAATAAATTAAAAATATCTATCATGAAAGTTATTCAAGGCTCTATCTCACCTAATAAAATTTGAACACCATAATTAGAAGTTAAAGCTATGATGACGTGATCTCAAGATAAAATTTAAGTTTGTCAAATTAAAGAAATTATAGATAACTTTCAATAAATGTTATTTTATGCTAAATATGCTTCTAGCTCTTAAACATTAATGCAATTAGATTTATGAGTATGTAATATAATTATATACTGTCTCAAATACTTTTTCTTTAATTGAGAGTTCTGCAAACAACCAAATTTGGATATTCTTACACACAAACCATGCTCAACATGTCCAAACCATTCAATTTGAGTACAACCGAATTCCAACATTATTTATGCAAGTTATGAGCTACTCAACTTTTGCCTCCTGTGTCAACAGGTGAGCGCTCACATTTTGACCCATACGATGCCTTTACTAGGAATCATAGACCTCCTCCTTCATGTGCAAATTTGATGGCTTTTGACCCTGAGACAACAAACCATTGAAATATGTAGATCCACAAAGTATCCAAAAGTATAAATATTAGACATTGTCTGGCGCAACACTCCATTGCAGTGTCCAAGATCTATGCAGCAGCCAACATGTTCTATTGATATCTTCAATAGGTGGATATTAGGTGTTATGCTGATATCTACAATAGGGGGATCACTGTCACGATTGTGTTATGCTGATATCTGCAACAGGGTGGATTACTATCATGGAGGAGTATGCAATTGTAGCTGCTAAAGCTCTTAGGTGTCTAGAGATGACTTTACAGGTTTATTGTGCAAGCTATGGTGGTGGGAATAAGAAGTTGAGAAACACTAGTTTTACAACCCCAACTTTAAGTGTACACCTTTATGGTGGCAATAAGAATTTGGGAAATACTTGTTATGAACCCAACTTTAAATTAACACCTTTTATGGGGCAATCAACTTGAAGAACACAAAAGGGGGGAGCTTTCATTAACATTACCAAGATTCTACCCATCACCATAGTCAATGTAAATTAATTCATTACTCTTTGACAAAGGAAATCCACATGCTTTCTACAGTAAAGTTTATAAAGTAATCCATAACCAAATGAATAGATAGCCTACTAGAGGGTTTACCCCAAAAGTGCATTATATGCAATACATGTGTATGAGTGTGTCACCCTTTATCGAAAAATAGGGAAAAATATATGTGCTCTGTATATGAGTATTGAAAATTATGTATACATGTGCACATATACTCTTATGTATACTAGAGTGGTGATATCAAATAAGACTCCCCCTTGAGAAAAATAGCTAGATATATGTATAAATTGAAAAGGTATGCATATTGACAGTACCAAATAGAGTCCCTTAGACAAAAATAGCTAGATATCTGGATAAGAGTGGTATTAGACATAGTATGTACATATACCCATATGTAGGTATAGAGTGGTAGCTTGTACATACATACATACTAAGTATGTATGTACATATACCCATACAAATAGAGTGGTAGTTTGTACATACTATGCATGTATGTATATACTATGTATAATAGAGTAGTAGTATCAAATAGAGTCCCTTACACAAAAATAGCTAGATCATATGTGTATATGTTGAAAGCTTGTACATATACCCATATGGGCACCTAAATCCTACACACTAATCAGCTAATCCTTTTTTTTCTTATATAACAATTGTGCCTCCAACCATTGTGAAGGCCACACCTCCATAAAACAGCCATGGAGATGCCACACACAAAATCTTTAGTGTTACAAAGCCTGTATACACACCGGGTGCTTGGCACCTCTCATGAGTAGACCAGGCTAATGTTGGGGCTTTGTTCATTACCATCCTTGGCCCTTCGTACCGACTCTAGAATGCTTGTAGCCACATCATTAATATCACCTTAATGTAGAGTCCTACACATCAACGAGTCAAAATCTAGTTTCTCAACATGAGAATTTGTGGTCAACCCCTCCCTCCTCATCTCGAGCCTCTTCAACTACTCGAAATCAAGCTAGATGAAAAAAGAAGGGAGATCAAGTCACTTACTCAAAATGACGACCGAGTAGAGTAGTAGCAGAGTAGTAATGATGGGTGACATGGTCCTGCATGTGTGCTAGTATGCCCAAGTCAACCTTCTAAATAAGGGGGAGTGTTAGAACATGCAGCATCGTGTAGTGCCTTTGCAAGAAAAATGTGAGGGGCATGCGGCTAATAGATACAATGGAAAAAGGGTGTGAGGCAACGTAGATAATCAAGAAGCAGTTGCACATTATTTATCCAAAGAGGCCTTTTGACGACAATTGGGCGAATGCTTGTGATGGGCGCAACACAGTCCTGTGTGTGAGCTAGTACGTTGTTTTCATTTTTTCACAGATACAAGGGAGGTAAATGGGCAAGGTAAAGAGAGAATCAGTTTTAAAAGGTTCTAAGGGTCCCAAATCGTGGCTACACCACTAGGCATGAACTAGGGCATTACTCTGTATCATGGTCTCCATATGCTAAGAATCACTTGCAAATCATGGTTACTCCATATATGCTAAGAATCACTTGCAAATCATGGTTACTCCATATATGCTAAGAATCACTTGAAAATCACAGTTCTTGAATCCATACCTCAAAATCTTCATCAGGAATCCTCTGCAAAGTCACTCCCACCTTCATTTTTATACTTTGTGGTTCTCGTGTTTCATCCAGAAGTACCAACATTTGTAAGAAGATATCCTCTAAACCTTGGATAACATCCCAAAACAATATCCATTTTTGCTCACAATCTAGATTCTAAGCTCATCAATATACTCTCAGACCGCTGTCTTGATGTCCATGATCTGCGCCCACATCACAGTCGAGTTTTGCCAGACACGCTCTTTAGCTATAAGGTGTTGGCGGCCCATCTATGCCACCACGGCCTGTTTGAATTGCCGTGTGTATTAACGGAGTCGTAGAAGCTCCCAATGTGAAGATCATGACTATCATATTCCTGCACTAGTGGCTAGTCAGTAGAGGTTACCTTTGATGTTGTCCGTGAAATTCATAGTCTACACTACCCAACCGTGAACCCTGGTGCTGCCCATAACCGTTATGATCCTTGGCTCCAAGTCACTGCCAACTGTGGCCCGATCCTACTGAGCCTTCTACTGAGTCTCTTGCTGCCATCACCTAGTAACTCTTTGTCCACTCCTGCGCTTCCAAGATTCTGTGCAGAACTACACAACTTGCGAGAGAGGTTACAGAGAGGCAGTCCCTCCCCCTTCATGCCAGCCTGCCTTTTTCTGATGCTTGCAAGCATGCCTAGCTTATGTCCACCTTCACAATCTCTAGGCCCAACATCTCGCTGGCTAAAGAAAACGAGGCGCTGATCTTCTTGTTGGCCTTCACACACAGGCTTCCCCTATAGCTACCGTTTGCCAGCCTTCCTCAGAGCTACCGTTTGCCAGCCTTCCACAGAGGACCGAACTGTTGTATTTGCTGCTTCTAGCAATACAGCCTGCCTCTTGCCCTCACAAACAGGGTGGTCTCACCCTCTTCCGCATGCTCCTCTTCCCGTCCTCCAAGCTTCTTCACTCCTCTAGTAACTGTGTGCTGCAATCTCTTGCATTCTCCCTTGCTCGTGCAGAAAGAAAGCTCTACGAGGCTCTTCTCTTTATGAAAAGACAGAAGATCTTCCAACTTCCCTCATCCATGAACATCCCCAAGCTGCAGTAATCCCTACCAAGCTTTTTTCCCCATGCCCTAGAATCAAAAGATTCCTACTACAAGCAAAATCCATGACCCCTCAAGCTTCCTCTTTACTTATTTTTATAAAGGTGTGCCAAAGATACCAAGCTCTTGTAATCCCGGCCAATGTAAACATGAGAACTGAATTTCTTATCAGCGTATCATATAAACGTGTATCTGTAGTAAAATAGGGCATCACACCGGAAATCATGCTTATGAGCTTTGGAGATGACCATGAGAGAAGGAAAGAGGTGGTGTTGTAAGCATAAAAATGTGCGTGAAAAGTGGATAAGTCTTCTCTCAATCTATTTAAGAACTGAATCTCATCCATCATAGGGGTAGTGCAAGCCATGAAATGATATGTTTACAAACAAAGGATTATTAGGGGGCCTTGTCAGCCTCCAGAAACGGGGATGTGTTTTTTTTATATATGCGATCGTTTTCAATCTCTCTCTATCACAGATAAGAGAGTCCTAGTAACAATTAGCTTTAGAGGTTTTTAACTCCCGGGAAAAAAAATGTCAAAACTGACAAAGTGAATCGTAAATAATCAAGTTGGTAATAATAAGACCATCTGAAAGACGGCTTTCAACTAGTTTGCATGATTCATCAGTCGCTTCTTCAGAATTAAAAGGTTGAGAGAGTATGTGGATGAGGACCTTCTACATCTTCCTGGACTCAGGACCTGAGTCCCTGCTACACATTTTGAACCCTGACATGGCAAAACCTATGCATACGACAATAGGAATCAAAATGGGTTCAAACAAGCTTAATGTTAGCAGAAGTACTGTAAACTCAACCAAAGCGTACGTTCATGGCTACTAGCACATCACCCTGAAAATACGTTTTAGACCTCCTCTTAAGAGCTAGCGGGTTCAGTCTCATTTATTTTGCCATGACATAACCTCATTCCAAATGCACATTTTGTAGAATAGCAACTGAATGACCTGTACAGGGTAAAGTCTTGCTCATTCAAACTCTTTGAGTGCAAGTCATGAATGAGATGTTTAAAAACAAAGGAAGAATTATTAGAGGCCTTTGTCAAGGAAGAGTTTCCAACATTTTCAATAGCTCTCTATCACAAGAGTCATAGTAATAGTTAGTTTTAGGGGTTCTGAGCTCCAGGGAACAAAAATGTCAAAACTGAAAAAGTAAATCGTCAATAATCAAGTTGGTAATAATAAGACCACCTGAAATAAGGCTTTCGACTAGTTTGCATAATTCATCAATCGTTTCGTCAGAATTGAAAGGTCGAGAGGGTGTGTGGTTAAGGACCTAATTCTTCCTAAACTCAGGACATGAGTCCCTGCTACACATTTTGAACACTGACATGGCAAAACCTATGCATATGACAACAATTACAATCAAAATGAGTTCAAAACAAAAGCTTACTGTTAGCAGAGGTACTGTAAACTCTTTCAAAGTGTACATCCGTGGCTACTAGCCCATCAGGTTCAGGACACATCACCCTAAAGATACGTTTCAGATCTCGCCATAAAAGCCAGCGGGTCCAATCTCATTTAATATGCCATTACGCAACCTCATTCCAGATGCACATTTTATACAATAGCAACCGCTAACCTTAACACAAAAGTTAAGAAGACCCCAACAAGTCCAGCTTTGGCAGCTGAGAGAACTCTACCACCACCTTAGAGGCCTCCAACTTAATGATCAAAACCATAATACCGATTCAGCTGCCCCAAGGTTTTGTCCCTAATGCAGGCATCAATCATATCAAGTTTTTTCAAGTTCACTGTCGCTCTTTCTTCTTGTTCACACGCAAGCTTTTCCTCCTCTTTCCTCAGCTCCTGACCAAATCAAAACAACAGGCATATCAGCACCGTAGTGGAAGGCATCCTAGCAGCCATCCAACTAAAACATTTAATAATACGTAAAATATTTGATAATAAAAGAACTGGAACCAACCTACATCCAGAACAGCTGACAGACTCACCAACCAAACTGTTACAACCCCACGAATCTCCTAAAACACGAAACGTGTGGCCTGAGTCTTGGTCGAACTCTCACCAATAGTGAGGTTATACCAATAATAACCCATGTTTCATTTACATAGTGCCCACTGCTGCTATAAATAACAATCTTGTTATAAATAGCCACTAGTACACATGGATTTATTAATAATAACCTTGTCCACCCGTATTAGCCTGCCTTCCCCTAATCCTAGGGCTCCCTTAACCTTGCCAGATTAGGCCACCAATCTCGAAGATTAGCACTAGGACGTAACACCAACTTTAGGCCCAACTACTCTCGACCAGCCCCTATAGTAGCACACTGATCGTCTGATGACTACTTGTCAAGTCCCATGTCAAGCCCCCATGCAAGCAACCCTCGCTCTGTGAATCATGCTTCATGCAAAAAACGTGGGAGAAGAAGATTTGTTTTGTTTTTGTTTTTCGGGCCGGGGTCAGAGAGTGAGAGAAGAAGGCGTCCAGTGTGTAACTCACCGGCCACACACCCTACTCACGCATCCCTTGTGTCCCCGTTGGTACCCCCGTGCTACACATCACTGAGTCTTTGGCCTACACGAACGTTACCCATTCACACTTATTAATATAAGCGATGATGTGCAATAGTATGCCACCATTGGTTTTCCCACACAACGCCCGCATGTCCCACACATTACTAGCATGTAAATCCCGCATATCAATGTGTACGCGTCCCACGTGTTGCCACGTGTAAGAGTCGTAGCATTTTTTCCCCCCTTTTAGGAATCATCGTCCTCGATGACAAACTCAGGATATCGCTTACAAAACTAAAATTCCGTTTCCCAAGTGACATCTGTCAAGGGATGTCCTTTCCATTTTACAAAGAACTCCCAAAGAGTACAATTTCGTAATCGTCTTTCTCTTCATTCCAAGAGTAAGGATTATGTTGTTAACCCCTCATATTGTGTACTAATTACTACTTAAGTACTTAACTTAGAGAACAAAAGACTTCAAAAGAACACTTGAGAGAAGATTGAATTGAATTGATTAAACCGAGTACAATAGGTCTCTTATATAGGAGATGGAGAGACACATTTGAAGAGGCATGTCCTTTGACGAAAGGACATGACCATAGACGAAAGGATACAACTTTAGGCTAAGGGATGTGTCTATTCGATGTAGAGGCACAACCATTCATCAAGGGATACAACCATTCGTCGAAGGGATGTGGCTATTCGATGAAGAGGTACATCCTTTGGCGAAGAGTCGCAACCAGTCTCGAGGGTAGGGGTTCCCTTGGCTGGTTACTCTTTGCATCTGCAACAGGAATCAGCAATGAAGAGAGGATCTGATACATACATACGTCACAATCGTGACATTCCCTCCCATTTAAAATAAAACCCATGTGTCAAATGATAGACATCCGTTTGTCAAAGAATTCCTGAAGAAGATTAGGGTACTGCTGCATGTCTTCGCCAAGTGGAATCAGACTCATCCAAATCCATCCACTTCACAAGAAATTCTATAGTCAACTTTCTTCTTGTTTCCTTCTATCGCACGTCAAGAATTACTTCTGGAACAAGGATAATATGGTCATCTTCAATTTCTGGTATATATGAAGATAAGTCTGGAACAAGCGAATCTCCTTGAACATACAGTTTGAGCCAAGAAATGTGAAAAGTCGGATGAACCTTCCCCCATGAAGGTGGAAGTTCCAACTTGTAACTGACAACTCAATTTTTCTTAAGAATCTTGAAAGGCCCATAGAAGCAAGGTCGCAACTTTGGAAAAACTGACTTCACTGTTTTGTAGCGGTGAGGTGCCACATACAACAAGACCAAATCTCCTTCTTGAAAATCTGCATGTCGACGATACTTGTTGGCCTGTTTTTGATATTTTTGTTGCACATGGACCAATTTATCTCAAACTTGCACAAGCACATCTTGCATCTCCTGAACCAATTGATCTGCCAACGCCACTGTGTTGTAAAACAAAGTTTGTAGACACAAGAGGAGTATGCCCATATGCTGCTTGAAATGGAGTTAATCCAATTGCTGAATGATGGGAATTATTATAAGCAAATTCCACGAGTGGCAAATAATCTTCCCATGATGCCAAACGGGATTGATTGTAATGTCGAATCATTTCTTCCAAAATCTGATTGACTCTTTCAGTCTGTCCATCTATTTGAGGATGATAGGCTGAACTGAACAACAAATTCGTGCCAAGAGATTTGAACAAAGACGTCCAAAAATGTCCATTGAACTTTGGATCTCTGTCAGAGATAATGGTCTTCGGCAAACCATGCAATTTGAAGACATGTTGCACGAACAATGACGCCGCATCTGGGGCTGAAGCAGCTTTCCTACAAGGAATGAAATGCGCCATTTTGGAAAATCGATCAACCACCACAAGAATCTCAACATTGCCTTTGGATGAACGAGGCAAAGTGGTAATAAAATCCATACTGATACTTTCCCATCTCTCATTGGGAACTTGCAACGGTTGAAGTAACCCTTGAGGAAGTTATGGAGAGGCTTTCATTATCTGACACGAATGACAAGCTTTGACAAATTTGATAACATCTTGCTGCATCTGAGGCCAGAAGTATGTAGCAGAGACAAAAGCCGATATGTTTTGTTGATACCAGGATGAGCAGCATAAGGAACTTCATGATGCTCTTGAATGAGAATCTTCCGCAATGAAGTATTGTGAGACACACAAATGCGATCAGAAAAGAACAGCAATTATTTTTGAAGTTTTTTTTTTCTGAGTGGATTCCTAGTACACAGTTTTTTGGAGTGAATTCAACCCATCGGCCTTGTCGAGCGTTCATAACAGGCTGAGTGAAAATGTACGTCAGAGATTGATGATCTGTACGTACAACTGAATCTGCTCCAAGAAGATAATGTCTCCAAGTCCAATAAGCATGCACGATTGCCAAAAACTCCTTATCATACACAGGATACCTCCTTTGAATGGCTGAAAACTTCCTGCTATCAAAAGCAATGACACGATCATTCTGCATCAAAACTCCACCAAAAGCACGATCTGAGGCATCTGTCATTACATCAAAGGGCTGGGTGGGATCTGCAATGGCCAAGACCGGGGTTGTCGTCAAGGCATGCTTGAGATCATTTAAGGATTGCTCAGCTTCAGAAGACCACTGAAGTTTACCCAGCTTTGTCAATTTTGTCAAAGGGGCAGCAATCTCTAAAAACCTATGCACCTTGTTGTGATAAAAAACCCAAAAGGTATGACCGAGAATTCATAATGGCCATATTTTGTCCGAAAGGCTGTCTTGTATTCATCACCATTACGGATACAAATTTGATGATCTTGGAAAACACCTTTGCACCAAGCAGCTGGTCAAACAACTCATCGATGCGAGGCAAAGGGAATTTGTTCTTGATTGTCAGCTTGTTGAGAGCACGGTAATCAATGCAAAGCCGCATTGATCCATCCTTCTTTTTGACAAGCAAAACCGGGGCTCCAAAGGGACTTCTGCTAGGACGGATGTGACCTTTGTCCAGCAACTCCTGTAATTGCCTTTGTATCTCCTGAGATTCAGAGTAAGAAACACGGTATGGAGCTCGGGTTGGAGGAGGTTGACCTAGGATAAGATCAATCGGGTGATCCACAGGACAACGAGGAGGCAATGTCGTCGGAAGATCATTCGGAAACAAATCCTGAAAAGGCTTGAAGAAGGGTTGCTCCAAGTACGCAGTTGTTGATGACGAGGCTTGAGATTGCTCACTAGTTTCTGCTTCAATTTCCCGTAACATGACCAAGGATGTTATACAGTCACATTTGCGGACGAGGCGTTTGACTTGCAGGGCAGAAACAACAGTGATGGGTTTGGCACTGAAAAGGCCACGAAGTTCCAGCTCTCGACCATCATGGTATAACTGGATTGAATGAGAACGAAAGCTGATCACTGGATCATATCGGTACAGCCAAGATTGTCCCAGTATCATGTCATAATGTGACAACGGCATCACTGAAAAATTAAGGTGATCTTGGTAATCTTGAATCTGGAACTGAAGCTATTGCACCTTTTTGTTACAATTAAGGAAGGAACCATCAGCAAGCTCTACTTGAAAAGCATCCACAAAATGTCGGGTTTGTAGGCGAAGCTTGTGAACAAAAGAAGTGCCCACAAAATTAGTGGAACAGCCACTGTCCACCAACACATTGATGGGATGATCGCCAATGAAACCCAGAAGACTAAGGACCTGCTTGGAAAGATTCACCGGAACAGGGTTGGTACTTTGGCCATTAAGCATCAGGGTTGTAACACGCGGAAGCTCTGGGAGTCTTCTTTCAGCCCTAAACACTCTTGGAAAACCTTCTGATGCAAAAACGCACCATCTGATGCAAAAACGCAGGTATAGAGAGAGGGTAGAGAGAGAGAGAAGTGCTGGAAATTCAGTATATTCTCTATGATACAAAAAGGTATCTGAATCTGCAGCCATGGGGCTGCCTTACATAAAAGGTGATGACACCTAAATCTCTCCCCTATGGGACCTCTAAGGATCCAAACCCCTAGTGGGATTGAATGACTACAACATGGAGCAAGGGGGGCTATTTATAGCCCTTGGACTACATGGGGAACTGGCCGACTGCTGGTCGGCCAGTTACAAGTTCATTAAAAGCCTTTAATGCAGCCCGACTAGATCTGCTTCATGTTCTTGATGCGCCTGCTGCTGCCCCTATGTGCTGGTTCAGCCGACCATGGCTATGGGCAGCCGACACCCCCTTTCCTGCAGCCGACACACCTCTTGCCTTGCTGATGTCAGCCGACAGTCCTCAGCCGACTGCTTCTTCCATGCCTTGCTCCAAGTCCTGCTCCATGTCCACTTCAGATGCTACACCTGAAGCTCCTACATTCTGGTTCTACCTATCTTCTACTGGTTCATGGTCTTTATCTGTTTGCCTCTTCTGGATCTAGTCCTGAGAATGTCCATGGCATCTGCGATGCACATGACAAGGGTTCTGACAACTTCAGAAACGCGAACAGAGCAAGCTATTTGTTTGTTTTTGTCTTTCACAGGAGGCGGGTCATGATCAGCATGGTGGTAATTGTCCACCTGAGAATTGCGCCGAGTGTTGGAGGGTTTAGGGCGCTAAGGACATTCATACCATAACAAATTGTACAGAGGCCTGGACGACTAGGTTGGGATGAAGTGGCAGTCGATGAAGAGGTTTGTTGTCCTGAAGAGGTTTCTTGCTTGAAGTTGCGCCGATCATTGCTGCGATGATCCTGTCGGGACCGATCTCGGTTTCTGCTGCCAAATGATTCGATCTGAGAGGATCCTGCGTTTGACGCGGGAGCTTGCTCGAAGAAGCGCGACCGGAAGGACTGCTGTTCAGAATATGGTCGCCGAGAGTTTGGTTGTCCAGGATTGGGACGCTGGGGTTGGCTAGTTCCATTGGGTCGATTCCGTTGGTAAGAACGGGCGCCGGAGGAAAAGTTCCTAGGAGGACGCTTGTAATCACTAATGCGCTCGACATACGAGATTGCTTCATCCAGGGTGGCAGGATCGTACTTATGGACTTCGTCTTGGATCGTGGGTTCAAGCCCGTCAATGAAGCTGTGAAGCTGGTCAGAGCGGCTGAGTGTCTCTATCTTGAGAGCTAGTTTTTGAAACTCTGAGATGTACGCGGCCACGGAGCCAGTTTGACTCAGGCGGCAGAGAGAAGACCTGGCATGAAAGTTCGCATTGGCAGGCTCAAAAGCCTTGCGAAGAGCACGCCAGAATTTATCCCACGTCGGAGTAGACTTGCCATCTGAAATCCTGCGTCGCCACCAAAGGAAGGCGGTATCTTTCAAGAGGGTACTGGCCAATGCCACCTTTTTATTCTCGGGCAAATCGGTATTTGAGAAATAAACCTCCATCTTGTGTTGTTGAAGAGTGCTCATCTGCAAGGCCTCCATCTGAGGATCGGCGGGTGGCACGTTGTCGTGCGAAGTCGACATTTGGAGAACTCAGAGAGAGTACTGAGGTGAAGCAGGAAAGGTCCACCCGAGATGTAGGATGGAAGGAACAGTAGCTGGAGAGGCAGTAACGGGATCCTCGTACTCGAAGTCGGGGTCCTCCACTTCCTCGGGATCGTCCTCGGAGGTTACTTCGTCTGCTTCCACTTCTTCGTTTGGTTCCGCCAAAGAGCTGGGCACCGGAGATAATGGAGTAGGAGGACGCGTGGAGAAGATTGCATAGGCCATCCACACTGCACTCTGGAAGAAAGTGTGCCAACTGAGGGTACCATGACAGAAAGTACTCGAAATGAGCAAGGTCGCCCAAGTGTCGAGTTCGGTTACATGCGGGCTGCTGACATGTATGCGGTACACCTGTGAGGCCGGGGCTACTGGGATAGGAGAGTCCGGGAGACTTGGAATCCACCCAGCATCAGCGGAAAGTGGCACTGGTTCCGAAGTGGGGGCACGAAGAGGGCTGTGTTCGGGAAGGAGAGCCTCGGGGATCTCGTCGATGTAACTCAAGTAGGGGATGTGAATGTAGGGCTCCTCCGGAAAATTGTCCATGAAGCATGCACGTGGATGGCAAGGGCGCACACACAGTGTGACGTGGGCAGAGTCGGGAGAGAGGATGAAGGCGAAAGTGCAGTCGGCGGCATCTTGATAACCGGGGGGGGGGGTGGTGGTAAACGTCGAATCGCCAACGGAGGGGGGGGGGGGGGGGGGGGGGGGGCCGTTGTTGGAAGTCATCTCCTGTCTATATTTATACACCAGGGCCTCTGTTGTGGGTGTGCCCGCCCTGTATAAGGTGCTTTATCATTTTTCCTCACTCCTCGTATTTTTCCCTATTTTTTCCCATTTTTTCTAGTGGTGGGGAGGGTTGCCAGAGGTTGGCAGGAGCACTCCAGGGCTGGCCGACTGTCCCAACAGCAGTCTTGTGGTTGGCCGACTGCACACAAGTGATGTGTAGGCTTCTGGACTGCTGGCCGACTGCATTCACACAGTCGTGGGCATTTTTCTGCTGGCCGACTGCATTCACTCGGTCGTGGGCATCTTTTGTGCTGGCCGACTGCTCTCCCAGGGGCATATAAATAGGCCCCTTGCCCCCACCACTTCCTCATTCAGTTTTCTCGGGATCTTGTGTATAGAGAAGAGTTTACACACCTATCTCTCTGTGTTTCTTGTGCTGTTTATTTTCTGCAGTCTACTTGCTCTTGTCTACCCAAGTTTGGTTATCATTTCCGCTGCATATTCTGACATGGTATCAGAGCCCTAGGCTCGAGATAGATCTTGGGAATTTTTATGAGCAAGAGGGGGAGCGTTAGGCTGCTAATTGGTGGACTGTTTTGGGCTGTACGGGAAGAGAAGGTGCAAGAGGAAGGCGGGCTAAGGTGCTGGACAGCCACTTGCAGGTTTACAGATTTTTTTTCCCACCCACCCACCCTTTCAGGTTACTCTCCGCAATGGCAGATTTACTAGAGATGGCTGAGAAGCACGTGAAGATTCCGACTCTCCCCACGTTCCTAGTGGATCGTCAGTTGGACAGGTCCAATTACGGCATCTGGAAGGTCATGATGGAGTCGGTGCTAGAGTCATATGACCTTGCTGATTTTATCATCATCGGGGTTCCACGGCCGGAAGCTGAGGAAGGGGAGTTACTGTCGACGAGGAAGGACCGCGAGGCACAGGCACACATGTGGGATCGTGTCAACGCCAAGGTCCGGTCATTTATTTTCCTCAACTGCACACCACAAGTGATCAATCATGTGAAGCACATGACGCTGGCGAGAGGCATATGGGAGCACTTGGCTTCTTTGTATAACAGGGTATCACCCATGAAACGGATCTCCTTGGAAGTGCAGATGCGGGTTATGAACCCTGCACAGTCTTCGACGATGCGGGAACACATTAACAAGCTACAGGCCCTTCAGCAGGAAGTCCTACAAGCTGGGAAAGAGATATCATCTGAAGACATGGCCGTCACTTTACTGTCCCACTTGCCTGCTCAGTATTCTGCTTTCTATTCCTCGTTGATTACGAGTGGCAGGCTCAGCACCATTACCTGGGAGGAGCTTGTGCCAATGGTCTTGGACCAAGAGGAACGTTTCACGAACCCTCCTCACAGCGGAGGTTCAGAGGCCTTAACTGGCCAACGGTCGAAAGGCCGGAATAACAACAAGGGCAAAGGGAAGGCTTCACCGGAGAAGTCTTCTGACAAGAAGCCTGATTCAGAACGAGAGAAGCTGAAGGCCGAAAGATCTTGTAATGATTGTGGCGAGAAAGGCCACTACTAGAGGAAGTGCCCTAAGCGGACAGGGAAGAGTGCTGATTCCTCAGCCTCAGCTGCAAACACTCCGGCATTTGTGCACTTAGAGATGGTGGACTCCGATGCTTCATCATCTTCGAGCGAGGAGGCAGTTGGCTTCACCGCGAAGGATACCCGGGAATGGATTCTCGACAGTGGTGCTTCCGGGCACATGACTCCATCCCGTGACTTCTTTCTGGATCTGAAACGGCAGTCAGGTCGCATCTTTATTGGCGACAACTCCACTATTCCGATACATAATGAGGGCCGGATGGAGATTATTCCCGACGGCAAGGGGGGCAAGCATGCTTCCCGTGTTCTTTATGTCCCTGCTCTGGGTTTTCATCTTCTGTCAGTGCATGAGGTATGCAAGACTGGCTTTCGGGTGGAATTTGAGAAGCATTCAGTTGCTCTAAGGGACCGTGAGACTGGCCAGGTTGTTTGGGAAGGCGGTGTGGAGAATGGTATCTACAAGCTCTCTTCACTCTCCTCATTGACAGGTTCTCAGGTCGGAGATTTGTGGCACTTTCGTTTTGGCCACTTAAATGTGGATGCTTTGAGGCGAGCTTTCCGGGACCAGATGGTGGTTGGCTTGCCAGATATTGGTAGTAGGCAAGGGCGCTGCAGTTCTTGCATACGTGGTAAGCAGCACAGGGAATCCTTTCCGAAGCAGGCTTCCAGGCGGGCTTCGAAACCATTGGAGTTGATTCACATTGACTTGTGTGGACCTCAACAGATACCATCTTTGGGAGGATCTCTCTATTTCATGCTGCTTGTTGATGATTGTACCAGATTCACGTGGGTCTACTTTCTTTCCCAGAAGGACCAAGCTTTTGCTCGGTTCAAGGATTGGCACGTGATGGTGGAGAAAGAGTCTGGATTTCAGGTTAAGACTCTCAGGGCTGATAAAGGAGGTGAATTCTCCTCGACTGTATTTTTCAGATTTTGTGCAGATCATGGCATCAAAAGGGAACTGGCCAATACTGGATCGCCTTCGGAGAATGGAGTTGTTGAACGCAAGAACAGGACTGTGGTGGAGATGGCGAGGACCATGCTGGAGCATCGTGATCTTCCTCGTCCACTTTGGGGTGAGGCTGTGGCAACGGCTGTCCATACCATCAACCGATCTCCGACGACTTTAGTACCCCATATGACTCCATTTGAGGCATACTTTGGCAGGAAACCTGATGTCTCGCACTTCCGTGTCTTTGGGAGTGACGCGTATGTACATATTCCGAAGAAGCAGAGGGGGAAGCTTGACTCCAAGTCCCACAAGCTGGTATTTGTGGGATATAACTCTCTTTCCAAGGGATACAGGTTGTATGATCCAGATAGGAACGAGATTGTTGTCAGCCGGGATGTGGTCTTTGACGAGCATGTTCCAGCATCCACTATCGAGGAGCCGCCACTTCTTGGAGATCCAGAGGAGTCTGATGATGATTCCTGTCACGATTGTGACGTGTTTATGTATCAGATTCTCTCTTCATTGCTGATTACTGTTGCAGATGCAAAGAGTTACCAGCCAAAGGGAACCCCTACCCTCGACTGGTTGCGACTCTTCGTCAAAGGATGTACCTCTTCATCGAATAGCCACATCTCTTCGTCAAAGGATGTACCTCTTCATCGAATAGCCACATCTCTTCGACGAATAGTTGTACCCCTTAATGAATGGTTGTGCCTCTACATCGACTAGACACATCCCTTAGCCTAAAAGTTGTACCCTTTCGTCTAAGGTCATGTCCTTTCATCAAAGGACATGCCTCTTCAAATGTGTCTCTTCATCTCTTATATAAGAGACCTATTGTACTCAGTTTAATAACAACAAGTCAATTCAATCTTGTCTCAAGTGTTCTCCTGAAGGTTCTTGTTCTAAGTTAATTACTTAAGTAGTAATTAGTACACAATATGCAGGATTAACAACATAATCCTCACAGTGGTATCAGAGCAAATTTTTTTCCTACCCGTGGGTTGTGAAGCCCTCACCCTCTCCGCGGCACTCCCTCATCCACCTCTCCTCTCGGTGTTGTATGGAAGAAGCAGAGCGATGGTGGACTTGGCGTGAATCCTTGCTTGTAGTAATGTAAACAAGTACACAAGGTCTCACACCCATATACACGTATTGTGTGTATAGCAGAGAGGGACCCCGACAGTATTTCCGGAATGCCCTCCCTCCCTGCTGCCGGTGGCGTTCGCAACATGGCAGGAACTGCCCCCTTCGCTGCTGAACTTGGAGCCCCCCTCTCTTCGCCTTGTTGGCTGCCAGCGTGCCTTTTGATTGCTCAAAGCGCATGACTCCTTGAGAGTAGGGCGCCAACTCGCCTTCAAGCGCATGAACCGCCCCGCCACCCACCAGCTTACGTTGAGCCGCCTTAATCTATTCAGCGACTGCTGGTGGCATCTTCAGTCGGCGTTTCAGCACTGTTCGAAGAGGCACCCCAGCCGGCGATGTGATCCCAACTTTCGAAACGGCGCATCTCTCCAGTCGGCGAAGCGTCACCTTTAAAATAAAAAAAAAACGTAACGCTTCAGATTAATACCAAAAGCCTCATTAATTTAAGGCTTATACACTTAAGCCTTTAATCCACGTGGCTTTCATCAGCCACGTGAGCATTCGGGCGCCAGCATCCAACGGCCGCCAGCGCAAGGACACCCGCTGGCCGCTGCTGCCGCCGACCAGCGCCCA
Source organism: Cibotium barometz (assembly GCF_041138505.1). NCBI lineage: Eukaryota > Viridiplantae > Streptophyta > Polypodiopsida > Cyatheales > Cibotiaceae > Cibotium > Cibotium barometz. Next base: position 13,469,649 of record NC_141080.1, on the reverse strand, counting down.
CCAGCCGGCAGCCAGCGCAAGGAAACCCAGCCGCCAACCAGCGCACACGCACAAAAAAAAAAAAAAAAAGACAGAACCCGCCAGCCTTCAGCGCATTAAAAAAAAAAAAAACCAACGGGCGTACACGCTAATGTGAACCGGCGCCCCCAACCTGCAGCCCTCTTCATGTACGCCCCTCTTGTCTTGGCAATGACTTTCTTGGCATGTAAGGCTTCCACCAAACCCTGCAGTGCAGAATTTTGTTGCTGTCCAGAAATTACAGTAAGCATCACCGATTTTCCTTCTCGGTCATGAAATGAAGGCATTTCAACTACTCTTGAAGCCTTCTCTGGCTACTTTTTCGTCACACTTGATCCATGGTGGTGAGCCAAAGCCTCCTCAAGCTCCCGACAAGCAACTTCTCGGCGTACAACATCCACAACAGGTTTCTTGTCCTCAGCACAGTTCTGTGGAGACCACCAGACATGAAATAACTTCGTTTGAGCCTCTGCATGCTCATCGCAAACATTCTCAGCATTACAACAGTTATGAGAAAGATCCATCTTTGAATCACTATCAGCAAAAGCCAAAGCAGCAACATGAAGCTTCCAAAGGATCACATCTTGGAAAGAAATCAGCCATATCAAGATGGGCTTACTTAGTGGCACGTGTGTCCGACCCTAGTCAAGTACTCGGTCGTGAGCGTCGCGACGTTGGACAAGTTTCCCCTCGCGAGCAATGCCCTACATTCAAGTCCTTACAAGCTCTTGGTGGCAGTGTTGAAGACTTACTCATTCTCACGTTGTGCAAGAGGATCCTTGAGAGGTCTAAGAGGCGCAAACAACCTCAACCTCCCCCTTCTACATTGGAAGCCTTAATACCTGCTGAGAAAGCTGAAGATTCAGAAGATTCTGGTACATGTGTGACAAATACAATGTCCACAACCCCTTTTCTTGCCGTGACCCAGGCAGAAGCACTAGCCTCGTCACCGCCCGTGCAAAACGAAGTCTTTGTCTCTGACCAGATACCTGACGCTGTGGTGAATGATGATTCTTCTTCAAAAATGAAGACTCCAGTCCTTACCTTCAGTGGTGCAAATGAATCTTTGGACATAACTTGTCCCAAGAACAACTTTCTGAGCAAAGAAAAGCATATGGAAGATATTTCTTCTCAACCTACGACAACACTTGAAGACTTTTGTGTTCCAGAAAAATCAGTGGAATCCCTTTCAGACATCCAACAGGTGGTTGCCGCCTCTCAGCCGGAAGCAGATAAAGATTCAGTCTTTTCTTGGACAAAGCTCGAAGTTACCAATGATGTTAACAAAAGAGTTCCAGATATGATTCTCATACTTTCGGTAAAGATGAGACAAGTTGCAGATACAGTTAATATTCAGTTTGGTCTATGCAAGATTGTTATGATCAACAATAATGCCATGACATGGGATCTAGCAGCTAGAGCTTTGGATGCAGAAGCAATTCAATCATTTCCCTTCTTCCAGAGTCTCAACAACCACCCCTGGGTTTTATTTTAAATGGGAGGGAATGTCACGATTGTGACGTGTTTATGTATCAGATTCTCTCTTCATTGCTGATTACTGTTGCAGATGCAAAGAGTTACCAGCCAAAGGGAACCCCTACCCTCGACTGGTTGCGACTCTTCGTCAAAGGATGTACCTCTTCATCGAATAGCCACATCTCTTCGACGAATAGTTGTACCCCTTAATGAATGGTTGTGCCTCTACATCGACTAGACACATCCCTTAGCCTAAAAGTTGTACCCTTTCGTCTAAGGTCATGTCCTTTCATCAAAGGACATGCCTCTTCAAATGTGTCTCTTCATCTCTTATATAAGAGACCTATTGTACTCAGTTTAATAACAACAAGTCAATTCAATCTTGTCTCAAGTGTTCTCCTGAAGGTTCTTGTTCTAAGTTAATTACTTAAGTAGTAATTAGTACACAATATGCAGGATTAACAACATAATCCTCACAATTCCCAGACTATCATTCCAGTTGACATCCACCTCAGTCACCACAGGAGGTTGAGCCCGCAGCTGGAGTAGAGCCCCCGCGACCACAGGAGGCTCCACGATCTGTTCGAGTACCTAGGTGGTTGTTAGACACCCTTCGGGAGTCAGGTGTCACGGAGCTACCCTCCGAGTGGACCACAGAGGACGGCCCTCGAAGATCACATAGAGTCCGAGATAAAAGCAACACAGCGGAGCTTCTTCAGGTGAACTATGCTTTGATGTCTCGTATCATGCGGGATAAAGAGCCCACTTCCGTAAAGGAAGCCCTTTCACAAGATACTTGGAGGAAAGCCATGCAGGTGGAACTTGATGCCATCGAGAAGAACCAGACTTGGGAGTTGGTACCGAGGCCGTCGAAGCGGTCTGTCATTGGTGTCAAATGGGTCTTTAAGACCAAATATGCGTCTGATGGGTCGGTGGACAAACACAAAGCCAAACTTGTGGCTAAAGGTTATGCTCAGCGGCCAGGCATCGACTACGAGGATACCTTTGCACCGACAGCGCGGATGTCCACGATTCGGACTGTTCTTGCCCTTGCTTCTTCTCAGAGGTGGCCCGTGTATCAAATGGATGTAAAATCTGCGTTCCTTAATGGTGACTTGCAGGAGGAGGTGTACATTGAGCAGCCTCCAGGCTTTATTGTTCCAGGATCTAAAGGGATGGTTTACAGGTTATGTAAGGCCTTGTATGGTCTTAAGCAGGCTCCCAGGGCGTGGAATCAGAAGATTGATTCCTTCTTTATTCGGACTGGATTTCAGAGATCGGTTGAAGATTCGAACCTGTATCTCTTTCGGGAACGCGGCATGGTCACGCTTATCATCCTTTATGTGGATGATCTCATTCTCACTGGCGGTCATGTGGAGCACATTGGAGTGACGAAGGCTGCCTTGTCACAGGAGTTTGAGATGACCAACTTAGGCTTACTCCACTTCTTTTTGGGATTGGAGATCTGGCAGACCCAGAGGGGGGTTTTCGTCTCTCAGCAGCAGCAGCGGTATGTTCATGAGTTGCTTGAGGCCTTTGGGATGGAGAACTGCAAGCCTATTACCTCGCCGATGGACCCGAACACAAAGTTAACCGTTACTGATCCTTGTGAGCCAGTTGATGCCTCGCAGTACCGGAAGTTGGTTGGTTCATTGATCTGGTTGTTGAACACCAGATTGGACTTGAGCTTCTCCGTGGGGCTGTTGAGCTCTTTTATGCAGACGCCATTGAAGTCTCATTGGGACGCAGGATTGCGGATCTTGCGGTATCTGCAGAGCACGAAGGATCTGGGACTCTTTTACACAGGAGGGAATGGAGTCAGGCTCCAAGGTTGGAGTGACTCAGATTGGGGAGGAGATCCAGACACGAGGAGATCTACTTCAGGATACAGTTTTACCCTCGGCTCAGGAGCAGTTTCTTGGAGCAGCAAGAGGCAGCCAACTATTGCCCTTTCTTCGACAGAGGCAGAGTACCGGGCTGCTTGTGGTGCTGCTTGTGAGGTTGTATGGCTGCGGAGGCTGCTAGGCGAGATTGGGTTTCCACAGAGGGAGCCCACAGTCATCCAGTGCGATAACCAGAGTTGTATAGCTATTGCTCGGAACCCGGTTTTCCATGCCCGGACCAAGCATATAGAGATACAGTATCACTTTGTACGTGAGAAGATCTTGGCTAGTGACATCTTGCTACTTTATTGTTCGACGGAGGACAATGCGGCGGACCTCTTCACGAAGTCTCTACCCTCAGGCTACGCTCAGGCGGCACTCCAGCTCCCTTGGGTTGGTTTCACAGCCAGGAGCTGAGAGGGGGTGTTAGAAGTCATCTCCTGTCTATATTTATACACCAGGGCCTCTGTTGTGGGTGTGCCCGCCCTGTATAAGGTGTTTTATCATTTTTCCTCACTCCCCGTATTTTTCCCTATTTTTTCCCATTTTTTCTAGTGGTGGGGAGGGTTGCCAGAGGTTGGCAGGAGCACTCCAGGGCTGGCCGACTGTCCCAACAGCATTCGGCACTCCTATATCCGTCCCATAGGCTAGACTCAATCCAACCCTCCCCCACAGCTGCCTCAATACACAATTAAATGCACACCCACTCACTTGTGTAGGCCCCAAGCCCTATTAATAACCCTGCTTTATGGGATTTTTCCAATACAACCTAATGAAATTACAGCTTGTGTGCAACCCACATGGGAATTGTTGAAAGTTTGTTAAATTCCCATTGCATGCCTTAGCCTCCCTCTGTCAACCCTATCACTTAGCCAATTTATGTTGAAGAGTAACAGTAAGCCATGTCCTTTCAATCCACAGTCTAAACAGAAGCTCAACAAAATTAAGTTGATACCAGCTTGGCATTGTTTCTATGAATGATAACTACACCACAAAATAGAATCACCATCTAAACCAACAAAATATGGCATCCTCCATGTAACTATTAGGTCCTCCATGCTCTTTTCACATGATAGAACTCATGCCCAGACACATGGACAAGATGATGGACACATGGAAACAAGGTTTCTAAAGTTGGAATTGGAAAAAAAGCACCCGTCTTAGTCAAGGTCATCGCGAAACGATTCACTGCTGAAACGAAACGATGCTAAATGAAACGTTTCAACACCGGGAGGTGGCCGGTGAAACGATGAACCAAAACGATTATATACATAAAATCTAAAGGCTGGTGGACCAAATCTGAAATTTCAGATTTGGGCTTTCAATTGGAGACAGAAAGTGCAATTTTTCCCTCCAATGTGGAGGCCCAAATCTGAAATTTCAGATTTGGACCTTGAAACTTAATTTCTATAATAGCGTACAATCAAGAAAACAAAAGTACCAAAATCATATAACCAATCGGTAATTACCAAACAGAATTTAAAACTACAAGTCTACAATACATTATTGATGGCATCCATGGACAGTGATCTCTGTAACCTCAAGCTAATAAAGCTCTTGTTCTTGCTTGCAATCTTTCTCTCTCTCATGTTTATTTGCTTCCGCTTGTGCACATTCTTTCATGGTATCATACACTTAGGCTCTCGCTGTTGCACAATCTGCTTCTCTCCGTTTTCTGCTTCCCTAGATTCTCCAGGCTGTAGATTCTTCAAACAGTGGCTGCGTTTTTTTTTTTCCTTCCTTAGCTATGTTTTTTGATCTACAAGCCCTCCAACTGCTGTCGGCCAGGCCCCAGGCTGCGTTTTCTTCTATAGAGACAAGTGGAGGAGTTCTAGCTGCAAATTCAGTAAGTGCACCAGACAAGTGGCACATCAGCTCTTCTCCCTCAAAGATCCCCTCCCTCTTCCAGTAGTAGGAGGTTCCCGGTGGTGTGTTTTTGGGTTTCTTTTACTGCTGTCCAGCTTGCATCTTCAGAGGGGGCTACTAGTCCCTAGTTGGATCCTATGGAAAGGTGCTTAAGAAAGCACGTGGATTGCTTGGCTACAGAGGTTGTTTGAGACATAGCTTCTTTGAGGCACACATGGGTCCCCCCCCCCTGCCCCCTGCACGAACAAGGAGGACAAGCTCAGTGGTTCAAACTATGATCACTGGAAGCTACAGATGAAGGTCTAGTTCACACACAAGGGACTCTGGGAGATTGTTCATGGCCACGAACGAAAGCCCGAACGCCTACCAGCTCTAGGAAGTGGACTCAGGACTAGGAGGATGCCTTTCTTGCAGAACTTTCACAGCTTGGGAGAATCAAGACTCAAAAGCTCACTCTGCACTTGTACGAGCCATCTCACCAGAGGTCTCCCCCGCTGTGCAAACATTGGATTGTGCTGCTTCTGTTTGGAGAAAGCTGACAGATCTATATGCACGGGACTCTACAATGCGGTCTGTCAACCTATTGGGTCAGCTCTTTTCCCTAGAGTTTAGGGTAGGGACTTCCATGCAGTCAGGTTAAGGTAATTCATGACCAATTAGTGGCAATGGGTTACTGCCCTAACCTCTTCTCAGTTAGCTGCTCTCCTCCTCATCAGGCTTCCTCCAGATTATGGCATGGTTTCCCAAGCTTTGCGGGTTCAAATCACAACACGTTCCCTCGAGTTTGATGATCTGTGTACTCTCCTCTTGGAAGAGGAATCCATCCTAGTTTCATAAGAGAAGTTGAAAGTTTCATCGTCTATTGGACCTGATCAGGCACTCGCGACGGTGCAGAAGAAAGTTCGGAGTCGATGTTACAAGTGTGGGAAGAAAGGCCACCTGTCAAAGGATTGTCAGTCAAAGGACAAAGACAAAGCCAAGGACAAGAGCAAGTCTTCAAAGAAGGGCAAAGACAAGTCACATGACACTGACAGAGACTCATCTAGTGATAACCCCAGCTCTCCCAAGGCCTTACAGACAGGAGAGAACATGACTGGGGCATCCCCCCGCGTGCTGTCTTCCAGAAACGGTTTGTGGGCGGGAGAGGGAGCTTTCAAAAGCTCTCTTATATTAAATCTGGAGCATGGGACCCGTGTGTCGGAGTTCCCAGTATAAAGACAGGCAAGTTCACTTGATGGTCCAGATGAGTTCTAGGATCAACCAAGTTTCCTTCATGGTTCAGATGAGTTCCAGAACTATTGGTCAGCAGAGACTATGGACAGGATGTGTTCCATGTTCATTTGTTCGAGGTTATTGGATGTGATGTGTTCACAGTTCTACTTTGAGTTTGGAGCCAAGCAGATTTTCTTTTACTCTTTATAGTGGCATTATGTTTTCTGAAGACAAGCTGACATGTGCATTTTCCGAGGTGTACTCAGTACTGGCCATGCCGAGGTGTCCATGGTCGCACCTTCGTCATCAGTTTTCTTCTGACTTTTTTGCTCACTTCAAGATGCAAAGGGGGTGTTCAAATATTGCATCTTTCCCTATGCTGTCGTGCAGTCATGTCGGCCTGTTTTCTACAGCCGACTGCTTCATGCACAAGTATGTAAGAGTTGCTCTCTTTTATTCATTCTTTCAATTGCCCTATTTGCTGGCTCTTGTACTCTGTAACCTCAAGCTAATAAAGCTCTTGTTCTTGCTTGCAATCTTTCTCTCTCTCGTGTTTATTTGCTTCCGCTTGTGCACATTCTTTCAATTTCGTATTTCCGACGAAGTGAAACGCGTTTCGCAATGACCTTGGTCTTGGTCAAAAAGCAAGAAAAAGCAAAGTCAAACTTTGTTGACCAAAAAGCTAAGGACACCATTGGAAAGAGGGCATCGAACTGAATCAAAAAGCTAAAAGTTGCTCCAAGGCCAAAAAGCAAGGCCCTGAAGATTCTAAAAGCATAAATCAAGAACTTTGACTATTATTAAACAAAAGCAAGGAGACAAAGCAAAAGCAAGAAAACAAAACAAAAGCCAAGTGGTAAAAGCAAAAGCAAAATGTGGCAAAAGCAAACAACCCTTCAAGTATATAAAGAAGCATGCACCCTCTTGCAGGTTCATAGAAGTTCTTTGATCCCCCTTGGGAAGTGCAATAACATCTTCATCGTCTTTCTTCTCTCCACCTCCTTGCATCAAACATCTCCTTTCTTCTCTCCACCTCCTTGCATCAAACATCTCCTCCATCTCAGCCGGCGACAGCCACCCAAGCAGCGCCTACGTCGCCACTGTACAACTACTCCACCTCTACGTTGCCCTATGAAGAAGTGCTGCCGCCCCAAAGCCCAACTCCACCGGCACCGCCACCGCACAGAGCCGCCCAGAGCTCAGCTCCGCCACCCAGAGCCTAATTCCGCCGCCTCCACCGTCCCAGAACCGGTTGCACTGCCGCCCCAGAGCCATATCCGCCACCTGTTAGCCACCCTATTTACTCCTTCACCACCGCCTGTTGGCTATTGCCCGCCACCTCCATCAGCACCTCCTTTCAGCCGTCTTCTTTAGAGGATTGCCTCCCTTTGAAGAACCGCCGCCGCCTCCTTTTTAGTGAACAAGTCTTGGGATATCTCTTCCATAAGTTCTTTGAGGGATTTTTGTGAACAACATAGACTTGGTCATATGTTACATTGGAGCAGTTTTGTAACATGAGGGCCATGATTATGACATATGACAGTCTTAGATTGTATTGGAACATATTTTTGTGACTTTTTGTTATCAAGAAAGATATAAAAGGGAGGGATTGTATCTCTAAGCCCTCTTCATTGTATATATATATATATATATATATATATATATATATATATATATATATATATATATATATATATATATATATATATATATATATATATATATTGAACTGAAATTGATCATTATTTTGCTTATAATGGTTATTTGTACATGCTCTAGTTTGGGTGGCTACGATGCCAAAAAGCCCAATGTGCAAGATTTGTATATGGACGACAACGATACCAAAACGAGATTTACATATGGGAGGCAATGATGCCAAATGACCCATTGGACAGCAACGATGTCAGATATATTGGACTTCACAGTCAGGCGGTCATTGCGACCAGATGGCCCAGATGACTGTACTGGATTTCATAGTCGGGCGGTCAATGCGACCAGATGGCCTAGATGACTATTGATGAACTCAGGCCGTCTTAGTGACTAGATAGCCTTGAGGAAAAGCCTGAGTGGTCCTAGTGACCAGATGGCTCAGCACGGTTTCGATGAAACCAGACAAGACAATCCATGAACATGAGGATCATTACTTGTGAATTGCATACTAATGTATGTTTGACTTTCTTTGACTGTTTGCTATTTTTGATGCCTGGACAATGCTTGGATTTATGGCATGTGATAGTCCACTGGGCTCCAGATTACTTGGACCAGCTGGTAGCAGGGAAATTATCTCGTATGTTCATGTGAAAACCCCTTGCAGTGGATGACATGAATGTTTGAAAGAAATGCAAAAATAACTGAATATATGTAAAACATCTCTCTCTCCCCCTCTCTCTCTCTCTCTCTCTCTGTGCATGCATGTATGAACAACACAAGCACAGAGGAGAACTTAGGGTCAGGTTGGATGGATATAGACAATGAAACTTCAGACATACAGACGACCTGTATTAGGACTTCTGTGAGATGGAAAGGAAGGAATACCTGCGTCAAGTAGAGGGACTCTGTAGCATGCTTCTTGGCCAGCAGTTTCAGCTGATTAACCATGTTCCAGTCCGGGTCTTCTCGCTCCACCCACACGCAAGAGAACTTCGGGTTAGAGTAAGCGTTGGGATGTTTGCTGCCGTTAGGGTTGGATTTAAGGTTAGGATTTCTGATCTTGCGAGGTCTGTCAGGGAACAAGGTAAGCACGGCGCGCATTGCCGTGACAGGCCTGGGGACAGATTTGATCATGAGAGGGTGCTCCTGGATCTCTTTGACAGCATGGGCGGCCTCACGGGCGGTGGCCATTTCAACGAGGACACGCTTGGGCGCAAGGTTGGGGTCGAGGGGGTTAGACAGGATCTGGACAGACTGCACACTGCCAAACTGGCCCAGGGCCGTTCTGATGACGGGCAGGGTCACAAGCGGGTACACATCGTCCAGCAGCAGGGTCCGGCTCACCGTCTCCTCGAACCTCTCCACCTCGTCGTTTCTGCCCGCAGGCCTCTGTGGCGATGACAGACCCGTTGCGCAATCGCTGCTCTGCTTGGCCATAGAAACAGCTCTTAGTCACAGGCCATCGCCCACCTGGCAAAAGCTCTCAGCAAGCTTGCGAACACTCTCTGTGTTTCTAGCCTGTGCGCATATACCATCGTTTCTGGAGTAACAAGGAGGAGGTTAATGTAGGGCGTTCTTACTTGGAGGCTGTTTCCACGCCAGTGGTAAAATACTAGAATAAGCGGAAAGAAAACTAGTGTCTTGTTGCGAGTGATGGTTCCAAGCCTTTCAGTGGCTTTTTCTCGCCTCATTGAGTAATTGTGCTTATTGGGCGATGGCACTGACACTAAACTATCCAAGAAAAACACAATTGAGCAGTGATTCATTAAGTTCACTTCCGTTTGGAACCACTCGTAGTAGTGAACAGTGATAACATAATATAACTACGTGTTAACAATGAAGCTATCTCTAGAAAGGACTCATAATTCATCTAACATAAAGACGTGGCAAGACAAGGGCACCTCCAACGGTTTGAGTGAAGTACAAGAGACCACTGAGCACCATTTGATATTCGAGCAATTCTCTACAACTTGAAAACAATACGCTTGTCTCAAGAGCTAGAAAAGTGTAAAAAATAACATTTCAAACCTGATTTATGTGTGTTCAAAAAAGGGGAGGATTCACAAGGTATGGCGGAGAGGTGGCATAGTCCTCCCCATAAATGAATAATCATAGGGGAACATGCATTTCCCCCATTTAGAAAAGAGCACTTTCAATATAGAAGAAAGGTTGATGAGAATTTCAACAGAGCTATATAACAAGTAGAGTACTTATACTTTAAATGCTTGAAATGATTTTGTTTCTCGATTGTGTTCAATTCCTTGTAAAGCTCATGATTCATCTATAGAAAGGTACATAACTCGTTTTTAAACCTCTGAAAAGAAAACATGTTCCTCTTAGACAATAATATATATTCGATGATTGTCATGTTGATCAATATAACACCTCAGTAGGAAAAAATGCACTATGATTAGCCAACTATTCACATCCCTCGGTAATCCAAAAAGGATACATGAGAGCCCTTGGCATGACAAGGTTAAGTCCATCACATGTTTGTCTCTATAATTAGTACTATTTACAAGAGTAGTCCAGTAAGCTAGCGTGATTTGGATGTGAGAAATACAAGAAGAGGAGGAAGATGATAAAATATGGTCCCTCCTCTACACTTGGAATGAACAATTGCCTCATGGATGAGAAATACAAGAAGAGGAGGAAGATGACAAAATAAGATCCCTCCTCTACACCTAGGATAAATCTTTGCCTCATGGATAAATTGGTGAACCTGGAGATGGAGTATCGGATGATCTGCCTAATGTTGATTTGCTTACATCCCAAGCAAAAAATGGGGCTATCATGAGCCTCAACTAAGATCCGCTTCTTAATGTAAGATTCCTCCCCAGCCTCTCAAGATGACCAGCATCTTCCCGTGTAATTAAATTCCTCTTCAAAAATATAAAAGATCTTGTTTCTAACCGTTTTAACATAGAGAGAGAAAATATTCTAGAGAGAGAATATCCAGATTTTGAATATTTTTAGATAAAAAAATTTCTCATATTATTAAAATGAATTCTCTTGAAACAAATTCAAAAAGAACTTTCCAATATGCAATTGGAATTAATTGGAAATGGGTATAAAGGACCTTAGCCTAAGGGTCTAGATTTTCAGAAATTTTTGGATTATGGTCCAATTAAGGTTCCTATGGGCCAATAGCATCAATCCATGTGTAGGGAGGAGATAAATCCAATTTTGCAAAAGAAGATACCCAAAAATGAGTAAATGCTCACATAAGATGAAGAGTTGACTATGTACAAGGTTTATTAGTAAGAAACTATGAGTAATATCAAAAATATGAGATATTTTGGATATCCAAAAATGAGTAAATGCTTACATAAGATGAAGAGTTGAAAATGTACAAGGTTTATTAGTAAAAAACTATGAGCAATATTAAAAATATGAGATATTTTGGGTATCCAAAAATGAGTAAACGCTCACATAAGATGAAGAGTTGAAAATGTACAAGGCTTATTAGTAAAAAACTATGAGCAATATTAAAAATATGAGATATTTTGGGTATAATGATTCCATTTTGACACATATGTAAGGAAGGGGAGTCCATTAAAGGAGGTGCATATTTCACATGCTTGACTGAGTTTTAAACTCAAAAATAATGTGTTATTTTTATCTCTCCTCTCTCTTGAACCAAACCAAATCAAAATGAAACCAAACCGAATCAAAAAGTAACCAAACTAGGTCCAAATCTAGTCCAAATTCAACCAAACAGAACTTCCTACTATATTCTAGGAATTATCATCTAGATTATTTTGAAAGAATTTTATTGTAATCATGGAGAAATTGATTTTTATGTCATGCATAATTGATGATTATTTTATTATAAAAGTGTTACTTTTATCATATTTGGACTTCATGCATAGAGGTATGCATAAAAGATTATTATTTTAATATAAAAGTGTTTCTTTTATCATATTTGGATTTCATGCATAGAGGTATGCATAAAAGATTATTATTTTAATATAAAAGTGTTTCTTTTATCATATTTGGATTTCATGCATAGAGGTATGCATAAAAGATTATTATTTTATATAAAAGTGTTTCTTTTATCATATTTAGATTTCATGCATAGAGGTATGCATAAAAGATTATTATTTTAATATAAATGTGTTTCTTTTATCATATTTGAATTTCATGCATAGAGGTATGCATAAAAGTTGATTATTTTATTATAAAAGTGTGACTTTTATCATATTTGAATTCATGCATAAAGGTATGCATAAAAGTTGATTATTTTATTATAAAAGTGTGACTTTTATCATATTTGAACTTCATGCATAAAGGTATGCATAAAAATTGATTATTTTATTATAAAAGTGTTACTTTTATTATATTTGGATTTCATGCATAGAGGTATGCATAAAAATTGATTATTTTATTATAAAAGTGTGACTTTTATCATATTTGGATTTCATGCATAGAGGTATGCATAAAAGTTGATTATTTTATTATAAAAGTGTGACTTTTATCATATTTGAAATTCATGCATAGAGGTATGCATAAAAGTTGATTATTTTATTATAAAAGTGTGACTTTTATCATATTTGAATTTCATGCATAGAGGTATGCATAAAAGTTGATTATTTTATTATAAAAGTGTGACTTTTATCATATTTGAATTTCATGCATAGAGGTATGCATAAAAGTTGATTATTTTATTGTAAAAGTGTTACTTTTATCATATTGGATTTCATGTATAGAGGTATGCATAAAAGATATTCTTTTTATACTAAAAGTGTGATTTTCATCATAAATGGATTTTATGCATAACCTAGATGCATAAGAGAAATTCTTTTATTCTAAAAGTGTAATTCCTACCAAATTGAATTTATGCATAAGAAGATGCATAAAAGATTGATTTTTAAATTCAAAGTTTCATTCTCATCTAGATTGAATTTATGCATAGGAAGATGCATAAAAGAGTGGAATTTCAATTCAAAAGTGTTATTCTTATCCAAATTGAATTTATGCATAGGAAGATGCATAAAAGATGGATTTTTAATTCAAAAGTGTCAATTCTCATCTAAATTGAGTTTATGCATAGGAAGATGCATAAGAGATGGAATTTTAATTCAAAAGTGTCATTTTCATTTAAAATGAATTTATGCATAGGAAGATGCATAAAAGATTGATTTTTATTTCGAAAATGTTAGTCTCCTTAAATGGAATTTATGCATAAATAAATGTGTAGAGAAATCTTATATCAAATATAAGAATTCTCTTGTATTCTATAAAAAGATATGAAATGTGATAAGATGTGATAAGAGGTATATGAGATGTGATAAGATGTGATAAGATGCGTATGGGAAGTGATAGGATGTGATAAGAGGTGTATGAGATGTGAAAAGATGTGATAAGATGTGTATGAGATGTGATAGGATATGATAAGAGGTGTATGAGATGTGATAGAATGTGTTAAGATGAGTTAGGATGTGTTAAGATGTGTATGGGATGAGGTAGAGAGTGTATCTGATGGGATAAGATGTATATGGGATGTGTTAGGGCGTGAATGGATGTAATATGGATGTATGAATGTAGATATGGATGTATGAATGTGAATATGGATGTGTGGATGTGGAAATGGAAGTGTGGATGTATGAATGAGGATGTGAAAATGGACGTATGTATGTAGACGTGGATGTATGGATGTGAATGTGAATGAAGATGTGGATGTGGATGTATGGATGTAGATACGGATGTGGATGTATGTATGTGAATGTGGATGTATGAATGAGGATGTGAAAATGGATGTATGCATGTGAATGTGGATATATGAATGTGAATGTGGATGTGTGGAAGTGGAAATGGAAGTATGGATGTATGAATGTGGATGTGGATGTATGCATGTAGATGCGTATGTATGAATATGAAATTGGAAGTATGATGTGGATGTACGAACATGGATATGTATGTAGAATAATGAATGTGAAGGTGTATGTGAAATAATGTGGTCTATATGAGTGAATGGATGAGAATGAGTACACATTGAATGGAATGTGGAATAAGTAATGTGGTCCGAGAGTGGATAATGTGGAAAGACGAGAGTTCGTTATAGAAACTGTATTTTGTGACTATTTGTAAATGACTGTTTTATGTCAAGAATGCTAGGGAAGCATTTTGATCGTCTTGAGGATTAAGGTCATGAAGACCGAACTGATAAAGTTACAACTGCTGACGGAGAGTCAATGGAGGACGTCTCGTGTAGCAAGGTCGATTGAGGTCTTGACCAGCCTCGGTTCGATTTAAATGGTGAGCTTCCGGTACGGTGGATGAGGGATCAAGGAAGCGGCCTATGAGTGAAGTGCTAGGTTACCTGCGAAGGATCCTAGAGGGTGCTGACCATACGGTGCTCGGGCTCTGGGTCGCCGAAGATACCCACACGTGCGTCGTGGAAGATATTGGAACAAGGAATAAGAGTTGTTTTCTGAAACCGGGCATGGATCTGGTTGATTGACCTTGCTGGTCCTCAACGGATGAGTCCATGGCTCTTTTATATGGATCTGTGGGTTGATCTTGCTGATCTTCCACGGAGATTCCATTCTGTTATATGAATATATTGCCGGTTACTATGAGCTAGGAACTATGGAAAAGGCCCCTAAGTGAACAGGTGGTGAGCGTTCTGGTTGCCAATGATGCCATAAGTACACCGATGAATAAATGATTGGAAATATGGATTCAACCAGAGAATTCAAGGATTGTCATCAGTGACATAATGGTTTCATTAAAGGATTGTTTTTAAGTTAGTTGATGCTGAGAAAAAGGCAATCTCATATTGGGTGTGTAAGTGGTGTGACTAGTTTTATGTTTGCATGAAACTTCTGGCTAGGGGGCCTTGGAACTCTTTTCCTTGGTACCCGGGACAAAACCTAACCAAATTCCTAATTGGATCCCATCACTACAGTGGTTGGGAGGTTGGCTAACCCATGGGACTGGATGGGGTTAGGCTGGACTGATGGATCCGTAAATCGAGACTCAATTTCTGTTTACAATAGATAAAGTAAATCCCGGATAGTAATTGTTCTATGGATAGGAATCAACGGCTGTGCCTCTTGAATGGGGAAAAAAACGTTGATCCCAATGATCCAAGTGCAAGTTCTTCCTTGATCTGACCGAGTATCTTTATAGATGCAGTCGGATCAGCTTGATCAGTAATGGTCTTGACTACGTTAGAGTAAAAAGTTATCCTGGTGGAATCGCTCGTGCTTTCCGGGTAAAAAAAGTTTTTCCGGGTTCGGTTTTGGAACAACCGACGGATTAGTCTCTTGTCCGGATATCCGTGGGCGAGGCCCCGAGTGTGAGACCCCTGGCCGTGCAAGATGTGCTACTTCCGCTGTTAGTACCCCGAATCCGTTGCGCGGTGGAGACCGGGATCTTACAGCTTGGGACACATAAGCGATTGTTATAGTACAAGCATCCATCTTTAAGTTAACACCCTTATACTTTCTTCATCTCATGAATAGTTTTACTTTCCTGCATTTGTAAGGCAATAATTGGGATAAAGAATACATACATCCCAATCTTCCCCTTAATTTATACAGGGAGTGGATTTGATATAACTATTAGCAAGCAAGGATACTTTCTAACTTAGGGCATCTGCACAGCTACATTTCCTTTTCCTAACTTATATTTGATTGTAAAGTCAAACTCTTGCAATATTAGCATCCATCTCCTCTAATGCATATTGAGATCACTCTGGGTAAATATCCATTTTAGACTTTTATGGTCAGTTACCAAAGTAAATCTATGTCTAAGAAGATAACCTCCATACCTTCAATGTACGACTGACTACCAAAAGTTCCAAGTCATAGGCACCATAATTATGTTCTAAGAGTTGCTTTAGGTGTCCTTTAAGTTTGCTTCTAGGACATCCATTTTATAAGCCCTCATCACAAGATGTTCATTTATGATTACAAGATCGATCTCATCATCCACTTTTTAGGTTGGGGGCATTTCTATCAACTCCTCAAACGAGCCTGATTCTTTCCCAATAGATTTGAGCTTAATAAGTTAGATTGCTTCTTTCTTCCTAAGGCTTTCAACATTCTGGATGGCTTTACTAACTGCAACTTTAGAGATCTTGTGACTCCAATTCCTTGAACATTATTTCCATAAAGAACCAAAAAAGAGATGGCCCCCTTGTCGATATCCACCTAAGCCAATCCATTTTGAGAATTCCATCATAAACTCCTAAAGGCAAGACCTTGAATTTACATATAAAGAAAATTTGAGATTGTTCGTCTCATGGCATGTGAGCAGATGTTTCCCACTAGCTAGTTCGACTTGAATTGGTTTACCTTGTTTCTAGTCTTGCCCAAACTTTTCGCAAAATGAGTACCAAAAGCTCAAACTATTTACCTTGCTAATTAGCAGGCGCTCTAACAATAGAAAATAGCTACTACATGAATTTTACATTTATCATCCCCTTCTAAATTAGCAACTGTGATAACTTTAGAGGAACCTAACTATGCTCAATGGCCGCATGAATTTTATCTCATCTCCTTCTAAATCGGTAACTTTAGAGGCAGTTGACTAAGCTGGGAAGTTCCCTGTTTGATTCTCCCAATTCTAGGGTGGTGGCCTTGGGTAACTTTGGGTGGATGCACTCTCTAGTTGCTTTAGACACAAATGTTTCTGGCCTTTGAAAGCATGGTTTTGTAGCGCTTTGCAATTGAATAAGATATGACTAGTGCATTGGGGCATTTGCTCATAATGTGCCCTATCTGTTAACATCGAAAGCGTTTTCATTTCCTTTTAAGATATTGTATAGATCCATCAAATATTTGAGAATTTTCTATTCTTAAACCTTGGCTTAGATCTTGAGCCTTGCCTCTCTTTATCTTGGATGGATTTTGATTTTCATCTAGTCGTGATGATCTCCTTTTGAACAATTGGAGGCAACCTTCTAGATTAAGGGTTCTCCTTCAAGAAAACCTTGGTAAAATCTTCTGTCATATGCACTGCTTCGACTTTGGAGTCTGGCTTAGCATTTTTAACTAGCTTATCTATAGGTGAATCGAGCTTTCTGACAAATTTGTTGATGACTAATGTGGTATCATCCATAGATGGAGCAAACTGCATCAAATTAGCATAAGCTTGATGGTACATATCGATAGATTTACCATTTTGGGATAGTTCCAAGAACTCATTCATCTTATCTTCTTCATACCCTATACCTTGGTGGGTAATATCTTTGGAGTGAATACATCTTCAGGTCGTCCCAGTTTAGTTGGTCTTTGATTAACATGGTTGGCCTTAACAACATGGTTCTTCCAACTTGAATGAGTCAAAACATTGATCTTGAGATGTGCCAAGGCCATCTTTCTTTATTCATAACCAATGATATAAAAATACTCATCCATTGCAGCAATCCAATTATTAACATCTTCGTCCAAATTATTCCCTTCATCATGGAAGGTGTTGGTTAACTTGTGCAAGGCTTCATGAATGTCACTATCAAGCTCTTTCACCATGTGGGAAGATTTACTTTTAGGGCTCATGGTGACTATTCTGAAAAAATAATTACACATTTAAAGCTTTAAGATAGGGGATTTGAGTAAAGGTAAAAGAAAAGATCTCTTTATTTACTCAAAATCTCTTATTACATTGTAATAGGGAAATCTAATCCTTGATTCCAAACAAGCAAAAATTTATATATTGTTCCATAATTACAAATTTTTGGAAGGGGAGATATAAGCTCAAATCATCTAGATAAATATTCATCTAGGGAGTACTGACTTCGACCTCTATTTCTATATTCTTTAACTAAATCAAGTTTCTTGGTGGTTTGAAGGAAAGAACAAAAGAAAATCAAACTTTTCTTCTACATCAACCTAGTGATGAGGCCAGATAAGGTGTTCTTGGTAAGGTTGTCCAACGTAATGATCTGTAAACTCGAGATAATATGCAGCCATCCTTTCTTTATCGTTTATCATATACTGAAAAGCAACACTAATAGCTTGATACTCAAGACTAATGGTTAATCAATGTTGGATTACTATGCCACATAGCATACGTTTAATATTATGAGTTTAAAGATAATGCTCAAAATAAAAAGCTTTATTTATATATCAATCTTATTTATGTACAACACTTTTTTTGGCTTCCTCATATATATCTTGGGTTTAGTACTCCATTTCTTGCACGATGAGTCCTATGATGCCGTCTACGGTTAGGAGATAAGGATTTAAATTTTAGGGATAAAGAAACTAATAGCTCTAAAAAATTATCTGAGAGCTACAAAGTATCTAGGCATAGATGCATATAACTAGAGTTGAGTGATTATTCCAAGTCTGTAGCAAATCATAGCTATACACACATTTTCTCCTAGCACTCCTGCTGCCTAAATAAATGGTGCTAAAGTAGGAGTCATTAACATTAGACCACTAGCACCTCTATTCATTTCATGTTAGGAAGAAAAGCTCTTCAAAATGACGCATTAGAATGATCCTTCCACATCGATTACGTGAAGATAAGTGGTGTTCAAATGCAAATTCTATCATACCATCTTCTTGGGACAATCCCAATATACTAGACAAGTATGGTCAGGTCATCCGTTACACCATTCTCTACAATTATCATTTACTTAATTTAACTTAACAAGACACATTGAAACAAGATAGAAGACAAAATGAAAGACAATTTTGCAAAAAAAAAAAGTGTGTGTGTATATATATATAGATAGATATCCATATCAAGATTATTTATGTACAATGTAGAGTCAGGTTGTATAAAGTTCGCTCAAGGAATAACTATCATATGTTAGGGTATATAATCCCTAAGCAGTCTCTATAATCTGCACTGAAGAATGCAATCTAGAGTAAGGTTAGAGCATAACACTAGCTCATGAATAACTCCAAGTAGCATGAGTATTATCGTCAATGCAACATCCCAAAATTTGGAAGTCAAGCTATGCCCTCGCTTAACCATAATACCATAAGTAATATCAGTCCCTCTGGAGTTAGGAAGAATCAACTAGTGTAATGGCGGATCAAGGTAGGTTGCAACTTTGGATCTCTAGAGATTATATGGTCAAAAGAGTCAACAATACAATCCAACTCCATGATGGTCAAAAGAGTCAACAATACAATCCAACTCCATGATGATCTGGGGTACTCTAGTAATCTAAATGACTTTTTCTAATCTAGCCAACTAAAAACAATTATATTGACTAAATCTATGCTCTACTCTACACTCTTTATCTCTCGAAAAATAAGGTAGGCTTTGATACTAGCTGCTGTGAGAACCCCCACCCCCTATATATAATAAAATACATCTTCCCACCCCCTATATATAATAAAATACATCTTCCCAAAGTATGGTAATGACGTCTTCATGTATTGGATGGGAATCATACGCAACGGCCTAGTGTCTAGCTAACTAACATCATGCGTCTCATATCTGTCAAAAAATGTACACTAGGAAATATATATAATTCTTCATGTGCATGTCCATTCATGATTCTCACAAGTAAGAGGCAATTGGCACATATAGCTCACACTGAGCTCACATCAACGTCTTACTCCTCGATCATAAAGCAGACAATCTCTACACCTTTGGATTGACTCCATCATTTCCTAGAGTCTAATTTCCTAGTTTACCCATTTTTCTAAGTTTTTCAAACTTTTTTTTAAGGTTTCGTTTGGAAAGCACCCACTTATTTGGGTCCACCTTGCCACTCACTTTCCACTAGTGTATCTATTTTCTACTTTGATCAGATCCATAGGCACAGCCTAGACCCCATCAAATCCCGTGGATCTAGTCTACATGGGCCTATAGAGCCGGCGTAAACTAACACACCCATAATTGATATT
Organism: Cibotium barometz; assembly: GCF_041138505.1. Taxonomy (NCBI): domain Eukaryota; kingdom Viridiplantae; phylum Streptophyta; class Polypodiopsida; order Cyatheales; family Cibotiaceae; genus Cibotium; species Cibotium barometz. Next base: position 13,449,725 of record NC_141080.1, on the reverse strand, counting down.
CTTGGTTTATTACTCACACACCCAACTAAAGCAATGAAGATAGTTCATGCACACACTCCACAATATACATTTCTTTTTTCAAAAAATTAGCATTTAACTTAAAATTGTTATTCATCAAAATGTACTAAAAAAGCATACATAATGTTGAAACTCTCAGTGAGAAATAATAAAGAAATGTCACATATATCAAAAATATCTCCTTACACCATTTCTCTGTTGAAATTTGAGCATAATGATGAGCTAGGGTGGATCATACACTAGAATCAAACATGATTAACAAAGTGATTAAGAAATGATTAAGACGTAATTAGTGAATAATTAGCAGATAGATTAATGTAGGCATGGATACTCAAAAACCAGCAAATTCTCATTAGGGCTATGCCTCAATTTATAGAGTTTACATCAAGCATCAAATCCCCTTGATTTCTCCATGATTTACTCCCTGAATATCTCCACCTCTTCTCTTTTCCCTGATTATCTCCCAGAATATCTCCACACTCCTAAATTCCCTCATGCTACCCATTATTCTCTCCCAGTAGATTCTTCTCACCTTTTCACAGGTTCTTTCACAATTACATCTCTTCTTTTACAGCCTCTATCCAAGAGCTTGTTCCCACACACACCCTATTCACTTGTATATTTCAACACCTCCCCTCAAGTGAATACTCCTATTACACCTAGACCCTATACCAAGTTTGCCACCCTTTACTTGGTAGTCCGCGACCAGTGTCTACTCCTCCCCTCAAGTTATCTCAGCACACCTGGACCCTGTATCAAGTTTCTCTCTTACTTGACAGCCCGCGACCAGTGCCTCAAGTCCCTAAACTCCATAGTCCTTGACACTCTCTCTCTCTATGTGTCCAAGGCTACTATAAGTGCCCGCGACCTTGACTAAAGTGCTCACACATACATCTACCACTTGGCCTACATCATCGGTGGCTCAGAGGTGGTTTTACTTTATTGGGGCAGGTTACATTGGGTTGTGGGCTCTCTCTCTCTCTCTCTCTCTCTCTCTCTCTCTCTCTCTCTCTCTCTCTCTCTCAGAGATTTTCACATGGCTCCTCACTCTTTGGAGCCTCACATCTTCTCTTTTCTTCAGTCTTCTTCTCGTGGCAGCATCTCTCCACGCGTCCGTCTCTTTTTCCAGTCTTCTCGGGGCAGCTTATCTTCTTGTGTCCATGTCTTCCTTCAGGTCTTCTTCTCGGTGTAGATCCTCTTCTTGGAAAGAGATATTCTTCTTCTTTCATGGCTGGGGCCATGAGCTCGTCCGTCACGTCATTTTGCTCCATGTGAGCAACATGTTTCAATGTTTTGCTGACAGTTCCTTTGGGCTTTTGATGTTCATCTTTTATCATTATGCAATGCAAACCCAAATTTATGCGGGAGGTCTTACCTCTTGCCTTAATCTGGACAAGGGCAGTGTCTGTTCCCATTTTTACACTGATAAAATGTGCCCAATACATAATGCGTATAGCATTCATTCTCATGCACATTCCCAAATGCAATTCTGGCTGTGAATAATCTTGAATTTGAGTGAGATTTACAGGCATTAACCAAGGGTTGAATGCAAAATGATGATTTTCACAAATTTATCAGCACAATTTTCCCAGAAATTACACTAAATTAAGGGTAACCAATTTGTACGGGATGGTTGGAGTATCAAACCAACTCCGATTTGAAATCTGAAGTTATAGACAGGATGCGAGATAGGATCCACCACTCGGATGACATCAGCTTGTATGGTACCTTCACAAGCTTCATAGTACAATAGTATTTTTACAAAAAGTATCCAAACAAGTATTAACATGATCAAGAAGCCATGCATCATATATGTATTACGAAACAAGGTAAACCCATAAGATAGTCCGATTCTTTAGCGAATCTTTGAATGCATCTCTTGATCCAATAATCTCTATCCAAGTCTTCTTGGTTCTTGTAAAACAAAAGTCGGATTCTCCAATGTTTCCTTAATTGTAAGGTTTATTTGCTCTAACTTTTCCTAGTCTTTTGTTACTAATTCAATTTTTCAATTTCTCCTAAAGGTTAGAAGCTCCTAATCCCTTCTAAAACATTTGTGGTCACAAGTCTTTCAAGAGACATTGTATTTTTATTATTTTATCAAAATTACCTAAACTTTAAGTTACTTTTCTAAACTTATACTAAGGTTTTAAACTTTAAGTCACTTTTTTGAACTTATACTAAGGTCTTAAACATCTAATTATTATTTTTACGTCGATAGATTTCACTCTTTAAAGTCCTTTTTCTCTTCCTTGAGCTCTATCCTTACCTAAGGTCTTTCTTTATCCCTTGAAAAGTCCATCTAATCTTTTAATAGAACTCTGCTCATTCTTCTCAATAATCTCACATTTGACATTGCTTGAGACACTTTCTATACAAGGTTTATGGATTTAATATTATGATCTAGGTAAAAGTTTGACAATCCTAATCATGCTCTCCCAAACTTGCTTACTATGTTCCCCTCACGTGTTGTAAGAATGTGGTTCTTAGCTTGGAATAGCAAATTAGGGTTTAGTACATGGATTGGATCATTAGGGACACTAAGTGAAGTGTTGGTGGACATTATTTCATCTTTCGATTCTTCTTGGATCGCTAGGTTTCCATTATTCTCAAGCACCATCACAGTCATAATGTAGAGCTATTTAGGCTATATTTGGAACAAAGGCTTTAATTAGCCAATTTCTCATTTATTTCCAAAGCTTTTGGGTATGTATTACTTTACAAATGTATCTATGGTGTGGTACAATCCATCTTAGGCTTAAAAAGCAATACACATCCAAAGCTTTTGGATGTGTATTGCTTTACAAACATATCTATGGTGTAGTAAAATCCATCTTAGGCTTAAAAATAAATTAGAACTCTAAAATTTAGGTCAATGAAAATTTTAAGGTACTTAAGTTGTCTAAAAAAAAATTAACTTTGAGGATTTCTATAGCTAATCGAAAAATCATAGACTAGGAATAAATCTTGCATACATATTATGTGCAATGTTATGCTTTACTGGTGCATTTTATGAGATCTAATCACATATACACCTATCCTTTTAAGCACTTTGTTTTAGACAAAGTTTATACATTTTGACCCATATTCATGACTATAGAATAAGAGAGACTACTTTATGCATTTTTAAACATCTCATAAGGCTTTAGGTGGAATATCTAGTAATTTTATATACTAGTAAACACTATTTATCATAAGTTTCTCATTAGATGATCCAAATACAAGTAAGGCTTCATATATGTTCTTTTGTTATCAATGCAATTTTTAAAGTTGAGACCATCACCTTTCTTTCCAACTAATATTTCTAAGTAAATTGAAATGTATAGATATGAATTCTTGGCCGATTACTTTAGTGGAGATATTGATTTATTAGTATAACTAAAGTAAATCACCATATAAGCTTACACTATTGTCATATTTTAGGTGTCAAAACTCAACAACTAAAAAGAGATTCTAAGAAGGAAATTTAATTGAATTAATTATTAATGCACTACTTTTTTTATCATTAAAAATCATTCTCTCATGTCTTAAATACTATGCAAGGTTTAGGATAAATTTATAATGAGTCGAGATCATTTTTTTCTTGCATGGATGAACCTACTTTGTAAACTCATAATCTGTTTGGATTATAATGTTGGATTCATAATCCTGTTTAGATTATAATGTTGCATATACCTCTACTTATGGTGATTTATCAATTATATTTAAGGTTATTTTAATCATTTCAATAATTTTCTAAGGTAACCATGTCATGAAGACATACCTTAGAAGAGAAATGCTAAAATACTTCTCCCATTCACAAGATATGAATTTTTTAGCAAATCCCTAAAAGGAATATTTATGTCTTGTTGAGCTACCAAACTAGTGTTAAAGTGTTAGCTAAAAAAACTAGCAAAATTATAAAAAAATCTTGTATGAAAAATATTGCATACTTGGGTTACTAAAAAGGTAGCAATGAGAGATTTTGATGCTGCATCATCAAACACAATTTGAATCACGGAGAGCTCTTGCCAACATTGATGTGGAAATACACAATAATGGTGAGAACATAGATAGGATACATGAACTTGTAGTGATTGATGCTCTAATCATCTATTACCATGAGGTGGCAAGTCCCAAAAAACATAGTGTTAACCCACTATGGTTAACATGTCTATGGTTAACATCTATTCTATGAGGTAGCAAGACTACCAAATCATTCTATGTCTTCTTCCTACATGAAATCCAATGCTAATGAGATACCCTACTAAACTTGTCACTCCGTTCATAGGTGCTTGCTTCAGCCCTTATAATGCTTTCTTCAATCTACATACATGTGTGGGAAAACCTAGGTGTACATATAAACACCTCTTCTTGTAAATCTCCATTCAAGATAGCATTCTTGACATGTATTTGATGCAACTCCCAAGCTTTAGATGCAGCCAATGAAATCAATGATCTTATGGTAGCTTTCTTAACCACTAGGCTAAATGTCTCATCATAATCAAGTCCATGAGTTTGTGCATAATCCTTAGTAACAACCAGCCTTGCCTTGTATCTTCCATGGATCCATTTGACCTTATAAACCCATTTATAGTTAATCACATTTTGGACATTTGGTAATGGAACCAAATCCCATGTATCATTATGTACCAATGCATCCATCTCTTTCATCCATAGCTTTGTTGCAAGCTTCTTTGCCAATAGCCTCATCAAAACAAGTAGGCTCCAGATGCTTCAACATAGATGTCATATTTTAATAATGCATAACATATCCTCTATATGTCAACCTCTGTACTAGATATCTCACCCTTTTTGACATCCTTAATGGATGTGGGTCCTACTAGATCCATGAGCTCTAGCATGTGGCGGTACATACATGTCATGTCTCACACCTAATGTCCTAATAATTGGAATTCTCAACTCATTTCCCAACTTACCATTAAGACTCTCCAAACTAGATGAGCCATAACATGGATTCAGAATGCCAATGTCTTCAATCTTCTTCTTGCCTTTGTCCAATGCACTACTCTCAATGCTCACATTATGTCTCAATCTCCCAGAGCATGGACTCACATGGACTCACATTATTACTACTAGATGTCTCATGTGGCCCATACATACTAGTAGATTTCTCTAATGGAAATGTACATCCACATTGGCATTAATGTCATCAATCATGACACTCTCACTTTCATTGTACCAACTAGCCATCTCATCAACCATGACATTCTCACTTTCTTTGTATCAACTAGCCATCTCATCAGTTATCCCACTCTCACTTTCCTTGTACCAACTAGCCATCTCATTAACCAGGACACTCTCACTTTCCTTCTACCAACTAGCCATCTCATTAACTAGGACACTCTCACTTTCCTTGTACCAACTAGCCATCTCATCAAATATCACATCATGACTAATATGAGGACCTATTTTGTTACTGGATTGTAACACTTGTATGCTTTCCTGTCTTGTCTATACCCAATGAATACATACTTCTTGTTGGATAGGTGTCATCTCCAGATGGTGTCATGCTAGTGGCACACTCTTTAGCCTCTAGGCATTTTTGGGATTTATAGCATTCATTTCCATTTTTTCCTATTTACACACATTTTTTCCTATTTACACACATTTTTGGGTGGAGGAACTTTCCTATATATATGAGGCATTGTAGTTCATTTCTAATGAAGTTGGCTAGTGGTTCATTGATGAGTTCTTGAGTACATTGTCTCTTCTCTCATCTCTTCTTTCTCACATGGTATCAGAGCAAGGTGGTGGCACACATAGAGCCTCCTTATCCTTCTTCCTCTCTACCTCTAGTTCTCTTCAACAACCCCGCTTTCAATTGCTTTTTTTCATTCTTGATTATCTGCCCACGGATGCGTTTTTGAGGATTGTGCCCGCTTGACCTTCTGGAATCATCGTGGTCTACAACTTTGCAGAAGAAAGTTTTCGCAAATTCCTCACCGTTTTTGAGTTATTCTTCGCAGACTGCCTGCATGCAGAATTTCTGCTTGCGTTTTTTGCAGAAGCCCTTACTCATCATCCTTGCACTCATTCAATGATGCAAGAGGCTTCAAACCAGACCCTTACCATCCTCTACAAGTGTGTTTTTAAAGCACTTCAATCCGAGTTCTACAACTCTACTTGCGGCGGTGAAAACATTGCCAACTAGTTTTCCCTACATGCGGCAGCGTTTTTTTGGAGGCTTCTTGTGGAGAGATTTCTTGGCTGCGTTTTCATCATCAACTTCAGCCCTCTTCATGGTATTTTGAGGTACATATTCATCCTCTTTTCTACACCTTTCTACCGGCTGAAAATTCCACTTTGCTACACACTTTGTGTTTGCGTTTTTGTGGACAATCAACTCCTCCATACTCCTTCTACCTAAGGCTACATTCTCAGCCCTCTTTTGGTGGTTTCTACGGAGTCTATTGATTCATATATTGGCTGCGTTTTGTGGCTGCGTTTTTGCACTATCTTTGTGCATATTTTGGAGATACTTCCTTGGAGATACTTCCTTGGTGGACAGCCCATCTATTGGCTACGTTGGAGGTACGACACTTCTTCCCTTGTGTTTTCCCACCCTCCACTCCCTATAGGATCTCGGAAGTCCTCTACTCCAAAAGACAAAGGCAAACTTGAAGATACTATGGATCCTACATCTCCTATGACGGTTGGACCGGCAACTACTACAACGGAAGTTGGTGTAATTCCTTCTTCGGTAGGTGCTTCTACTTTCTCTTTTCCGTCGTATCCATTACCTTCTATGGATCCATACACTCTTTCTTCTTTCTCCTTTATGCCTTCCTATCCACATACTTCTATGCCCTCTATGGTATATCCCCCTACATCATCTATGCCTTTTATGACAACTTCATCTACTATGATTCCTTCTTCTACTACTTCCACTACTACTCCTCTCCCCACTCAACCATATCATCCCTTTAACCCATTTACTCAATCTTTGAGCCTTCTAAGTCTTTCCGATTCACAAAAGCTTACCCCAAACAACTACCACACTTGGTCCTTGTTTATGCAACTTCTTTTGGAAAGCGTCGGGGTGTGGTCTATAATCACTTCTCCTCATATGGTGCCTTCTCAATATCAAACCTATATGGATGCACGGGCCAAAGCTTTACTTGTGCATGGCATGTCTACATCGGTTGTGTCTCAATTTCTCTCTACAAGGAGTACGACTCAACAGTTATGGCACGCTATACAAATGCAATATGGAAGACTTTCAACGGTTAAGATGGCTAAGTTGGAAGAAGATTTGGATAAGCTTTCTATCTCCGAATCCGACAACATAGTGGAGAAGCTTGGAGAATTCAATCGAATCAAGTGGCAACTTGAAGAGTTTGGTACATTGGTAAGTAATCCGGTCCACAAGCTACTTGGTAAATTGCCTTCTTCTTTTGAATCGTTCAAAGATAACATCTTTCTTCGAGTTCCTTTCCCTTCCTTTGAAGAGACTATGGGTCTTCTTCATGATAAGTGCCTTACTCGCAAGCAAAACAAAAAGGACTCGGCTTTTGTAAGCCAAGGCAAGGGCAAAGGCAAAGGCAAAGGCAAAGGCAAGGGGAATGATCAACGCAAAGGCTCTAATTCCAATGCTAAAGATTCTTTAACCAAAGGTGACAAGGACAAATCAAAGGATTCTTCCAAGGAGTGCACTTTCTGTGGTCGTAGTGGCCATACGGAGGATCGTTGTTTTGCTAAGAAGGCGGCATCCAAGAAGGTAAAAGCTGAACTTGAATCCAAATCTAAGGGTTCTTCTACATCAACATCTTCTCATGATAAAAACAAAGACAAGACAGAAGACGGTACCGCCAAGATTGCATATGTTGCTATGTCTTCTACTTCTTCATGTGACACATCACTTGTGGTAATCAAAGATCTTGATACACATACTGCGGATGAGTGGATTACCGATAGTGGTGCTACCTCTCACATGACGAATAGTTCTTCCTTATTGGAAAACTATAAGTCTATCTCTTCATCAGTACACATTGGTGATGCTTCGTCTCTCCTTGTGATTAGTATTGGTGATGTTTCTTTTGGAGATGCTATCTTACATGATGTTTTGCATGTGCCTAAGATGTCTGCCAACTTATTTTCTATCTCTAAGGCTACTTCTAAAGGTCTTGGGGTTTACTTTGATGATGAAGTGATTGAAATCATTGATAGACAGTCACTTTCTTGTGTGGCACATGGTTATCAAAATGCTGGGCTTTATCATATAAGCTCTTTTACAGCATAGTTGCCACCACATGAGTCTCATCTTCATCAATTATTTGCTTCTCCTAAAGCACTTGTTTCTAATGAAGATAGTGATCTATGGCATTTTCGCTTTGGCCATGTTCCTCTTGCTACTTTGCAACATCTTGTCTCACATGACATGGTTACAGGTCTACCAAAGCTTCAGAAACCTCGCCATCATATTTGTTCTTCTTGTGCTCAAGGAAAGCAACATCGGGCTTCTTTTCCAGAGGAGGCTACTCATAGGGCCACACGCATACTTGAGCTTATTCATGCTGATCTTGCAGGACCTATGGAAGTACAATTGCTTGGTGGATCCAAGTATTATATGCTTCTTGTGGATGACTTCTCTCGTAAATCATGGGTTTATTTCTTACCTAAGAAGTATGATGCTCTTTCTCAAATTCTGAATCACCTTGGATGTTCATCTACTCGATACTCATCTACTCAGATTCACAGAGTGCTATTGCTTTAGCCAAAAATCCAGTTATTCGAGGACGATCCAAACACATTGATGTTCATTTTCATTTTGTTCGTGATTGGATTTCTGAAGGTCGCATTCAGCTTGAGTATTGTCCTACCAAAGATAATGTTGCTGATTTGTTTACTAAGCCTCTTCCTCGACCTCCCTTGGATTATCTTCTTCAACGCGTTGGCGTTGATCCTCCCATCTGGACCTGAAGAGGAGGTGTTGGATAGGTGTCATCTCCAGATGGTGTCACGCTAGTGGCACACTCTTTAGCCTCTATGCATTTTTGGGATTTATAGCATTCATTTCCATTTTTTCCTATTTACACACATTTTTGGGTGGAGGAACTTTCCTATATATATGAGGCATTGTAGTTCATTTCTAATGAAGTTGGCTAGTGGTTCATTGATGAGTTCTTGAGTACATTGTCTCTTCTCTCATCTCTTCTTTCTCACACTTCTCTGCCTTCGAATCCAATTTCGTTCTCTTCTCATCAGGCACATGTAAATAAGTCACACAACTAGGGTGGTTGTATGAAAAGGGTCATCACTTTGGGACTGTCTCATGCGGATAGGACACTGTTGAAGTACCTTGGTGTACCTTGATCGAGTTCAACAACCAATTGTAGCATCCCAAGTGGCAGTCAGTCGAGGTTCAGGACATAACTTGACCGAGCTACTGATATTGTCATATAGAATAATGCCGACCACAAGGTAACTTGACCAAGTTATATGGCAGATGTCCACATGGCACTATGTAAGTCAGTTGAGTTACATAATGGACATCCACGTATGCTTGGTCAAGGTGCAAGGTGGACATCCACACAACTTGACCAAGTTACATGGTTGAATCCACGCATGCGCCACCTGTAATCCACGCTTCAAACCCTAACCCTAATTCGATCAAGATATAAAGCTCTAAATGTTTTTTCCCTCATTCTCACTGTTCACTCTTAGAGCTTTGCCTCTCCCTAATCCATATTAGCTTTCAACTAATCTTTATTAATCTTCATTACATATTTTGATCCTTTCACACTTAGGTTAGTGTTTTCTTTCGGATGGCCTCATCATCCTCTTTAGCATGGACTCACGTGAGTCCATTAAGTGTGAGGGCCTCATAGTAGTCAGGATTCACCATGAGCTATTGATGAGGATTCTCACCCCGACTCACTGGCTTGGGCTCACATTGAGGATGAATGGCCAGAGTTCAAAAATGAGCCCCATAATTTACAGCTTGGATTGGGTATGGATGGGGTGAACCCATTTGGATTGAGGTCTACATCATGGTCCACATGGCCCATTGTTGTTGTGAATTATAATATTCTATCATGGATGTCCATCAAGAAGGGTCATGTGATGCTTGCGCTTCTTGTGCCCAGGAAGCATAAGGTAAAGAATATGGATGTATACCTTGAGCCCTTGATTGATGAGCTCGAGCAATCATGGAGAGGCATAAGGGTGCATGATATTTCTCATCCAATTTCATGTCGCAATGCAATGGTCAAGGGTATCTTGATGTGGACTATGTATGATTTTTCATGCTATACAGAGTGCTCAGGTACGTCGTACTCATAAATTGATTCTTATCTAAGTATGCACAAATGATTCATTTATAACTCTAATGTATTGTAATGTTTATTAACTTTCAATTCTTATATGCCATTTTTGTAGGTCTCACAGCTGCTGCTCTGCAGGATATAATGCATGCCCAATTTGTGGTCAATCACTTGTATCCATATAAGCACATGCACTAACAAAAGTGTTGTATGATGAACATCATAGATTTATTCCTCTAAACCATCCTAATTATGCTCCATCAGATGAGAGGTGCCGAGTGGGAAGCCATGTGAAAAGGTACTTAATCTTCTATTGTCTACCATATTGGAAAGAGTTAAGAATAAATCATCTTTTGGATCCAATGCACATTTTTAAGGATGTGGCATCAATGATTTGGGACCATATAATTGGTAAAAAACACACCCATGCAATAAGGGATGGCCTAAAGGATATCGGACACATGGAAAATGCACGGCCAAGGGTAGTCAATGTGACAAGGTGGTTTTACCAAGGGCGGTTGACAAAGCAAGAGGAAAAGAATGTCAAGAATCAAATTTCATCTTTTCGTACACCAACCGGTGTAATGCACTCATTAAAGGGTGCATTTACAATAACAAAGAAGAAGGATAAGCATCGATTGTACAGTCTCAAGTCATATGATTGGCACAAGATGATGTAGGTACGTACATAACTATATCTATTTTTTGGGCACTCGTTGTGTGGAGTCTATATTAATCTTTTATTGTTTTCAAAAATCGATTTCCCTAGTTTATACTTCCAATATCAATTGGTGGTGCGGAGAAGAGAAAGCTTGGAATGCCATCTATAAATTAGGTGGACTGGCAAGGTGAGTTTCAATTACAACTATAGATTTTTGCTTTTGCTATAGCATATAGCTTTGAAATTATCTATTCTTCTTTAATTTATCATTTCTTCCTTTGTTGAGAATAGGTGGATAGTGTCAAAGGAGATTCATCTAGATTCCATGAGAAGGCTTGAGTTGAGTCAATTTAGGTGGTGTGTATGATTGAAGAAGCTTTCCAAGAAGCATACTCACAACTCAATTGCACCTTCTAGTACATTTGGTGGATGAGGTGGCTATAAGTGTATTATTCATAGTCATTGGATGTTATTTCTTGAATGCTTAATGAAAACCTTGAAGGGATTTGTGAGGAAAAGGATGAGGCCAGAAGGAAGCATGGCAGAGGGATGGTTGGTGCAAGAATCCATCGTATACATCTTAGAATATTTGAAACAAATTGATCCATCTATGCCTAGATTCATGCATAACGATGAGGATGAATGAATGGTGTCACATGTGCCACATGGAAAAGGACACATTCAAAAGATGGATGAGTCTATGCATAAAAAGGTCATTACATTTAACACTTGTATGATGGAAAAGTGGATTGAGAAATATGAAGATGCAAGAAAGATAAGAATAGAGGAGAGAAGAGCATTTAAGAGATCAACACAAAGGCACATGGCATAACCACCCAACCTAAAGGCTCTTCCAAAGGATTGTAATATTGAATGGCTTAGAGATGCCCTAGAGCAAGTCAAAAGGATGGGAGAGAGATTACAAGAGAAGAATGTGAGTATGCAAGGAGATGCAACTACCATATAAGTAAAGATGTTTTAATATTTCACTAACATATATTATATTTTGCTAAGATATATAATGTTGAATACTAAATTGCTTACATATACGCTATATTTAAGATTTTTGATTCGGTTGTAGTATAAAGTGCATAATGCAATGTGGTTAGAAGGTCGACATTTTCGCACTCAACTTGTGGAATCCAAGAGAATCACATATGATTGTGGTGTAGTGGCAAGTTTTGACCAAGATAGTCGAGCTAGTAGAAGAGATAATATTACAGTGGAGAAACTTAAATATTATGGAACAATTTAAGACATCTTGGAGATTGGATTTAGAGCTTTCAAAGTGTTTATCTTTGATGTTAAGTGGTTCAAAGTGGTATATATAGGTACTCAAGCAACCGTCAAGAAGCATCCAAGTAGATTTTTGCAACAGACTCAACTAAATTATGGCAAGATTCAAGAGACACATACGTTCTACCACAACATTATGAATAGGTTTACACTTGATTTTCAATTTTGATGAATCTATAGATAAAAGGAAGGTATTGTATATATTTTGTGGTTATTCTTTTTAGGTTGTGTTTCATCCGGACCAAAGAGATCCTAATTGGTTGTGTTTCATCCGGACCAAAGAGATCCTAATTGGTGATATGTAATACAAGTCGCTCCTCGATCTAAACATATATTTCAAGATCAAGATGTTGAAAAATAAATGCATGGTGGACAATCAATGGAAGATGCAACTAACAATCAATATGACCACCATGAGGACCATGATGATAATACCTCTACATCTTCTTCAAGTAGTGGAATAGGACTTTGTATTGATATAGGAGCCATCTAAATGATGGATTTAGAGATAGACCAATTGGCATGCATGGATTTATTACAAGATGGATTTGATGATATGGTACTAATTAAATATACATCATCATAACATATGTACTTATTGATCGGTTTGTAAAGATTTGGTGATTTTATTGTTTTATTTCAAAAATATTTAGATGTTTGCCAAGCTTTTTGGATTTTAATTTAGTTTAAGTTTTTATTTCCACTCCAGTTGTACATTATGTTTTTTTTTACGCCACTATGAGTGGCATTTATAGCGGCATTTTTACAGTGCCGCTTAGTGGTGCTTATAGAGCGGCGTTTATTTAGCACCACGTAGTGGCACTAATAGCGACACTAATAATGGCATAACGTAAAATGCCACAAATAAACATCGCTAATGCTTGCTTCTCTTGTAGTGGATGTTAGAAATACATAATTACAAATGTATGGAAAAAGAGCATACCATAGGTATCCAGTCATGCGACTAATCTTAGCAAGAGGCTTGTCAATTTGCAACAAAAGGGAAAACTCTACAACATGCTAAGTTTGATTTGCCTTTAGATGTCTATACTTTGTGTGGCCTTCCAGCTGCTTGTGGAGGCCATATCTTGGCTTGAGTCCAACTAAGAAGTTGTAGAAGACCCCCGGGCGTTCATCTTCGTACTGCCAATTGCTGGTTTTCTTCTCTCTCTACCGCGCCATTGCGCCCTGAGCAAGCCGGTGCACTTTTTTTGCATCGCTGTCGTACAGCTCATTCGTCGTGTGGTGTAGGTGACTGTGGGCAATGTGAGCTTGGTGCACTTTTTTTGCATCACTGTCTGCCGTCGTACCTCATTCATCGTGTGTAGGCAACGGTGGGGCTTTTAAAGCCCATGACCTAAGGGCCTACTACCTGAAGTTTCAGCCCCAATGGCTGCGTGAAACAACAATGGGAGGCAAAAGACCAGGCGGCCTACTAATTTTCTCCATGAAAGCTTGCTCAAGAGCTTGATAATAGTGTTCATAAACATTAATAGCGTTGATTAACACTAATGATGTTACTAATCCAACAAAGGGGAGCCATTCAGAGTGTTTCTAAATACTAAGTGTGTTCTTAAACACTAATGGTGAATCTAATCACCAATACAAGTGTCATTTGATGCTAAAAATGTGCTCTTAAGCACTAATAGTATTGCTAAACACTAATGGTGATCTTAATCACCAAAGAAAGTGTTTCTTGACACTAATGAAGCTATCTCCATCAGAATTAGTGGTTGGGCACAAAACCTAAGTGCTAAACCATAAGCTTCACCATCTTAATCTCCTTTTTTATACAACATCCTTGGCTTGATTAAGGGTTGTTGCACTCTCATAAGCCTTTCTCTTTCTACTTAAGCCAAAACATCACAAATTTTCTGGTTTTCTTCTTCATAAATCAGCCCATTACTCTCTTGTAATCTCCCTTCAATACCCAATGTCAAAGAAAACACCCAAATTAAGAAGTTCTCATCAGGAGAGGGCTTCCACACTTGGCAACTTCTTGTCAAGTACAAGATGATGTCCAAAGGTTTTTGGCCATTCATCTCCGGCACTAAGGTTATTGATCGAACTAAGGCTGAAGATATTGAAGATGATGAGAGGGCACAAGCCATCATCATACTTCATCTTGATGAGGCTCTTATTCACCATGTGGACTAGCTTCCGACTGCAAAGGAGAAATGGGATGAGCTTGACAAGCTTTATGGAGCTCATGGTAAGAATTCCAAGATCTCACTTCAAATTAAATTTTTTTAGCTTTGAGCTCAAAGAGGGAGATGGCATTGGAGCCTTTATCTCTCACTTGAAGGGCCTTATGGCTCAACTTGCATGAGTGAATGCGAGAATGGATGAAGATGATGCAGTGGCTATTTTGCTAAAAGCAGTCAAGAAGGTGTACCCCACCTTAGTCACCACCCTGAAGAACATACTTAATCCCACCCTTGAAGGAGTCATTCAATCTTGTCTTGATGAAGAAAAGAGGCCAAAGGGAGGAGCTGAATCTTCAAATGCATCGACTCCATTGAATATCGAACAAGCTTTATCACATCAAGTGAGTAAAGTAAGGTGTGTCCATTGTAAAAAAGTGGGTCATTTGGCAAATAATTGTTGGATCAAATATCCCAACAAGATGAAATGTAACAAGTGTAAACAAACGGGGCATATCACTTCTAAATGTCCTAACAAAGAGTCAGAGAGTCAGAGGCGAACTTTGCATCAGCCTCTAACTCCGTTGAGAAATTGTTTTAAATCTCAATGTAACAACACCTATATTCCTAACCTTGTACGCCTAATGTTATAAAGGCAAGCTATGTCCAATACCACCTATTTTAATTTTTTCATAGTTGGTATTGAGGGGGGGTATTAAAAGACTAAGGTCATGTAAAAGGGTAGGAGAAGGGTGTGTGTGTGAATGGACTTATGGTCCACTAGCTCACCTATTTAAAGGCAAAGCTAGAAGGCATTTTGAGTGAGCAAAGGCCAAGTTGTATTCATAAGCAACTTAATAAACAAGATGTGTTCTTGTATTTTGTGAGTCTCTCTCCTCCACATATCTTGATCTAGCATGAGCACCACGTTTTCTTAACAATCACCAGAGTTGGAATTATCATACCTATCAATATTAAATTCTCCCTCAGACTCAATGTCCAAGGACTCAATTGGGCATTTGTTCTTTAACCAATGTTGTACAGACCCCCACCAAAGGTAGGATTACCTTGTAAAAATCCCCCCATGTCATCTTGATAGGTGTTGACAAGAGGGTTTGCACCATGTTAGATGTCCTAGGCTGTTTTTCATTTCTCACCTTTCCAACAAGCCTTGGAAATCTCATAGATCTTGTCATCACTGGTGGGAATTCTCTTTCTTTTCCACACCCATCCTCAGAGTTCTCACCACTCTCCAGGTAATTACAAAGCATAGGAATAGATCCTTTTACTGACCCTTCGAGAGGTTTAATGGCATTGATAATAGAGGGAACTCTAGATCTTAGAGGATATCTATTTCTAAGATTCAACCGAAAATCATGAGACTTTGGCTGATATTGATCATTGGGAATAAGGTTTATGAAGTTTTTAACTTATCCTTGTGTATTTCCTAATTGCATTTCTTCGCCTCCATTGGGGGCAATTCAAAGAGGTTTAACTCCTCAGAGTGTGGAACTATTAACATTGCATAGTCCTCATCATCCTTATGCAAAAATTCATTTCTTGACTCTGGAATGACAGATAGTGGAGGAGGAGGAATCAGTTTTGGAGCCCTGATTGGTCCATAAATGCTTTCAACTCTTGTTGTTGAGTCGTTTGAACCATCTCAATGTCTTCAGCAATTTGTTCTTTTTCCTTAATAGGATTCAAGTATTGCTCAAGCTTCTTAAAAACCTTTTGAGGGGGTCAGCCTCAAAGCTATTCTCCACCATTAATCTTTTCATAAACCACAAGTCCTCATCCTCAGGGATCAAAGGAAGAGACTCACTAGTAGATGATGAAATTATTCCATATGTAATCTTTACTTTGTCTTTTCCATCGCCAAACTATTATGGATTTCTTTTTCTTAGCCATTCTTCTCTTAGAAATCTTGGAAGTTGAAGCTTCCATATTCCCAATTTTAGCATTCTGGTTGAGCCCTTGTCACAACGTGGACAAGACAAAGAAAAAAATGTTCAGCATTGTTAGAACATGAAGTCAAAGTGAGTGTTCTAGTGTGTCTAGAGTGAGTTTTATGTCTAGTCTTTGTGTGAGTGCCATGTGGCATATTGGGATTTATCCCATATACATGTGACACTTAGAGTGTGTGTGCCTATCCTATAAAGGCATTGTACTTTCTAGTCTTATTAATCAATCAACAATCAAGCTCTCTTGGCCTACATGTGAGTACTCTTGGTTATCATTGCTTTGCACTTGTATTGTCATTTCATTTCCATTTCATTCCGTTCCTGTGCCTTCATGTGGTATCAGAGCCACTGCTTCTTTGCTCCTAGAGATTGAGGAGAGGGAGGCCAAAAAGAGAAGCCATGCCCTCTCTCTCTTTCTCTAAGTGCAACAGAGTATGCAGCTGCTGCCCGTCAATCTGCTCGTGCTGAAGCCCACGATTCTGCTCCAGCTGCTGTTTGCTCAGATTCTGCATGATCTGCCCCTTCTTCAGGCTGCCCTATTGCTGCCTATCGACATGCAGCTGGTCGCCTCAATGATTCAGAAACTGCCGCTGCCCTGCTGCATCTGCATCACGATCTACTGAAAGAAGAGAAATTGCTGCCCACAATCTACCAATGCTCGTCATTTTCCTGCGCAACTCTGCATCTTGCTGACGGCCCCATCTCCTGCTGCTCTTATTCATTTCAGTTCTGCGCACACCAGTTTCCATTCTGCTGCTCCAGCATCAGCTCCTCCTCACCATATCAATTTTCCTTGCTCCTGATATACCTGCGTGCACCCTGCAGCGTGGAGAAGCTCTTCAGCGCATACAACTGCTGCACATTATTCTACTTCAGATCTGTCTGCCATGGAGTCTTTGAGATCGAGCACCTTTATTGAGAAGTTCACTGGTAAGAACTTTCCGACATGGCAAACAAAGTTGCGTCTTATCCTTATGAAAGACGGGGTGTGGAATGTTGTTTGTGGCAAGGATAAAAAGCCACAATCGGATGAGAAGAAAATTCTACACTGGGAGAATTTAAACGACAAAGCCCTTTCTCTCATTGGTTTGGGTTTGGGTGATGAAGTTATTCATCATCTTGACTTTGATTCCACTGCTCAAGAATTATGGGAGAAGTTTGAAGGTCTCTTTGGCAATAAGGTAATCAATTCTAAGGTCTTCCTCCGTCAAGAATTCTTCAAACTCCAGATGAAGCATGAGGACTCTCTTCTCGCTCATCTGAATCATATGGAGTCTCTCATCACTCAACTTGCTGCGTTGAAGGCCCCAGTTGGGGATGAAGACCAAGTCGCGGTGCTCCTCACGAGCATTGAAGAAATTCCTAAGTATCGGGATCATATACCAGCATTAAGAGTGGCAAGCATGAGCTACCATGACATGGTTGCTATGCTTCTTGATCATGAAAGAAGGCATATTGATACTCCTGACGCCAATGCACTATTTTCTAAAGGGAGGTTTCCTAAAGGGAAAGGTAACTTCAATTCTTTCAAGTGCACTTACTGTGGAAAGCTTGGTCACACCGAAGATCGTTGCTTCCAGAAGCTGGCCAAACAACAATCTAAAGACCATGCCAACTTGGTTGGGACTATATCCAACGAAGACGAAGACGATGCAGACACCTCTACTCCAAATCATGCTCTCACTGCTCACATCCAAGATCTCTCTCTTGATGAAGAGGTCTATGTAGAGGATGATCTTGACTTTGTTTTTTGAGTGTGTTGATGAAGGTACTCTGCCTTGGGAGTCCCCCTAAAATGAATGCAAATAAATCATGTGTGTTGAGTCAATAAAGGTTCACAGCCTTGGATTGTCCTCCTAAAATGTTGTAATCTTTCCTGTTTTTTCGTGTCTGACTCCCCACCATTCTGTTATGGAGTCAGGAGGGGGATGTATTGTGGAGTCATGTATTGGCTTTGATAGGATCTCAGGTTGCTCCAGTTGTCTAGACCTCTGAGTTGTTCATGCATCCATGCATGATGAGCCTCTGAGCCATGCTTGATGAGCCTCTGAGTCATTTGTACCATGCTCACTAGCCTCTGAGCCATGCTCACTTGCCTCTGAGATTGTGTGGGAACTATGTCTAGTTCTAACTTGGAGGTTGGTAGTCCGTCAGTGCCATGTTCTGTTCTTGGCTCATTCCAGTAGTCTCTCACCTTGCCTTCATCGGGGGGTGTTAGAACATGAAGTCAAAGTGAGTGTTCTAGTGTGTCTAGAGTGAGTTTTATGTCTAGTCTTTGTGTGAGTGCCATGTGGCATATTGGGATTTATCCCATATACATGTGACACTTAGAGTGTGTGTGCCTATCCTATAAAGGCATTGTACTTTCTAGTCTTATTAATCAATCAACAATCAAGCTCTCTTGGCCTACATGTGAGTACTCTTGGTTATCATTGCTTTGCACTTGTATTGTCATTTCATTTCCATTTCATTCCGTTCCTGTGCCTTCAAGCATCTTGATTTTGGAGTACGCTCATCATATTTAATCCAGTAGTCTACCGCAAAGGATTTCTAGCACTGGCGACTATTGTGTTTTGTAGAGGCAATCCTTGAGTAGCTGATCTACTCCGCACCCTAGACACCACCTCTCCACCAAAGGAGTAGGAGTAACAATTGTATGAGCATCATTATATGCTCTATTAGGACATTCAACATTTATATATGGACCTCCACAATCGTAGCAAGAGAGTGGAGCTCTCCGAGTTAAGGAGTTGATGTCCTTGCTTTGGTTGGCTCTGCAACAATCATATTTTTCAAGGTGGTATACTCCTCGGATTTTACCATGGTATAGCTAGGAGGCGTGACTAGGTATTCCTTGTTTTCATTTCAATAGGAGAATTGCATCTTGGTTCCATGGTAATGTTCTCCATGTCACTTTCGGGATTTGCTTACCATTTGATGCATCGGGGTCATCCTAGGAGGGATTGGTTGTGGTGGCAAGACTAGAGGTGGTGAAGGGTTTATACCTCCCCCTGCCTGCACTTGACTATGGGATTGCACTTGTGGTGTAGGTAATGCCAACGGTCTTTATGGAGCTGGTAAAGCAGGAGCTCCGGCTGCTTGATTCATCCTTAAAGTGGGATTGAGCTGGTAGCACTTGTTGGTGTCATGGTTACCCATGCGAGCTCCAGCTGCTTGATTCATCCTTAAAGTGGGATTGAGCTGGTAGCACTTATTGGTGTCATGGTTACCCATGAGAGCGCAATATCCACACCACAGGTTAGGCCTTGGTTTGAGATGTGGGAATTCTATAGTTGTATGATTCTCTTTACATTATGCACACTAAACCATTTCCCTAACACAGATAGAGATGGAGATTGCCCGTCTCTTTTAGAACTAGTTTAAACTTATCCTTGAGTTTCTTCATCAGTCGTACAACCAAATCTGCATCCTCCTTCTTTTCATCAGTTTTATGGCTTTGAGATCCACTTTTAGAAGGAGTCTTGAATGATGCTTCTGAACCATTTGGAGGTCCCATTAAATTATATATCATAATCAATGGCATCTAAGGCACATTCACATTGAATGTCCTATGTCTTCGAGTGTAGAGGGTATCATGAAGCTTCGCGCTTCGTAAACCTTCCAGGAATAAAGAGATGAACTGGGTTTGGATGGGCCTTTCCCCAGATCACAACGGTTATACAAGTACTTTGCTCGGTTGATGTATTCCCTCTCACAGATTCACCATCCTCAGGCTCACTTTGCTCGATTGATGTATTCCCTCAGAGATTCACCATCCTTTTTCTTCGGAGTCATTTGGGTCAAGGAAAGCGCTTAAGAATAGGATCAAAAAGTTACAGTTTCCTAAATTGCAATAACTTTTGACAGAGAATCTAGCTCTGCACACTTTTTGTAGATTTGTATTCCTTGTTTGATAACTTTTTACTTATTGAACACCCCAATTGAAGTTTGGAGTCAAAAGTTACGGATGTCCGAATTTTACCCTGTCTAGGAAGGAGCTATCCAAGAGGGGCCTAGGAGCCTCACGTTTGGATTTTGTGCTCACACCAGGTATCCAAACTCAATTCTGACTTTTGGCTTAGGCTAAGGATACCTTCTTGGACTAGCTTACTACACCAAGTCTCACCCCGATTGGCAAAATTTGAAAGTTTGCTATTTTAAGTACCGTGTTTGAGCTGGTTTTGCACGCTGTCTATAATTAGCCATAGAGATTCTTGAATCTCAACCTTGGGTACTAGGCTCATAGACCCTATAAAGTACTATGACTATACCAAGCCATGGAGTGATTAGATTATTCCTCGGATTATTCCCGCTTCACTTATTATACAGAAACTCCAAAAGTGCTCTTACCAGGTGTTCGTTAAGAGTTAAAGAGTAGGATAAGGAAGGATTGGGGTAATGTTTTGGCTCCACCTTGTGAAGCTAAGATTTCTACACAAAAAACTGCTGGGGCCATTAACATGGCGTCTGGTTTGCAGAGGATGTGTCCAGATCAGGAGGTGGTTTGACTACCGGAACCATATCTGCATTGTAAGTATTTATCATTCCAATCTTTTTCAGTAACCACATGCTTTGTGAGTGTTTTTATCCCTTCTTTTATTTGGGGGCACACTCCGCTTTATTGGCTTGTTAGTTTACTCTGTTACTACTAGTGATGAAATTGTTTTCCTCTCCGCATGAATGTCCATTGCTTCACTAGTTTGTGAGAAGCTTGGACCAAGCTTATTCGATTTTCTACGGATAAACAGTTATCGCCCATTCCCTCAACTTGTTTGTCTACCAAAGTCAGGACGAAACAGGCACGCCGGTGTTTGCGCCACGTATTGCACATTTAAAGTGATGCCTTAAATGTTCAAAGTGTAAAAATATAAATGTTATTTTATTTAGTGTGCTTTGTAGTCAATAAATTGCATATTCCTTATGTCGTCTTTGTCCCCCCATCCCTGCCTTTTGCCGTTCCCCATCCCCGTCCCCCCGTCCCCGTTCCCGTTCCCATCCCCGTTCCCGGTCCCATGTTACTATGCTCCAAAGATCACTGCCGCAGCCTCCACAGCTTCCGTGGTGAGCCCAGCTCCCACATAGACCCCAGTGGCTACCCCTAGTTCTTCAAATCCTAATGCTTCAGTTGGAGAAATTATTAGCCGGGAGCTCGAAGATAAGCAGAAGGGTGCTCATGCAACTCCATTTTGCTACGGAGTGTATCTGCATGTGAACTGTCTCCGAATACCATTCTTCTTCAAAAATTTAAAGAAAAACCCTCTCTCAAGAGGGATTTTGGTTGGGCTCTACTAGCCAAGCTACTTAACTGATTCCACCAAAGGAGGTTGGTAGGTGGAAATAACTTTATAGGGGCTATTAGCCTATCACATCTAGCCTAGGAGAAGTTCTTTAATATGCTAGTTTTGATAGGCTCAAAAACTCTTCCAAACCAATGTTGCATTTGAGTGTCGCAAAAAACCTCCTTAGGGAGAAGCTTAAGTTTGACGAGTTAGGGGATTAAGCAAACCTTGACAAGGATTTGCAGAGGACTGGTAGTTGGGCTAACCCAAGGTTGTGTTTACACTCCCTTATCCTCTATTGAAGTTCCCTCTATTGTCATCATCTCAGTATAAGGGAGACCACAAAGAAAACAAAGGGAAACCCTGTAAAACGTTATAGTACCCTAAACTACAATAACTTTTGATAGCGAATCCAAAATTGTAGAAGTTATGCAAGTTTGGATTCCTTGTTTTTTTTAGATAACTTTTCACTACTTGAACACCCCAAACAGAGTTCGTAGTCAAAAGTTACGGCCTGATCAAGTTGACCCTGTCTGAAAAGGTACAATTCCAAAGAGCTTCAAGAGCTCTCACAGTCACACCAGGCATCCAAACTCAATTTTGACTTTTGCCTAGTGTTACTAACCTTGAGGACTAGTACCCTACCAAGTTTCGTCCCAATCTGCCAAATATAGAAATTTACCGTTTTGGGCTCTCTAGGCCAACTAGGTAGAAGAGAGCTACTATAAATAGTAAGTGAGAACCCCAAACAAGAGTTCAAAGTGCTAAGATAGGTTGGACTGCCATACCAAGCCACGCATGGATTGGACTCTTTTGGACCTTGGTTTAGTGCCCTCCAAAAACGAACTTTACTCTCGCAAACTAAGCTGAAATTTTAGTTTATTTAGAACTCATTTTTAGCCCTTATTCACTTGACTATTGTTCCTAGATAAAATATTGGTTTAGAACAAGCACTTGGGTGGCAGTCGCCCTTACTTGGCCCTACAACCCTACTTTAGTAAAGTTAGCATTTTGCTAGCAAGAAGAGAATACAAGCTGGTTAAAAACCCTTCTTCTTCAAAGGGTAGGAAAGTCTTTGTTTGACTCCAGTGAGCCAACTGGGCATCTTTCCATGGAATCGAGTTTACCGAGTTTCTAGTGACACTTTGGACTTGGTACCTGCCCAGTTTAGTTCAACTCTGACATCATTAGTCTAACTACTATTTTCATTAAATTTGAGAAAAAGACCAATAAAGAAGCTCGTCCAGGGCCTCAACTAACCTTGGGAGGTCTTAGTGATTCGAATAGCCTTTCCTTCTCAAGTGATGATTCTTGGTTCCAGGAACCCATTCTTAAAATGTTTGAGGAACACTTGAATCCTTTCCTTGAGATCCCTGGTGAGACTGGTCGAAAAACTCTGAGCAAACCAATGCCATGTGATTGGGCAAGAGTCTTAGAGGACACGACAATATTGAAAAGACACATGGCTTCCTTAATCAAGCATGTGCATATGGACAAAGCCCACATTGTGAAGGATCTTGCAATGTAAAACCCTTGAATCCTGTAGTTTTCAAGAGTGAAAATCCGGATTTGGGATTCTATTTTTACAAAGATGTTTGGGAGAATAGGTATCTTCCTTATGAAGAACCTGAAATCGAGGAAGTCACGGGCTAAGCTTATAGCCAAAGCTTGTGAATTCTCCGTTATACCTGACTCCATGCCAACATAATCAGAATTTGGTGAGGCATTACCTAGAACTAATAAAGGTAAAGAAGTCATGCAAGAGGCATAATCCAAAGGCACTTGGGGTATTGGTGCATTTCCAAAGTTTACATACACTCCTCGATGCATCAACCCTGAGTATGCATCTGACCAATTAGCAAAATGCTAAGAGAAGAGGAAGAGAAGGAACCTGTTCCACATTGAGGGAGAGAAGGAACCTGTTCCATACTCTTATGTTCACACAACGGTACCTCCTTTCTCATATGGTGAGTTTACCTTTGCCTTTACCTTTGTAGCTAGGACGGGACTACCTACTGCTCGAATGGGTGGTTTTCAAACTATGGATGTACATGCGTAAGAGGGACTAGATGCATCGGTTTCTAGAGGTAATAAAACTCCTCCAGCAAGGATGTTATCCAGATGATGCCATAAGAATGGCCGAAGCTATTGCTAGGGCAGTAGTAGGCAGTAGGGAACCAACTGCCAAACTTCACTTGCATGCTCCTTTACCTTGAGAACATGAGCAAGATAGGACAACATCAAAGGTTTGGAGTGTGTCAAAAGCAATGACCAAGTTCAGTGGCATGGGTGATGCCCATGGTCATATTGAAACTTTCAAGCAAGTATGTGAAGCATTAAGTGTAAATGATGATCCTACAAAGATCGAAGTGTTTGGCTTCACACTTGAACAAGGTGCATCTAAATGGTTTCGGACTCTAGAACCAGAGAGCAAGGCCACCTATGAGAACTTGAAACAATCCTTCCTTATTGCTTATGCAAAAACTAGATCCAAATGGAGTTCAGTTAATCAATTAAACACTATATTACTTGAGTTAATTGTTTTGACCTTATGTAATCTTAGATATGATAAGTTGGGATAAAATCATGCATGGATTAGAGTATAGAGCTTAGTTGGAGAGCTCAATATCTCTTGATATCTCGTAGAAGCATCCCACATGTCGAATGAATCGTGTCTCTCGAAGCTCCTTATCCACCAGCTCTCTTGTGCACTTAAATCTTGTACTAATTCTTCTTGTAAACTTAAATGGTACAAGGGTTAGTAAAAATTTAACAATTTAGCAACATTTTGGTTCTTTACCAAGTACAAGTGTGGACACAATAGGACCTGTAACAACTACAATGAAGGAAACCTAAGGATTGCACTCATTAGCATGGAGTACACACATGTCCCACTCATCATAGGGAGTAGCACCTATTGCACTCATAATGGAGTACACACATAGCTTCTCAAGAGGTGGTAGAAGTCCACCATGAAAGCTTAGAGCTCCAAAGAGTAAGAGTACTCATGAAAGTATAATGATAAAAAAGCTTAGAGCTCCAAAGAGTAAGAGTACTCATGAAAGTATAATGATAAAAAAGAGTACTATGTCCATGAGCCCTATGCCTCATATAGAGACCCCTAAAAGTACATATGTAAATGTCCCTAAACCTAAGTGCCTAGACCCCATTCCCCATGTGCATGTGCATCCAAATCTACTTCATTACAAACCATCCCCTCCTACAATGATTTCGTCCTTGAAATCGAAGGGTGGTCATGCCCAAAGAAAAGACATATACAAGTGGCTATATGTACAAAAGCCAAAAATCACATCCACCACGACTGAATGTAGCGAAAGACCCGTGCATGAATCATATGACCCCCTAGGTCAAATGAAAAGAATAGAGGGCTCCCAACGTGATGAGGCTATCTCTGCAACCTCCTGGATCAAAAGGAAAGAATAGAGGGCTCCCATCGCGATGATGAGGCTATCTCTGCAACCTCCTGGATCAAAAGGAAATCCGAGGCATGCAAAATCCAAGGCAATGGTCGCATGATAATTTGGTGCAAGTGGAGAAGATAAGGAACCACTGTCGATGACGAATCTAGTCGAGTCCAGGATCAAAAGGAAATATATGGTATACATCCCGAACTGTGAAGCTAGAATGGTAGTATCTCTTGGATCAAAAGGAAAGCTTGACTCCAAAGAGATAGTATCCCCAAGGTCGAAAGGAAAACTCATAAACCCACCCTCACGACCACACTGTGAATTTGGCATGAAAGGTATCCACATAAGAAGCTCAAAACTCCTAGCCAGAATGTCAAGTGGTCTTGGCACAAAAGAATCATTGTATAGGCCAAGACTGGAATGTGTCATAGATGCACCTGAATGTCGAGCTACATATTCAAAAACTATGCTCCTCAAATGGCAAAGAATGCATCCAAAGAAAAATGTCCTAACTCCAAAGAATATAGGATCGTGTCGACATCCGTAGGAGCCAAATGAACATAGCTCAAGGTTGGCCTCATGTAGAGTCAAATGTGAACTTATGCCACCGTCACATGTAGCACCACTCAGAAAGTCGAAGGCATAATCCACCATATCAATGTATGTATGAGTATGATCCGACCCATGCACAATATCTCCATGTGCAAGACACTCTATATGTGTGTGTCCCTCTAAAATAAAATTTGGATCATCATAAAGATCATCAACACTAAGTATTGACAAAGTGTCTACACAAGAAATATAAGTGGTATCAGTCAACTCACTATCAAAATGAAAGCTCCAAGGCCACTATGGTAATCCCCAAAGGTATAGACATACTGCATCACTTGTGTCCCTATATGACCTAAATCCCATGATAGATCAATCTCCAATAGCATTGGATCTAAGGAAATACCTAGATCAAATGTAAAGCTCTCGAAGTCAACGTCATAGGATATGCTAAAAATATGATCGATATGCATACTCCTACAATGTCTCACCTCTATGAACTCATCACTACTCTCATGCACTATCCTTGTTTGCTCAATCACAACAACTCGATCCACCCGAATGCTGCCAAGAATGCTATGAAAACTAGGAGTAGTGGTCGTATCTGAAATCTCTCCACATATAACAAATCTAAAGGAGTAACCCCACACATCGAATACTAGAACCTCGGGTCTATTCTCCTCATGGTCTATGATGTGCTCAATGACATGTGAAGTGTCAATCCCATGTGTAACTAGGGATGTATGACTAGCCGAATGATCTCATGTCAAATGCCCATCAAGATCATGGAATACAACACTATGGTCATCTAATATCTCACTAGGAATAGAGATAGACACCTCTATGATGCTCGTAATGCTCAATGTGCTCGCTGCCATCCCTGCCCTCGAGATCTTGTCCACATGATCTAACTCACACACATCACTATCACATATATCATCATTATGTGCATGTGTCAGTGGCATCATGTGCACATGTATCACTATCATCATGTGTATGTGTGTGCGATACATCAATATCATCATGTGTGTGTGCGCACGATACATCATCATAGGTATGTGGGTGTGATACATCAATGTCATCACATGTGTGTGTATGATCATCACCATGTGTACATGTGTCAACATCAATATCATCATCAACATGATGATCATCATCACTATCCACATCATCATCCACCACTGAATGCATATCATAATGATACCCATCCTTAGGTATATAGTCATCTCTGCTCACAAATGTAGGGCACTCAATCAAATCCCCACATACATCATCCCACGCAAGCAATGCCGAACCATCCATGTAAAGATAACCACATCAATCCTCAACAAAATCACCATGTGTAGAACGTCTAGACCATCTAGCACAGACATCCTCCTCATCAAATAAGTGTCTAAATTGGCTCGGTAACAACATCTGAAGCTCAAACATCCATATGTGACATGAATATGATGTGTCATCATAGCATGATGTCGGGGTGAAGAAGGATCTAGAGGTCAAAGCTGCGATGTGCCAAATGTATGTATGAACTCAGAAAATGATATGCAACTCCTCACTTGAAATGGCAAATCAAGATGATGGGCATAAAGCCAGAGTGATAGGGTATGAGCAGATGCCACACGATCAGCGCTTGGAATGGAGACATAGTGATGTCGACGACGATAATGATGGGTAGCATGGCGATCATAGGCAGGGTAGAAGTAGTAATGGATACCCATGTCGTCTCGCCAAAACTTGAAAGTGTGGAAGCACCTCTAAATGGCCACCCACACGTGAGCAAAAGCCAAAACAATAACTAAAATGCTTAGAATGACCACCCATGCATGAACAAGGAACAAGATGTGCATGTGAACACCCAAAATACACTAAACAAGGGCCAAGATGCACGTGTGAACGCCCAAAATACACTAAATGGCCGAAAGTGTGCACATGAACAAGGGCCAAAATACACGTGTGAATGATCGACAAGCTAAAAAAAATCCAAATCCAAATAAGGAACCTGTGAAAATACTTCGGCACAAGAGCACGACAAAAGCTACGTAGGAACAAGCTGCAAAATGGGGAAGATGGGCTAGTATGAAAACCCAAAAAAATGAAGGGATAAGATGTGAAGTAGATGAAGGGTGGAGATGTAAGTGAGAATAGGGTTAGAGCAAAAGATGATAGAAAGAATAAAAGACCACACATTCTTTCTCTCCATCTTCTTCCTTCACACGCAGCCCCAACTGAGAACGTTTTTTTTCGGCCTTCTTCTTCCTTCACATGCAGCGACAACTAAGAGAGATCTCTCTCTCACTCCCTCTCTATAACCCTAGCAAGCTGAGAGCACTTAAGCCCGGTGATGCTGCATGTTTCTTGTTGACATACCATGCCTATGTGGTGATGGACGCTTGTGTGCCTGGAGTGTAGTTGATGCGCTTCTAAATGATGTACGTTGCAGTTGCAATCTGTTGTTGCTAAAGTCTGAACTAACACTTGAATCCAAACTGTGCATAATGTTTTGTTGTATCATGTGGCGTAGCTTGTTTTTTCATTTTTATTTTCGGATAGCCTATGTGTAGCAATATATATGCATGTGATTAACTACTCACGAGCTCGTGCAGTAGTGTATATGCGGGGACACCTAGTCGTGAAGGTAACACATGGCTTCCGTGGTGCATACTTCTCAGGCCGTCCAAGTGCACTATGTGGCTCACAAGCTCGCGCATTGCTACGCATGTTGGAACAACGATGCAATATGCCAACGCTTCATATTTGGTGATGTGTTGATGTTGTTGTGAGTGTTGACGTTTCTGGTGCTGCAGCTACACTAAAATAGCTCTTACAGCTTTGCCATCATCTGCACACTCTCCTCTTAATTAATATCTTAATCACCCTATTAATTATCTCAAAAATTCAAGAGTGATTAAATGTGGTTTTGAGACTTGAAATAACTCAATTTAGGTGTCTTGATTCCAAATCCAAGCTTGAATTTTAGATTAGAGTCCTATTAGTTGAGTTATTTAGAGAGTAAGCTCACTAATCTCTCTTTACATAGTAATTAGTAAATGCTTAATCTAATACAAAATGCATGAAATGCAAGTCTAAATGCATCTATTATGCTTAGAATGCAAAGCTATTAACTAGTATATGGATTAATTAGTTAGCTTTTAATAGTCGGTCATTTGAAAGTACACCTAAACCGCCAAAACTACACCTCATTTTTTATTCAACCAAAAAAACTCCAAAAATGCTAGTTTTTTGCCCAAAAAGGTAAAATTTAGAATGAACCTCTTAAAAAATACAAAAAAAACTAAAATTTCATACTTAAATACTCAAAATTAACTTTTTGAACTTCAAAAAGTCATGCAAATTTGGACGTATAAAACCATCATTTTTATTGAAAATAAAATACATTATCAAAAAGTGACATCTAAAGATCTACATTCCTTGTTCAAAAGATCCTTCACTTCCTCCCATAAAATTTGTATGGTTTGTTGTCGAAGGTAACTAGATTTCTTTCGAGTGAATCCATAAATAAGAATTTTCACATCATCTTGATTGATATTATGTGTCATGGTGACTGTCCTCTATTTTCTTTCCCTTTGGGCTTGCCTTAATTATCTCTAGGTATACTTTCTTGTTAGTGCATCATCTCCGCTTGTTTTGAACTAGTGAACATCAATTGACTATACCCTTTGATTCTCTTCTTGAATTTTGATGATCTTTGTGAATCAAAAGGGATATCCACTCTCATCATTTTTTGCTAAGACAATAATTATAATCCCCGTTGTGAGCTAATTAACATTTTCTTTCCACATTTTGTTCTCTTATTGGAGTCATTTGCTTGTTTTTCTTACACCAATATAAGCTTCTTGAGTCTCTCCATACATAAGTCTCTCTAGCTCTTCAATTAATTCTAGAGATTATTCTCTCTTCTTCGATAGCTCAGTGATGCACATGCCAAAGAAATGCTGCTAATATTTTTATTTCAAATTGCTCTGACACATTTTTCAAGTTCCAAAATCCACTCAAAATTTTACACTTTCATGACATAAAATAAATTTCACCTTAAAAAATCTTAAAAATTTGTTGTAAAACCATCATTTGTTACTACCAAATCAATGAAGACTTAAAAATGATTGTTTTTTAAAAACAAAGATTTTCACATCTTTAAATCAAATTCTTAAGATAACTTCTCTAAATTTGAATTGAATAC
Source organism: Cibotium barometz (assembly GCF_041138505.1). NCBI lineage: Eukaryota > Viridiplantae > Streptophyta > Polypodiopsida > Cyatheales > Cibotiaceae > Cibotium > Cibotium barometz. The sequence continues at coordinate 13,419,923 of NC_141080.1, read as the reverse complement.
TAAAAAAAAAATATTATAACAAAAAAATCTCTTAAAATAATGCGGGGGGACTAAATGTCATTAATTATACTTTTCACCATGTCCTTTTTATGATTCTTGATTGCTTTTGATGAGATTTATGATGAATTTATAGTAATGAAGACATTTCCATCACACAAATAACCACGCTTTCCAAAAACTAAATGTGGTTTTTATAATTTTCTCAAAGAGGACAAGATCCTGATCACAATTCTATTTTTCAAATAAGAAATTTGACTTTGTTAAGTGCTTGCTTTTCACAATTTGAAGATTTGCATGTTTTTTGGTTATTTAAAGAATGAAGGAAAGCAACAATGCTTAATTTGACCAAAATAAGCATGGTTGCTTTCTAACATGCTTTAAATAACAAAAAAAATACAAATCTTTAATTGTGAAAAACAAGCACTTAAGCAGTGAGATTTCTTTTATGATCTCATCCTCTTTGAGAAAAGCACAAAAAACACATTTGCTTTTTGAAAAGCGCGATTCCTTTTGTGATGAAGATGTCTTTTATAATATAAGTTCATCACATGTCTCATCAAAAGCAATCATTAAATGATCATAGTCCCCCCCCTGCACCCCTTTTTCCCCTCCCAAATATGTTACTAACCATCTCTTTCCTCCCAAAAGTGCCACATGTGTCACCAACCACCCATCTCCTCCTCTAAATTGAGAAGGTCTAGGGAAGAGTTGTATTCCAGAATAGAGCCCCTCCCCCCTCGCCCAACCCCCGGCCTTGCATCCCCCCCTTTTTCCCTCCAAATGTGCCATTAACCACCCATTTCCTCCCAAATGTGCAACCAACCACCCATCTCCTCCCAAACGTGCCACCAACCACCCATCTCCTCCTTGCTCCTCCTCTAAATTTTAGAAGGTGCTGGGCAGAGTTGGGTGGTTGCAGGATCAAGGTGCCCAGTTTTGTCCACTCAGGCACCCTGTAAATAGTAAAAAAATAGGTATTTATTTACATTTAGTGGCCAATCTCTCCTAGCTTCCTTAGGTACAAGCTCAATGTATACACCATGTCCCAAATTTGGGCTGGTTCCATAAAATGCTAATATCTTTCACATATAAACTCATATGAGATTTCCACTTTGCATCTTAGATCTTCACATAATATAGAGCTTAAATTGATTTTTGAGAAATTTTTAAGCTATTTGTCTATTTTCTTTAAATATTTCAAGGTCTTTAAAGTGTTATATTATATGCCACTTTTTGCACCCACAATAACTACCACTTAAAAATGCATAATCTTGTAGATCAAAAGAGTGGTAGATAGTGAGACATTGGTAGAATGTGGTGGTTAGTCAAAATTGCAAATCCAATGGTTCAATTTTTAATGATCTCTTTTCTAAAATTCTTCCCGGCTATCAGAAGGCCCGCAAATACTAATAATCTAATTAGTAAAATTACATTTTTGATGTAAATCATCTAAAACCTATAGGGTTTAGTGTACTTGTTTTGGTGCATCTATGGAAAAAAAAATTAGATCACTCTAAGTATGGAAAGATCATTTTTAATTGTTTTATCATATTTTTGGTTAATTTTGATAAATTGGACTAATTTATATTAATTTAAGTTATATTGGGGGTAAATTTGAGTGTATGTGTATTTTCTATTAGTTTCTTTATCTCGTTTGAAGTACCTTTTCCCCCCAAATTTCTTGTCCAAGCATTGTCCCAGTCCAGCATAAACTGGACAAAACTGGACACCCTGATCTTGCAACAACCCAGTTGTATTCCAGAATAGAGCCCTCCCCTTGAGCTCGAAAAAATGCAAGATTTGGAGTCACTATCTCATTTTGAGTTCCGAAAGCCGCCTCCTTCCTGTATTCCAGAATACAGCCCTCTAGAGCTCGTATTTCAGAATACAGGAAGGAGGCGGCTTTCGGAACTCAAAATGAGATAGTGACTCCAAATCTTGCATTTTTTCGAGCTCTAGGGGAGGGCTGTATTCTGGAATACAACTCTGCCCTGCACCTCCTAAAATTTAGAGGAGGAGCAAGGAGGAGATGGGTGGTTGGTGGCACGTTTGGGAGGAGATGGGTGGTTGGTGGCACATTTGAGAGGAAATGGGTGGTTAATGGCACATTTTAGAGGGAAAAGGGGAGGGTGAGGGGGGAGGAGGTGTGGGGATGCTTTTTTTTGTTGGGGGGGCAGGGGGGGATGGAGGTACAGGCCATAAATGGGAGGGGTGGGGGTGTGGGCAGAAGGGGCGGGGAATGGAGGGGGTGGAGCAAGTTGGGGGGGGAATGGCAGGGCACGGTGGGGTTGCATAGCTTTTTTGGGGGGGGGGAGGGAGGGAGGTGGGTTAAGTTGGGGGGGGAGGGGTGGGGAATGGAGAGGGTGGGACAAGTGGGGGGGTGAAGGGTCGGGGCGGGGCGAGGCAGGGTGGGAATGCGGGGGTGCCGAGTTTGTGGGGGGGGGAGGGGAGGGGAGGCAGTGTAGTGCTGGGAGGGAGCCGTGTGAGAGGGGAGCAGGCCGGGGGCAGAGGGGGGTACAAGGAGCAGTTGGGAGGGCGCAGGGGGAGAGGAGGTGCAGTGTGGATTGTGGGAGGAGGGGGTAGGGCGGTGGGGGTGATGTGGGGTGGGCGGAGGGAGCGCAGGGGGGGGTTGGTGTGGTGGGGAGCAGGCAAGACTTTGATTTTTAATGAGTTCATAAATTTATATTACAAAAGATATATTCATCACAAAAGCAACTGATCTTTCCAAAAAGTAAATGTGCTTTTCATGATTTTCTCGAAGAGGATGAGATCAAATAAGAAATCTCACTGTGTTCAGTGCTTGCTTTCCATAATTAGTGATTTGCATGCTTTTTAGTTATTTTTAGCATGCAGAAAAGTAACCATGCTTAATTTGGCATGGTATGCTATAAATAACCAAAAAATATGCAAATCTTTAATTGTGGAAAGCAATCACTTAACAAAGTCAAATTTCTTATCTGAAAATAGATTCTTCATTAGGATCTCGTCCTCTTAGAGAAAAGCAAAGAAAGCACATTTGCTTTTTGAAAAGCACTTTTTGCTTTTTGGAAAGCACGATTGTTTTTGTGATGAAAATCTCTTCTCTAATATAAATTTATCATAGATCTTGTCAAAAGCAGTCATAAATAAAAAAACACGTGGTGAAAAGTATAATTGATGACGTTCACCCCCTGTCCCACATTATTTAAAGATATTTTTTTGTTATAACAATGTTTTTGTAGTATTTATATCTTAAGAAGATGTGAACATCTTTGTTTTTTAATTTTTAAAAAATAACAGTCATTTTAATTCCTAAAATTTTGATTTAAATTGAACTCTCCATTGATTGGTAATAACAAATGATTGTTTTAGACCAAATTTGTAAGCCTTTTTTAAGATGAAAATTAATATTTGTCATGAAAGTGACCAATTTTGAGTGGAGTTTGGAACTTAAAAAAGTGTCTGAGCCATTTGAAACAAAAATGTCACTAAAACTGTCTAAAATAAGGTTACTAATTTTTTTCCACATAAATTATTAGTTTTTTTCACATTTTTAGGTGATTTTAGGTGTTTTTTTGGAGGGACCAAAACTACACCTCACGCCCTGTTGTATTTTGAAACGGTTATATGTTTTTTATGCTAAATATCCAATTTTAGGTTAATTAAGCACACTGTAAATGGACTTTAAGACAAAAAATGGAAATCATATTTCACCCAATATTAATGCAAATGCAAGTTTAGATGCTACTGTAATGATGGAAATGCAATACTAATAGCTAATATATTAATATGGTGGTAAGATTAAAGCCAAAAAACTTAATTTGGGATTAATTAAGCCCACTGTTATGGGCTCGCAAAAACAAAAATGAGTTTTTGTTTTACATTTTTCCTTTAGAGAACTCAATCGACACATTAAACAACCAAAAACCACACTAAAACATAACAAATCCCATATACTAAACCCATATTAACCAAGAAAAACAACCCACACAACAAAAATCAAAACAAATATAGAACCAACCAACCTTATCTCTTCCTTTTCCCATTCCTTCTCTTCCCTTATCCACACTATTATACACACACAGAGTGGGGAAAAATGGAAGAAAATATAAGAGAAAGCACTAGAAGCAAGAATTCAACTAAGATTTAAGCCCTTACCTCGCCGACAACGTGTGACAATGTTAAACTCATTTCACCACGCTCTCAAGAAAACTCAAGCAATGGCATTATGCACACACCAATGAAAGGCTAAACAACATGAAAGAAAAAGATGAAAAAACTTACTTGTCGTGGGGATGCAAGGGAAATCCGTTTAGAGCTTCCCAAGGGAGGCTCTCCAACCACTTATTAGAGAAGTAGCTAGTGCAAACTTACCTCCCATCACTTGTCACTGAGCGATGTTTGCGTTGATTCTCTTGGACATACCCGCTCACAGCTCCATAGCTATGGTGAGTAACCCAATAACTTGTAAGCAACTCTCACTCAGACACTCTAGCAAGAGGATAAGAGCAAGAGAACACAAGAGCTCTAAGATTGCACAAGGGGGAAGTGTGTGTTCTCATTCCTTACATTGTTATTTATACAAAATTTATAGGTGGCCAGTCACCCAAACTTGGGCAGCCATTGTGTAAAAATGAGAACTATGTGTATCTACACCTAGTAGTATACATGTGTATGTGATGGCATCATTACACCTAGCTTGGACATCCCTTATTTACATCATGATGCACTCATTTGAGCGGGAAAAATCCATAAGATAATACATGAAGTGCTAAAAAACCCACTTGGTGGTTGTGGACAAAACATTACAAATGACCTAATTAGAGTAATCTGATGATGCCAATCACTTGTTACGCTTAGACAGGCTTCTAAAAATTAATTGGTGGGCCCACCTAAGCCAATTGTCCATTTAACAACCATCGGAGATGCGATTAACACTTAGACTTTTGTAAATTTCTATGTTGCATAAGCATGACATAGTATCCAAGTTGCCACATCTTGAAGCCCCTATCACATGTTTGTAAGGGCTGTACTCTTGAAAAAATGTAGCGGGCATCATTTCCCAAAGATGGTTCAATTAGAGCTATCCAAAAAATTGTAGCTTAAACATAGTGATGTAAGGACACCATCTATTAGGTGCTACCTCTATTTTGTCACATTTATTGCCATAATTATTCCAGACATACCTGGGTATATCCATTGAAACATAAATCAGAGGTTTTTATGTACTTTAAGCACTTTGTTGCTATGGTTAAAAATGTTTCCGATACCCTGTGTATTACTGATTAAGGGGGGGAGTATATGTCTAAAGCATTTCATGCATACATGGCTGATCATGGGATAAAACACCAATGTACTACTCCCTATACACCTCAGCAAAATGGTATAGTTGAACAAAAAAATAGGTCTCTCATGGAGATGGCACGTTGTATGGTCAAAAGTCAAGAGTTACCTCATGGCTTCTGGCTAGAAGATGTCATGTGCGTAACATATGTTTTGGACAGGTGTCCTACATAGGCTTTGTATACAATTAGGCCATTTGAAGCTTGGAATGGTAGGAGGAGGAGGATTTACATATTATGATTCCATAATATGCTAAGAAAACTTTGGTAACAAGATCAAGAAAGTGAAACAAAATGTCATAGGTAAACTAAGGAGGCACATGTGTTATGATAAAAACTCATTGGTTTGGGGAGTGTAAGAGGACATAACATGCGATGTATGTGTCTCTACAACACTAACAAGATGTAGGACCTTTCACATTACAAAAACTCATTGGTTTGGGGAGTGTAAGAGGACATAACATGCGATATATGTGCCTCTACAACACTAACAAGATGTAGGACCTTTCACATTACAAAACTTAAACTCAAATAGCACAATAATGAACATGGAGAATAGTTTTGTATTAATAATGTGATACGATAGATAGAATTCATTCCCACATCAATTTTCTCTTAGAAAGGAAGATTTGATCGGTAATTTGGAACATATGAGGTTTGATGTTGTATGCTAATAGAAGCTAGGATGCAATAGCAATAATGAGGGAAATAACTAGAGTGTAAAGTATGATTATGAAAATAGAATGGGTGAACCGAGTATGGTTTAAGAATCCCTTTATGTGATAACCATGTGGTATAGTGCAAATTAGGTAAATATCCCCATCAACCAATAGAACTAGTCATAACACACCTATGCTATAGCTAGCCAGAACTTTTGAGCCTATTTAGAACCATCTAGGTGAACCCATTTAGGCCCCACAACCTCACAAGAAGTTTTTAAAGATTAGAGTGGACCACTAATGGACCACTAATCCCATGTATGGCCATTTGTTAAGATGTCAAGCTCAACATGAGCTGACGTTCACGAGGCACCTACATGACCATTCGACATTTACATCACTAGCGCGACGGGTTTGGTAGCTGGCATCAACATATCTTCAGTGAGATTCTACAGTTGGTGGACTACACTGACTAATCCACACCTACCTACTCCACTTTAGCATGTTCACATTATTATGGATTGCTTGTATATACTCTAGTATGTGTGTTAGTCACTTTATCTCTTTAGTAGACCTCTTTTTTTTTTGATGAACAATTTTAAGCCTCTCACCTTGTGTGTTCTTTTGGGCCGAAAATGTGTTTCAGGCTTGTTTGGACCTCCGTTTTTCAGTTCAGAGGCATTCACAAGAATTGCAGTCGGGTAAGTTTTGATTCTTTGGAGAATTGTATGTTTGGTACTACATGCTACCTCAGAGGTTCGGCTTCAACCGATATCTTGGAACCAAATCTTACTACATACCGACAACATGGTGAAGGAGTTGAGGTAAACTCCAGAGAGACACCTTGGTTAGTGTCATCGTTTACAAGAAGGGGGCATCCATGATATTCCTCTCCATACAGCTCCTGTTGCACCTACCACAACCATGACCATCAAACCACCCCCTGCACAAGTGTTTATGCCTGATGGTAGAACATTATAAGAAGTGCAGGTAGTAGAGGCACTAATCCAAGCTACTATAGAGAAAAGAAATAAGAGACTTTTCAAGTGGCACAACAATACTTAGCAGCTCAAACAACTCAGTATGTCCAAAATGAGTCCCAAGCTAGGACTGCGCACCTGACAATCTCAATAAAAACAATAACAATTTTTTTACCTCGAGGAAAGATCTAGGCTTGCAAATCTTAGATCAACATCTTCTCATCATAGATATGATTGGGTGTATGATGCATCAATAGACTCTTGTGGATTTCGATATAGGCCAAGCTTATGGTGTTAGTTGGGAAGGGATTGTTTAATCATTATCTGAGGCCACAATAAAGGAGGAACGATTGTAGGGTATCTGCGATTGCATGTATAAGATCATTGAACATGAAAAGGATCCAAATACCTATGGCACAAGTCGAGACATCCAACGTAAGAATTCCCACAATGAGTGAAATGGTAATAGGACTGCGCACCTGACAATCTTGATAAAAACAATAACATTGTTTTTACCTCGAGGAGAGATAGAGGCTTGCAAATCTTAGATCAACATCTTCTCATCATAGAGATGATTGGGTGTATGATGCATCAATAGACTCTTGTGGATTCAGATATAGGCCAAGCTTATGGTGTTAGTTGGGAAGGGATTGTTTAATCATTATCTGAGGCCACAATAAAGGAGGAACGATTGTAGGGTATCTGCGATTGCATGTATAAGATCATTGAACATGAAAGGATCCAAATACCTATGGCACAAGTCGAGACATCCAACGTAAGAATTCCCACAATGAGTGAAATGGTAATAGCTCCTGTGAGCCCAACGGATCCTACTTTTGTAGTATCCCTTGGCTATACCATGGACCAACCCACATCTTCTAACCCTCAAAGCCTTGCAAAAATCAAGAGCATACTAGCATGAAATTCACCTTCTTAGATCCTAGAGTTGTCCCCACCCAAGACACTGCTACTACATTGCCTCATCTCCAATGGTAAGCACCACACCACCAACTATGGCACTTTTGATTGCATTATTACCTTTGAGCCACATGCCCATGGTTACCACAGTAGCCAACACCACTTCACACATGGACCCCCTGTGCCTAGTATATATAGTATTGCCATTCCTAGAGGGGTCACATCTCATTCTAGTACACCCATGAAACATACCTTCCCTAGATTAAGTATGCTACCAAATCTTGCGAGACCAATTGCACTTAATGCCCACATGACTAAACCACCTATTGGGGCACTAGTAGGACACATACCTTATGTAGCACATCTACACCCACTAGGGTTTAGACCAAGGCATCATCCACGTGTTGCACCTCCACATGCTTCTATCATTTCTCCTATTATTTTAGAACTAGATCTACCCACAAATTCCATCCAACTAGAAGAAAATATGATAGTAAAGCATCATATTCTAAATCTATTGCTTCTGGAGTCATGGGACATAACACTTCTACAGTTAAAGCCCTGGCTAAAGGTAACACTTTAGCGGAGATGAATTTCACAGATTTCATGAAAGCACTCTAAGAGGGAATGAAGGCCAATAGAGCTCATAAAAACATACATATGTATCTAAGGAAAGAGGTTCAATGGTGCTTAATTTATCAACAAGAGCATTTGACCAGTGAGTGTCCAGTCCTAAGGGGACACTATAAGGGACGTTATGGTCATGAGGCTTCATAGTGCTGCATACGTTTGCAAACCCTTGCTAATGCTAATAGACCTTAGCAATTGGCTTTACTAGCTCCATCACAACCACAAGCCATAATGCCTATGGGCAACACCTCCACCTAATGCTAAGCAAACAACATAACAAACAATTGCAGGTGTAGTTACCTCCGCCAGTTTTGGGACCTCAACCTCCACCCCCAAGGATCACACCATTGAATAAAATAGGTTTTGAGGAACCTTTTGAGTGTCTAAAATATGAGGTTGACTTGGAGAGTGCCTCACATGTTGCTGAGAACTCCACATAGCTTTATTTGGACTACTATGTAGTCGATGCAAGAGGTAGAGTCAAACTAGTATACTAGCTAGCCATAGGAGGAAGAGGTCGAGAAATCAACTCTATTGTCAAGAGAATGCCTCTTCAATGCTATCATTGTCATGGACCACATCGAGTCTGAGTGCCCCATCAGAAACCAACTAATCACCCAAGTTGTATCTTCTAGCATACAATCTGCAACCTGTAATGGTTGTGCCATAGATCATTGGATCAAATATTTCCCAATGGAAGTGGTGGTTGCAAATCAATAGAATGGTCCTACCATCACGCCTCTCAACATGATTGGAGTGGGAGGTCAAACTTAGAAATTAAGTTTGAGAAATTCTAACCCATCTGTGAATGCAATACCAAGACTCATGGCTCAAAACACTCCTATTATGGAAAAAAAGTAGAAAACCAGGCTACTTCAATAGCGGGATCCAAAAACAGGAGGGACCATAGAAGAAAGAAATCCATAAAAGGTGATAAATTTGAGAAAATGGAATGAGTGAATTTTGGAATACTTGATAAACTAGTCTACATTAATGATATTAAAGAGGATTCTGATTTAGTGGACATACAAGCTAGTTCTGAGCACACAAAATAAAAACAGAGGACACTAAAAAGGAAAGGATGCAGGCCCTCAAGAAACCAAACAAAGAGAAACTTGGTTCATACACCCTGACCATGTAAAAGAATTGGAACAACTTCATGAGCTCAAGGATATGGTCACACATACTCACAAGGAGTTAGAACCATGACCAAAATAAGTAAAAATCTCTAACAGTGTTCATCGAAACACCCTAAAGCCTATCATTCGTAACCCACAAACCCTTGGATATACCTAGTGTCATCCTTGAGGTCAGCGATAACTCATCCTTGAGGTCGGCAAATAACTCACCTGTCCTAAGCATGGATTCTCAAATCTTTAGGAGAATGTTTGAGTATGAGAACCCTGAACCTGTTCAAGAGGTGAAAATTCCAATATCACTAGCACCCTCATATGGTAGAGAGTTGACTGCGGCGAGTACTCCCTTGAATATCCCCAAATTGTTAGAGCTCATGGCTTCTAAAACAACAATCACGATGACTACATGCTTGTGTGGGGATCCTGAACTCTTCAGAGAATTGAAAGCTCATTTAAATGAGGAACTCAATATAGGACTACCACCATTTGCATAAACCTACAAGAATTAACCCTACTATGGAATTTTGCTGACTCAAGTCATAGGAAGATCCAAGAACCCAAGTAGAGGATGAGTATGCTAAATTAATGGTTGAAATTCCATTGAATAAATTGGGTCAATACTTTGAAGGTGATGAATCCAACACATTACTACCAGTCACCACCAACGTGATGAAGCCAACACATTACTACCAGTCACACTACCAAGGGAATCACAGTAATGGGAGTCCTTGATGGCAGTGCAAGAGTTAGTATAATCACCAAAAAATGCTGGGAAAAAGTGCCCAAACCTAGGCTTGAAGTCCCAAACATTGTGGTTAAAATGGATGATGGTACTGTTACCAAACCAATGGGAATGTTACGCAACCTTAAGATCAAGGTGGTGTTGAAACATTGGGTGAGGCATACATTCATTGTGATGGACTTTTCCAAGAAACCTAATTCTTATGAAATGATATTAGGAAGACCATTTATGCGTGAAGCTAAAATGGTCCATGATTGGTCCAAAAACCATGTCTACCTACAATTTTATGACTCAATGCTAGAGTAGATCTCATGACTTATCACGTACATCCAATGGGTAGTGGTGGACTATTCGACCAGAGATTTGATACTACCATCCATTCGACCCTTTTCCAATACTACTATACTTGTAGAGAAGAGATTGATATAAAGAAGGAATCACCCTATAAAGATGCTAAAAAAAATCTATTGAGCTTGAAGATGATTTAAACTGGATACATATGATGGCTACAACAAACTGATAGCTAGGGAGCTAGAGGATCTACATGGGTTACACTTGTTGGTGAGGAGCTCCCTAAGGTTATGCCCCTACAAATGATTCTTACTCTACCTTTTGATGTTGAGGGTATTGGTTATAGTGAACTTGAGTCCACATGGGATGACTCAAGCTCAAGCACCAATAGTGTGGTGAGGAGTCTGAGACAAAGACTAAAAGGGTCATAAGTGCCTCAGTTACCATAAGAAAAACAGAGCTGATAACATCAAAAGAAGTTGTAGGGAGTAGCTTTGAATTTGATATAGATTCCCAATTCGAAGAAAGGGATGAAGGTCTTCAAAACACCAAGGATCATCTTTGTAGATGGCGGAGATGTAAATGCTATGCAACCAATCATCATCATAAAAGGCTACAAGAGAGGACAACTACCATGCAATGGTTGGAGTACATTGGTGCATTTTTGATGCACATCACATATTGACAATTGGGGAGAGGAATTACAAAAAGTTATATATTGTAAACCTACCTATGAGCTAGCGGCTATTTGATTGTGTGCAGTGAGTGGAATCTGCACTTCTGGGCTCTGAGCAGCCAGCCTATCTTCGTACCGTATTCGCTTTCCCAAGCAGTAGCCACATGCAGAGTCTTGTGGGCCTACCTATAAAGACTAGGCGATAGCCTACCGAGCCACAGGCAAAACTGGCCGGTTGGCCAGTGGGGCGGGTCTTTTGTTTTCGGCTAAGGTAGCTAAGAAAACCAAGAGCTAACACCTAACTTGCACCATGAACCTGAGCATTACAAGCCATACACCATAGGGGAACACAAGTTAGTGTTTAATAATGCCACACACAAACCAAAAAGTGAGGGAGGAGTTTATGATGGTCCTACTAAAAAACAAGTCGTGACTTGTCATTTACAACAATTCTCATTCTTATTATTTTTTTAAAGGAGTTATTTTTATAATGAAAAAAACCCATAATCATTGACTTCTTCATCTCCTAAAAAGAGCAAATTTTCTAGCATTCCTAACATCATGTAGATATCTCACAAAACTAACTTCACAAAATTGAGCAAAAATAGAACCATAAAATCCACTTAGAAATTTCATGAGCTAAATTAAAAAATAAATAGATTTTTGAGTATTTTTTATACTTTTAATATTGCATATGCAAAAAATTTTAAATTTTAAGGACAAATTTGACATTTGACACCATTTCAACTCTTGCAACTTTGAATTCTAGAATCTTGGAAACAATCTAAAAGCAACAAAAAGCTTTTAAAAAGAAAGGAAGAGGGTAAAGAAAAGTGAAGAAGAGAAGAGGAAGAAGAAGGAGAGAAAGAAGGACATGGTGTAAATGTGACTTCGTGTATGTCATCCCACACATGCTTTTTTTAGTAGCCAATCATAGTAGTACTTGACGAGTCAGGAGTGTTCTTAGCAGGTGTCATGGGGTTTTACACCCCAACAACAGAGTGCTCAAAAATATGGTTTGAGCGATGGTTTGGAAGTTCTCTTAAAAAAAAAGGCTCAAATATGCAAGAATAGACATGGAAAAGTAAAAAAAGGGAAGGAAAAAGCAAAGGAGGGAGAGAAAGAGGAGAAGAAGAAGACAAAGTTTCAAGAGATTAAGAACTATCTTAAATGCAATTTTCTACTTATTAAAAAGCAAATATTTCACTCCTTGAAAAAATTGGGATCCCAAAATGTATGTGTAAGCTTTAAACAATGGGATTCATGAAGTAACTTTATGGGTATTTCTCTATAAAGTAGACATGTTATTATCAACCTAGATAAGGTAACACTTGCTAAGAAAGATTGAAGTTATTTTTTGGAATAAAATAGTATATGTAAAGAAAAAATGAAAAGTGTGAAATTTTTAATGTTTTGGGCTACAAAAAGTGTGTTTGTGGCTTGCCTTCAGTAATTTCTTAGGTAGTTTGTTGGCCTTTGGAATTTCAACTATGGAGAATTTGGATTTTGATATCCAAAATCTTGAGACTTGAGCTACTAAACAATGGGATTCATGAAGTAACTTTATGGGTATTTCTCTATAAAGTAGACATGTTATTATCAACCTAGATAAGGTAACACTTGCTAAGAAAGATTGAAGTTATTTTTTGGAATAAAATAGTATATGTAAAGAAAAAATGAAAAGTGTGAAATTTTTAATGTTTTGGGCTACAAAAAGTGTGTTTGTGGCATGCCTTGAGTAATTTCTTAGGTAGTTTGTTGGAATCTCAACTATGGAGAATTTGGATTTTGATATCCAAAATCTTGAGACTTGAGCTACTAGAAACCAAACTTTCAAGACTTTTGATTTTGAAATCCCATGAACATCCCTAAAAAAGCAAGGAAGAGTAGAAACAATGAGTCAAGAAAAACGCGCTCGAGTCATGAGGTAAAGTTTTGAAGAATTCTCCGAAAATTAATAAAATTCCCATAATTTATCCCCTTATCTTGTCCAACCAATAACCCCTCCTTGCTGCCAATGCCTTTCTTTTGGAAAGTATTCTATGTTGAAAAATTGTAAAGAAGTTGTAGTAGATAAAGTTTGACGACGATGACCATGCCAAGTATCGAGAGTTTTATGTTTATAGCCATAAGATTGGACATCTATTTATCTCTAAAAAATCAATAAATAGACCTCTTGTTTTTTCTTTCTTTTAGGATATTTTGGGGGAAATCTTTACCAATATTTGTAATATTTTCAAATACAAATGACGATGACCATGCCAAGTATCTTGAGTTTTACACTTATAGTCATAAAACTGTACATCGCTTATCTCTAAAGTATCACTAAGTAGACCTCTTCTTTTAATTGTTTTTAAGAAAAATTTTGGTAAATTTTAAGCCTATATCTGTATTTTTTGAATTTGTAGTATTTTTCTAGCAAGAATTTATTTAAAATTACAACATAAATGCTAAATTTACTCAAAGAGAAAACATCGAACCTCACTGTCTTGCAATCCTTGCCCCCCCCCCCCCCAACACATGCTTCACTCCCCATGCTCTTCATTTTGGGAGTACTAGAAACATCTAGGTTAAAAAATGTAGCTCCTCTATTCCTTGAAAGTGTAAACTCTAAATTATATATTTTAGAATCCATAAAGCCGCCTCCTACACCATGCTCCTCCCCTCTTGTCCTCCATTTTGTGGAGGTAGATAGCTATTCCAATTCCACAATTAAAATTTCATTGAAGGCTAGTAAAAATTTTGGTTTTGGAATCCAAAAAGGCACTTTCTCCCATCTCCTCCCATTTATGGGAGGCTTTCTCCCAGTTATGGGAGGAGACTGGATTTTGCGATACTGAAATCCAACTTTCAAAACAAAAAATTAGATTATGGAATCCCATTTTTGAAATGTTTAGATTATGGAATCCAACTTGCTTGCACTCACCAAAAGTGGAGGAGGTGTAGGGTTGGCAGGTGGACGGTGACCCTCCGGGCACCTGTGGGAGAGAACAAGTGGGCACATGTAGTGGATGACTGGGCAGGTGAGCATGTGCCCATGGGAGGTGCTAGCTGTCCATGGGAGGTCGCTGGATAGGCGCGGGGCACTTATGGGGGCGAGCACGCAAGCCACATGCATGGGCAGGCCATCATTCATGGGTGGTAGGTGAGCGGGCATGCAAATGGGCACCTATGGGAGTCCAGTGGTGATGGATGTTCATAGGAGGGACAAGATCCCTCAAATGGGCGGGTGTCCTTGTAAGGACTATCAGGAAATCAATGATTTTTTTCTTTAGGAATGGGGGATATGCGAGTGCCTATGGGAGGGATTGGTGATCACATAGGAGGTATAGGCAAAGAGATGAGGACTCAATGCACGAGTACTTGAGTATGAAGGGGGTTGGGTGTCTAGGAGAGTTTTGGGTGAAAAGCGGGGTTAAAAATGAAAAAGAATTAAGAATTATCCTAAAATGCAATGTTGTGGTATATTATTTTTTAATCAAAAGCATCAAATCTGGTTACAATTTTTGATTTAGTTTTTAATGTCTTAATTTACCTAACATTTAACAACATTTGAATGCATGGAATTTTACATGTTACTAAATCATTCAAAATATTGCAAAAAGAAAGTTTTTCAAAAAATATTTTTTTATTATTTGTATATTTATATATATATATTGGTATTTTCACAATAAAAATATAATTTTACTTTAATCATATTAAAAAACTTGACATGATGCAACTTATGCTATTTTTTATAAAGTTTTTTCTTGGGTGTCGAGCCATGCTTTAAAAAATCACAAAATAGTGCTTAATTTTTTTTAAATATCAAATTGGTCAAAATGAGCATTTTCTTCCAAAAAGTCCTAAAAAATGATTTTTTTTTCACTTTTTTGCAAAATGGAATTGTGTTGTCATTTATGCGATTTAGCTGTCACTTTTTATGATTTGCTGTTTAAAGTAAAAGAAGTAAACTTGGCTGGAACTTGGGGAAGATCACAAGCCAGTCTTAATGGCAAAAGACCTCACTCGGAATCAAGAAGATGAACTTATTAATCCCCTCAAGAATTATAAGAATTGCTTTGCATGGACTTACCACCATGATATAAAGGGAGTACCTATTGAGGTTGTGTAGTACACAATCCCCATGGTACCAACCACTAAACCTGTCAGTAGTAACCTTATCCAATGAATCCAAAGTATGCTAACATTGTTAAAGAAGAGATAGACAAGCTCATCAAATGTGGATTCATCTATGAAATTGAACATTCTGACTAGGTGTCACCCATTGTATTCGTGCCTAAAAAGAATGGAAAATTACGAGTATGTGTCGATCTCAAAAAAGTTAATGCAGTAACAAGACAAGATCATTACCCCTTGCCGTACTTAGAACACATACTTGAATGAGAAGCTTGCAAGGAAGCATACAGCTTCTTAGATGGATATTCATGATATAACCAAATTCCCATTGCTCCAAAGAAGCATATAGCTTCTTTGGATGGGTATTCATGATATAACCAAATTCCCATTGCTCCAAAGGATCAAGTGAAAACTGCTTTTGTTATAGAACATGGACTTTATGCTTATAGAGTTATGCCATTTGGCTTAAAATGCACTCGCCACATTCCAACGGCTTATGAATACCACCTTTAAAGATTTTCTAAGGATATTTCTTGAATCTTTCTTAGATTATTTATGCATTCATTTGTCATGGAAGGATCATTTATCCTGTTTACAAAAGCTATTTGAACGATGCACCCTTTATCACCTATCTCCAAACCCATTCAAATGCTAATTTTTTATTAAATACGGAGTCATCTTAGGACAGATAGTGTCCAAAAATGGAATTTCCAAAATCAAAGTTATCTTAGAATTACCCCCACCAATGAACTATAAGGGAGTCCAAAGGTTTATGGGACATGTAGGTTTCTATAGGTGATTCATCCTCTTCTATGTCAAGATTGGGCGTCCCTTGTATAAGCTTCTCATATTTGAGTGGACAGAAGAATCCCAACAAGACTATGACATGTTAAAGGAAGCTTTGGCTACTGCTCCCATATACTATGAGTGCCAAACTGGGATGTTATTTTTGATGTGCAGATTGATGATTCTAGCTTTGGAATTGGATTCATCCTAGCCTAGCTAGGTGAACACAAATTGGAATACCCTATAAGTTTTGTCAGTCACAACAGTTACATGAGGCTGAGATGAATTATACCACCACAGAGCATAAGAATTGAATGGTATATGCCGTGAAGAAATTTTGACATTACCTTTTAGATAATAAATTTATTTTCTATGTTGATCACATTAAGCCTTCCTATACCTTGTCAACAAACCGTGTACTCCATAAGAATCACTAGGTGGTTTTTGATTCTTCTAGAATTTGATTTCACAGTGGTGGTACAGCCTAGCAAGAAACATGTCATGGTTGATCATCTATCTCATGTACCTAATGGTGAAGCACTAACTGGAATAGATGATGATCTACCTGCTGATGCTACATTGTTTAAGCTGGAGGCTATACTAGAGTCAAGTGAGAGAATCATTAACTTTCTAGATAATGGTTTTCTAGAGGAAAAAAAGTTAAGGAAAGATTTAGCACCAAAATTGCTTAAAGAAGTAGAACCTTACAAATTGATTATTGGAACTCTTTATAGATGTGCTAAGGATGAAATATTAAGATGTTGCCCAAGGAGGATGAATACTTATACATCATCAAACAAGCACAGCAAGTGCTGGTGGTGGACACTTCGCCGGTGATGTTACATCAGCAAGAAAAATACTCTAATCGGGGTATTGGTGTGCCATGCTCTTTAAAGATTGTATACTGTCAAAGGATGTGACGAGTAGCAACCTTGTGCAAAGCCACAAAAGAAGGAAATGATGCCATTGCATCCTGTCAGAGTCAACCAACCCTTTGAAAAATGGGACTTAGATTTCATTGGCCCTATTAGTTCTACTGCATGTGGCACACAAGCACACTATATCATTGTTGCCATAGATTATGTAACCAAATGGGCTGAAGCAAGAGCTTCAAAAAAAGTGAATGCCATGGAGACTGCTAAGTTTCTCTATGAGAACATCATTACCTACTTTGGATTACCTACTTTGGATGTACATTTAAGTTACTGAGTGACCAAGGTAAGCATTTCATCAAATGATGTAACAAAAAATCTCACTAACACATTCATGATCGCACAACGTAAGTCAATGCCATATTACCCACAGGTAAATGGCCAAGAAGAGAGCACCAACAAGGTTTTTATTTCGATATTGACAAAAATTGTCAAGGCTTTATGCACTGATTGGGATTCTAAGCTTGTAGAAGCTTTATGAGCCTATCACATATCATAAAGTGTTGCAATTGGTTGCATGCCATTTAAGATGGTGGATGGGCTTGAGGAAGTAATGCCTTGGGAGCTCCTTGGGAGTTCATGATCCCTAGCTTACGAGTAGCTATAAATGAAAAACTTGATGGTAATGAATTGGCTAACCGATTGTTTATTTTAGAACAACTTAGTGTGGAAAGACAAATTACCATGCAAAACATGCTCACAGAAAAGTACCAAAGAAAGAAGTGGTTTGACCAAAATCTCAAGGACAAGGAGATCGATGTAGGAGATCTTGTACTCATGTATGGGGTCCATAGTGAAAAGAAAAAGCTCAAATATACTAGGAAGGGACCATTTAGGTTTTATAAAGTTACTCCACAAGGTACTATATGTGTCGAGACTCTTGATGGAGTTGAAACTATTGGTTTCCTTAATGACAGTAAATTCAAAAAGTATTACGATCCTCTTATTGAGGAAGCCATGCGAGTTGCACATGATAAGAAGGTAGCCAAGGAGAAAGTGGAACTAAAGAAAGCTCAAGCTCAACAAGAGGCTAAAGAAAGGAAAATTTGATAGCAGTATGCCAAGAAGCTATTTTGGGATCCGCACAAGCATTCATGGGAGAAGTTGAAGGAGACAAAGAGGAGCACATAGCACCTCTACACAAATCCATTCAATTACCTATCCCCTATGGTAAAGTGCTTTATAATGGAACCATTGACCTTTCTGTTCCCTAGATGGCCTCTGTCCATATACACAGTAGGCCAAATTGTGCATACCTATTAGAATAGTTCTCCACAATGCAATCAAGGTATCCTCTTGTGAAACTTGTTGTCTATTCCCTTTGTAGCAGTCTTGTAAGGTACAATGAGGTACCTAATAACGACAAAATGTACAAATGCAATAGAATAGTGCTCTATAATGACAATGAGGTGCCTAATATGACAAAATGTACAAATGCAATAGAATAGTGCTCTATAACATGATTAAGGTATCTACAATTGTAACTTATTGTCTCATCAGATTGTACAAGTCTTGTGAGTTACACAATAGGAGAAAATGTACAAACACTAGATTAGTGCATCATTCACACTGTAGCATGTGAGGTATCTAATTGGCCAAAATGTGCAAATGTAATAGAATATTACTCTACAACACGATCAAAGAATCTACCCTACAATGTTTTGTCTCATCATGCTCCCATCGCAACATGCCAAAATGTACAAGTGCAATAGATTAGTGCATTAAGGTATCTTTTGCAACTTATTGTCTATTTGAATTTTAGAAGTCTTTTAAGGTACTATGAGGTACCTAATAGGCCAAAATGTAGAAACGAGATAGAATAGTGCTATGCAATGCAATCAAGGTATCTACCACTTCAACTTATTGTCTTGTCATGTTATAGCAATCTTGTGAGTTACATAATAGGCTAAAATGTATAAACACAATAGAATAGTGCTCTACAATACGATCAAGGTATCTACCACTTCAACTTATTGCCTTGTCATGTTATAGCAGTCTTGTAAGTTACATAATAGGCTAAAATGTACAAACACAATAGATTAGTACATTACAATGCATTTAAGTTAACTCTTTGAATTTAAGTTAACTCTTTGCACAAGTAAGTTTCTATTCACCTTGTAGAGGTTTTTTGAGGTACAAAAAAGGTTAAAAATGTAAAAGTGTGATAGAAAGGTTCTTTTAAACGTGATTGCATGAACGTCAGTTCATAAAAAAACTATAGTCTCCCATTGTGTTTGATTTACCTTGCTAGTATAGAGATGTACTTGATTGGGTTTCCCATATGGAAGACCAGAAAACCTTAAAAAGCTCAGTGAATTGGTTAAGACTAGCAAAGCCCAAAATACCTGATGGATTGGTTGCCCAAACCTACTTGCATGAGTTTTCTCTTATACATCAAGAGACCCTGATACTTCCTAGCATACCAGAGGAAGTAACTGGGTCTCTTGATGTCCAAAAAATGTTACTAGATATGGGTAATGCCAACCAATCCTACAAGCTTTACTGATGCATCACGTAAGGAAAATCGGAGGAAGGTGCCATAAGTTTGGAAAAAAATGATGTTGTGCATGTACATGTGGCCCTTCCTCCCAGTTGCCTTTTATGGCTTATTATTAAATGCATCATAAAAGATGGTTGGAGTGGCCTAAAAAGGCACTTGGGAACACGTGGCTGGAGTTGTTTGGGAACAACGACTGGAGCAGCTCAAATAGGTAATATATAACTATAGTGAGCCATGTAAGTTCAATTCTCTTTTTTTATATTGATGGGCTTTTTTCTCTCCACTCTATGCATTTTAAAAGGGGAGAGGGGAAGCACAAATAGGGTATTTTGGGCATCATCATGTGCCTTCATGATATTTTTAGAGAGCCTTTTCTCTCCACCTCACTTTTTGCATGGGCATGTGCCTTCAATATATTTTTAGAGAGCTTCTCTCTATAAAAGAGAGGACTTTTAAAATACCAAAAATGAGAAATCAATGTGTTATGTTTCCCTCTCTTGTTCTACAATCTGAGCACTACACTTAAATGCTAAAGTGTGTGAGCATTGTGAAGGAACCATGTGTGTCTTTGGTGTTTGGTGTGAGTTGTGAGAGAGCTAGGAGTGTTATAGAAGCTGAGTTTCCCTTGAACCCTTTCACTATAAGCCAATGATGCTTATTGTGCGCATGGTGGTACCATGGAGAAGCAACTAGGCATGCACTTGATTCTATTGGCTCAATAGCAATGAAGGCAATCCACTCGTAGAGGGGGCCCAAGGAGAAGTGTTATCTAGAGGTGCAACAAGGTGAGGAAGGAACTGAGTATCATAGTGGGGCTAGTGGTTATCTTAGCTCAGCCATTTAGCGAGCAAGTGAGGTTTTTGTCAAAACTCACACTCATCATAGAGTGCTGGTCATTGTGATAACACAACAAGAAGTGGTGGGGCAAGAGTTAATAGGCATTGTTATAGCATAGCAAGAAGTTCTTGAGCCCTTTCAATCCTGTGAGGCTTAATGGTGCTCTTCCACAAATCATTTCTTTGGAAAGTTGTGCCTGATATGATACCGGGTTTGATTCAAAAGCCTATGTAGAGACAAGGAGGATGAAAATTTGATTTCATCTTCAAATATGGAGAGAGAGTAGATGGTTACCTATGATTTAGTGAGAGAAAGGAGTTTATGATTATTTCTTATGTTTGTCTTGATCAGCCTTCCTAGGGTGCTTGATAGCTTAGACATAGTGGAGTTTTCCTTGCAAGGTGGGGAGATCCTTGATGAGAATCATATGGTCTTGGAACTGACCAAAGAGACAGGTGGGGATGTCCCTGAGGAGAGTGCTATCATCTTGAAGTTAACCAAAGAGACAGGTGGCTTGGATGATGGTGTTTGTGTTTGTGATGATTTTCTTGGCACCAATGTGGAGAGGTGAACTATGCCCTATGTTATGAAGACAAGTTTGTGAACTTTATTATGGAGAGGAGATTCAAGAGTTATGTTTTGATGATGGTTTATATCTCAAAAACGTGAGTCAAGAGCTAGTCTATGGTGTAGATGAGGATGGTGATAAATCAGGCATGCAGTAATGTGTGTGAAACCTTTGAAGATAACCACGAGGTGGATCTTGTGGTGGTGAACCTATGTGGTGATTCTTCCGGGGGGTTCACTCATAGTAAAGGAGACACATCACCTACATGCATATACTTCTAGAAAGCCCCCTACTTATAGAAATTATGAGACTAGGATGACCCCCATATTTAAGCTTATACAATGTACATGTAAGACTTATTTTATATCCCCTTTCTAAAATGTATAGTTTAGGGTTGAGGTTGCCACTAAAGTCATAATGGCGAATGTTCTAAATTGTTTAAAAAATTTAGCAGCATATCGACAAGAGAATAAGCATCCAAAAATTTTGGTCTTAAGCTACCTAATTCATTAAAATGAGCTCACAACCATAAGATAGCTTCAGCATCAACACTAGAGAATAATCAATCAAATGTAAATTTAAAACTATAATACATTTGATCACTAGAACTAATCATATGATGAAAAGTTTATTTAAAACTTAGCATATTGTTATCTTTTAATAATATGCAAACAACAAAATCTCTAATTGGTCGACCAACCTTAGAATATCATTTCCCATAAGCTAGGAAATATAATATAATAATAAAGGGGTTAAATCTTCAACGTTTGTTTATTTAAGAGTGTCCCAGTCAAAATAGATTTTTGGCTGTATATAAGTTTAACTTTTCTTGCCATAAAGTTTTTAAAAAATTTGGTAGCATTTAGACAACTAGGTAGACCATCCACACATTGCGGGAAAACCTAATCCTACCTAATAATACTAATTCAAGCCTCATCTCATGTGACGGGTGTGGAAAATTTTGGACACGGAATCACCTGCCTCTATAGCTGTCCATCCAATAGCCTTGGAAATACCACGAGCCTGGGGCACCACCAGCACACTGGCTGGAACACTTCTCACACAATTCACCACACCACCCACACCAGAAAAACAGCACAAACAAGACTTTATTTCAGAACAAATCTTCGTCTCTACAAAGTTGGATATCCAGAATATCCTCAGAACCATCCTCCTCTAACACCCACTCATAATCTGCCCACTCCCTCTCATCTATGTAAATTACAACTGACCAATACCCTATATCACTAGCAGAGTATACAATCTCAAACATTGAGGGATCTTCAAAATACAGTTCGTGGATATTTGGACCCAGCTCCAGAACAAGATACATGTTTGTAGTAGACTACTCTCCAACCTTCTGGCTATCACGAGTTGCACCCCAACAGACAAATATATATATAGCACTGTCAGCACTAGTTGGTTTTCCTGGAGTTAGTGCCACCCTTGCCTTCATTCTAGAGTTGGTGCTCTTCCCTTGTTTCGATGCAGTCGACACTGCCACCACCCTTACCTTGTTATAGTGGACGCTTCCCTCTTGCTTTTGCTATTGACGTTCACCTTTTCCCTCTACACTTTTCCCTCTATAGTCGCTGCCTTGTTTTCTTGGTTCTCTGCAGTCTCTTGTCTTCCTACAGTTGACGCCCCCTCTTCGCTCCTCTGCAGACGGCGCCAGCCTCTTTTCCTTCCGCTTCTGTTGATACCACCACCAGCCTCACCTTGTTGTAGTGGACGCTTCCCTCTTCTCTGGCGGTGCAGTCACGTACTCTCCTTCACTGCCAGTTGTCGCGGCTAACGGCCACACCTCCTAACCTTTTCGCCACCAGAGGCGGTTCCCCTCGTTTATTGTCGACGTAATCTCCACCTTCTTCTTCACTGCCTCTCTACAGTCATTGCCAGCCTTCCCTCTCCTTTGTTGCAGTCCCTTCTGCTATCTCTACCCCAATCAGCGTTCCTTTCTTCCATGGCTCTGCTACGGACATGCTCTCCTTCTTTGCTTGCAGTTGGAGACTTCCACTCCTTCCTCCTTCTCTCTATCCTGCTGTCCCTTTCAGCTCTCTCTACCCTAGTCACCCGGCGCCTTCTTTTGTTGACGTACACGCCACTCTCTTCGCCAGCCACCATCGTGGCCTTGTTCTAGAAGAACCCGCTATAAAATGCTAATTATGGTTATTATCCATGCGCTTCCAGCCATCTCCATATGTTTACTAAATATGGAGCACTATGGATTTGCATCTAGACTCATCTAGGCATCACATTATTAGCAGTCCAATGTGCTTCCACGTGGAGGCATCAATTTTTAACACAAGGGTCCTCAACTTATTTTGTCCAAAGGCATATTTCCACACCTACTATGAGATTCCTCTTTACATCTTGCAAGAGAACACGTGGCTCAAATACAAGGCTCCCAGGAAAAAACATACATGTACTAGCCTACTACCAAACCACCCACTCTGTACATCTGCCAGGGCATTCAAGGCAAAGCTTTTTTACATGCCATGCATCCCATATGTACACAAGCCCGAAACATCTTTACAAAATTTTACCTAACATAATTTGCCAACCCCCCTGTCTGCTAGAGCATTTATGCTCAGCAAAAAAAAGCACTTTAAGACCCAAGTCCATGTCCAAAGACTGCCCTTCGTCACATCTTCTAACACTGCATCCTGTACAATCACCATCAAACGTGCATAATATTTCTTCAACCTATATCCATTTACTCTGGAAGCATGTAAAGTTCCAACTAAATCTGCCAATTGATAATACCATTTGCAAATCCTTGCATCACCAAGAAAGGTCCTTCCCACTTAACTTGAAACTTCTTATGAAAGGAATTGTCCAACTTGTTATTATAACGTAATACTAAGTCATCCTTCACAATTCCTTTGCTTTTAATTTCTTTGTTGACCTTTTCTAACACCCTTGTCTGCATATTTTCATAGTGCTTCAAAGCATTATCCCTGTTCAGCTGTGCTTCTTGTAAATATAACAACCGCTCTTTAAGGGCATCTTTAGGCTCTTCCAAAAGCTTTTCCAACATTTTAACAGCCGGTATCTCCACCTCAATAGGCAATAAAGCTTCTTTTCCATAAACAAGATGAAACGGAGTGAAACCAGTACCAGCTTTAATCGCTGTCCTGTATGCCCACAAGGCAGCAGGCAACTCCAGATCCCAATTCTTGCCTTGTCGCTCCGTCACCTTAGATAAAATCTTAATCAATACACCATTAAAACGCTCATTCAAGCCATTACACTGCGGATAGTAAGGTGTGGTAAAACTACGATTGATCTTCATCTTTGTACACAAATAGTCCATAAGCTCTGCCCTGAAACGTGGACCCTGATCAGAAAGCAATTCCAATGGCACACCAAACTTACAACAAATATCCTGATATACAAACCTTGCCACTTCCTTAGCAGTAATTTGTTTCACTGCCTTTGCTTCCGCCCATCTAGAAAGATAATCAACCGCAGTCAAGATATAGCACTTCCCTCGACTGGTAATAGGCAATGGTCCCACAGCATCAATACCCCATTTTTCAAAAACATCATAAGCAAGAATTGTCTTCCTCATTTCAGGCCTTAATATCCGTCTACTATGAGCTTGGCATTGTTTGCATGACCTGCACCAATGATTAACATCCTTATGTACACTTGGCCATACATAACCTTCCTGCAATACTTTATGCAAAGTAATCTTCAAGGCAAAATGTCCACTGCATGCTCCTTTATGATTTTCCTTAAGAATTTTGTAGATTTCTTCCTTCCAAGGTACCCGTCGCATTATCAAGTCGATTCCCTTCATATACAAAGCATCACCAACCATCACATACTTTGCAGCTTTCCTGATGAAACCATATTTTTTTGATTTTTCAATACTACTAGGTATCATCCCTGTTAACAAAAACTCAACATTTTGTAAACTTTCCCTGCCATAATAAAATGGTGCATGAGCTTTCAGAACAAAAACTTCACCAATCATTCCCTGAGCTGCTTCATGAGCCTCCTCATTATGGCCTCAATCCACATGCTTAAGACTCCAAGCTTCAAATTCCTTTAACAAACCTTTAATCTTGAAACACATCTCTTTGAGTGAAACATTCTTTGTTTCCAAACTCCCAACACTTGTTTTACAACAAGCAATGCATCTCCTCGAATGAGAATCTTATGTACACCATGCTTCAAACATACTTGCAATCCAACTTCCAAAGTCAAATACTCCGCTTCATTGTTGCTATGTGCATCCACCTTAACACCCTTCTTAAAAACGAGGCAACCCTGTGGATCATAAAGTACCAAACCTCCTGAAGCTGCATCATGGCTTTTCCTATTGGAACCATCAAAATATAATAAGTGTGCATTCACCAACTCAACCACATCCTCAACTGGCTTCTTGATGGTCTCCTCCTTTATAAGAAGAGGACTCTCCTTATATGTCAATAAATCCGCTAAGGTAGCCCTGGTACTCTCTTCCACCAAGAATAAGAAAGTAAACTCCTGCAACTCAATCACCCACTTCATCATAGCCTTAGATAAATTTGTGCCATTTATCAACTGAGGCAAAAAAGTGTAACTCGTCAAAAACACAAAGGGGCGAGGCAATAAGTAGTGGCGAAACCGCCTACATGCATACACCACACTAACCATAACAAGCTCCACTTCTGATAACAAACTTTCTTTAGCAAGTTTTACCCTGCTAGCACAATAGACTGGCTGCATATAATGTGATTCTTTTCCCTTCTGTAACAACATAGCTCCAATTGCATCTTCACCTACTAAAGGGTTGACATAAAATACCTGTTCCCAGTTAGGCGCCTGCATCGTAGGAATAGCACCCAACACCTCTTTCACTTTTTGAAAAACTACCTCACACTCCTCCGACCAATGTAAAGGATCATGCTTTGCTGCCTACTGCAAAGGATATAACAACTGTGAAGACAGAGAGATAAATCGAGCCATATACTTCACCTTTTGCACAAAAGTAGTCAATTGCTTTGTATTCTTTGGTGTAGGAAGAGGAAGAAGAGACTTAACTTTATCAGGATCTGGATCAATACCATTCTCTGAAACAACATGGCCCAAGAGCTTCACCCTTGGTTTAGCCAAAAAACACTTTTTTGGATTTAATTGACCACCACACTCATCATAACGTTGAAAAACTGTAGCCAGCCTATCACAATGCTCTTGCCTGGAGCTGTATATACAAAAATCATCAATAAAATCTTTGACAAACTTGCCCAAAAAGTAGGCTGGCCCATTCATCAACCCAAAAGGAAGGACTTTGTAGCATGGTGTAATGAAAGTCGTTTTGCGCTGATCTTCTTCTGCAATCTTTAACTGAAAATAGCCTGAAAACCCATCACAAACACTGTACCTTTCATATCTAGCTACAGTATCCAAGATCTCATCCAAAAAGGGTAGGGGGTAAGGATCCTTTTTTGTAGCAGCATTCAAAGGCTTGAAATCCATGCATGTACGCCACCTGCTATCCTTCTTTGGACTCACCACTGTAGGACTTACCCACTCAGCCGTTTCCACTTGTGTAATGAAACCTGCACTCAACAATTTATCAACTTCCTCTCTCAAGGCTTGCATTTGCTCTCGTCCCATCCTGCGAAGCTTCTGCCTAAATGTTTTTACACCTTCTTTCAATTCAATCCTCAAATCTGGCCCTTTAAATCCCTGAATCTCCTTATAAGAGGTGATGAACAATTTTGGAAAATGAGACAGCATATTAACATACCTAACCTTTTCTCCATTCGAGAGATCTGGACTCAGCATTGTTTTAATCAGCTCCTGCTTCTTCTTCACTTCTACCTTTGGCTGCAGTAATTCCTCGATCACTTCATACGACCCCAAAGTATCTTCTCCCTCAGCACCCACTTCATGCACTTCTTCATCCTCATTATCTTGTTGCTCAGATACTAAGAAAGCCACATCTGCCTCTTCTTCGCTAGAAGCAGTAGTCGATGAATCCACCTCCGATTCAGAAGTACTGGTGGTAGTTTCCTCTTCACTCAAATCCTGTGGCCTCTCCCACACATCATTCAAAGATCTCCTACTATGCATCTCAAAATATTTTTTATTACCCCGTTTATTATGCAAAGAAATAGTCCCATACCTCCAGTCTTGTACTGCACCAACCACTCGCAACTAGGGTCGTCCAAGAATAATTGGAAATGCACCAAGACCCGCAGGCATTACATGAAAATCTACAATAGCTTTGACATTAAAGGCTTCAACTTCCAGCTCCTTTACCATACCAAGACATTTTACCTTTTGATGGTTAGCCATCTTGATTGGAAAACCAGAAACCCCAGACACCCTCAAGCCTAACTGCTCCACAAATGATTGAGTAATCACACAGATTTGGGCTCCTCCATCTATATATGCTTGACCAAGGTTCCTACCTTTACTCCACACCTCCCTCCACACCTCCACAATAGAGCAAATATCTGGAAGCTTTTCTAAAGATAGTACTTTGACTGACCTCTTCTCTGACTCCTTTTCCATTGGATTCACAAGTCCCTTCCACTGCCTTCTCAATTTTGGCACCATCTCCACCAACTGCCCCAAGGTGATGTTAGCCTTCCTCTTCACCATATCAGATTTCAGGCTATAGCTGGTTTGCCCATCCCCCAGTGGAAAGTCTGACACCTGGAACCTTCTGTGAGGCTTCCGTTTCCTTTTGGCTTTCACATCTTCTCCTTCCCGTTGCTTCCCCTTCTTACGACTGGGTCCAACTATTCCTTTTCCTTCTCTTTCATCCGTTGTGCGCTTGCCAACAGGCATCACATCGCCTTCTTCCTTCACCTGGACATTCTCCAGAGTAACAACATTCACAACCTTTGCTTTCCCCTTCTCCTCTGCTGTGATTCCACTGGGACCCGCTTGATCCCTGATATCAATACCATAGTCGTTTGACCTGTCAGGTAACTGTGAAGGTAGTGGGTACATATCACCACCCATTCGCTGAGGCTTATCACAATCTGTACTTAGATGTCCAAGTTCACCACAATTCAACATGTAGGGATGAAACGACGGCCCCTACCACGACCACATCCATACCCTGCCTGTCCATCTCCCCCTTTTTGATTATTGCCTCTACCTCTACCGTGTCCACCACACCTGTACTTCCCATTAAAGTTAAGCTCAAATTCTTCATAAGATCAACCATCTGTTTCATATCTTGTCGCAATCCCTCATTAGAACCTACAGGAACCATAGGTACTCCTTGACTAACTTGAGGTATCGTCTGCATAACCTGGGCTTCAGCGGGTTTCATTCTCTCAATCACACTGCATTCATAGGTGTAGCCTCCACTCTACGAATCTCCGGCTGTGCTACAACTGGAATCATCCCTAGCTGATTCATCCGTTGCAGCTTCAAATCTTTTGTCTTGGCAATCTCTACCGCATCCTCATAAGACGACCTGGGTTTCTTTAATTCCACCTTCCAATGAATACTCCTCTTAAGCCCGGCTACAAACTTGTTTTTCTTCATCATGTCAGGGGGGGCACCTGGTCTTCCCCCAAAGCCCTGCAGAAAGTCTCCCATGACAAAGAATTTTTTTTACATAATCATCAATTGATTCCAACTCACCCTGTGTCAGAGCTTGCACCTCATGCCAAACCTTGTCGGGGTCTTCAACCTTCTTGAACCTGTTCAAGAGTGCAGTCTTCAATCCATTCTCAATCATATCAATACGTGGAACAGCAACCCTCATGACTCCTCATAAGTTCTGTACCAAGTCCTTGCATCCCCTTTCAAGCAGATGCTCAATAGCCTGAGTACTTGAGTAGGCTCCTCAATATGATTACTTATGCAAGCCACCTCCATCTTTTCAAAGAAATCTATCACATCTTCGTTGGGTCCACCGAAAAATTCCAGATACGACATCATCTTGTCTAGCTTTCACCTTCAAACCAAAGAAAAACAGCTGGAAACACCTTCCTTCAATCTCTTACTGTGGGGCATACACCCTCATAGGCAAGAGCTTGGTCCTCCTCTGTGGAGGCACCAAAAAGCTGTCGAAAATTCCGGACATGGAATCACCTGCCTCTATAGCTGTCCATCCAACAGCCTTGGAAATACCACGAGCCTGGGACACCACCAGCACACTGACTGGAACACTTCTCACACAATTCACCACACCACCCACACTAGAAAAACAGCACAAACAAGACTTTATTTCAGAACAAATCTTCGTCTCTACAAAGTTGGATATCCAGAATATCCTCAGAACTATCCTCCTCTAACACCCACTCATAATCTGCCCACTCCCTCTTATCTATGTAAATTACAACTGACCAATACCCTATATCACTAGCAGAGTATACAATCTCAAACATTGAGGGATCTTCAAAATACAGTTCGTGGATATTTGGACCCAGCTCCAGAACAAGATACATGTTTGTAGTAGACTACTCTCCAAGCTTCTGGCTATCATGAGTTGCACCCCAACAGACCAATATATATTGGTCTGTTGCACCCCAACAGACCAATATATATACAGCACTGTCAGCACTAGTTGGTTTTCTTGGAGTTAGTGCCACCCTTGCCTTCATTCTAGTGTTGGTGCTCTTCCCTTGTTTCGATGCAGTCAACACTGCCACCACCCTTACCTTGTTATAGTGGACGCTTCCCTCTTGCTTTTGCTATTGACGTTCACATTTTCGCCTTGTTTTCTTGGTTCTCTGCAGTCTCTCGTCTTCCTACAGTTGACGCCCCCTCTTCACTCCTCTACAGATGGCGCCAGCCTCTTTTCCTTCCGCTTTCACCACACTTATCTGGTATTCCCAACCTTAGCCAGTCACAAGATATGACTGCGTTCACCTTCGAACATCTCATCTCTTCTGCTACAACTCGAACGAGCCAAACCAAACTCGTAGGTGACTTCGAGGATCTATATTTTCCTGACCCAGTGGAGAGACGACAGCACACGTGGTTTGCAAGGCAATATGTCCATGCCTCTTGTTGCAACCAGCGTGCGATGCTGAGGCAGAATCTCTCATTGGCCATGATTCTGATGAAGCTAAAAGTGATACATGGTGTCATTTTATATCTGTGAAGGCCTCAAAATTTCAAACTTTCTTGCCAAATCTACAGACTCCTTAGTCGCTTTATTCCTAAGGAGAAGATAGTAGCTCCCTTGGCAGTAAGGGAACATTTGTATTAGGGTGTGCCAGTACCGTCGTCTTATGCATCTCCTGAGGAGATTTTGACTTCTAGAGCCGAGCTGCTCTATGTACATATTGTAACTTTTATGTAAATAAAGAAATGTTTTGTGGAGAAAAATTCCCTATTGTATAATTGATTGTTTAATTGATGAAGAAAAATTTGTTACCAGACATATGTCATAGATCTCCGATAAGATCATTTATCTTGTTTAAGAAATTAATTTTTCAAACCTCTTAAGTCTTAGGATCTCGTGGACGACATCAAAATAAAAATTTAATAATATATCATTTTTGGCAGAATCATGAGGCGCGAGGAAACCGTGGCCGTCAGCTAGACCCTCTCTCTGAAGAGGAAGAGCTTGACCTCTACATTCGCAAGGCTCTTCATAGAACTCAGCCACCAGGACCCTTCAAGGTGTTGAAAATGCAAGTGAATAGGGTGTGTGCAGGAACAAGCCCTTGGTTAGAGGCTATAAAAGAGGATGTGTAAATGTGAAAGAACCTGTGCAAAGGTGAGAAGAATCTATTGGGAGAGAATAAAGGGTAGCATGAGAAGATTTAGGAAGTGTGGAGATATTCTGGGAAGTGTGGAGATATTCTGGGAGATATTCTGGGAAAAGTGAAGAGGTGGAGAGAATCAGGGAAAAGAGGTGGAGTGAATCATGGAGAAATCAATGGGATTTGATGCTTGATGTAAACTCTATAAATTGAGGCATAGCCCTAATGAGAATTTGCTGGTTTTTGAGTATCCATGCCTATATTAATCTATTTGCTAATTACCCACTAATTATGTCTTAATTATTTACTAATCACTTTGTTAATGATGTTGATTCTAGTGTTTGATCCACCATAGCTCATCACAATGCCCTAATTTCAACATGGTATCAGAGCCATGCTAATTTGTGAGCCCATTATCTTGCTAATTATTTTGCTAATTAGGATTAGTAGAAAATTATATTTTTTCCTCTTTTTTTCAACTAGCTTCTGTACCCCCAGCTAGTGGAGGAGCTCCCTCTCCTTGCACACATAAAATTAGGCCAAACCCTTCTAGCACATGATAGGTATCTCATAGCTCTTCAAGCTCATCTAGACAACAACGTAGCAAACCGCCGCCAGATGAAGGAGAAATCGTTGCTTTAGCAGGCTCCATTTTTTAGCAGAAGATCTCAGATCTATACTCACTCAGGGTGAATCACTCTAATTCCTCTTAGCCTAAGGTGTTTTCAAGCATGGTCTACAAGCTGGTGAAGACAGAATTCAGTTTCATCAAGTCTACAGTGAGATCCAAGCTCTTCATCAAATCTGCAGGTGACTTTGGTAAAACAGAGATTAAGCTTTCAATATTTGGTCAAATCTTGTGTTTCTTGGCTTAATCCTCTAGTAGACTCATTGCTATTGATGGCTTTGAAAGCATTTGAGCTCATTTGAAGTCTAATGCACCAGATCTGGACTCCCCGCATACTCTGTTTTCTACACACAAAATAGTGGATTAATTTACTAATCAATGTTTAATCAATGCTAATCACTATATTTTGGTACAATTGAGGGTTCAAATTAACCATTAGGTATCTGATACAGATCCCTATAACTTCAGATTTCAATTCGGAGTTGGTTTGATACTCCAACCATCCCGTACAAATTGGTTACCCTTGATTTAATGTAATTTCTGGTGATTTTATGCTGATAAATTTGTTGTAATCATCTATTAAACACCAGATTGAGTTGTAAAAGGGTAGACACTGCCCTTGAATCTTGAAATTGGATCAAGAGATAAGACCCCCTTCACATCATAGGGATACAATGGGCAAAAGATGCATGGGATGAACTCAATAAATTATTTGGCACACAAGCAAAAAATTCAAAGATAAATCTGTTAATGCAATTCTACAAGTTGGACATGAAGGAAAGTGAACCTTTAATCACACACTTGAACAAATATAAAAGCATTAAGCAACAGCTGGCAGCTATTGGCAAAAAGGTAGAAGATGATGAGGCACTAGCAGTGCTTCTGAAGAGTGTGGACAAAGATGAATATGAAAATATTATAGCAACACTAAAGAATGTACCTGCATTGAAGCTACACGAGATAGAAGCAGCTCTACTAGAGCAAGAGAGCAAAGGCAAAGAGAAGAAATGGCTCGACTCAACAGCAGGAGAAGAAAAAGCATTCTTCACCCGAGGTCAAGGACGAGGATGAGGAAGAGGCAGAGTAGGAGGAAGGACCTTCACTTGCCACAAATGTGGAAAGCTAGGACACATGGTGAGAGACTGCTACAGCAAACCTAGTGGAGAAGGAACGACATCGGCAAACTTCATGGAGGCTCGAAAGGAAGTGGAGTCGGATCATCTTTTCTGAGAGAGAGAGAGAGAGAGAGAGAGAGAGAGAGAGAGAGAGAGAGAGAGAGAGAGAGAGAGAGAGAGAGAGAGAGACCCCACAACCCAATGTAACCTACCCCAACAAAGTAAAACCACCTCTGAGCAACCGATGATGTAGGCCACGTGGTAGATGTATGTGTGAGCACTTTAGTCAAGGTCGCGGGCACTTATAGTAGCCTTGGATACATAGAGAGAGAGAGAAAGTGTCAAGGACTATGGAGTTTAGGGACTTGAGGCACTTGTCGCGAGCTATCAAGTAAGAGGGAAACTTGGTATAGGGTCCAGTGTGCTAGAGAGTATTCACTTGAGGGGAGGTGTTAAAAATACAAGTGAATAGGGTGTGTGCGGGAACAAGCCCTTGTTTAGAGGCTGTAAAAGAGGATGTGTAAATGTGAAAGAGCTTGTAAAAAGGTGAGAAGAATCTACTAGGAGAGAATAAAGGGTAGCATGAGAAGATTTAGGAAGTGTGGAGATATTCTGGGAAGTGTGGAGATATTTTGGGAGATATTTTGGGAAAAGTGAAGAGGTGGAGAGAATTAGGGAAAAGAGGTGGAGTGAATCATGGAGAAATCAATGGGATTTGATGCTTGATGTAAACTCTATAAATTGAGGCATAGCCCTAATGAGAATTTGCTGGTTTTTGAGTATCCATGCCTACATTAATCTATTTGCTGGTTTTTGAGTATCCATGCCTACATTAATCTATTTTCTAATTACCCACTAATTACATCTTAATTATTTGCTAATCACTTTATTAATGATGTTGATTCTAGTGTTTGATCCACCATAGCTCATCACAATGCCCTAATTTCAACACAAGGGAGAAGGGGAGAACCTAGGAGAGGCTATGGAGAAATGGGTGGAAGGTATGGAAGAGTATTTTGATATCACAGGATACAATGAGCGGAGCAAAATGGCTCTTGCCATGCTGAAAATTGTGGAAACAGCCAGGGTGGCAAGGAGGAACCATTGTGACACCAACCATCTGGACAGGAATACTCAGTCTTGGAATGATCTTAAAACCTATTTGAGGAAGATATTTTGTCCCCTCGGGCTTTTAGAAACCAAAATGAATGAATTCTTAAAGAGCTAAATCAGGGGAGCAAAACCATCGAGGAATATCACCAGGCATTTGCTCTTCTACTCAAATATTCACCACCTCTAGATGAAGAGCAACTCATGGCCAGGTTCATTCGGGGAATGAA
This sequence comes from Cibotium barometz, assembly GCF_041138505.1. Lineage (NCBI taxonomy): Eukaryota > Viridiplantae > Streptophyta > Polypodiopsida > Cyatheales > Cibotiaceae > Cibotium > Cibotium barometz. The sequence continues at coordinate 13,386,068 of NC_141080.1, read as the reverse complement.
TGAACCCTTAGACACACTGGTTAAGAATGCAAATCAGTGTCCATGGCTGAAGCTTTCAGAATGGCAAAGGACTTCACCAAAGCCTTCATTGTGAAAGTCCCACCAAAGCCAGCTCCCTCATCCTTCAAAAGATTTCAGACACCGGGAAGTTCTTCCAACCTTTCGCCTCCAAAAAGACACCAAGGTCCCAACCAGAATCTGGAGATGGGAAACTTTAGGAATGAAGGAAGACCTTTCCCTCGAAGTACTTTCTCAAGAACTCCGGCTCTCTAAAGAATGCAAAGGGAAGAGCTTCGAAGTGAGAACAGATGCTTCGGATGTCAAGGGTTTGAGCACCAGCTCAAGGATTGCCCATCTCCTTCTGTGGGCCAAGGAAGCCAGGGTCCCATAATTCAAAGACAGACTCCTTCATATCAGAGGGTCCCCCACGCCAAAATCAGGGTAACCCTAGAAGAGTGCCAGCTCAACCTGCAGCCTCCATTCAAATCAGCCTCCGAACTCTCTCCCAGAATTGAAACAACCAGAGAGAGAGAGTTCCACCTCAGACTGCAGTAGCTAGAGCTGTCATTATAGCTGATGAAGTGGAGGAAGAGAAAGGATAGATCTATGCAGCAATAGAAGATCAAGGAAATAATCATCAATTCTCAGTCCTCCAGACTCCAACAGAGTACCAGGGTAAGCAATTCAAGCTTTTGATTGATTCAAGCAGTACTCACTCTTTTATTTCCCCAGGATGTCTGCGTAAATTAGTCCTAAATCAAAAATTAGGGAAACCTATGCAAGTGGAATTGGCCAGTGGAAAGATTCTTTTCACACACCTTGAGACAGACCTTATTCAATTTAGCCTAGATGGGAACGTAACAGAGTGCCAGTTCAGAGTCTTGGGAGTCTATGATGGAATCCTTGGAATGGATTGGCTCCATAGCAGGCTGACATTCATTGTCACAAAAGAACCATCTCTTTCCTTGACCTTCACGGGAATAAAGTTCAAGGAACTGGAATTTTCAGATCCCCAACTGCTACAATTAGTCAAGGCTTCCAAATTATTAAAAGGGCTCAGAAAGAGGCAAGCTGTTTATGTCGTTAAGATGAATCTAGTAGACATAAAATGCAAGGCTAAAGAACCAGAGTGGTTAAGTGAGTATGCAGATGTGTTCCTTGAAGAGCTGACTGAGATGCCTCCATCTCGTGAAGTAGATCATGAGATCGAGTTAACCCCCGAAGCTCAGCCAGTGGCCCAGCGTGCATACAAAATGCCAGTCCTTGAAGCCATAGAACTTAAGGAGCAGTTAAGACAACTGTTAGAGTAGGGATTCGTCAGACCTAGTGTCTCACCTTGGGGTGCACCCATTCTCTTTCAAAAGAAGAAAGATGAAACGTTAAGACTCTGTATTGGCTACAAAGGATTGTATCAATTAACAATTAAAAATAAGTATCCTATTCCTAGGATTGATGAACTTCTGGATCGATTAAGTGGGACCCAAATGTTCACAAAGATACATCTCAAATCCGGGTACTACCAGATCAGAATCAAGGAGCAAGACATCCCAAAGACAGCATTCAATACTCGCTATGGGCATTATGAGTTCACAGTCATGCCGTTTGGATTGACTAATGCCCCGGCGACATTTAATCATCTTATGCAGGATATTCTCAGAGAATACTTGGATTATTTTGTTCTTGTCTTCTTTGATGATATCTTGGTATATTCAAAGAATGTAGTAGATCATGAAGATCATGTGCGCAAGGTCCTGGAAATCCTAAGGAAACACCAACTCTTTGCAAAAAAGAGCAAGTGTTCTTTCTCTCTCGACCAGGTGGAATACTTGGGACTCATAGTGTCAAAGGATGGAATTTCTCCTGACCTCGCAAAGATCCAAGCAGTCGTAGAATGGCCAAAACCCAAGATGGTAAAGGAAGTCAGAGGATTCCTAGGATTAATCGGATGGTATAGGATCTGCATTTGTTGATAAATTGAAGACAACCTTAGTAGCCAACCCTGTCCTTAAGTTGCCAGATTTTACCAAACCCTTTGAGGTAGTTACTGATGCCAGTGGGTTTGCCTTAGGCAGATTCCAGACTCCAGCCCCTTCCTTCCAGAGTAATCAGGGTTCTATCCGCCAAAATCAAGGAAATCCCAGAGGTAGACCCTCTATCCAACCTGTAGCTTCAATCCAAAGTAATGCAAGACCTCCACCTCAGAATAGGGGAAGTCAAAGAGAGTTGTTCCCAAATCGGCCGTCCACTTCCAAGGAAGTAATGCTGGAAGTGATTGAAGAAGAAGAAGAAGATGAAAGAGATCATACTCCACCTGAGAAATGAGGACATCTCGCGTTTTTTAAGTGGGGTAGAATTTAAGATTCCTCCCCAGCCTCTCAGGATGTCCAGTATCTTCCCCTGTAGTCAAATCCCTCTTCAGAAATATAAAATATCTTATTTAACTGTTTTGGCCTAGATACAGAAAATGTTCTAAAGAGAGGTTATTCAGATTTTCAATATTTTTGGATAGAAAAATTTCTCATCTTATTAATATAAGTTCCCCTGAAACAGAAGTTCAAAAAGATTTCCAGAAGGTGCATTAGAAATCAAGTATAATCTGATCAATCTTATGCACGAAGGTCATGTAGTGGCCTATGAATCCAGAAAACTCAGAATACATGAGAGAAATTATGTTGTCCATGACTTGGAGTTACTCTCAGTAGTCTATGCTCTGAAGTTGTGAGATCCCTGACCCCACTGCACAACGAATTCTGGGATGCTAGCAGTAGAAGTAGCACTTCTTGCGCGGGATAGGGTCCCACACTCGGGGCCTCGCCACACGGATATCCAGACAAGAGACTAAACCATCGGTTCTTCCAAAATCGACGGACCCGAAAAAACTTCCCTTGTCTAGAAAGCACGGGCGATTCCACCAGGGTAACTTTTCTTTAACGTAGTCAAAAGCCTTAACTAACTGAACCGATCTCTTAAAACCCAATAGCGTTGTATGTCCTTAACTAAGCATGATCAATGGCTTTATGCTAAGAAAGTGGTTTTGCAAGATGTACAAGAAGCTGAGAAGGCCAAGCTTTTGTCAACAAAATGCTTTCTAACTATAAGTGATGTTAATTCTAAATTTCTTGATGATATCTCTTTCTTTTCCTTACCTGATGGTTCTATTATCTATTTCCCATGTGTGATTGCTCATAATCTTCTTTCATTTTTTGTGATATTATTAGTTCTAAGGAGGACTCTTTCGAGTTTGTTCCTTTCATGGAGTTTTATGTTCTTTCTACAGTGTCTCCTATTGTCTTTGCTCAAGAGGCTCTAGTTTTGGAAAGGAAATTTTCTCTTGATGAATGTTTTTAGGACTTACAATGCATGGGGAGAGATAAGTCTCTTGGGTGGGATGGCCTCAGGGGCCGGCTATGGAGTGAGCCTAAAAATCACCTAGAGTATGACTATATAACAATTGATCAAAGTCAACATGTTAGAACAATACATGAACAAATAGATGTCACCCATACACTTTAACAAGCAGGGATAGAGGGACATCCAACTCATTGGGCTATTTGAAGGGTGCCAATCGGGATGTAGAGTGAAATGTACACATTGGGCATCGGACAAAAAGTGTGATAAGCCCATATCTGTTGGAGCTATTGTACCTTGCTTTTGGAGTGATAGTCAGCTACCCTTCTGAAAGAAAGAAAATTTTTGCTACTTTTGTAACACAGAGCTGAGACATTCATGGAAGATGAGTAGTTTGGTGCTTCACCCACCTAACAATTTTCCTCAAGTTTGGCCAATTACCAAGGGCACCAAGTTGAAAAGAGAAGAGGCAAAGAATCTGATCAAGAGTGGGTTTGATATAGGTATTCCTCTCACACCCCATCTCACACATGTTCAAAATACACTAAAGGATCCAAAAGATGGTGGTGGTCCCTCACATCCAATAAAGAAAAAGTTACCATATTGATGAGGTATTTCTAGAGCCACCTATGCAGAAATTACAGTAGCATTAACTATGTCAACCAAGGTCACAGGTGGTCAGGTGGTAAAATAAGGAGTAAAGAAAATATTTAGACTTTGCAAAAGTGGAGTAGATGTGGAAGTGATTATACAAACACAACCATCTTGTTCATGTGCATAATTTCAACAAAGAGTGGTGCAAAAGAAGTCAGATCTTCCCTGTCAACGTGTTCATTCTCATCCTTGGTTAGGATGAGAATAACCATATGCACATCCTTGGTCAACATATTTATTATGTGTTCATTCTCATCCTTGGTCAGGATGTGAATAACCATATGCACATCCATCAGGGTAGGATAGCTAACCATGTGTTAAAAGACATGCTCATGAAATGTCAAAGGACTCAATCACACGTTTCATAAATCTTTTTGCTTACAATATCAGCCTTTTTAAGATCATTATCCTGAAACCCTATATCATAACTAAATTGATATTTTTGTGATGGATAATGATTCTTTTTTGCAATCATTATTGTCAAGCCCTTGTATCCAACTCTTATAATAAGAAAGAAACATATTTCATCTTTGTCTTGCACGTATTTATGTTAATTCTCTTTCATAATATCAAATAATGGACTCAACTCACTCTTTCACTAAGATAGACACATGATTTATCTTTGTCTTGCTTAGTAGATCTATCTAATTTCTCATTGGTAATGTGAAGAAATGGACTTTCATCATTGTGCTCACAGGATGTATGTAATTTGTGCATTGCTCATCGACCTCTATTGCGGGCTCCAACCTCTCTGTTGTCACATAGTTAAACTCAGGCCTATGGCTAGAGTTGCCAAAGTTTTCTTCTACCGAGTCATGTAGTGGCCTTTTGGCTCAAACAACCTTATTCTCACCCTTGACTTTTACCCTATTTGAAAACATAGGGGTCCCCACCACTACATCATCCACTGCTCGCGAGGTAGCTATTGGGGTTGGACTTGCTTTCTGTCAAGAAAGAGCTCTCTCAACCAAAAGCTCCAATGTAGGCCCACAACTTGTGTATTTTCCTTCCAAGAAAGCCAGTTGTCGGGCACATTGGAAGTAAGCATTGATTAGATATGTCACACAAGCATCAGAAAGACTAATCTTTTGCCTATACCCCTCCCCTGCCAACCAGCTCACATGCTTGGTCTCCGACATATTTGTCCTTGGGACAAGAGCATTGACAATAGGCTCTCCATCCTATAAGAGAGCGGTAGAAATTGATTAAAAACAATGCAGTGCACATAAGTAGGAGGCACACAATAATACAATGAATAATCTCTTACAAACATTACCTTTAAAATGAAATAACCCCACCGACTAAACCTGTAGTGCCACCAACTCAACCAGCTAACGAGCTTAGGGATATTTCTATCAGCTGCATTGCCAGTTGCCCACCATGCTCGTATCTTGCAAAAGTGCTCAAGGGCACTTTCTTTGTTTGGGGCAGTCCTCCACTTCTCACACATCTCCCTGTGCTTATCTTGATGTGGGCTATAGATGTACCTCTTTGTGTGGACACAAAGGTTGTCTTCCCAATGCCATAAACATGATCTTTCCCTTTCAATCATCTCTTTGCCATCATTGAAGACACGTCTCATTGCATTCCAGTTAGCGCCAACCTCATCCGCCCATAAACCCAAAAAAATTTGCTGCCTTCCCAGTGTGCTCCACCATCACCAAATTCATGTTTTCCCAAAACATGACTTGAGCATACTCATCCTCTTCTCTAAATTCACAAGTTGCTACTATCGTCAACAACTCACCAATCCTACATGCAGTAAATGGAAATAGAGTTATATTAAAGACACAGAACAAGCAATGATCTCTACCTCTTGTAACTTACATGTGGTCATCAAGGGTTGTGTTGTTTTTCATGTTTGCATTACCATTTGCTTCACCCTACATTCATAAAGCATACTTAGTGTATTAAAGATGATAATTGCATACTGTTCTTTGCTCAATTGCACTTCCTACTTAGTTTTTGACATTTATCAAACTTTGCAACTCTTGCGACATCTCCTGTAGCTCCCTCTCTGTCATGAATTCTCCATGTGCCTTGTCATCATCAGTGAACGCTCTTAGAACCACCTCCTTGCCACAATCATTTGTACCTTTTTGGGCCCAACGTTGTGGTCAATGCCCACTGCACGTGTTACAAAGGCCTTGATATTTCCTATCGATGCTCGGCACATTCCCTTGGAAGCCATGTGTGTATGTTTGCCATAATGAATAAATAGTCTGCTGTGCATTGATTCTTTTGGCATAAAATAATATACACAAGCTAGACATTCTTTAAGACACATTGGCACATGCCTGCAGAAAAAACACTCAAGGTTCGCGAAGCTCCCAATTGCTAAATTCCCATCTTTTGGAGATTTTATTAGCTGCCCATTCCAATGGAGTTTGTTTGGTTGTTTCATACGTGTCCTAAAGGAGCAGCGCTCATCCATGCATTGAAAGGTTCCCCCCACACAAGCTCTTCCTAAGAACAAAAGTTTTATTGGCGCTAGTTTACATTTATGGCTTTGTCCAAATGTTGCCCTCTTATTTTTGCTCCATCCCTTCCATACCTTTCCCATCTTCAAGCTCGTACATACTGAACTCTGGGTACACCTTGGGAAGCTCTTTTACCTTGCCTTTGTAATCACAATCATGGATTAAAGTGTGCAAGACATCAGTAGGAGGTAACATGTAGATTATTTGAAAGCAAGAGACCGCACTATCAAACTAAACATCTTCCTCTTCCAAATGTTGAAAGCACTTTTCCACAGGAGAGAGCTCTACCTCCTCTTGCAACAATGACCCATGTGCCTAGACATTGATTTCTTCTATCTCTTCAGTGTCCAAGTCACTGCAAAGCACAATGCTCTCTAATTCAATGCACAATGCAAAACAAAAAATGTCAAAGTCAAAGTTAATGCCACTTACATTGGAGTACTCTTTTGAGAACCGGGAGGAAATAAAGTTGAGGGGCCTTGTTCTGGGGTCTCAAAATAATTCTCTACTTTGGCAATATATATAGAGGACAATGAATGCTCCAAGATAAAATATGCCTCATCCCCTATCCCTGTATACAAGTGTAAAGGACAAATGGGCTCATACTCTCCTCCAATTTCAAGTAAGGCCTCCACATTTATCCCACCAATAGTTCCAAGCTTCCCCTAGATCATGTTGATTGACACAAGACATTTGCCATTCGAGAAAGGGGCTCGAATGCATGCACCCATTGTAGAATGGAGGAAAACACGAGCCTCCCTGCATAATGCAATCATAACAACAATTAAGAAATTTACATTTGAATATCAGCCAAAAATATTTTAATACTAGATGTTCTTACTCTAATCAATAGCATATACCAGCCATAGTACAATTTTACCAGGCTCATTTTAAGACTATGGGTAGAAGCAAATAAAAATATTTATTACAAAAACAGTCATATTGAAGGGTATCAAAAAGAGTACATGTTGTATATATGTATATATATATGTGTGTGTGTGTGTGTGTGTGTATACATATATATATATATATGTGTGTGTGTGTGTGTGTGTGTGTGTATACATATATGTATATATATGTGTGTGTGTGTGTGTGTGTGTGTGTGTGTGTATATATATATACATATATGTATATATATATATGTATATATATGTGTGTGTGTGTGTGTGTACACACACACACACACACACACACACACACACACACATATATCTCTTTTGTGTTATTTCTTGCACTTTTTCATAATCTCTGGTTACATTTCAAAAACTCTACTAGTTGGATGTCATAGCATAACTGTACTGGCTGGATTTCAAAAAAAATCCAAAAAATATTGACTAAACCCTTAAATTTCAGTGTTGAAATTCATTAGTGTTAGGATAAAAAAATTTATCCAGTGCCTAACTTAGGGTTTTTAGTAGTCGGCTACTTCTTATGAAGCAATTATGAAGGTTTTGTCCAGTGCCTAACTTTCTTCCCTCGGACACACACGCAGAGAAGCAATTATGAAGCATCATGCATCTCCCCAACAAAGAAACACTAATCTCATGCGCAAGGCCCTCTCCCCGCTCCAATCTTTCTCCCCAACAAAGAAAAGCAAAAAGGTATTCCATTCAATGAGTTTTAGCACTCAGCGCACATATTGTTGTGTTACTTCTTGCATGAATTCATGCTATTTTGCTTGAATGAATTTATACGCTCAGCGCACAAAATAATAGGATGCTTTGAAGTTAGGGCTTCCAAAGATGGCCGCCACACTCCACACACAGTATGAGATGTGCGGTGTTACTTCTTGCATGAATTCTTGCTATTTTGCTTGAATGAATTTGTGCGCTCAGCGCACAAAATAATAAGATGTTTTGCTGTCGCCACACTCCACACACAATATGAGATGTGGAGCGTTACTTCTTGCTATTTTTCTTGAATGAATTTGTGCGCTCAAAACACAAAATAATAGGATGTTTTGTTGTCAACCATTGAAAAAATCATCACGATTTTGCTATCAGCCCCCCTTGGATCCCCCCGGTGGCGGCGGCAGAAATCTAGAGAGAGTAGTGTAGGAACATGCTATCTATATGGTGCTATCTCAAACACATTGCAGATAACAGTACAGATAACATTCATTTCTATCTTTATGGTGTTGTCTTGTCCCTATTGGATTATTTACTTTGTACATATCTATTTTGTATTCTCTCTTTCTGATCTACATTCACACAATATGGGAGACTATATTATGCATAGACTTACTCTTACTACTATCTCTTACTTACTGTCTATATTATACATAGACTTTGTGTTTACAAGAAGCTCAAAAAACTCACATTTGATGTCTTCTTGGTTGGAAAATGGCTCACATAGTCGAGAGAGCAGACTAGCAAACATGTGCATCTAAAGAACAATAGCACAAAAAGAAAAAGCTTGTCCTTAAAAAAGTGTTAGATTGTAAAATATGACTTCTAAAGTTTATTAATACTCAATATTGAATGCCTTGAAATTTGGAATACCGAATCTTTACATATTTTCCAATAAATTTGAATGCCTTGAATTGAACGCCTGAAAAGGGCTCCGTAAATATTTTCCACAATGAAGATTTTTTAAAAATATTCAATACGACATTGAATGCCTTGGAATTTGGGCCAAAGGACTCCATATGATAATCTCAAAGATATTCTGTTCATTAATGAGTTGGCCGTTTTGTTGGATAGTGAATGTGCCACCTTTGTTTGATGATTGTGTTGCAGTACTGAATTTAATCTCTTTAGTGAATGTGCCACCTTTGTCATAGTGCTGAATTTGCTGTTAAAACAATCAATTAATTATACAATACAAGTAGAATACTATTTGAAGATTTATTCTTGTATTTTTGCATGGCTATCTAGTTTTCAAATGAGTTTGAGTCATTTCACTAGAGCATCTTGCTTGAAAGGTTCTTGTTGTGCAAAAATGGATGAGTTACCTCTTGCTAAGCCGAAAAAGAGTGTGTAGGTTGGCCCAGGTGAGAGCTCATCGAGACACACAAGGAGGCAAGCTAATTTTGCCAGCACTTTGGAGCAGGCTGCCTCCTCAAACCCTACTACAGATGAAGATCGGGCGGTACATATCACAGATGACACTAACCTAGAGGTGGATATGGATAGGTAGCATCTACATAGTGATGAAAGAAATGAGGAGGATGGACAAAATGTAGTGGGGGGAATTGAGGAAAATAAAGGTGATCAAAATGAGGGTGAGAATACTCAAGGTGGTGATAATGAGGATGAAGGTGGTGATAATGAGGATGAAAGTGAGAATACTGAGGATACTGGGAGAGAGATAGAGGGGGAAGAGAACACACATCCACTAGAGGATCAAGAAGAGATAGTTGTCACAACCCAAACTAATGGAAGCAAGCAGAAAAAAAATAAGTTTGAGATTGTTGGGAAGATTCTTGATACATCTACTCCATAAGCCTTCTTAGATAGGTTAGGAGTCAAATTTAGGTCTCCATCTCCACGTGTTCCTCTCTGTAGGATGATCCAGACGGAGCCAATCCAAAAGGTTTCTCCCTCAACAGATAAGTCTCTTACTTGAAGCTTCAAAAAATTAGGTGGGTACATTGGGAGCATGGGGGCTTTCATAGTATCAATTATGGACTTGGAAGGGGAGGAGACACCATTGACACGAGAGAGGGAGGAATCTTGAGATGAGCATTGGAGGACTGTGAATCAACAATCTGAGGAATCTCTTGCACTTGACCCCAATTGGGGTCCGTACTTGAGCAGAAAAATGGTGCATATTCTTGATGGTAACAATCGACACAATGCTTGGATGGACTACATATCTACAGGTGAGTTCTCGTTGGGATGTTATAGGTCTTATGCTTCTTTGTCCTTCCTACTAATTTTGTGTTTTATTACAGGGTATCAAGGGGATTTGTCCATGCATTGTTGTGTTCTCTATAAAATTTGTGTTTGAGTGGAGGGATGTGGGTGAGCTTATGTTTTCATTGTCCAAGTTGAACAAGTAAGTTAGTTTGTTATCAAGAATCTCCTTTTATGTCAAGTAAGCTGTTTGTACTCAAGACTATTCACATATTTTTTCTTTGTTTGTAGGACGCATGATTATGCATTTGTACCAACCACATTTGGTGATCATCTATTTCAAGTTTCAACTAAGAAGATTAGGAGAGTCCGACCTAACAACTCTCATGGCACATTTGGACAATGAGGACAAGCTGTGGGCTAAGAGAGAGATGCAGAGTGCGTCTGCTAGAGGAAAACCCAGTTGGCTTCATTTGCCAATCTAGATTATGACTTGGCTCTTGTTCAAGGATGAGATGGAGCAAAAAATTGATGAGGCATCAAATGGACCACTTGCCGAGTCAGCTAGGGAGAAAGTGACTTGAAAGATAGAAGTTCTCTAAAGAGGAAAAACATCAAAATATGCAAGGATTGCTGATCCCTCTAATGGTGAGGCCTTTTGGTGTCCCAGGGGGGTCACCATAAGTTCCGTATGGTATCACGTGAGTGTAAGGGAGGGGGTTTTGGAAGGGGGGGTAAGTAATTTTTATATAAGTATGGTCCGTATAAAGGGGGTATTTTCCCATTTTTGGTGCAAGCAGGTGACGTCTCCTCATTACTACTAGTGACCCCCCGGATTTGGTGTGCGGTGCTTTGCCTCCTATGGCATGCATCAACCAATCATGTGGCCATAGAGAGGAGAAGCTCAATATGATAGGTTCTGCATGCATCAAAGATAGAGATAAGGCTCATATTGTGTCAAGCTATTGGATAACTCTCAGGCTACAGTGTGGTGTGGCTTTGTGTTGACAATCAATCTTATATGTATGCCGATTTGAGGAAGGATTCACAATGTCTACCCCAAATTTGATGGACCATCGAGAGGCTTCACCTCCACGATGCCCTTCACAAACACCGGGCATTGTGCTAAGCGCTCCACCATTGCCCACAATAGGACCAAAGGAGGTAACCTCTAAATCTTTTGACATACCCACCCCAATTTATACAATGCAAATGAAAAGGGTGTATATAGAAAACACTAGTGTACTCCTAGGGGATTTACCATGAGTTTCGTATGGGTATCACGTGAGTGTAACGGAGGGGGGTTTTGGTAGGGAGGGGAGGTATTTTTTATAAGGGATGGTCCATATATGGGGGGTTTTTGTAGGGAGGGGAGGTATTTTTTATAAGGGATGGTCCATATATGGGGAGATTTTTTCCATATATAGGGGTAGTTTCCCATTTTCTGTGCACGCAGGTGACGTCTCATCATTATTACTAGTGAATCCCAGTGGAAGTGTACTCCTATACCAAAATATAGGTGGAATTGTCTACAAAATAACAATCATGGATTGATTTGATTATCCCCCATAAACCATGCTCTATCTCTTTGAGGGAAGGGATTTCTTCCCAATAAGCATAAATGACACATCCCTTCACCTACCAAATTTTGAATTTGGTTCCTGAATTTAAAAAACAAGTTTTGCAAAAATTTCTAAAAGGTACTCATGTTACATTAGACCAGATTTTAAATTTGGTTCCTGAATTTAAAAACAAGTTTTGTAAAAATTTCTGAAAGAAGAAACAACTTCTAAGGATATTACAAGTTGTCAGTTGGAAGCTGCGATGTGGACTATAAAGCTCCAAAGATCAATCTACAGTTTCAGAAGGAGCATACTTCAGGAGTATTGTTGGATGGAGGATCAGGTGTTAATATTTTACCTGAATTCGGTATAAAAAGTGGAGTTTGCCAGAACTTGAACCAGTACCATTTCAACTAAAAATGGCTAAACAAAGGAGGGTGCAACCTTTGGGAATATTGAGAAATCAGGAAGTTATTATTGTGGGCTTAACCTTTTTGGTGAATTTTGTTATTTTGAAGATGCAAGAAGGGAATAGTCCATACCCTATGTTACTTGGAAGACCTTGGTTTAATTAAGCAAGCCAAAATTGGGCAGGATTGGGGTGCATAGAAGGTGACATTGACAAAAGGGAAGAAGAAAGTAAAAATGGATATGTTTCCCAGAGTGATATTACCAAAATAGGTCAGAGTACTGCATGCACAGGGAATTAATATGGTTAGTAAATTTGGGTTCTGAAGAAGATCTTAAAACAATTGGGGGCCACCAATGCACCAAAATAATGTGCAGGGCAATGATTAGGCATGCACTTCCTATGGAGAAATGAACTATAGGCAGGGACCAAATTGCCCTTTATGGTGCAAGAACAGAGAAGAAAGGGGAATTCCTATAATTAGGTACAATGAGAATCCAAGAGGAAATCTAGGGAATCAACAACCCCCATAAAATAGAGTTCCACAGGCTAATGTGGTAATAGTTAAAGTGTCAGGTCATAATGAAGACACTGAAGTTCAGAATGATTGACAACAAAGTCCAAAAGTTATGCATATGGAGTGTGATTATTCACATTGTATTCAGGTGGAAGAATTTAAAGAGTAACCTGTCAATGTGTTGGCAATTACCAGGTTAGGGAAGAAGTTTAAGAGCAACAAATCAGAAAAAGAGCACCCTATGGAACATCCCAAGCTGTGGGAAGTGCATAAACAAGTGAGACAAGGGGTTTTGAGAGATTTGAAGAATTTGCAAGGTAAAGTATCTCGCATATAGGAGCAAAGCAAAAGCAAGTGTAAGGATTCTCAAACTAGTGCAGAAGATCTGTATTGAAAATGGGCTTCCTCAAGAGGATGATTTTCTCCAAATTCTAAAAGGTACTCATGTTACATTAGACCAGATTTTGAATTTGTTTCTTGAATTTAAGAAACAAGTGTTGCAAAATTTTTTGAAAGAAGAAACAACCTCTGAGGATATTACAAGTTGTCAGTTGTTGGGAGTTGAAGATGTGGACTATAAAGTTCCAAAGATCAATCTACAGTTTCAGAAGGATCATATTTCAGGAGTATTGTTGGATGGAGGATCAGGTGTTAATATTTTACCTGAATTCATGTATAAAAAGTGGAGTTTGCAAGAAATTGAACCAGTACCATTTCAACTAAAAATGGCTAATCAAAGAAGGGTGCAACCTTTGGGAATATTGAGAAATTAGGAAGTTACTATTATGGGCTTAACCTTTTTGGTGAATTTTGTTATTTTGAAGATGCAAGAAGGGAATAGTCCATACCCTATGTTACTTGGAAGACCTTGGTTTAATTAAGCAAGCCAAAATTGGGCAGGATTGGGGTGCATAGAAGGTGACATTGACAAAAGGGAAGAAGAAAGTAAAAATGGATATGTTTCCCAGAGTGATATTACCAAAATAGGTCAGAGTACTGCATGCACAGGGAATTAATATGGTTAGTGAATTTGGTGATGATGAGGAAGAGGAATTTCTCAAAATCAATGAATCAATTATTCTTGTATTTGATATTGATGTGTAGAAAGTGTTGGAGTAGTATACATGTAAAAAGGGGATCAATGAGTCACTGAATTCTACAGTAACTACTGAATCATATACCTCAAACATGAGAGACCTATTGAAGATCGACCACTTTGCTTCGTATGGGAAACTATTCTGCAAATGTAGCCAACTTTTTTCAAATCACTCATGGTGCTTCAAATAACCTGAAATCGTTGGGTGTGGCTTTGCTCAAAGGAGTCGGGGTTAAAAGAAGACGACTGATGTGGGAATCTTGGTATTAATAAGAACCTTTTAGTGTAAAGCACTAAACCAAAAAAAGGTTCATAATATTTGATGTGGGAATTTTGGCACTACAAGAGAATCGGGACATACCAGCGTCGCTAGAAATGCTAAATAGCGGGGGCGCCGATATTAGCACCGGTAAGAAAAATAGCACGGGCTCCAACATTCACGCCCGTATCTACATCGATAATCATGTCGAAATTTGCAACGGAAATCGCGCTGGAAAAATTTGCAAATTTTTTTTTACAGTCATGTTTATAGTCATTTTTAATGTTTTTGGGTCTTTTGAACTCATTTCTCATGTTAGAATTGTAAAAAAAATGAGTATTTTAGAAGCTAGAAAAAATATCTACCTTTTCTACAACATTTAAAATCTATTGATGCATAATTGACGAACATGTAGGGAAGAGTCCAATTGATATCAATTAGTATCAATTTGATACAATTACCATAAATTAGATATGATTTTAGTTCAATTAATAATAATTAAGTCAAATTAAGTCTTATTAATATCTATTCATGTTAATTGAACTTAACTGATCATTAGGGTAAGGTCTTATCTCATTTTTTTGATTTTGGATGGTAACAAAAATTTACACACACGAGCTCCTATGTCCCTCCCCTATGTTTGCAAAGTTTGGTTACCATTCGATGTCAAAAAGGTAAGATTCAACCTTATCCTGAGATGAATTTTAAGCATTGGTACCATCTCGTAAAAATTTACTAGGGTAAGGCCTCGTCTCAATTTTTCAGTATTGGATGGTGACGAAACTTTGCACATATAAGGTCGTATATCCTTCCCATGCCCTTGCAAATTTTGGTTTCCTTTCGGTATCAAAAAGACAACATTTTGCATTACCTTAAGGAATTTTGCACATTGGGACCATCTCATAAAAATTTGCTAGGGTAAGGCCTCGTCTTGATTTTTTGGTTTTCGATGGTAATGAAACTTTGTACATACAAGGTCCTATGTCCCTTTATCCTCCTTGAAAAGTCTTTTTGTCATCACATATTAAAAAGTCAAGATTTTGTCTTACCCTAGTTAATTATAAGCATTGATACAATCTCGTAAAAATTTACTAGGAAAAGACCTCGTCTCAATTTTTCAGTATTGGATGGTGACAAAACTTTGAACATATAAGGTCCTATGTCCCTCCCTTGCTCTTACAAATTTTGCTTGTCTTTCAATGTCAAGAAGACAAGATTTTGACTTACCATGATGAAGTTTACACATTGGCACTATCTCACAAAAACCAAAGCCATCTAAACAAAAGCGCATTGGACAAGATTTTTGGAAGGTAGCAGCAACTTGTGTTGGAATCTTTAGAACTATGTCCACCAATGATCATGGGCATCTTTTCAAGATGCCAGTTCATCGAATCACACCACCTTGCAACATTCGATGATGCCTTCTACACAGGGCTTTTTGAGGTGCAAACAAGAATTTTTTTGGCCATTAGTGATAGATGTGGTTGCTCTAGCATATCAAGCCATGGAAATGAAAAATCTACTATAAGACATCATCAAATCTCAAGAAAAATAAAAGTAGTGGAGGAGATGGCAAGAAGGACTTGAAAGAATCAATATGATAGTAGAGCGAGATCGACAACAATACATGTAGATATCTTCATCAAATTACAGTTTTGTGTATACAATCAGCATATTTGGCATTAATAAGAGCATACTTATAGCTTTTTTCTGAAATAAAGGTTTTTTTTGCTATAAGAGACCTCCATTTTGATGCACTCAATATCAATAGTAGCTTGCTACTTCATGTCACACCACCATTAGCAAGAGCCTTGGACTACATTGCCAATGTGTCCCCATAGACAACGAACACTAAAGTAGGCATGGGGGAGTGTTCCGATGGAACAAGTAAAGTTACGAAAGAGGTGACAAAACTGGTGATCAATTTTTAGCAACAATGAACATACCTTCATTACTTCATTACGCTTGAAATAAATTTTTTATTAAGCCTATAAGTGGGGCCTTGAGCGTCCACCTTGTATCTATTCTTTTTACCCAAGTAAATTGTAAATGTGTAATTTCACCAAGCCTTAGTTATAAAAGGAATCTTTAGGGATTGGTTGGATAAAAGAATTTTTGTGTATCTCCTATCACATCAAGCTTAAGCTCATCAAAGTAAGCAAGAGAAGTTGATTCTTTGTGCCTCCATTCCTCTCATTGGTTGAAATTATTGATTCCATCGATGAATAGAAAGCAATAGCAATGTTCTCTACCTTATTTCTAAGTCATTTTTCCATTGATTTTGGCTATGGAAGCTTTGAAATTGTGTGTTTGTATGCAACTAGGTTGAATGCCTTGTTTACATGTTTTATAGGTGACTTTGAAGAGCTTCAATGTGTTTTTATACTTGGTAGGGACTGATTGAACATGTTTTTGGGTTTTATAGAACTTATTTCTAGTTTTCTTGCATGCCACATTTGAAATCATGATTTCATTATAGGCTTTAAAATTGTCTTTAAGTGATTTATACATGTTCCCATAGGTATACTTAGTGCAAGGAATGAACCCATCCTTCAAAACAATTATTTTGGCATGAGATTTAGTCTTAGATAAGGTTAAGGTCTATGCATGCTTACTGCATCAATTGCAATTGTCATTGATACGTCTGTGACTTAGAGTATCTTCGTTTATCTTATAGGTGTGATTCCATGGTATGCCTGCTGAAAATCCATAACATTTCCATGCACTAGTCGAGTTGCTTCCCCAATATTGACATTGTGTTGGTATTGGAAAGCTTAGCTATGATGTTCATTGTAGTGAGACACTCACAAGCATCTTCATTGTATTTTTCATCCTCCATTGTTGCATCGCTTGACTTAGTAGTAACCCCTTCCATAGGCATTATAGGCTCTATAATGCTAGAACTTGGTAAGTCCTTATTAGTAACTCTATATTCACACTTGCACATGATGCCTGCTTTCCCAACAAGGTGTTATTTTGAATGAATGATTGTGGAGATAAGTCTATGGTTATTGCAACCAAAAAATAATGTAGTTTAGATATTGTCTCACCTTGGCTATTCACAACTTATAATGTGTACTATCTCACCTCAGCCTTATGCATTGTACTATGAAGTTAGCCATGCTATATTATACTATGAAATAGTATAGTATAGCTCATTACCAGCAAAAGGAATGTTGGTCGATTCCGACAAGATCTGAGCAGTTCAAGAAGCTCAACCTCCAAAGAATCTGAAAGAGTTAATGAGGTTTTTGGGTCAGATTAAATGGCATTGTAGATACTTGCACTATCTGGCGGATATTTGTGCCCCATTGTCTCATCTCACCAAAAAAGATATTCCATATGTCTGGGGAGAGGCACAGAAGAATGCATTTGAAATTCTAAAGAAAATATTGGTGGTAGCACCAATATTGCAGCCACCAGATTGTCTTTTACCTTTTCATGTTTTGTAGATGCGTCGGATGTTGTAATCGGAGCTGTTTTAATGCAGGAAAAGCAGAAAGGATGGTACCGGCCTATCTATTATGCAAGTAAAATGTTGTCACCAGCTGAGAAGAATTACACAATGACTGAGAGAGAAGCTTTGGGCATGGTCTATGCATTAAGGAAGTTCAGACACTATCTATTGAGCAACAAAGTGGTTTTCCATGTTGACCACCAAGCTTTGTCGTATTTGGTGAAGAAGCCCCAGTTGACAGGGAGGCTAGCACGGTGGATGCTCTTGTTGTTGCAGAAATTTGATTTTACTATTATTCATACTCCATGCAAGTTACATGCAATTGCAGACTATTTGAGTTGGATTGAGCATGGTGAAGCAGCAGTTGGAGTTTCAGATCAGTTACCAGATGCCAGTCTCTATGCTGTTAGGACTTTTCAAGCTGAAAACTGGTATGATGAGATGCTGAATTTTTTGGTAGATGGAATGCTGCCAACACAGATGACAGCGGATCAGAAAAAGAAGTTTGCTTTGAAGAGCAGACCTTTTCTAGTCATTGCAGGATGTTTGTACAGAAGAGGTATTGATCAGATTATACGCAGGTGTGTGCCTGATGAAGAGCAGGAAGCTGTATTGAAGGAGGCTCACAGTGGCAATGCTGGCGAACATTTCTTAGGAGAGATTACAGGCCGTGAAATCTTGCAGGCTGGTTTATGGTGGCCTCTTGTACTTAAAGATGCTCATAAGTTCTCCAGAGAGTGTCTACAATGTCAAAAAATGGGACAGCTAGGATCATCGGATAGAATGCAAGATCATCCTGCAGGCTGGTTTATGGTGGCCTCTTGTACTTAAAGATGCTCATAAGTTCTCCAGAGAGTGTCTACAATGTCAAAAAATGGGACAGCCAAGATCATCGGATAGAATGCAAGATCATCCAATAATGCCTTTGGAACCATTTCAGAAATGGGGGCTTGACTTTGTAGGACCAATTAAGCCAACAGCTAGTAGAACAGGTGCCAGGTATATACTAGTGGCTACTGATTATGCCACAAAATGGGTAGAGGCTGTGGCTTTGAGAGACAACAAGGCAGCTAGTGTAGCAAGGTTCCTATACAAGAACATAATGACCAGGTTTGGATGTCCTGTGGAGTTGGTCTCTGATCAGGGGACACATTTTTTAAATTCAGTAATTTAGGAGCTGACCAGGACTCACATGATGGTACACAAGAAATCATCCCCGTATCATCCGCAGGCAAATGGACAGGCAGAGAGTTCAAACAAGATTTTGCTTAGGATTTTGAAGAAAATAGTAGCAGATCACTATAAGGATTGGGATGATAAATTAGATTCAGCTCTGTGGTCCTTTTTTGGACTGCCTTCAGAGTGTCCACTGGCATGACACCATTCCGATTGGTGTATGGGATAGAAGCGGTTGTTCCCATGGAGTTTGTGGTTCCGACACTGAGGATTTCTTCAGAATATAGATTGTCACCAGAGGAGTCATTAAAGCACAGGCAGGAGCAGCTGTTACAGTTAGATGAAGATAGATTACTTAGTGCTCTTACAGTGGAGGTGATACAAAAGAGGAGAGAAGCATGGATGGCAAGGCAGATCAAGTTTAAAATTTTTCAGAAGGTCGATTGGGTTATGATGTATAACTCAAAGTTGGGACCACATCCTGGTAAGCTCAAACTTCGGTATTTGGGTCCTTATAAAATTACAGAGGATTTAGGGCAAGGCACATTCCAACTGACAGACTATTTTGGAACGGAGATGTTGAAACCAGTTAATGGATTCAGGCTCAAGAAATTTTATGGAGCTATCCCAGGCCAGAAGGGCATTTATGAAACAGGTCGGGATAGAAGGTCCGATGATGACTCAACGGATACACAGTGGAATGAAGTGGAGATCATGTCCGCAATGTGTGAAGGGGTGATTCCGAAGGGAGGATCCGAGGCGTCGGAGTGTTTTGTGCTGATGTGGCATTCGGGATTTTTAAATTTCAACATGATGGCTTTGATTTGTGTGAAACGTCTAAATCACATCAAAATGAGGATTGGGGGTTTTCGAGTTGCGGGAATAGAATATCTACTTGAATCTCTTGAGATGGTAGACGAGATGCAGTTTCAAATTAGTAAGTGTCCTACTTTTGAGCGGGCCATGTAGAATGCAGCCATAGAAAAGCTGGACCGCTTGAACGAGCTTAGGAGAAGCTTAGCGCTGCTGAACATGCCCCAAACCCGTAGTAATTCTGTCCCGACGGCAATGAAGAAAGGGAAAGGACATTTTCAGAAGACGGGGGATGAGATAGTTCAGATAGGGCTAGTTGAGGGTCAGAACAGTCCTGTAGAGATTGAGGATGATGGTGATAAGTAGGAGGCTTGTCTCGACCTGACTAATGGTGAGACAGAAGCTTGGCTAAGGCGGATAAAGCTGTGGGAATTTGCAAAGGAGCAGTTCGACTACCTGAAATCTACAAGCGGGTTTGTCACACAACATATGCAGGTAACACCAGACTATGTAGCAGCAGCATTTTATTTACCTTATACAAAGGATTCTAGTGTCCTAAAAGTGATCGACCAGATGATGAGGGTGGAGTTTGGTTCTCCTGAAGGCACAAAGGGGTATTTCATGGTCAGCAATGCATCTCTAGAGAGGCAAGTGCAGTGTACATGGTTTTTATCCAAGGTGTGCATGTTGGTGAAAAGTTTGTATATGAGTAAGGAATCTAATCTTATGCAATGCTGCATAGTGCAGAAAAAGGATTGAGTATTGATTGGGGTTCTCTTCTCCATGAGAAATTGCAGTTCTATGCAGGGCTTCGAGATAAAAGAAGGCAAGTTTTGGTGGACCGTTTAGCCCCATACATGGCCGGGTTATTTACATATAGGGATTGGCTTCGTTTCGATCCTACTCATGCAGAGCCGAAGGCGTCGATGAAGGAGCCTGTGGATAGTGGAAACCTCAAGAGAAAGCTGCAATACATGGCAGGGTCAAGTATGAAGGCAACTGATGAAGCGGATCTGCTTGCTGTCGGATATTCAAAGCAGGAGGTGTTAGAGGCAGTGGCAAAAAAGAAGCCTTCTTTAGTGGTGTTTGATGGAGCATTTTAGGAGCGGGATGGTGGTTTTTCTGCTTGATCGTAGGTTCGGTACCTTGGATTTGGTTCCAGGCACTACCGTTTGCTATCAAGTAGGAAGCTGCTATCCTAAATCAATAGAGAATTTTTGTCGGATCAAGGGATTATGGGAAACGGGTCCGCCTAGTTAGGCTCAGGCCACCGGGCTGTGCCAGTGTTAGGGCTCTACTTACGGTACCATAGATTACTTTACTTTGTTTTAGTTTTCAAGTTTAGCAATTCCTTTTTGTAAGTCTTTTTGCAAAATACCTTAGTCCGACTTTCATTATGTCTTGGGGACATTCCGATGAAGGAATGCGGTTATAACTACTTGTAACTGATGCAGGCTTTCAATCAACCGCACTATTGTGTTTTTGATATGATGAATTAAGGAGTTTCATCTGCGTTCTGTAATGGCATTTGGACTCCTTTCTGTCATCTACATGTGTATTCTGATTTCAGTCTTACTTCTATGTATCCGAATTAGGTTTAGTGAAAGTCTGATTTGAGTCAGGAATATACATTCTAGAAATGGTATCAGATTGGGAATCGGAAAAGGTTTCGACAATATGAGCCAAATTTCCTACCGATTGGGTACCACACTCACCTATGTAGGTACTCTAGAAGGTGCTCTGGATTCTATGGCACTGTCTATATGGCGTCCCGACTGCAAGTGCATAAGGTCAAATTTTTAGTTTCCCCCCCCCCCCAAAAAATCCAAAAAAATTCAGGTTAGCTCAAACTTTGCCAGAACCCATTTTGAATCCCCTCGAACACATTGGGCCAAAAAAATAGCGTATTTTTTGGGGTCAAAAATCGCCCAAAATTTACCAGTTTCCCATACTGAACTCACTATGGGAAAATGGCTCCGGGACAAAAATTTCGACGATGGGTGTTTTCTAACTTCTCTCGAAAAGTTAGATAACCTCCCAAATTTAAGCGCTAGAAAATGAAAAATTTTCCCGACTTTTTTTTTTTTGGGGGGGGCTCTAGGCCCCTTTCTTCAAGGGCATGAGTGCTTGTGTGCGAGTACGTTTTTTTTATTAAAAAAAATTTAATTTTTTGCATGTATATGTGAGAGTGCGTGTATGTGTGTGTGTGGGTTAATGCATTTATGCTAGTGGGTATGTGTGTGTGTGAGTGCATTCATTTTTTTATTTTTTTATTTTTCTACATAAAAGTGTGAGTTTTTGTTTTGCGTGTATGTGTGTAAGTGCGTGTAGATGCTTGAGAATATGCGTGTGCATGAACGAATGTGCAGGATGCGTGCATCTACGCGTGCACATTTCTACAGGCCGTGTGTGTGCAAGTCCACGCAGGATGTAGAAGTGTGCTCCTGTGTGTGCGATGAGAGTGTGTATGCATGTACAGGGTATAGAAATTACAGAAAGTTTGTATGCAAGCTTATGCAGAAATTGTAAAAATTGAGTGTGTGTAGTGTATGTGAAAAAAACAGAATATGGTGTATATATAGTGTGTGTGTGTCAACTAAATGCAAAAAAAAACCTAAATTACGTAACAAAACATAATACCAAATTAAACACTAAATGCCTAGACAAAAAAAATACTAATCAGACACTTAACTAAATGCTAATCAAACACTAAAATAACAAATAAATTGTAAACTAAATTGACCTACTTGTTGCAAGGTATCTCGCGCGATTGTGAGATGAAGAGACGCCTCTTGCTTCTCTATCTTTCGGCACCACCACAAACCCATAAAATGCAAAAACACAAATAAAGAGAACTTAATAAAGGGCTGGATTAGTATTGACACATGCTAAATTTCTGTCTCTTTAATGTCAACTAACCTAGAGGCGCCCTCGAGATCACACACCCAATGCCCTCACTAATTTAATCTAATCCTATCTCACGGTTTTGCAACCAATGAGAGCTCTCAAATTAGGAGAAGGCATTTAACTAAGATGATCACTAACTTAGATTATTGTTTCCGGACAATGGCGCCATTGTTGGAGCATCATAGCATAGCGTAGTAGCTACACATAGCCATCCAACGCATTGTCAATCCAAGGATTAACCCGGTTAGTGTGTGAAGGCCATCCCGAATGGGAGATCTACTTACACACCTTCAATGACCAATAAATCTCTCTCAATCCCACCTACTCAATAGTCTTTCTCTCTTGACCATTCCTAATCACACACACAAACTAAGAGCAAACAGATTCGCATCTAAAACTCAATCATAACTTAATTAACTCAAAACGAATTAATGTAAGCACATGCATAACTCAATCTCAAGCACACATTAATCAAAATGTGATTACACAATTAGCCCATGACATAAAAACACAAACACATTAGATTAACAAAAAACACATTAGATTAACAAAAAATGTGATAGAGTTTAGTATGATTGAGAGTTAATAATGCTTGATTAGCAAAAAGTGAAAAGTGGAGATCAATATATCTCTTAGTATTAGAGAATGGTTTATAGAATGAGAGTAGAGTAAGGCATTCTTAGGAGAGGATGAAAAAGGGCTTACAAAAACTATGGACGAGTTTCTCTATCTTTCTCAAAATGAGGTAAAAGGTGCCATCTCTAACCTAGAATGTCTTTTTATAGCCATTTGGGGGTGCCCTTTCACATTTGGATATGTAACCTTAATACGGCTGAGCCCAATCCATGATCATAAGATTATGCACTCCAAACACACCACAATAATTTTTTCTGATGCCTACTTCATCCTCAGGACTTTGAAGAGGTGAAGGGGAGGCATTACCATGTGAAAATTGCAAGCTTCAAGACATACGATAAGTTATGTAAAATAGACATTGTATTTGAGCATTTTTCAAAAGTATTTTTGCATTTTATTGCAAAATTTTAAAAATTTTCAACTCTTGTGTGAGTATGCCCATGTGTATGATACAAAATAGGGGTAATGTCCAATGTGAATCCCTAGGTGTGAGTTGTACATATGTAAACAATGCTAAGTTTAGTTAGTTTGTAAAATAAATAAATCAAGTTTTGGACTCTAAACCTCATCAAACGAGTCGAAACTTGATACCATCAATTTTTTCGTGTTTTGATTGTTGTTTAGGTAATTTTTTGGTATATTTGGGTTTGATTTTTGTAAATTTTTATGTTTTTCTTATTTTATACATTACTTTTTGCAAAAAATAATAACGCTGATGAGCACAAAAGATTAAAAAAAAATTGCAAGCATAAACACCTGATCTACACATTAAGTTGAAGCAACACGGCAAGCCAAAGACCAATCTGAGAACCAAAGCCAAAGACCAACTCGAGAACCTTCAAATTTGCACTTATCGAAAAACTGACAAATGCAAGCTAATGGAGTCATTGAATGTCTAAATGACAAATCATCTAAGCCGAGGTGTAAGTATAAGGTCTAGGGAGTTCAATTATGTATAAACATCACATGCATTATTCCGATGGGTCGGGGCCTATAAGCATTTAGCTCTAGAATCCTCTCAATTTAGCTTCGTGTGTGTGTGTGTGTGTGTGAGAGAGAGAGAGAGAGAGAGAGAGAGAGAGAGAGAGAGAGAGAGAGAGAGAGAGAGCTTTTGGTGACCTAGAGCTATAGTTCCTTCCAGGCCTTTGTGTGCACTATTGAGCTGTCCACAGTGCATAGCGGTCATTAGATATGTTCTACCAACTAAATAGAACATGTTTATGCATGTGCATGTAGGTTTTAGAAACCCTAGAATCTCGGTTTAGGTACAATCATCACATGGGGAAAACAATTTAAAACTACATATAACATGATCAAAATGAAGCACAAATAAAAAATGGAATGTGAGGACATGCTATATAAGTAGTGGGGAACAACCCTATATAATCAAAATCTGTAAAGGCTGAATGGCTAGAATCACGATTCTAGCAAGATGCTCCAAATCATAATGTAACTATACCCACATGTTTCCCCATGTTTCTAGATACCATATCTCAACTCTAAGCTCATATGAATCACTATTTGTATGTCAAAATGCCAAAATGATGCTTTGCAGCAACTATGCCACAAAAGTTATCTAAACCATAACCAAAGATAATCTAATTTACATAAGGATCTGGAGGAGGGTTGTCTACATGGCTAGGAACATGCTTGTCACATGAGATCATGAAAAGCTACATGTTCTTGGAATCACGATTCTACCGATTTCAGGACCCAAATCATATCTATGCCATCTATGCACCTTATAGACAAGCTTGGGAGCTCCTAAGATAAATTGGAACCTAAAAATGCAATACGATGACCAATTTAGGAAAATTTTAGAGTGTGGGACTCTTTTGGGATTCTAACAAGAATTCTAGGGCTTAAATATGCCAATAGGGTTGGGAAACATGCTCTGTAGAATGCAACCAAGTAGCCTGGCTCATCATCTCCGCAAAATGCTGGAATCACAATTCTACAAGGATCTCCAAATTGAACATATGAAGGCTTCTTTACATTTTAAAGTATCATTAGAGTGCTCACATGAAGTTTCACCACAAATGGACATTTGGAAGAAGAGATATTAAGAGTTTTTTGATATGGTCATGCATGCAATAAACACTTCTAAAATGGATGCTTCTATGAGCTTAAATGAAGATAAAATGATGAAGTATCAAAGTTTTCAAGCTTTGCTTATATTCTTCTATATGTTTTCTACTTGGCAGAAGAGATGGCATCCAATTTTCAAGTCCACCAAAGAGAACTCGAAGATTTCGGGAGCAAGTGAGCCATTTGTATTGCATAACATCAAGCTTCATGACACTTGCTACATGGACAAAGAAAATCAAAGGGCCTTCAACACCATAGTATTCGCTAGTGAATTCAATACATTAGGGGGCCAAAAAGTGGGAGTATCAGAAGAATGCACCAACATAAGGATGTCATGGAGGTCTTTAAAAGAGTGGGCTTACAAAGCTATTTCAACCTAGCAAGCTATAGAGTATCAAAGTTTTCAAGCTTTGCTTATATTCTTCTATATGTTTTCTACTTGGAGAAGAGATGGCATCCAATTTTCAAGTCTGCCAAAGAGAACTGGAAGATTTCAGAAGCAAGTGAGCCATTTGTATTGCATAACATCAAGCTTCATGACACTTGCTACATGGACAAAGAAAATCTAAGGGTCTTCAACATCATAGTATTTGCTAGTGAATTCAAGGCATCAGGGGGCCAAAAAGTGGGAGTATCAACAAAGAATGCACCAACATAAGGATGTCATGGACGTCTTCGAAAGAGTGGGCTTACAAAGCTATTTCAGCCTACCAAGTTGTGGAATAGACTTCAAGAGGGCTTACGAGCCTATGATGTCCCTTGAAGATGGTAGCCAAGATCATATTAATGGCAAAGATGTCAACATCAATGTCATGGCCATCAATTAAGAGATAGTGGCGAAAGCACTCAAGCTCCCGATAGGCCACCAAAGTCTAATCACAAAGCTGTCACCACCACAGAAGAAGCAAAAGCAACATTTTTGATGACTAGCAAATAGGACCAAACTTTCAAGAGCTTGGTCCAAGGAGAATTGGAGCTTTGCTTGCACCTGTTTATGCATAGTAGTTTTAGCTAGGAAGAACAACTGACCGCTACACATAGCCACATAGAATGGTGGCACACAGTTTTTCAAAGTGTGCATTTAAAAAGATTAATATCTCTATGAACTTTGTAGGATTAATCCTCCATGATCTGAAGGCTCATGGAAGCTCTACAAAAATAAAGGACAAGTCTTTCCTCAACGGAGGGCACTTTCTAACAAGGCTAGCATCCTATGCATTGGGAACGCTAGAGGATCTTCTAGCTCCACATACAAAGGAACAATGGACTTCTTTGTGCAAGCCTTCAGCAAAGACAATCAAAGCTCCAAAGGCGATGTACCAAAGGCCACTAGAACACACAAAAAAGTTCATTTTGAAGAAGAACGCCAAGAAACCGACAAAGAAACGTCTTCAGATGTACTGTGCCAAGCTCAAGCTCAAGTGAGGATGAAGAAGAAGAGTAGGACCCATTTAAGGAACATCTTGCTTGTCTTAAACACCAACAAAGGTGGGACAAAGAGAGAGTAAAGGACAAAAAGGCAAAAAAATACTTTGTGCATTGGGAATGCTAGAGAATCTTCCAGCTCCACATACAATGGAACAATGGACTTCTTTGTGCAAGCCTTCAGAAAAGACGATCAAAGTTCCAAAGGCGATGTAGCAAAGGGCTCTACAACACACAAAGAAGTTCATTTTGAAGAATAACAACAAGAAATTGACAAAGAAACATCTTCAAATGCTGTGTCGAGCTCAAGCTCAAGTGAGGATGAAGAAGAAGAGGAGGACCCATTTAAGAAACATCTTGTTCGTCTTGAACACCAACAAAAGGTTACGACTAGATCAAAAGGGCTACGACTAGATCATCAGCAGTTACTTTTGTTTGGATCCAAAGAGATGGACAACCTATTTGCATACCAATTGATTATGCAAGGGAAATTATCAACCTTGACGAGCAAGAAGAGGAAGTGGGAGATACCCAAGAGGAACCTACAACCAAGGAATTAGAAATGCTAAATGTGAATGAAGGTGATGTGAGCAAGAAGTAGCCCCAGAAAAAGAAACTACCACCATTGGTGGTGGAGAAGAAGAACATACTTTGGGAGAACAATTGTCATTTTGAAGAGGAGAACAGAATAATAGCAAAAGCTAAGTTACCAAAGTAAGAAGAGGAGATGAAGAAACAAGAATAAGCCATGAAAGAAATTGCTAAAGCTGTCAATATGCTAGGAAGGGAACCAGAAACAATCAAGTGGAAAGAAATTGAAGATGATCCAATGCTTCTCCCCATAAAAAGGATCTTTGATGATTTGCAAGAATTAATGAACACAACAACAAGGCATACTGAGGAGTTTCACAATCATTACATGAAGTCTTACAACAGCACAACAGGAAGTAGTTACAAAGCAAGTAGAAGAAATTAGAGAGTATGAGGAGAATGAAAAACTATTCATCTGCACACTGAAAGAAAAAGAGGTTGAGATTATGACGATCACAGAAAAGGTGACCAACCTAAGGACATTTAACTGAAGTGAACACAAAACTTGAAAAGGCAAATGTAAACTTATGGGATGAAAAGGAAGCGCATGAAGTGGCAAAGGGTTCAATTCAAGGACTAACCTTATAGTTAATAATAATGAAGGATAAGCAAGTGCAAAACCCCATAATAATGAAGGATAAGCAAGTAGTTTGATGATAGAGGCAGAGATGCCATTGAAAGATGTCGTCCAATCACTTGAAATTCAAGAATGCATCCACAGATTCAATAGAGCTTTACCGCATTCAACCCTAAGCTAGTTTTGATGGTGCCCAGGGACAACCACCAAATAGGTGGGGAGGAGTGTTGTGGGCTATGAGCAGCTACGAGAGCACAAGAAATAAAGAAGGGAAGAAAATATTTTTATTCATGGGACTTTTAACTTTTTTATCCAAAGGCTTATTCTACACCCACCCTTGTAAAAGTATGCAATCCATGCAATAAAAGGGGCCAAGGGTTTCCAGCTTATAAAACACATTTGGACCCACAACCTAGAGTGAAGAATAAAAGCCAAGTTCTTGTAATTTTTTGGGGGATCCTCTTTTTGATAATTTCACTTGTGAAGCATGGATAAGGAGAGAGCTACAATTACATAGCCTCCTATGTAAGATTTTATTGAGCTCTCAGAGCTTCTATTGTATCACCATTGTGTCTTGAATCGAATGTGAGTATTTTTGGACACTTGCATATTGATTCATGTCCAATTTGTTTGATTTCATTCTACTAAAACTTTGTGATTAGAGAGCTTAATTGCATGATTTAGTGTCTAAATTGATATTTATTTGCATGTAAATGTGCTTAGGAAGTGTTTCCTCATGTACCTAGTGTCATTGCAAGCCATAAAACCCTATTTTTCTTCATGTGGCGAGCGTGGAATTGCAATTTTGAACTTGTCCTATTTTGAGATCTGAGTGCTTATTGGTGTAGTTTCCTAGTGTCTTGAGAGTATGCTTACTAAGTTTAGTTGTGTTTGGAGTGTGATTGCTCATTGAAAAATCAGCATTTATTCGTGTAGATGACAAATTGCTCTTATTGCATTGTAGATTCTTTATTTAGTGCACTCTTACAAGTGATTGTCCGAAGATTCTATAGAGCCTGACAAGTCTACATAGCCTCTATGCACTAATCGGGTAACTTCCCTACTAGCATTGATATTTCTATATTAGGGCTTGCAAGCTATGCTGCATCATCCGTCATCACAACGATCCACTAACACTGGCGCCAATGTCGAGGACAAAGACCTAGATTAGAGAGTCCTTCGCTTGTGTAGTGACTGCAATCTCTCATTCATTTATGCTTAGGATAGAGAGAGAAGTGGGGATTCTAGGCTCTTGAGGTAGGCCAGGGAGTGGGACTCACCAAGGACCTCATCGATTAGGTTCAGACATGTTGCAAGTTTATGCACTTTCACAAGTGGCATTGTCTGCAAGCATCATATAGCCATAGATATTAAGGACTTTAGAACCCCTCATCGCTTTAAAATTTTGGTTTTTTCCTTTAATTTTGTTTTGTACTTTTCTTTATGTTTTTCTTTTGACATTAGGAGTAGGGTAAGTAGTACATATCCGACTCATGGTTTGGCACAAACGCCATATTTTTGAGGCCAAAATCTTAAAATTAAAAAATGCTCGTTTCATGCTACATGCTTGAATTGAATGTGAAATTGAGTGTTTAGAGTGCCCTCCGGGGCCATAGGAGCATCATAAAACATTGCAAGAAGCTGTGTTAGAGAGTTGGAGCTGAAATTTGCAAATTTGTGCTAGCATGCTAGAGTCACGATTTTGCAACTTCCTCTATTTCTACTCTTGACTACTTCCCAAGTGTTTGTGCATGCTTGCTATCCTTTGTTTGAGCATCCTTGCATGTGTTTGACCTTAAAAATCATTGAATATTGCTTGAATAGAGGATTTGCACAAAATTTTCACTAGTTGACCTTACTTGTAAGACTTGGCATCCAATCACCACCCAAGAGGATTTACACATAGGGCCTATTAGATGTCCTTTATAGGCTAGTTAAGTCAAAAGTTAAAAATCTCAGAATTTCTAAAATGGTGATTCTGGAATGGAGGCCTCTTGACTACCATTTTGAGTGCATGAGTTCTTTTTCATACTTCAAAAAGTACCTCTTTAAGAGGACTTGAGCTTTGGATGCAAGAAAGTATGTCTAAAGACTTAAATAGACCAGAATTTGACTTTGTGTGCCAAAGCAAATAGCAAGATTGTAGCACTTTTTGTTATCCAAGTGTAGCTAAGACTTGGGAAAGTGTTGTAGATACCATCCTCACCAAGCTAGTGAAGTGAGATTTGGAAAATCTCTAACCTTCTAGAATTTCAATTCTAGTCTGGAGGGTTAAATCTGGTGAAAGCTGACACTTGAGCACATACGTGTTCCTAGTACTTTTAGAAAACTCCCCTTAGGACGATTTGAACTTTGGATGCAAAAAAAGTGAGTCTAAAAACCAAATTGGCTGGAATCTGATGTGATGAGTTAGAGAAAATAGCAGGATTCTAGAACATTATAATATCTAATTGTAACCAGGGCTGAGGGAGGTGCTTAGCACACTATCCTCTATAAGCTAGTTAAGTTAGAATTTGAAAAGCTCCAACTTACTAGAATCACAATTCTCAGGAAAGTGGGATAGAAGTGGCAAAAACTTGCATCTAGTGACACACGTGTTACAAACACTTTAAAAAGTACCCTTGCAAAGTTTCAATGCAAACAGACAAGTTGAGCTTAAGATATCACTAGAATCATGATTTTGCACGATGAGAATATATGAACCTTAGGTCCAAAGCAGTCATTAGATTGGGTAACCCTTTAAGCTTTGATGCTAAGAAGATCACTTCATGAGTCGAGATGGAATTATGTATCTTGTCGTTGATGATCCTAAAGAAGTAAACGTGATGGGGGAAGTAGTTCCTAGAGGATCACATCATGGGAATTAAAATTCCACCCACACCTACAAATCCCAACTTGATTAACTATTGACAATGTTTATCCTATAGAATAAAATTCAAAATTAATTTTATTATTATTTTGGATATTTGACCTAGTTTAAGGACAATCCACTAAAAATTTTTGTACTTTGACCAATGATCCTTGACAGGACCTTAAAAAAATACCATGACTTCTTCCATTTTACTCTCACTATTTATTATGGACTCATGTTTGGTCTTGGGAAAATTTCACTAAAATGATTTCATTTTCAGAGTTCTAAACAAAGAGGAGAATTTTTTTTGCAAAAGTATTGCAAAAGTATCTAAAAGGAACAAAAGTGGTTTTTCCTCTACAAGAGTAGTGTTAAGGCATCATTGCCATTATAACCCTTGTCATTCTTATTTGATTCAATTGTTACCACCTCATTGAGAATTTGAAATTCATGAATGTGTGGAAGACGGTGAGATGGGGGGGTGGATCCACTATTTTGGGAAAACAACTACAAGTGCATACACTACAAGTACAAGCATATAGCATCACCACATTAGAGCCACGATGTAAAGAGAGAAGTAGGAATGGATGGAGAACCCAATAGAAACTATCAACATGGATACCAAATTCACTTCATCATAATAGATTTTCATGTATATTTTACCATTATGATGCAATGTACTCTAAAAACATGCTCATATTTAGTTCTAAGCTATAATGGCATTGCCACCAATTGATTTGCCTAGGTAGCATAGAATTGGATAGGGTGCCCTAAAAGCCTTGGATAGTTGAAACCCTATGTATAAAAAGTCAACACATAGAGTATTAATAGGCATTCTTAGACAATATGTCTAAGGCCTATGTGAAGCAAATGGCTATGGAGTCCTTGAGTTTCTCCATCTTCATGTGACCTAGTGCCAGCCTAACTTTGTAACTATCCATTATATCTCTTACTTTTTGTTGTAGTTATGGTGTTGATTTGTTCTAATTAGTTTCTAATTAGAGTGCTAATCACTATACCTTCTAACTAGAGTGCTAATCACTCTAGTTTATAATTAGAGTGCTAAACTCTAGCTTCTCTCTATTTTCCTCACGTGTCTCAAAGTATTTTTCATTTGTGTGTTCAACTAGTATTGTGTATACATGTATTGATGGTGGTTGGTGTGTGATCCAAGATCTGTGTTTGATTAATGTGTTCAAGTCCTAATTGATTTCCATTTGTGTCTGTGCTTGAGTTTAGTTTGTGTTTGATTGAGATTAGCTTGATGTGCATACCAATGTCTATATGTGTATAAAATTAGTTCTATGGATACAATGGAAGTGGATGGAGATTAGTCTCTCCTCCATTAGCTCTAGCTCACCTCCAAGATTCCCCTTTTCAATGACCACACAAGATTCTCACACCTAGTGTGTGATTCCTCTATGCCCTAGCTAGGTTAGCGATCCATGAATTTACGATATTGTTATATCACACTGTGTGTAGTTTTCATTATGCTACAAAGATCCCAATGCTAGGGCTACTATTGGGGATCGATTTCCCAAGCTAGAGGAGTCCTTGATGTTTTAGAAAGAGTCTAATTTTTCACAAATCTGATTGGATTTTAATACATTGTGACTTACCTTTTGTGTGGATTTTTGGTGTGCATGCCATGTGTATATATGAAATTTGAGTTAATTACAATACCCTAAACCCCCCCTAATTTCATTTTGATTTTGTTCAGTTTTTGTGTTTTTGCTACTAACTAGTTTTCCTCTAATGTTTCACTAATTTTTCACTAATCCTACAATGAATTTCACTAAATTTTGGCACTTACATATGCTTATCCGTCTAATAAGAGCATATGTGTGCATTCCAATCACTTGATTTTGTGCTAATCATTCACTTAGTTTTGTGATATTAGTGCTCTTTTCATAGGGGAAAAAGGTGATTTTGGAGTGGTGGGATGCATACACACATGTGGTGTGGTCTCATCTACGCATTGAGCATTGAGCTTCATGCATTTGGATGCACCATTGTGAGTTGTATTGTTGATTTTGGTTTTTGGCATGCTTGACTTTTAGGTCATCATAATGCTAAATTTTGTTTAGATATATGTGTGGAACACTTTCATATGACGTGATTAGTGAGTATAATTATCAGCAATGATTGGGCATTATTTGCTCTCCTCATCTTTTGATAGAGCACTTTATCAGCCCCCACAATAATCACACCTCACTCTTACAATTATTATTAATGATTGCTTGTCAAGGAAATTGCACTGAGGTTATTGATTTGCATGCATTATACTACCAATACTTTATGTGTATGCATTGTAATTAGTGCATAAGTAGATGTAATTTGTGTGCAACATTGTGATTTTGAGTGATTCACTATTAATTTCATGTATGTCTGCACTCTAATTAAGTGTGTACATGCCTATCTTTAGTGTGTGCATGCTTAGAAATCAAGAGTGTGTATTAAATTAATCAATGTGTATCATAAAGTTTTAATGTGTGCAATGTATAATTGGTGAAAGGATGAGTGATGCTATGCATGACTATGTCAAAATTTCACTAACTTTGACGCTCATTTGGTCTAATACAGAGTGTGTATGCACTAGATTCTAGTGTTCATATGCTAGATTCTAGTGTACGACGACTGCAGAACATCGAGGAGAAGATTACCTTTGATTGATGTGTGGATGGGATATTGGCATGTACAATGCATAATTAATGCCTAATTTGATGCATTTATGCACCTTGGAGAACAATTTTTGGGCAAATTTGGGTGTGATTTTGTTACGTTTTGTTTATTTCTCATGATTTTTGATCAATTTGGAGTTGGATTTGGCACATGTGGATTGTGATTGTGACCTTGCATTGATCATTGCCTCAAATTTTAATTAATTGTGGCCATTTATCCTTGGCCTTTTTGCATGGTCGCATTGGATTTGCACTTATTTGTGCACCTAGTTAAGATCAATTAGTGTTAATGTGCGATTAATTGGCTCAATTGTACATTAACTTTCTTTTTTAAATATTATTTGCATTGTGGCTTGCACTAATTTTGGGGAATGTTTTGATCATTATGCCTTTCAAGTTTTTATTTAAGGCTAATTGGTTGCCTGCTCATGATCAGCTATATAAATTGCATGTTTTGACTATGACAAGTTGCATGTGTGTGCAATAGCACTTTCAATAGTGTGCTTTATCACAAGAGGCTATGGATGCCAGTAAGATACAAGAAGGGCATTTACAAGGACTAAAATTCTTGGGTAATCCATGGAAAGTCCAAGGAAGTAGAGGTAATTCCTTTTTCATTGTTGTCTTGATAGGATTCTGGGAAGCTCTACGCAAAAGGGCTCTAAAGTCTTCTAGTACCTTCTTCACCACAAATAGTCATAATAGAGTAGAGAAGATGAAGGCTTGGAGTGAATAAGAGAAAATGTAGATGAAAAAGCACATGGAAAAAAATACAAAGAACTAAAAATTTTGCATATTAGGAGCACAGGGTTTATTTTTGCATGGCTATAGTAGAGAAATGAGAGTGGGGATAGAGAAGAACTTTTGATTTTTCAAAAAGATAAAGGTGAAGAACAAAGAGGAATAATATAAATCAAATATCATATGGTTGGGGTGATAGAGAAAATGTGGGGTTAGGAAAATGAGACAGACAACTCTTTGTTGTGGAGGCTCATGTTTTGGAAGGAGTGGAGAGAGAGAGAGAGAGAGAGCAACTTGCCACACAGTAGTGAGAGAGTGTGAG
The DNA here is from genome assembly GCF_041138505.1 of Cibotium barometz. NCBI lineage: Eukaryota > Viridiplantae > Streptophyta > Polypodiopsida > Cyatheales > Cibotiaceae > Cibotium > Cibotium barometz. The sequence goes on along the minus strand of NC_141080.1, from coordinate 13,351,681 downwards.
GTGGCTTGGATCCATGTACCTTGGTTCTTTCCATTGAATGAACCCTTGGAAGGCTCCCTTACAATCTCTTACACATGTATGACAAACTCTTACATATGAAATATAATGATTCGTTTGTAAGCTTTTTGGATTTCTTTTGTAAATTTTATCTTCTTCCACCTTTCCTTTTATTTTATTCTCCCCCTTGCGTTCTCTTTTATTTCTTCCCAAGATTCCACTTTATTTCTTTTATTCTCCCCTTGCATTCCCTTGCATTTCTTCCCAAGACTCCACTTTATTTTCCATTATAACTTAGGCATATAGATATCCAATTTTATTTTCCCTTTTACATTCGTACTTATCCTCGTCCTTAGGAAAATATAGAAGATTAATATTATCAGGTAAAATGCATAGCAAAGGATGCATTCTTGCCTAGTAATTAGAGTACTTATTATATGCACAACATTTACAAAATAGACCCATCCCAATGCTGGGGATCCACATGCCATGAATTTTATGTTGTTTTCTTATTGTAAAAGCCCTAGACCCTCACGTAACCATGCATTCCCACCTTTTTGCTAGGGGAGGTTTCTCGTGTATAAAAACCTAGCATTAGTGTATGTTCATAAGCATTGGGGCCAAAAACCCTTCAAGCATTGCCAACACTATGGATAGCTCCACTAGTATCGAAGAAATGCAACATATGTTAGGGTAATCATGAGCCCAGATAGGAAGATCATATCAAAAAATAAAACATTTGGTGATAATCATGAGTCTAAGAATGGGGGATCTACTCCAACTTCATTTTAAATTTAGATCCTTTCACAACAAGCTCTACCTTCTAAGATAGGGACTGAGCAAAAAAGCAAAGTTGAGCCATAGCTACCTCAACAGATACTTGTGGATAGGTGGTACCCAAAGCTTCACCTGAAGAGATTTTATGCTTGCCTGAGAACAAGAAAGGGCTTGGTCTTAATTCATTTCACTTAGCATTGGCAAACCAGTTTGTTAGAATGACATGCCCAAGATTCCACTAGTCTAAAGTACATTCGTATGAGAAAATTCACATATACATTCAAAGAAAAAAAGGCAAGAAGTACCACCCATACATTAAAGTGGGGATAAGAAAATAGACCTAAGCTGCCTCTAAGCATGAGCCTTCCCACACTCCATCAAGAAGAGAAAGAAGAAAGGGGCACCATCTAGCATGAGTGGGGGCTAGGACCGCATATAAAACATGGTCACAAAAAAGAAGAAAGATACACAAGAGACACCTAGCACTTGAATATGAGAAGAAAGCTTGTTGGGGAAAGCATTCTAGGGAGCGAGATTGAAAGATACAAAAACACTCTACTTACACAAAAGCTCGTATGGCACAAAGCATGGCATAACATCCCTTGAGCATGAAGAAAAGAGTCCAACAAATGAAGCAAGACACATAGATTAAGAGAGCTTTTTCATATATTTAGCATAAGGTGCTACTATGTACATCTAGGCCATTGGCAACAACGACACCATCCAAGAGAGAAGGCATGTTTATGTAGAGAGGTGTATGGGAGAGAAAAGTAGAGTAGAATAGTCATACTTTTACATGACTAAGAATAGAGTTAGGGTTAAGCAAGAGGGAGAAGATTAAGGCATGGTGAGGATATGTGGTGAAGTAGATTATGGATAGAGAGGATGCTAGTTTGATGATGAGGGCATAGAGACGACTCAAACTTGAGTATGGAGCATGAGGGGGGGCAAAAGATGTGAGGATGATGAAGAGGTTAAGGGATTCCTTCATGGGCTTGAGATTAAACAACAGAGGTTTTGTGTTGATGAGGCAAGAGGGGTGAGGTGGAGTGGGAGCAAGGCTAGGGCATCAAGGCTCATGGATGAGAGAATGTTTCTTTTGCAAGAGAAGGGGATGGTTTATATACAAGAGGGTAATGGGGGGTGAGTAGGCATGAATGTGTGTGTGTGTAGAATTCTCAACTTAGCATGTGAAGTGGAGAATTCAAAGATGAGGTAGCCAACTAGCGATGTCATAGCTTAGGCTTTAAATTTATTTTAAAGATATTATGCGTTTGGAAAGATATTTCAATGAGACAAGGTCTTGGGTGCGTTCCTTGCCAAATTATCGGCCTATGCCTCGTGATGATTATTGTTGTGAAGTGTATGCTCTATTATGCATGGAGGCCGAGCATCGAATGCTTGTAGCAACAATCTTCCATAGATATTTCTCACTGTCCATTCATTTTAAAGCCTTGGTGGATGTGCGTAGACGGTGGCATATGTACATGGTGGCTAGAATGTCAAAAATTGTGAATGAGAGTAGAGTGAACTGCGATGGCTGGGTGTTTTGTACGTCGCACATATGTACATAGGAGTTAATTATTATACTTTTCTGTTTCTTTTTTGGATATATATATATATCTAATTATATCCTATACACATGTGAGTGTTGCTGTGGGTATATCATTGCCATTTTGTAGAGCCATCATGGTTTTGACAGGTGTGCATCATGATGCCATTATTGAGCATAGAAGGTGAGAAAAAGTGTGTATGTGTGGTGGGTGCACACATGTACCATTCATGTCAATAAAGGTAGAGAGAGAAGAGAAAAATGCCTTCTAGAAAAATAGCTTGATTATAAGAGAAATGAGCTACAAATGAGATGCTTACAAGCATGAGAGGTGTCCTCTTATATAGGCTTTAGCATAGAGGTTCTAGATAGATCTAGGCATAGTTCCCACATGGCTAAGCAGGAAGTGTGAGCAACATGTGTTTACTCAACAATCTCCCTCTTAAACACATGCTCTAACTTCCTAAGGTTCTCATATGAAAGAAGAAAAATGTGGTTCATGGTGGTTCTCATATGGATACAACACCTATGACCTACATTGAAATGTGGTTCATGGTGGTTACAACACCTATGACCTACATTGATAAAGGTTGGATACATCATTAAGGTTCTAATGTGATTCATGGTGGTTCTCATATGGATTCAACACCAATGATCTACATTGATACAACATAATGGGTCTCATAAAGTTAATATATCGTCTTCAAGGATACAACATAAGGAGTTGGGAAATTACAAAATGAAAATTGATTTAATAAATGTCATCATATTCAAAAAGTTGACTTGAGCCATTTTTGGAACTCCCTCTAGCATGCTTTTTATTAGAAATAAGAGAGATGGATGGAGTGGAGGATGCGGAAGAAACGAAGTGGATGTTCTCGATTTCATCAACATGGTCACCATCATCATCATCATCACTATGTGTATAGTGAAGATTGTTGGGAATGCTTCTACCTCTTTGGTTGACGTTGGAGGTATTGTTGATGTTGGGTCCCTTAGTGTTAGTGTTGCAAAATTGAGGTGCATGCCCCATTTTGCCGCACTTAGTGCACTTTTTGATCTTGAAGCAATTAGAAGACAAGTGATTTGTCTTCCCACAATGCTTGCATACATTTGAGTGCTTAGAGGTGGACGATACATAATGTGCTTGATTTGTGACTACCTCTTGATTTGAGTGTTTTCTTTCTTCTTCTTGAAGTGAATGAACAACACTGTCAAGATAAGGAATGGGTTCCTTTTCCTTAAGCACGGTTACTATGTTATCATAATGCAATGGGAGTGATTTAAGTAGAACGGCTATTTTATCTTCTTTTTCAATAATGCAATCAATGTACATGAGTTGAGTGCATAAGCTTTTTAGCCAATTTACTAAGCTAGATCATTATTTTGCATATTTAGGCTATATAGTTGCATTTTTAAAGAGATTTTTGAGTGCTTGGATTTAGCACCAAAGGTTCTCTCTAAAATTTCCCATGCTTTTTTAGAGGTAGTGGCTTGATCTAAGTAGTGTATTATCTCATCTGCCACACTAGTTAGGAGAATACCCAATGCTTTTTTATCTTTTAGTTGCATTTCCCTTTGTTGTGCTCTAGAGAGTTGATTTTCCTCTTCTACTTCGGTTGTAATGACACTCCATAACCCCTTCTTCATCAAGTATCCCTTTACTTTTACTTGCCAAGTATGAAATCCTACCTCGTTGAACATGCAAATGCCATCTTTTCCCATGATATGTGTGGTAGTGATTATGAAATGCAAGGGAGGTCCTATCAAGAGACTCTCTTGATGGTGTCTAACCCTTTACAATCAATTAATGGCAATGTAGCAAAATGAAAATGAAATAAAGTAGAGTAGAGAGGCTTGAAATGTAGCTAGTCTTGTTACCGCATGTAGCTATCCAATGCTGGGTTGAAATAGACTTTAGAAGAGATTCTCCCTCTTGATGTAGAGCCTCCAAATGATGATAAAATCAGCCCTTTGTTTGCTGTTTTGCTGATTTGAAGCTAGCTCCTTTGTGACTTAGAAATCGCCTCCAAAATTGATGTAGTTACCTCTGATTTGATGTAGACACTATTGGCAATTGAAGCACCATACAATGTGAGCCTTCGGGTAGCTAAATAGACCATACAATATTATTATTTGGGGCTGAAATGTGGTTTTAAATCTCTGATATTAAAATAGAGATTAAAATGATGCAAAATCTTGTGTAGAATTGACTAGTAGTAGCTAGTAGCTAGTTAACTAGTCTTGCCGTATGAGTGCATAGAGCTAAATGCTGCAAGTAGAGATGGATTTGGCATGATTAGGGACTGATTTAGGCCTGAAAAATCAGCAATGAAAGTTTCAAGAGCTGAGCTATGGTGTAGTGAAAGAGGAGAGAGAAGGAAGAGCTAGTGAAGAAGCTAGTCATGTAAGAATAATGCAAAATGAACCCATGGAGATGAGTTGTGGGGCTGATGGAGAGCTCAAAGAGAAGCCATGTGCAAGAAGACTTGAAGGGCTGAAATATTGGCGCTTTTGAGAGATGACCCAATTCTATGCATTTTCCCCCTTCTAGAGAGAGAGTAAGTGAGGTAGGTGGCCCAAAAGTCAAACTAGCCCACTTGCCCACTTGCCCTGGCTTCACTTTTCCACCCTTCTAGGCTAAAAAACTCGTGGGTTTGAGAGAGAGGGTGTGTATATACCTAAAAGTGAGTGAGAGTACACCTAAAAGTGGCTAGTGTCCATGAGGAGCCTTGAATGCTCTAATACCAGTTGTTGTGGTTCTAAGGTAGGTGCACACATGTACCATTCATGCCAATAAAGGTAGAGAGAGAAGAGAAAAATGCCTTCTAGAAAAATAGCTTGATTATAAGAGAAATGAGCTACAAACGAGATGCTTACAAGCATGAGAGGTGTCCTCTTATATAGGCTTTAGCATAGAGGTTCTAGAATGATCCAGGCATAGTTCTCACATAGCTAAGTAGGAAGTGTTAGCAACATGTGTTTACTCAACATGTTGTCTCGCGATTGTACTTTTCACTATCATTGGTGTCCATATGGGTGCTTGAGAGAGGGTGCCCGTGTGCGTGTGTGCTAGAATTTGCATTGCTAGGCTTGTGTGTGCACTGGCATGCTTGTGTGTATATACATATCCACTACTACTGCCATTGTACACTATCGCGGTGGTGTAATCGGTGTGCACTCTTGTGGGTGTATGTGCTGCTATCACCAATGCTTGTGTATCTACAACCGGTTTAAGTTGTGTCAATCATGTATACAAGTGCATCATTGTTGGTTACATCCTCTCTTGTTGCGGGGAGCTCGTGGGTGTGCATTGTCATGTCATTGTCGCATTGCTATGGTGTGATCATTTGTGTGCTGGCATTGCCATACTTGTAATTTTTGTAGCCGTCAATGTTATTCACATTTGTGCAGCATGAGAGGGTGGGTGTGTGCTAGCATTGCGAGTGCTTATGCATGTGTTGCCCATTGTTGCTAGCATTGCTCATAATTGTGTTGGTGTGCATGCATGTGCATCCTCATTATTTCCATTGTGGATTGTGTCCTTCATCATCATGTCATTGGTGGTTGGCCACAATCCTTATGCGTTTATTTATGTGGGTGTGTGTCACATGCATGTGTATATGTGTGGGTGCATTTATTTGTTTTTCTCAAACAAAAGACAAAAGAACAAAAGTCACCCACCTTTTAATAAGCAATAATTTTATTTGATCTTTCTTCTTATCTAAAAAAGAATCTTCTTCTTGAATTCCCAACTCCACAACTTCACAACCCTTTCTCTCTTTTCCTTACATTCCCTCCTTTTAAAGTAAAAATAAAGGCTCACCTACTATAAGTCCCTTTTCACATCTTCATTTCCCTATAAGCTCCCTTTCATATACACACACACATATATTTTCATGTTTTCTTTCTTCTCTCTCTCTCACACACCATTTATTGTTGAAAGAGGAGGGGGTGATTTATATACAACTGCATACTGGGGGTGAGTGGGCATGAGTGTGTGTGTAGAATTCTCAACTTAGCATGTGGAGTGGGGAATTCAAAGGTGAGGTGGCCAACTAGAGATGTCATGACTTAGGTATTAAATTTATTTTAAAGAGATTATGCATTTTGGGATGATATTTCAAGGAGACAATGTCTTGGGTGCGTTTCTTGTCAAATTATCGGCCTACACCTCATGATTATTGATGTGAAGTGTATGCTCCATGTGTGGAGGCCACGCACTGGATGCATGTAGGTAGCAAAAATCTTCTGTAAATATTGCTCATTGCACATCAATTTTAAAGCCTTGGTGGATATGCATAGATAGTTGCATATGTACATGGTGATGGTGGCTAGAATGTCAAAATTTGTGAATGAGAGTAGAGTGAACTGCAATGGCCCAGTATTATGTACATCCTCACTAGACACACTCATATGTACATAAGAGTTAATTATTGTACTGTTTTGTTTCTTTTTTGGATATATATATATCTAATTATATCCTATACACATGTGAGTGTTGCTATGGGTGCATTATTGCCTTTTTGTGGAGCCATCATGGTTTTGATAAGTGTGCACCGTGATGCCATTATCGAGTATAGAATGTGAGGTAAAGTGTGTGTGTGCATTGCCGCAATTGTGCTTTTCACTCTCCTTGGTGTCCGTATGCGTGTGTGAGAGAGGGTGGGTGTGCATGTGTGCTAGCATTTGATTGCTAGGCTTGTGTGTGCAGTGGCATGCTTTTGTGTATATACATGTCCACTAACTATCACTACTATTATGCATTGCCACGATCACAGTGTGATCGGTGTGCACTCTTGTGGGTCTGTGTGTTGTTATCATTGATGCTTGTGCCTACAACTGGTTTAGGTAGTGTCATTCATGTGTGCATGTGCATCGTTGTCAATTACATATTTTATTGTTGTGGGTAGTCATGGGTGTGTATTGCCGTGCCATTGTCACACTACTATGGTGTGATCATTTGTGTGCTGGCATTGCCATACTTGTCATTTTTGTAGCCATCAGTGTTATTCATTTTTGTGCATGAGAGGGTTTGTGTCTACCCGCGTTTACAGTGCTTGTGCATGTGTTGCCCATCACTGACATTTCTCACATGTGTGTTGGTGTTCATGTATGTGCAGCCTCGTTATTGCCACTATGGATTGTGTCCTTCGTCATCATCTCATTGGCAACCACATCGTACTTGCGCATTTATTTATGCGGGTGTGTATGTCGCATGCATGTGTGTATGTGTGGGTGCATATATTTATTTATCTTAAACAAAAGACAAAAGAACAAAAGTCACCCACCTTTTAATAAGCAATACTTTTGTTTGACTTTCTTCTTATCTAAAGGAATCTTCTTCTTGAATTCTCAACTCCACAACTCCACAATGCATTCTCTCTATTCCTTACATTCCCTCTTATTAAAGTAAAAACAAAGGCTCACCTGTAAGTCCCTTTTCACATCTTCCTTTCCCTTTAAGCTCCCTTTCACATACACACACATATATTTTCATGTTTTCTTTTTTTCTCTCTCTTACACATATATTTTCATGTTTTCCTTTAAGAAAAAAGAAAAGAAAAGAAGTAACAAATAAATAAACGCAAAAAATCTTTAAAAAATTAAAAAGATAAATAGAAGAAGAAGAAGAAGAAGAAGGAGAAAGATAAGAAAACAAAAGGGAGAATCATGGCCTTTTTCAACTAGCTCCACATTAAGCTGAGGCAAACCTTTTCCAAAAGGTGCCTTCCAAGAGACACAAGAAAAAGGGAGCATTATTTACCCTATCAATGTGAAAGAGGAAGACATAGACTCACCATTGTATGTGTACCCAAACAAGACTCATAAGAAGACTCGAGAAGCTATAAAAAGGGGAGATAGCTTTCAATCAAGCCTATCTTTAGTTCAAATGCAACAAGGAGTAACATCTAAATGTGTTGCAAAGCCAAGATTTCTCAAAGAGTTGGCAAATGGAGCATGCATCTATAGAGATCCATTTGGTTGACAAATGCTACAAGCTAAAAGACCATCAATGGGGGAGATTAGGGATATCTTTTGGGTAATCTATCAGGAGAATCAGTACATTGATGTAGTTAGGAATATATACCCAATTATCCGAGACCATGGGCACTCACAAGGTAATCTAGGGCTCTTAGAGACATCATTAGGTAATTAAGTAGGCCAAGTCTCAAAGGAGGAGATGAAATCTCAACCAAGCATCACTATACATACTCCACAACATTATGTTCAAGTTTGGGACAAGTAAAAAATGTACTTATGTAAACATCAAAGGGAATCAGTCCAATCAAGGATAGTTTCCACTTGAAATGTAGACAAGTGGATATTGAGTCGCAAATATAAGTTTCAACCAACCAAGAAGAGACTCTTCTTCAACTAGATTTGGGACTTAAGCAGAAGAAGGAGTCATCAACAAATGGCAAGCCAATCGAACCTAAGACAAAACTGGTCTACAACACTAGCCTTCCTCGAGTGTGCAAAGACAAAAGCTTCAATTTATGGGAATCCATATGGTCATAAAGTACTCAAACACGAAAAATTTTTAGTGGCATTGGATATATTCAAGTGTCTTATCAGAGTGATCATTATCTTGACAAAGATAGAAACATCTATCTAATCCCTCAAGAGGCTCAAGGGCCACAACATAGAGTACAACCAAAAGACTAGCATGTACGCTTTTGCCAAAGCAAACACCAACCACATCAAAGTCAATGGATTTGAGCATCAAGGCTTCAAGATCTTCCAAATTCAATGAAGACTAGCAAGAGCATCAACAAGTAAGTGAAGTTATCTCTCATGAATATATGGTCTCCAATCATGCACATTTGGCACAATAGAATCCCAGTAATGCTCACACAAAGAAAGCATACCATGCACATTTCTCAAATCCACTTAATATGACATTAAGAACACATCAATGCACAATACAAGCATGCACAAGCATAGCCATCTCACCTATGGCTAAAGAGAGGTGGAGTATGGGCCAAGTATGGGAGAAGGAGGATGCCTAGTTCCTGCCTATAAATGGGTGGAAAAGGTCCCAAATTGTTCAACAAAGCCCTTATTCCCAATTTCATGATCCTTGGCCCCCATTCCAACTTTTTCGACCTCTCATAAGCTATATTTCGATGATTTTAAGTCCCTCACAGACCCCTTTTGCTTTGTAAATTTTTAATGAGATCCTCAAAAAATTTTCCATGCATTTTTGAGGTGGCATTCACCTTATGGCACTTCCCTAGCCTTTAATGCACCTTCATACATTACTTTTGGTCCAACAACATGTGCTTTCTTGTGCTTCCTCTCTCTAGAATGGCCACTTTTAAGGCCTAATAAAGCACAAAACTTATCAAAATTAAATTTTGATGACATAAGAAATATAGAAACTTTTGGGAACCAAATATAACTAAAAAACAATAAAAATAAAGTTGAATTATTTTTCTCAAAATAACAAATGTATCACTCATTTTTCATAAAACAATACTATATCACTCAAATTGAAGGAGGAGTATTAAGTGTCTTTATCCTATAGAGGAAATTTTCAAATAAATTCTATTATTATTTAAGAATATTTGACCTAGTTTAAGGAGAATCTACTAATTTTTTTTTAAACTTTGACCAATGATCCATGAGAGGACCTTAAAAAAATACCATGACTTCTTTCATTTTACTATTACTATTTATTATGGTTGGTCTTACAAGAAGGGAACTTATAAGGACAAAAATTTACGGGTAATCCATGCAAAATCTAAGGAAGCATGGGTAATTCCTTTGTCATTGTCGGTACCATTCTGAGAAGCTCCACGTAAAAGGGCTCTTAAGTCTTCTAGTAACTTCTTCCCCACAAATAGTCATAGTAGAGTAGGGAGGAAGATGAAGGCTTGGAGTGAATAAGAGAAAACGTAGATGGGTAAACACATGAAAAAAAATACAAAGGGCTATGAATTTTGCATAGTAGGAGCATAGATTTTATTTTGGCATGGCTATAGTAGGGAAATGAGAGTGGGGATAGAGAAGAAGAACTTTTGACTTTTAAAAATGATAAAAGTGAAGAACAGGGAGGAAGAATAAAAACCAAATATCATATGGTTGGGGGTGACAGAGAAAATGTGGGGTTAGGCTAATGAGAGAGAAAGCCCTTTTTTTGGAAGGAGTGGAGAGAGAGTGAGAGAGAGAGCAACTTTCCATTTAGTAGTTAGAGAGTGTGAGGTGGCTTGGATCCATGTGCCTAACCCATGTGTTTACTTGGTTCTTTCCATTGAATGAACCCTTGGAAGGCTCCTTTTACAACCTCTTACATATGACATGTAAGGATTCCTTGTAAGCTTTTTAGATTTCTTTTGCATTTATCTTCTTCCACCTTTCCTTTTCTTTTATTCTCCCCCTTGCATTCTCTTTTATTTATTCCCATGATTCCACTTTATTTCTTTTATTCTCCCCCTTGCATTCCCTTTTATTTCTTCCCTAGATTCCACTTTATTTTCCCTTATAAGTGAGGCATATAGATATCTAATTTTATTTCCCCTTTTACTTTCCTACTTATCCTCATTTCCTTAGAGGAAAGTAGAGAAGATTAATATTATCAGGTAAAATGCATAGCGAAGGATGCATTGCCACCTAGTAATTAGAGTACTTATTATATGCACAACATTTACAAAATAGACCCATCCCAATGTTGGGGATCCACATGCCATGAAATTTATGTTGTTTTCTGATGCTCAAAGCCCTAGACCCTCGCCTAAGCATGCATTCCCACTTTTTGGTAGTTTTTGCTAGGGGAAGTTTCCCATGTATAAAAACCTAGCATCAGTGTATGTTCACAGGATTGGAGCCAAAAACTCTTCAAGTATTGCCAACACTATGGATAGTTGCACTAATATCCAAGAGATGAAACACTATGGATAGCTGCACTAATATCCAAGAGATGCAACATATGTGTGTGTGTAGAATTCTCAACTTAGCATGTGGAGTGGAGAATTCAAAGGTGAGGTGGCTAACTAGCGATGTCATAGCTTAGGTATTAAATTTATTTTAAAGAGATTATGCATTTTGGGAAGATATTTCAAGGGGACAAGGTTGGGTGCATTTCTTGGCAAATTATCGGCCTAGGCCTCGTGATTATTGATGTGAAGTGTATGCTCTATGCATGGAGGACAAGCACAGGATGCCTGTAGCAAAAATCTTCCATAGATATTGCTCATTGCACATCCGTTATAAAGCCTTGGTGGATGTGCGTAGACAGTGGCGTATGTATATGGTGGCTCAAAACGGTGAATGAGAGTAGAGTGAACTGCGATGGCCAAGTATTGTGTACATCCCCCACGAATACATTCATATGTACATAGGAGTTAATTATTATACTTTTTTTTCTTTTTTAATATATATATATATATATATATATATGTAATTATATCTTGTATGCATCGTTGCCATTTTGTAGAGCAATCATGGTTTTGACAAACGTGCACCGCGGTTCTATAAAAGGTTAGGTAAAGTGTGTATGTATGCGCTGCCACCGCGATTGTGCTCTCGCTATCCTGGGTGTGCGTGAGAGAGAGTGTGTGTGCTTGTGTGCTAGCATTTGCATTGCTAGGCTCGTGTGTATAGTGGCATGCTTGTGTGTATATACATGTCTGCTACCATTGTTGTTGTGCAATTGTGACTGCCGTGGTGTGATCGGTGTGCACTCTTAATCATTGTCAGTTACGTCCTCTGCTATTGCGGGCGCTCGTGGGTGTGCATTGCCATGCCATTCTTGCGGTGTGATCATTTGTGTGCTGGCATTGCCGTACTTGTCATTTTTGCGGCTGTCAATGTTATTTGTGCTTGTGCATGAGAGGGTGGGTGTGTGCCAACATTGCCACTGGCGCTTGTGCATGTGTTGCCCGTCTCGCTGGCATTGCTCATATGCGTGTTGGCAGGCATGCATCATGCATGTGTATCCTCGTTATTGCTAGTGGATTGTGTCCTTCATCATCGTCTCACTGGCGGGGCCACCGTACTTGTGCATTTATTTATGTGGGTGTGTGTGTCACATATGGGTGTGTGTGTGGGTGCGTAAGTGTGGCCGCATAATTGTGCGTGTGTATACCTAGGGAAGAGTATGAGATATATGTGTGTGTGTCTTTATATGCTTATATATATGTGTGCGCGCGCATATTCGTGTATGTGGGTGAGTGTGAGTATACGAGAGAGAGAGAAAAGAGAGATAAAAGAGAGGGAGTGTATTTGTGTAAGGAGGAGTTATAAGTGTGTGACTGTGTGTGTGTAAGTATATGTGTATATGTGCGTGTGTATGTGTGTGAATGCACAATATAGGAGCGAGCGAGAGAGAAAGAGAGTGTGAGAGTGCGTATGCTTATATATGAGAGGGAGAGAGAGAAGATGTGTAAGCATGTGTGTGCACTGTGCATGTGAAAGTGGGGCGTGTTGTGGGTAGGTGTGTGACAGAGTGAGAGAGTAGAGCGTGGGAGAGAGAGAGAGAGAGAGAGAGAGAGAGAAAGAACGAGAGAGAGAGAGTGTGTGTGAGAGTGAGAGAGAGGGGACGTGAGAGAGCATGTTAAGAGAGAGAGTGTGTGTGAGGGGGTGTGTGTGTGTGTGTAGGAAAGAGTAGAGAGTGAGCGGCCTGACAGCGGCGGGCAGAAACAGGGGGGCGCGTGCTGGCCACATGGCGCCAGAGAGGGGGCATGCGGCAGCGACCCAGCCAAGGGGCGGGGCCCGGGGGGGGGTTCAATAAGGTGCAGGGATCACGCATGACGGTGGCAGAGAAGGGGCCGCACGTCTAGCGGGGGGGGCGGGCCCCGGGGGGTGAGATGCGTGGGGGGTTGGTGGGCTTCCATAAGTTCCATGTCGATGCTGCAGGGGCGAGTGTCATGGCATGCAGGGGATGGGCGTGCTAGTCAGCAAAAGATGCAACAGGGGTGCCAGGTCAAGTTGGTGCATAGGTGCACCGTGCAGCAGGCCTGAAATTTGATACCCATTTTGGGCGTCATCGACAAATTTGGACGTCAAATACACCTTGCACAATGCTCTAAGGTGTCAACACGAAATCTTACCAATGGGACTAAGGCGTCAAAAGAAACCCTATAAAAACCCCTAAGGAGTCATGGGTATATATATATATATATATATATATATATATATATGGGCCTAAATATATAATTAATAGCGAGTCATGGACTCATGAGAATTGAACTCGTTACTACCTCATGCTAATATGCTATTTTTAAGCTTGATTTTTTAAGGCTTTTAACTATCGTTATCTTGATAACGTGTCCACCTGAGAGCCAGCGCAAGCAATGAGAACGACGGAGAGCTCTCCGAGGTAGTGAAGGACGCAGACCTTGAGGCAGCGCAAGATTGAAGCAGGCTGTAGTAGCCGAGCAGGGGCAGGGCTGCGCCATCAGAGATAGAGATCGATACATAAGGCTTGAAACCTTGAAAATTACATCAGGGCATCATTTGATGCCTTGAAAATAAGGGGAAGACGTCATTGGATTTTTTATGAAGCCCAATACTAGGCATCAAATTTCAGGCCTGCCGTGCAGGGCATGGAAAATGCAGGGCTGGCGCCCCTTGAAAGAAAACTTTTGGCTAGGGCATGGTCCCACCCATGGTTCGAAAGGCAGTCGATCAAGGCCTTGAAGCGCCTTTAAACCGTGCCACACTTGGCATTCATGTCTTCAAAGAACAACGGCTCCACACAATGGCATTTTGAAGCAACCCCTACGTCGCAACCTTGTGGATTTGCTTCTCCTTATTGGCTGCTTCAATGGTGGCACATATTTTCATGATACAAGCATTAGTGATTTACAACTAGATGGATGCCCTCAAAGAAAATGGTGCAAAGCATTTGTGTGTTTGCTTAGGTTGGCCTTCATGAATATCCTTTCAATCAATGCACCTCAAGAGTCGGCATTCCCGAAAGGGAGATCCTTGATCACATGCGTTATTTGAAAGAGCACCAGATCTTGCATACATGTTCACTAAAGCACAACCATCTTTATATCATTTCTACTACTATACTTTCCTTCAACTCACTACCACATCATGAATATGTTTCCGTTTTTGGGAGTTTCCACAAGCTTCTTCATCAAGAGCCTAGCTTGACGCAATACATTGGTGTATAAGTTTGCTAGAGCATTGCCTCCACAATATCATTCTGTAGCAACCTTGGCCTCACAACCTTTTCATGGATTTGGTTCCCCTTGTCAATCAACTCAATACTCCTTCTAGTGAGTCTCCCAAAAAGGCCAAGGGGCCTCGCAGGCTACTCTCTCTACAAAGGATTTTGAGTGCGCCAAAAAAGAAAAATTATGTTTTCAATGTATGTATGATGCACATGAGAAGAAAAATTGTCGACATCTAGGAAGACCGAGAAGGGCAAGGGCAAGGTTGTACACATGGTGTAGGTTTTACCCTTGGAAGCTTCTTGTAAGTTTTTCGTAGTCGAATTCTCACACAATGACTCAATTCATGAATGTTGTCTTACTGCATCTATGTGGCAGCCAACTTTTGGGCCACATGATTTGGTTCATATATGCATGGTACTATTAATGGTCATTGAGTATGTATTCTCATTGATGATGGTGCCATGCACAATTCCCTATACTACAAGTTAGTGAAGAAATTGAAGTTAACCAAAACCAAGAGTACCCATAGTTATGTCGTGAGGGTGAGTCACATTCCAAGTATGTGGAACGGTTTTTGTCTCAAAGCATTAGTTTACATAAAGATCAAGGATCGAGAGCAACGATAGCAATTTTGTGTTGGGTTACAACTTATGTTCAAGGTTACCGGCCAAAGACAATTGCTGCAATAATCCATCATACTTCAGTGGCATTAAATCTCTTCAAATTGAAGAATCAGCCAAAGGATGGAAATCCTAGTGTGACCTCAACAGTCACACTACCTAATGCAAGGACAAGTGGAACCCCGAATGCAAAGAACAATGCCAAGAAGCAGGGAACCAATGGTGTATACAAGGGGTCGAATCGACTCTCACTAGAGGAGCTTGAGAAGTATCGCACGAAAAACAGATGTTTTTGCTATGGGTCACAAGGTCATTCATATCGTGAATGCCCACCACAAAGGAAACCAAGATGTGATACTCCTCGACTAAGTAACCTTATGTCTCTCTCTCCAAATGATTCTCAAAATGCTACTCAATTATTTTATGTTTGGGGCAAAGTCCAGGATCAACAAGCTATTGTTTTAATGGATCTAGGCTCCACACACTATATGATTTCAAGGGAGCTAGGGGAGAAGTTGTGAATAAAGCTTGAAGAGCGATGGGGCACTCAAAGGCCAACAAGTTCCATTGACTCTTTTCATTGGCAAGCTCTGCATTCATGTGCAAGAATATGTGGACCAAGAAGAGTTCTTCATCTCACCCTTGCTCCACTAGGATGTGATTCTAGGAGCCCCATGGTTTCATAGGAACTTGGCCAAGTTAATTTTTCCATAAGGACTTATTGCATTTGTTCATAGAGGTAGAGATATTACTTTAAGGACTCAAGATAAAGGGAATACAATCCCTCTTGTAGATCACACATCTTACAATAAATCAATCAAGTTAATGCTTTCTTTGTATATGATTTTTGTGAGAGATCTTAAGTCTGAGTCAATGAATCTTCCTCTAGCCAAGACAATGAGTTGATGTCTTTTTTAGATGAGCATGCTGATTGTTTCTCTGAAACACTACCTGTAGAGTTGCCTCCATCAAGAGGATTAGATGATCACATGGGATTGACCTAGTTCCAAGCACATCTCCTCCCCCTAATAGGCCTCCCTATAGAGTCTCCTTAGCGCAGCAAGATATAATGATTCAAGTAAATGAGCTTTTGGAGAAGGGAATGATACAACCAAGTGCCTCTCCATTTCTCTCTCCAGTGCTTCTAGTGCAAAAGAAGAATGGTTCATTCCGCATGTGCGTGGACTATCGTGCACTAAACAAGAGCACTATTAAGAACCATTTTCCGGTCCCAAGGATAGAAGATATCTTCGATAGGCTACAAGGCTCATTCTACTACAGTAGAATTGACTTAGAGAGTGGCTATCACCAAATAAGGATAGTCCCCGAAGATATACATAAGATGGCATTTTGCATAACTTTCAGGTTGTACGAATTCCTAGTGATTCCATTTGGTCTAACCAATGCTCTTGCCACATTCAATCGAATGATGGATATGATATTTAGACCATATTGCTCTTTCATAGGAGTGTTCTTTGATGATATTATAGTTTTCTCAAAGACACTGAAAGAGCATAAGGTGCATCTAAGAAAAGTGTTTGAAGAGCTTAAAGGTAATAAGCTCTTCATAAATGGCAAAAAGAGCGAGTTCTTCCTTGAGGATGGACACATTATCTCCAAGGAAGGTATTAAGATAGATCTCGAATGAAAAGTTGATGGTCATTGAAGGTTGGCCTCAACCAAGGAATCTGCATGAGCTAAGAATCTTTATAGGTATGTGTGCTTATTATCGCAGATTCATAGAAAAGTTTTCAGTGTGATCGCCAGTCCTCTCCATGATTTAACAAAGAAAAAGGTTAAATATCAGTGGGATGGTAAAGGAAGAAAGTGCCTTTAGGACTCTCAAGACTAAACTCATAACGCAACCTCTTTTGAAGTTGCTAGATTTAAATAAGCCTTTCGAAGTACAATGTGATGCATGCAGTTGACAGCTTGGGAGCTACGCTCCTATAAGACAGTCATCCAATTGCATACGAAAACAGAAGGCTTAATAACCAAGAAAAAGTACTTGGAATTTATGAAAAGGAACTCTTAGCCATTATCCATGCACTAGATTCATGGAAACACTATTTGCTAGAGGGACTCCCTTTGTTTTGCATACGGACCATCAAAGTCTTCGTTATTTTATGACGCAAACAAAGTTGAGTGATAAGCAAATGAGATGGGCTAATTTCCTTTCTCAATTCCATTTTCATATAGCTCATGTGCCAGGGAAGCAAAACCCAGTGGTGGCAGATGCCTTGTGAGAAGAAGGCCACGGGTAAATGTTGTCATGATTGCTTATCTCAAGGACTTAACATCGATGCTTGATGATTACAAGAGCGATCCTAACTTTGCTTCAATCTATGAGAAAATTGAGCAAGGCCACAATGTTTCTCCTTACTCCATCAATGAAGGGTTCCTGATGTTTGGCTCTAAGCTATGCATCTCACCAAGACTCATCAAGATAAGGTCATGCAGGAGTGTCATGAATCTCCTTATGCCAACCATAGAAGTGCTCTACCAATGATTCAAGCCATGGAGATATATTTCTTTTGGCCTACAATGAAGCAAGATGTAAATGACTATATCTCACAATGCGTGGTTTGTCAGAAGGTAAAGTATGATAGACACAAGTCCTATGGTCTATTACAACCTTTACCGATTCTAGATGTACCTTGGGAAAGTATAGCTATAAACTTTGTTTTTAGTCTACCCAAATCGGTGCATGGGAATAATGGAATATGGACAATAGTAGACAGGTTTAGAAAGCAAGCCCATTTTAAACCTATCAAAAAGTCTATCAAGGCGCCGCAGATGGCAAAGTTATTCATGGTCCATATTTTCAAGTATCACGGGTTTACCAAAAGTATCATTTCTAATAGGGACCCAAGGATGACTAGCCTATTTTGGTGAGGTCTAGCAAAGAATGTAGGAACAAAGCTCAATTTCTCTTCGGCTTATCATCCTCAGATGGATGGGCAGAGTGAAATTGTGAATTCCACAATTCTCGATCTACTTAAGTGCTACGTAAATGAAGTAGATCAAAGAAATCAATGGGAAAAGTATTTACCACTAGTTCAGTATGCATACAATAACACGGTGCATGCTTCCACGGGAAATCCCCATTCAAAGTAGTTGAGGGCTTTCCAAAAGTTCCTCCAATTTTGCAGATAAAGGATAAGATTTTTGTTGTAGATGAGTATGTGCATGATGTGCGAGATGCCTTTAGTAAGATAAAGGAAGCACTTCAAAAGGCACAAATAAGGCAAAAACAAGCTGCTGACAAGCATTGCCGACGTTTGGATTTAAAGGAAGACGATTGGGTGCTTCTCAAGTTTCCAAAGGCAAGGCTAAGGCACACAATGGGAAAATATTGGCAAGGGAACCATACCGGGCATTAGAAGTATTATGCCAAGTTATCAAAGTGGTACTATGGTCCATTCCAAATCTTAGAACCCATTAACACAACCTCATTTAGGTTGAAGTTGCCTGCACATTGGCATATTCACAATGCCTTCCATGTTAGCTTGCTCAAGCCTTTTAAATGAACCCCACCATCTGCACCAATAGAAGAAGATCTACCAGAATTTGACGAGATGGGGGAAAGCCTAAGGCCTGAAAGGATCCTTAAAGACGATGACAAGGTTTAAGGATAGGCAAAGTTTTAAGGCAGTATTTGGTAAAGTTTACCAATTACCCAAAAGAGGATGCCCACTGGATGCAAGAGCCCCAACTAAAAGAGTCCTTATCTCTTCTCAAAGAGTATAAGCCTATGTATGGCTAACAGGACATATAAGACACTACCCAATAAATAGCAAGTTTTAGGTAATGTTTATTCTACATATTCTATGTTAAAATGTTATACACTAAAAAATAGTCAAGCTTAGGGAGATTATCTCCTAAGCACCTAGGGGTATGTTGGCCCTTAGGAAGGGATATGCTATTAAAATGATTAAAAAGATAGCAAAGAGACAAATGGTCCAGTTTAGTGTGGATTCTTCTCCTAAACACCATGGAGTATGTCAACTCTTGGGAAAGGACACACTATTAAAATGAACAAAAAGATAGCAAAGAGATAAAGGTAAAGGTCGTTTAGTGAAGCTTGCTTCCTAAACACCCTCTAGTTTCACCATCTAGAGTGGAAAGGACACATGCCGTGATGTGGATCCAATAGGCACAGATGGGATTCCTCTTATTTGAAATAGAAGCATAGTTGAGGACAACTATGATTTTCATAGGGGATTAATGTCATCAAATTATTTAATTAAAAGAATAATTGATGAAAGTTAGCTTTGCCATGGATTAATGTGACAAGAATTGATCACTCTTGCCATTTTAATCACCACGAAAGCTAAAAGAGGGGAAGCTTCAATGAGGCTTACTTCATGGTTTTAGAGTGTTGCAAAGCCAAAACAGAAGCCAGGGACACACAAGACCTAGGGAATCATTCCAGGATGTAGGGCCAAGTTTCAGATCTTCATTTGGATTAGTTATGCTGCCCTAGGAATGTTCAAATTAATGTTCAAATTAATGCTCAAATTATGGTGGCTAAGGTGTGCGAACGAAGGGGCATGGATTAACCAGCCTATATGATGCTAACACATGGGCTAAATGGAGGACCACAGATCAATGAGAGGCCAGAGACATAGGCGCCTACTCTTGTGAGCTATTTGTGGTCTAGAAAGACTCCGTGCATGATTCCTCTCTCTCTTTATGGTGTAGAATAATTCTCTCTCTAAAAAGTGTACAAATTCAATGTATCTGGCAAAAAGAGAGCTAAAAGGAGTGGTTAAGGACTCAAATGCCAATGCATGTCATGCATGAAGGGGGGAGGAAGTAGGCTTAGAAATTCTAAGGCCTCTGGGCATCCCCAAGGCCTATTTAAGTGCACCCCAGCCCTCTCTCAAGGGATGAAGTGCTCGAGATACTGCAGAAACGAACACATACTCTCTAGCGTATGCAAGTAAGAGCTCACAAGGGAGAAGCCATAGCTCTTCTCCAAGCTCTTATATCTCTCTCTAGATGATCCCTCTCTATGAGCATTAGGAAACTCTCCTTGCTACAGGTACATCTCTCCCTGAAGTATCCTTATTGGCTACGTGCAAGAAGAGGGCTTGGGAGGGAACTTTCTCTTCTCTTCTTTGCATTTCACTTCTTGCAACCATAAGCACAAAGAGCTAAAATCGAAGGAGTAGAAGCTTCCACCAATGCCTCACAAGGAAGGCTTTGTATCCAAGTTCCCAGTTATACAAGTTCCCAGTTATACAAAGTCCTTTCGAGGGGGGGAGGGAACTTTCTCTTCTCTTCTTTGCATTTCACTTCTTGCAACCATAAGCACAAAGAGCTACAATCGAAGGAGTAGAAGCTTCCAATGCCTCACAAGGAAGGCTTTGTATCCAAGTTCCCAGTTATACAAAGTCCTTTCGAGGGGGGGCTCATCCTCATGAATCCAGCCCTCATCACTGTGTCATTGCATTGTGTAAGATTGTTTATTTGTGTGCATGTGTTTGTCTTCTCCCTCTTTTATTAATGATGCTAGAATGGGCAATTAATTTTCACTAAATTAATTGCAAGCTTGTTGCTTGAATTTGTAAGTACTAAATTTCCCATGGAAGAATCCCATTCTACATTTAAGTTTCTTAAGATCTCCTGCCATATGCCATTCTACCTTGTATCTTCATAAGACCCATTTGGGACTTTATCATGCTTGAAATATTTTTTTGATGCAAGACCCATTTTAGTATATTGAAGTCCTCATAATCTACTTTGAAAGCCCCAAGCCACTAGATATTTTAAGGATTTCCCTCATTTGGAAATTGCTCCAATTCTCTATTCATCAATGTAATAGACATACTTTCTAGCTTTCTATTCTTCAATATCTCACATTCATCAAGCTTGATTACAAACATTGCCACATCATTTTCTTCTTCAAGAGAGAGATTCTAAAATTTAATCATTGCTATTTGTAGAGTTTGAAGATCAAAAATTATATTGTTATATTTATCAAGAATATAGCTCTCTTCTTTCCCTTGTTTCCCTCATACACTCCTATAATATGTAGTGGCTCCCCTAGCATTTTCATCACATGCTCGTTTGGGCCTTTCTTACATGAAGTGGTCATGGGGAGAAGACTACATTTGAGCATTATCTTTGTGATATTCCCTTGTAGAGCCCTATATATTTGTGAGTATCCTTCATAGCTTATTCCCACATTATCCAAAGTTTGTACCTCCCTTGATTCAAAAACATTATCCTTTAGAAGTTTTTGAACATAGGTCCTCTCGGCCTTCATAATTTTTAGAATGGAGACAAGACTTGTAAAATGTGAAATTTACAAAAATGACATCAATTGTTAGGTATATAAATTATAATGATTAGCTTGATTAAAGAGATATATTTAAGACATCTAAGTAACATACAAAGAAAACACAATGCATTGCTCCTTGGACTCTTCTTATATGCATCCTCCACTTCCAAACTTTAGACTTTCTATATTTTTCAATGTTTTCTCTGTCTCATCAAAATTCAATTTTGATGAATATCTTAGCGTTTAAATGACTTTCTCTCTCTAGAATTGATCACTCTAGAGAGAGAAACACTAAAAAAGCTCATGCAAACGGCTGCAAACAAGTGCATGCGGGTCATGTGAAATGCCTGGGGATAAATGCAAGTTGCAAAAGTGCCTAGGAAATTTAACCAAGACTTCTACATGCTTTTCAAAAGTCAAAACGGGTTAAAAATGACCTCGAAAAACGGACAAATTATGGCTGCCGGGGTGAGAACAAGGACTAGAACCATGGGCGAATGGGTTGGGGGAACCAAATTATGACTAGGCAAGTGGTATTAGGGCCTAGCTTGTGCCCCAAGGCACCCCAAGATGAGGTGCCAACAAAAAGTAGGGGTGGAGCCCTACTTTTGGCTAGCACCCTACTTTTTGGGTGCTAAAGTGGGTGTTAACCCATGGCGGACATTGCGACATACTATATTTTACGTCATTAATTTAAATATTCTGAGTCATGGGCCGGGCTTGTCGGCACCATATGTTAAGGATGAAGGGATTGGGTGATCGCCGATGAGAGGCGCACCTTGGATATCAGTAGGATAAGGGTTAGGGTCGGCCGGCCATGTATGGGCGCCCAAGTGTGAACGGCCAAGTCACCTATATGAGTCAAATGTAACCCTAAAATCCTCATTCTCATGTGTTGTGAATAGAAGAGTGCTCTTGCCTTATCTCCTTGTTTTCCTTCTCCTGCGTGTGTGTGAGAGAGAGAGAGAGAGAGTGAGAGAGCGATCGAGCGCACTGTGTAGCGGCACGGCGAGACGGCGGAGAGGCGGTAGAGCGGCGAGACGGCGGCTCCTCCTTCACGGCTGCGACGCGGGAATCCTTCAAGGCAGCAGTTAAGCGGTGAGTGACACACCCTTTGGCATTCTGTTTGAGCTTCCTTCCCTGGTTGTATGCTTGTAGCCATTCGTGGCTCGCATACGGTGTCTGGCAAGTCCCCAGCTACGACCTGTGCGGCAAAAGCGCACATTTTTGGCGCCGCTGTCGGGGAGTTGCCCTGCACCAAGCTCCAGTTTGCAGCTCGGCTGCTGCTGCGTGAAGTTTAATTTACACTACTGCAGGAAAGGCGTCTGTGTTGCTGTTGTGGTGTTTCTGTGGTTTTCAATCTCTGTTTCTGCAAGTTATCTTCTGCATTTCTGTTATCTGGTTTCTGCGTGTGAGAGGGATTTCTGAATCCCCAGATCTATGCTATGTGTGCGAACTGCGCCGCGGCCAAGGCTGAACCGTAAGGAAACCCTAGAAAACTTATCCCACAAAAAAAAAAACAGAAAATAAAAAATAAAAAAATTATAAAAAATAAAAAAGAAAAAAAATTAAATTTTATTTTCAAAGAAAGAACCAAACATGTGGAGAGGAAAGATTTTCTAATTGGAGAAAAAAATTTTGAAAAGAAAGAACCCCAATTGACCCACGACCCACGACCCACGACCCACGCCCCGGCCTCGGTCTCGGTCTTTTGATATATATATATAGGAGAGTGAGCCTCCATAGCTTTCTCTCAAGTGAGAGCTTATGGGAAGTCGTGCCCTATATGTAGCCCACTCCCCAAGGAGTAAAGTGAGCATGTGGGATAAAGCCCTCACCCTTTCCTCCACAAGCAAATAGGCTTTTGCCCCTTTCCCCCCAAAGGAAACGGACTATTTTGAGGACTACAGGAGCTCTATATAGGCGAACACGGTGCTGTAAAGCACACTAGGACCCTTTAAACGATACGCTCGTTTCGAGCTATCACACGCCCTAGTCCAAGTTCGACCGTAAGTAAGGGGGTCAAAAACGAGTTAAAAACAATCTAAAAACAAGTAAAAACGAGGTGCAAAATACCCTAAGAAACCACTTGTGTGAGTTTCAAGGGTAGTTACCAACGCACGTAGGGTACCCACGTCACATGCATCTACGCTCTGGTCGGGTGCTGGAGTTTGAGCCACTAGAAAGCGTTTCAGTTTACACAGGCTCACACCATCCCTCCACGTTGGCATCTTGGCCTTCGGCTGGAACCCAAGGGAGTGCAACCCAAGATCCACGAATAGTGGATAGTGACTCGTCTTCTGACTCAGAAGCCATGGAAGGACACCCTACCAAGAACCCTGAGGAGACAAGCCAAAACATGCCAGTGTGGGCCCCACAACCCGGATCTAGCATGTTTAGTCATCTAATAGAGACCTTTAGTAGAGCTACACGCTCTGAACATGCGACAAGCGAAGTAAATGAGGAAGGAGGGGTAGTAGATTCGCCATTCACATCTTATGTAGACCCTACCCTCCCAAAGAGTGTCCATGTGGATATTCTACCCACTTCGTTCAATGAGGGCCCTACTGAGCTACCACATTCCGATGCTCTTCCTAAAGTAGAGGTCCCTAGAAGCCACTCCATAAGAAGTGACATTGCATCCACTTCAAGAGAACCATTTGGCACACCAAGTCTAGATGGGATATTTCTCAATGAAAATTGGGAATATGATCTACACACAGAGACTCTAACTGACCTATACACAGGTTACACATACCATGTAGGTTGGTTAGAAGTCCTACGATCTACATCTAGCGCCACTAATCTAGAGGAGCAACAACACATGATATGTGAGGTGATTCATAGAATTATCCAAATTGAGAGGCAAAATAGGGGAGTGAACCTAGTTTCCACTGGCCCTATGAGGTTTTTGGATACGGGCAAGGCCAAACAACCAACCCTATCACAATTGGAGACTCCCTCGGTGAGTCCCATAGACCCTTCGTATGTTGTTTCGCCTGGAGTCTCAATGCAGGTTGAGCCCACGAGCAGTAACTTTAGTTTTCCAACCTTGGCTCAACTTTCCATTAAGGAATCCGCAATGCCTACCCCAATGATGAGCATAGCTGAAAGTGCACCTGTTACCGCTGTAGTTAGTACGACACCGCTACCTAGTGGAACAGTACCTACAACAGTGCGTGCCAGTACCTATCGACCCTATGTACCTATCGCTACTCATGCTCAGGTAGTTCCTACGCCTCCTAGTATGCCAATGGCGTATGCTCCAAGATCGCCTTATCATAACCATTATCCAAGGGGAGCTAGGCCTAGTCACATATCATATCCTACGTCATTTGCCAACTTACTCAGACCAACGCCAACTCCTATCAGCCAGGCTATCCCAGAAGTGCCTCCACCAACTATGCCTGCTCACTTAGGTGATCTCGCAGCATTTGCTCAGACGATCGGACGATCCATTGCAGAAAATATGCGGGGCATGCCTGAGAGAGAACCTAGAAGCAAGGCAGTACAAGTGGCTAAGCTCACTCAAAACTTCAGTGGTAACGAGGATGTTAGGAAGCACATTGAAGTCTTTGAACACGTGTGTGATTCCTTGGAAGAGCACAATGAGCTCCATAAGTGTAAAGCCTTAGGCTTAACCTTAAGTGGGAAGGCCGGAGATTGGTATCGAACCTTAAGGGTTGAAGAGCGCACTCACTACCCCACTCTCAAGAGATTGTTCTTGAAAGAATACATACGCGAGGGTGTGCTTTGGGGGGTAGCATCTCAACTCCAAAAAGCTGAACGCGAGGAAGGGGAGTCAGTGAGAGACTTTATAAGTCGATTGAAGCATCTAAATTCTCGCTGCACTCCCGATGAACGCTTCAATAACAACCAACTCCTCGATAGATTCATCCGAGGATTGCGCCACGAGGACATTTACAATGGCCTAGTCATTAGAGGTCTTACAACGTGGGAAGCAGTCACTGCCAATGCAATCCAGTTAGAAGACAACTTGATGATTGCAGGTAAAAAGGTGTCTTCAGAAACAAAATCCGTTAGTTCGCAAGTATCTGGGCACGAGCCAATGACGGTAAAACCTATTGCCAAGGAGCCCAAGATATCTGAAATGTCTGTGACCGACCTTACTAAGGCTCTCCAAGAATACTTTAGGGGTAATCGAGCTCCTCAGAATAGCCATATGTACCCAAGGAGAGAGCAACAATGGTGTTCGGTGTGCTTAGGACCACATAGCACGAGTGAATGTCCCACATTCAGAGTCAAATTCAATGGGAATTGCAATGCATGTGGTAAGTATGGCCATCAATCTAAAGATTGCCTAACACTTAAGCGAATGTTGGCAAACCAGGCACCACTAGCTTGGTCAAACACACCTCAAGTACCCGCGCTAATGCCTGCACAACCTATCGAGCAACCATCACAGCACATAGTTCCAAGGAATCCGAATGTAGTCCAGTCTGTGCCGTTACCACCGCCAGTGCTAGGACCACAACCTCCACATCCAAGGATTACCCCAATAAACCAGATGGGTTGTGAGTCACATAGTGCATGTGGGGATTATGAAGAGGAGATAGACCCCACTGCTCCATACGGGATTGATACGTTTGAAATGATTCCCCAGTACTACATGGAGGATCATTTCGGGCAAGTTAAGCCTGTATATCAAGCGGCTGCTCTCGCCACAAGAGGGCAAAACCTTAATACCTTGGCGAGGAGACCACCTCTTCAATGTTACGAGTGTGGTGGACCGCATCGTATAGCGGAGTGCCCTAATAGGCTACAGAAGATCGCTACTCAGATGCAACCAAATCAAGGGAGCACATCAGGAATGCCGGTACTTACATGTAATCGTTGTGGCATAGATCATTTGATCGCTCAATGTCCACATAATCCTAATGCACCCAAGATTACGCCATTGAATTTGGTTGAGGTCGCCAACCAAGCACGAGGAACCACACCCATTGTACCCGTGAATGTAGTTACACGGTCAATGCTTCAAAATCAAAACTACATTCTTGAAGAGAGGGATACTGCATCAATCGCTCAGGCAAAGAAAAAGAAAACACGGCGAAAGAGATAGCTTAATGCCACAAGCTCCAAGCCCAGTTCAAAGACTAACATAGGGACAGGAGACGACCCCGTGTATATGAATGATCCTGAAGACGATTCTGATTCAATAGAAACCATGGGGACCAAAGCCACTACCTTAAGAGAGGAACCCACACGGGAGCTCAATGAAGGGGAATCAAGCGAGTACATAAATAAGGGAAAACAGAAGGAAACTTCCTCGGCCCCACAACCAAGTCAGTTAATGCCCTCTCGACCACCCAAACTGACTGAGACTCCCCAAGACAAGCCACGTGGGCCAAAAACCCTCAAGAAAAAGATTGGAACTTACCCAAACCCAGTTGAGGAGATTGAACAAGTACAACACTTAAGGGGTTTGGTGGAAGAAACACAAAGAGAACTAGAGCCAAACCCGAGAAAAGTCAAAATTTCAGACACAGTGTTTCCTACGCAAGTTCAGCCTCACCGGAACCATAAACCGTTAGCTATACCGAGTATCATTCGGGAAGAAAGTGAGGATAGGACATCCGGAAGTGGGCAAACACCCTTCTTGCTGGAAAGAATGTTTAGTGAGGGAATGCCTGACCCCATCGAAGAGGAAGTGATTCCATCTTCACCAGTCCCTAGTCAAGGGGCGATGTCTCGAAAAGTACCGTTGAATGTGTCTAAGCTAATGGATTTCATGTCCTCTGAGATCAGAACCACGATCATATCCAAATTATACGGAGATTCTGAGCTATTCTTAGCTCTTCGGGCATTTCTCAATGGAGAACTAAAGGCGGGGCTACCACAATTTGCAAATATGGATAGACTCGACACGCTTCAAGATGAAGGGGAGCATTGGGATCTACAACCCAACTTTGATGAAGATTCGGTCGTGGAAATACCTGTGAACAAGTTGGGACAGTACTTTGAAGGTGACGAATCTAATGCCACCCTCCCCATTACTACCAAGGGATTAACTTTAAAGGGAATCCTTGATGGTGGTGCTGGAGTGAGCATTGTGACTAAAAACTGTTGGGAATCTATGGGAAGGCCTCACCTCGAAGTCACAAACATAGTGGTTAAGATGGCAAACGGAACCATAGCTAAACCTATTGGGATGTTAAGGGACCTTAAGATCAAGGTCCTAGGATACAAGGTAAAACATACCTTCATTGTAATGGATTTCTCCAAGCATCCTATGTCATATCAAATGATCTTAGGACGTCCTTTCATGAGGGAAGCACAAATGGTACATGACTGGTCGAAAAACCATGTCTACCTACAATTCCAGGACTCTGTCATTCGAGTTGATCTTGAGAATGGTCGTGCACATCCTTTAGGAAGCAAGGTTATCATCGATAATCGATCGGATACCACTGTTCACTCTGCCCCATTAAGGTATTGCTATACATGCAAAAAAGAGACTGATGACGGGAAAGATTCTCCTTATATGGATGTCCTACCGGGTATGACTGAGTCGGATAACGTGGATTGGGTACACCTAGCGGCAACCATAGACACATGGGGAAATAGAGGCACAAGTTGGGTAACACCTGAAGGGCAAGATATGCCACCGTTAGTGCCAATAAACATGATAGGTGTTATGCACTTGACTCCTGATGGCGAGAACGTGGCAAACTCCACCGACACTGAAAGTAACGAAGACTCTGACCCATGTAACTCTGAGTATGAATCTCAAGAAGAAACTGACCCTGAGCTTGATGGGAAAAATGAATCAAATATTCACCCAAATGTGGAAGCAAGGTGCTCAAGGCCTAGGACAGTGGCCTCCTGTAGTTCATCCGAAAGTGAAGATCGAC
This sequence comes from Cibotium barometz, assembly GCF_041138505.1. Taxonomy (NCBI): domain Eukaryota; kingdom Viridiplantae; phylum Streptophyta; class Polypodiopsida; order Cyatheales; family Cibotiaceae; genus Cibotium; species Cibotium barometz. The sequence continues at coordinate 13,323,440 of NC_141080.1, read as the reverse complement.
CAAGTGAGTCCGAATCGGATAGAAACAAAAATCAAAAACTTGGTAAGAAGAAAACGAGACATAAGCGCCAACGCTATCGAGCTAATGTACGCACTGCAATAAACAAGGAAAGATCCACTGCAGAATGGCTCAGTTATGTAGGAGCCATTGATGCTCATCGAAAGATAGCTAATAATTGGGGACAATATCTCCAAAGTGTCATGTGGTGTATTCCGCAACCTCATGACGTCGCCCAATTAGAAATCGAAGAGAAGCCGAAACTAAGTCGTACCGCAAGAAGGCGGCAAAACCAAGAGTTGGCTCAGCAACAAAAGGAAGCGGAATTGAAAGAAAAAAGCCTGGCACAACAAGAACCAGTAGACTTACACCCCGCACCCGAGCATTTCAAATCATTCACCACAGGGGAACGTAAAGTGGTCTACACAAAAGCCCAACGAACGCCTACCAATGGGAGTAGCGGTGTCTACGATGGCCCTGCGGTAGTTAAGGAGATAGACTTAGCAGATCCGGATGAGGAGTCTAAACCAGTTTATATTGCTCAAGACCTCACCAAGGCGGAAGAAGCTGCACTTACGAAGCTTCTTAAAGAATTCAAGGACATATTTGCTTGGACATATCATGATATGAAGGGTGTTCCACCCTCGGTGGTGCAGCACACGATTCCAATGATTAGCACTGCTAAACCAGTCCAGCAACGTCCCTACCCAATGAATCCTAAGTACGCAAAGATTGTACAAGAGGAAATTGAAAAGCTGGTAAAATGTGGATTCATATATCCTATTGAGCACTCAGAATGGGTTTCTCCGATAGTCATCGTGCCAAAGAAGAATGGGAAACTCAGAGTGTGCGTTGATCTCAAAAAGGTTAATGCAGCCACCAGAAGGGATCATTACCCCTTGCCATATTCTGAACATGTGCTTGAAAGAGTGGCAGGCAAGGAGGCATATAGCTTTTTAGATGGGTACTCGGGTTACAATCAGATCATAATTGCAGACGAGGACCAAGCTAAAACAGCATTTATCACGGAGTTTGGAGTGTTTGCCTTTCGCGTCATGGCTTTTGGCCTGACCAATGCACCTGCAACATTCCAACGATTGATAAACACGGCCTTTAAGGAATATCTAAGGGACTTCTGTGAAGCTTTCTTAGATGATCTTTGTGTTCATTCCTCTTGGGACGAGCACTTGATGTGTTTACGAAAAATATTTGAAAGGTGTAGATTATATCGCCTCTCCTTGAATCCTTTCAAATGCCAATTCTGGGTTAAACACGGAGTTATCTTAGGGCATATAGTGTCCAAAAATGGGATTTCCACTGATGAGAGTAAAATCAAGGTCATTCTGGAATTACCCCCACCCACCAACTACAAGGGAGTCCAACGCTTTATGGGCCACGTTGGTTATTATCGAAGGTTTATTCTCTTCTTCGCCGAGATAGCTCGACCATTGTATAAGCTTCTCATCGAGTTTATTTGGACCGAAGAATGTGACCGTGCCTATGAGCTATTAAAGAAGGCCTTGGCGAGTGCTCCAATCTTGAGAATGCCTAACTGGGATTTACTCTTCCATGTCCATATTGATGCATCAAACTTTGCTATTGGGTGTGTGTTAACTCAACCTGGAGAACACAAGCTAGACTACCCCATTAGCTTTGCCAGTCGCCAGTTGAACGATGCTGAGATGAACTACACCACTACGGAGCGAGAAGGGTTGGCAATGATATATGCAGTAAGGAAATTTCGTTATTACCTCCTTGCCACCAAGTTTGTTTTCTATGTGGATCATCAAGCATTGTTGTATCTGGTAAACAAACCATGCTCCACAGGAAGAATCACACGATGGCTATTGATTCTTCTTGAGTTTGATTTCACGGTTGTTGTGAGACCTGGCAAGAAACATGTTATGGCTGATCATTTGTCTCGCATACCTAATGGTGAGGCTCCTACGGGGGTTGATGATGACTTACCTGACACTTCCCTGTTCATGGTGGAGATAATGCCTGAATGGAGTGAGAAAATTGTTAACTTTTTGGTTAATGGCTTTCCACCCAAGGAGCTTCGTAAAGATCTAGCTCGGAAGCTGATCAAAGAATGCGAACCCTATTGCCTGATAGCCGGGACTCTTTATAAAAGAGGAAAGGATGACGTTCTTAGGCATTGTGCCCGAGAAGATGAGTATCTATACATTTTGCAAGAGGCACATATGGGCGTAGCCGGTGGTCACTTCTCTGGAGACTTAACTGCGCGAAAGATCTTACAATCAGGGTATTGGTGGCCCACTATGTTCCAAGATGCATCACTCTTTGTGAAGGGTTGCGATGAATGCCAATGATATAAGAAACCCCAGAGGAAAGATCAGATGCCCCTACATCCAATCAAAGTAAACCAACCATTTGAAAAGTGGGGTTTAGACTTCGTAGGTCCAATTAGCCCAGCGGCCCGAAACACACAATCTCGCTATATTATTGTGGCCACTGACTATATGACCAAATGGGCTGAAGCGAAAGCGACACGTAAGGCAGATGCGAGGACAACAGCCAAGTTCCTCTTTGAAAATATAATCACACGCTTCGGTTGTCCTTTTGAACTTGTGAGCGACAATGGAACGCATTTTATAAATGACGTGATTAAGGAGCTCACAACAAATTTCATGATATCCCATCACAAATCTACTCCTTATTATCCGCAAGCGAATGGCCAAGCCGAGAGTACAAACAAGACATTAATCTCTGTTTTGACAAAGACAGTTGAAGCTCATCGCACGGATTGGGATCTAAAGCTCACGACAGCTTTATGGGCCTATCGTACTGCGTACAAAGTGGCTATTAATTGCACACCATTCAAAATGGTATATGGCCAAGAAGCAGTCATGCCGTGGGAATTTGTCATTCCTAGTCTTCGTGTTGCTACTCAAGAGGGTTGGGATGGTAATCCCTTAGCAGAGCGTCTGTATATCCTTGAGCGACTAAACGAAGAAAGACAATTGGCTGTATACAATGCCCTTGTGGAGAAGGATAGAAGGAAAAAATGGTTTGATCGCCATCTAAAGGACAAGGACATCAAGGTTGGAGATAAAGTCCTGATGTATGGAGTGCGAAACGAAAAGAAGAAGCTCAAATATGCTGGTAAGGGACCATATAGAGTATGTGAAATTACACCGCAAGGTACCATCAGAGTGGAGACTCTCGACGGAGTTGAAACCATTGGATTCCTTAATGGGAGTAAATTCAAAAGATACTATGACCCCCTGAGCCAGGAGGAGTTACACGCAATCCATCAAAAGAAGGCAGCTAAAGAACAGGCTGAGCTTAAAAAGATACAAGCAAGAGTTGAAGCCAAAGAACGTCAACAGCGTGCTAGGAGACAACGAGAAGCCAACTTGGGAATTACGCAAGTATTTTTCGAGGAAGCAGAGGAGGATGCACTAGAATCTGACCCACCTCTAAGATACCCAATTGAGTTACAGAGTCCTTACGGGGAGGTGCTGTATAAGGCATTATTGGATACAGGAGCTCAACATAATTTGCTATCATATGGCGTGTGGTGTCAACTGGGAAAACCACCTTTAACCAAGAGTTCTATCCAAGTTCAAGGAATCAACAAGAAGAAAACCCCTGTATCAGGAATTCTGCACACTCCGGTTGCCTATGACAAGGGAACCATAATTCAAAGCTTTTTGGTTATGCCTACTGGTACCATGGGAGGGACTGTAATCTTAGGGCGCAAATGGATGATGGCCACCAAGTGCAATATCGATTGGGCAACCAGACAAGTCACAACGCAAGAACCAACACTAGGTCTGACCGCTCAAAATCCCACACCTAAGTCATCCACTCAAATATTAGGTAACGAAAAATCACAAAGTCCAGTGGCAAAACCATCTTTGATTGTTGGCCACCCCTCTAACGCTTCAATGCCAAGAGTGGAAACAGGCAAGGTGGTCCCTAAAGCTTCACTTACTATGCCAAAGAGTACATACAAATGGGTCCCCAAAGCTTCGTTAACAGCTACTTCCCCTGCTCAATCTCGTTCAGCCACCAAGAAGCCTCGTAAAAGGAAAGTAGCTACCCACCCGAGAAAGGGCAATGTAACATTGCAGTGGATCCCTAAAAAATTATTAGTAGCCCAAGGGTACTACGAGGGGAATGACCAGATTTGGGTTCCTAAACATAAGGTGAATCCCTCTACATCACCTATAAAACCTTGCAAACCAATTGTTGCCACCCCAATGACAATTCAAGACCGTGGTAAGGGAAAGGTAACAGAGTGCTCCGCACCACTTCCAGAGTTAGTTTGGATTCCCAAACGATATCGATCATTACCACCTAGCTCAGGAAGGGGGGAGCCACATGAAGCTTCTAGCTCCTCATGCCAGGCACACAATCATATAGAAGTTTCTACATGCTCTACACCTACTCTTGTCAACACCCAACAAAAAACCGATGAGTCTACGTCTCCCCTTGTAATAGTATCGTCGGAAACCATTTCCTCCATTCGTCAATGGGAGCGTACACTACCATCTCTACAATTGGATGTGGCCACAAGGGTCATAAAAAGCTATTTGCCCACATCACAACCTATGACCCGCTGGACAAATTGGTTCCAAGAGGCTGCAACATCATTGCAAATAATATGATCTACCCAAGGAAAGGGGGAGCATGTACTCACGCTCGACATTCTAATGCTTCCTCCTTAACCTTCTCCCCTGACCATGTAATTGCCAAATTCAAGGGGATGTATATATATAGCTTCATACATAAACAAAACAAAGAAAACAAAATAAAAAAATAGTAAAAAGAGCAAGAGCACGTTAAGAGCAGAGATATCCGTATACAATCAAGAACTAGATTGTCCTGTCATAAACCTACTGATGCTATATCTGTGTTTGCAGATATGGCAGATGCCCGATCATCATACACTTCATCCACTCCTACCTTTGGTGAGAGGTATCATCTGTACCTTTCTCAGATATTCCACATGTGCTATCCTGTAATTGAAACTGAATGGGATCATATAGATGTACTAGCCAGAGAGGAAAATATTGAGGAATTAGAATGGCTAATTCACCTATTGACCATGACCGACCCCTACTCCGTAGAGGACATATCCCCGATAGCCCAATGCTTTCCTTTTCCACAAGATGACTATCCTCGCATGGTTACATTTTTGATGAGTTTATGTGGATGGGAAAATGAAAAGGAAATATCAGACAATGATGAATGGACGGATGAAACTCATGGCACTACTGAGGTTGATTTTATTTATTTGGATGATGCGGATAGAGGCTTAGCCTTAGGGCTAGAGCCAGGACTCTACAACATCCTCTTACCGTATCCTCAGTAGTAGTGTGGTGACTGGTAGGTAGGTTAGCGTTTCCAAGTTTTTTCTAGTTTAGATTCCTTAAACAAGTCTTGAAATTTTCACACTGATGTGCCTCTCGAGGTATAGTGCTTGTTAGTTGATTGTACAGGTTAAAAAGTTTGAGGTGGGTTCGCTTCCAAGTCCAGAGACTGCCGCAACGTTCATCAAAATATATCTACATCAAATTGCAAGCTGTCTCGTCAAATCAAGGAGATCTCCAATTACAGGTGTAATTCTTCCATACCCACTCTCTTTCGTTTTTACTGTTCAATCAATTGCATAAACTATAATGCATGACCACATGGAAATTATCAATGTACTACTTAGTTTTTGAAGTTGCTTGCATGCTAGTGTAAATCATTAATGAGCTTAACTTTATTGGAAATATTCCTAGGCAGCATGACGTCTTTAGTTAACCTTGGAATACGATTGTCTTAGGTCTAGGGTCAAACCATCTTAATGTTTGAACACCTGGCTGTGTGTGTGTTGACCTCTAGGACATAGATTTTACCCCTTGTCGAAAAGATGTAAGAACACATTTTAGTTCAGGAGCGAAGATCAAAACAAACTTTTTTTTAAAAAAAAAAGCCTACAATAAATGGCAATACAAGTCTATGATGTGCTTTAATGTTGGCCTATCGCCTTATTGATACTTGGTAGGCGAGGAGTATTCTACTCCAGACCGATGCCTTGGTTGGTAGGGGGTAGCCTTGCCTAAAGTGAGCTAATAGATTCCTGGATAATGCCTTGTGTTAAACATGGTACCAGGATCGATGTTAGTTTTGCCTTAGGAAGGTCGCCATTGTGTATAAAAATTGTCATGTGCAAAAAAAAAAAAAAAAAAAAGGCAAAAGGCTCCTGTAACTCTGATGTTTCTTGTGTCCCTAGGCTCGTGGTAACTACTTGTTCTTAGAGTAGACATAGTATGGTCATCTGTTTATTTATTAAGCTTGGTTATTTTCCTTGACTTAGGCCAGTTATAAACCTTGATTAACCTTTGACACCTTGCTAACTCTTGAATTCCTTTCAATAATTTTAAACTCCTATTAATTTGCTACACTAGCTCACTCATGTACCCTTAAACTAAGTTCTAATAGCATCATCCATTGTGGTCTCACATGCTTGAATTTATACACTTTATATCTTTTGAATTCCAGCATACCTTCACTCTACTTCCCTGTTTTGCAGACGGTCTACCACAACAACCCTCTCGAGCTTACCATACCATAGCTTCCGAGGACGGAATCTACATCAGGAAGGGGGGCATGTTAACCCATGGCGGACATTGCGACATACTATATTTTACGTCATTAATTTAAATATTCTGAGTCATGGGCCGGGCTTGTCGGCACCATATGTTAAGGATGAAGGGATTGGGTGATCGCCGATGAGAGGCGCACCTTGGATATCAGTAGGATAAGGGTTAGGGTCGGCCGGCCATGTATGGGCGCCCAAGTGTGAACGGCCAAGTCACCTATATGAGTCAAATGTAACCCTAAAATCCTCATTCTCATGTGTTGTGAATAGAAGAGTGCTCTTGCCTTATCTCCTTGTTTTCCTTCTCCTGCGTGTGTGTGAGAGAGAGAGAGAGAGAGTGAGAGAGCGATCGAGCGCACTGTGTAGCGGCACGGCGAGACGGCGGAGAGGCGGTAGAGCGGCGAGACGGCGGCTCCTCCTTCACAGCTGCGACGCGGGAATCCTTCAAGGCAGCAGTTAAGCGGTGAGTGACACACCCTTTGGCATTCTGTTTGAGCTTCCTTCCCTGGTTGTATGCTTGTAGCCATTCGTGGCTCGCATACGGTGTCTGGCAAGTCCCCAGCTACGACCTGTGCGGCTGGGAAAAAGCTCACTTTTCCAAATCGAGTAGGGAAAAGGAGTTGAAGCTTTGTGCATGGGGGGGCTCTAGAGAAAGCTCTCTTCATCCTCTACGCATGCATGCATGGGGCGCCAATGCATGCATGGGGGGGCTCTAGAGAAAGCTCTCTTCATCCTCTACGCATATATAAGCTTGGTTCATGCTCACCCCTAAGTAGTTAGTGACTTCTCCTTGGTAGCCTCTTTCTTAGTCTAATTTACGGTAATTAACCCATAAGGGCTCATACATGCATTGATTATGAATTGATTATGGGATGTGAATGGATGTGATGTCATGTGAATCGGGATGTGAATGAATGATATGGGATGTGAATGGATGTGATGTCATGTGAATCGGGATGTGAATGAATGATATGGGATGTGAATAGATGTGATGTCATGTGAATCGGGATGTGAATGCTCTCATACACACACACATACACATAACTTCATAAGCTTAGAAATATCTTGTACGTGGGAGAGGGGTCGGCAAAGAATTTGTCCTGCATGATTTTCTCCTTTGCTTCACTGATCAATGGATTTGACACCACTTTAATTACAAGCAAGGAGGCTTTTCTGCTGAGCGCATCTGCCACCACATTTTCTTTCCCTCGTCGATACTTGATTTCAAAATAAAATTCCTGCAAGGTCTGCATCCATCTCCTTTGATGCATGTTGAGATCCCTTTGGGTGAAGATCCACTTCATCGATTGATTCCCTCAAGCACTCATGAACAAAATCCTTCTAGAGAGCATAACTCTCCAAGAAGAAATGAACTGATCACAAGGGAAAGTGATCAAGAGGAGCACTCTTCAGAAGGTGCACCACAAAGACAACGAGCACCTCGTTCACCTCATCGTTCATCAAAGAGGCACCATTCTAGTATGAGCAATGATTCTAGTTCATTGTGGAGTGGGAGAAAGGAAAGAGGGTGCCGTTATCAATGAAGAAGAAGGACCCCCTCTTCACCTTCAAGTCCTCCTACCTCATCGGACTCAAGAGAATCATCATCTTCTCACGAGCAATCTTCTCACAAGGTGCATTCCTCAAGAAAGCGCAAGATGACATATCATACTTGGAAAAGAGCTCATAAATTGCAAAAATTCAAAGGAGGAGGAAAGAATATCACCTTTCTTTCCTACGATGGTGCATATGGACAAATGGACAAAGTGTTGGCTTTTATCCAACAATTTGATGCCGCTTTTGGAGGAGAGCATTCCACAGAAATGGACAAATGGACAAAGTGTTGGCTTTTATCCAACAATTTGATGCCGCTTTTGGAGGAGAGCATTTCACAGAAAGCTCCAAGCTATGTTATGTAGGGTATCTTCAAAAGAGAGCTTGTCAATGGTGGGCAAACCTTTGTACACAAGGATTGGCTCCAAAGACATGGGTAGATTGTCGGTTAGCTATTATGCAGCAATTTCTAACCGCGACCATGCCAAAGATGATGTCCTTACCGCTTTGGCGAGGGCTTAAGTTTGATAAGGGAGAAGTAATGTAGAAGTATATTGACAAGTTTTGGGAGCTCCATCTCAAAGCAACAGTCTTCGAAAAGATTGACTTCTCTCAGCAAAAGCAATAACATTGCGCAGGTCTTCCTAAAGACATGAAGGCATATGTTAATGCACAAAGGCCAAGAACCATTTTCGAGGTAATACATCATTCTATGGTTGCTGCGAAGATCTTCTCCATCAATAAAGGGGCTCCTAAGATATTGGAGAAAGAGGATAAATTCAATGTACGTCCTGGACCAAAAGAGCCATGTAAACAACAAGAAGGAAAAAAGTGTTTATTACAAGGGCCAACGAAGACTTTCACCGCCGGAAGAACTCGATAAGTATCGAAAAGAGAATCGTTGCCTTAGGTGTGGCAAACAAGGTCATAGCTATCGTGCTTGCCTGCACAAAGGACCAAAGAAAGAGATGCCACAAGACACTAACATTCTTTCGTGTGAATCTCAAGATGCCAAGGCCTTGCAATTGTGCTATGTGTGGGGTAAGATCAGGGATCAAAATGCTTTCATGTTATTTGACCCTGGTTCTACACAATTTTATTTCAGTAGAATTAGCACAAAGGCTAGGCATAGAAACGGAAGAGATAGGACCATCTCTAGAAGCTAGTGGAGCCTTCAAAGGTCAAGAAGTCCCAGTTACACCATTAATTGGGAAACTTAGGCTCCATATCCAAGATTATGTTGACAACGAAGAGTTTTATATTTCCCCTCTTATGCATGAAGATGTCATTTTAGGAACGCCGTGGTTTCATTGCATGTATGCACAAATCACATTTCGTGATAGGGTAATCTTTTTTAGCCATATGGGAAAGAATTTTAGAATCAAGGCTGAAAGTAAAGACAATTCGATCCCTATTGTAAGCAATGATTCTCTACATAAACTAATGAAGTCATCTCTTTTTGCGTACATGATTTATGTTAAAGATTTCTCAAACCCAAATGTTTTTAATAATTTGCACACTTCAAGTAAAATGGGCAAAGATATGCATGAAAACATGGAATCAAATTTAATGACTTTCTTAAAAAAATATGATGATTGTTTTGTGGATTCTATCCCTAGTGAATTGCCTCCATCTCCCAAGGAAAATGATGACCATAAGATAGAACTTATCCAAGGAAGTTCACCTCCAAATAGGGCTCCTTATAGGGTCTCATTAGCACAACAAGAGGAAATCATGTTGCAAGTCAACGAGCTTCTAGAGAAAGGGATGGTGCATCCCAGCTCCTCTCCTTATTGCTCTCCAGTGTTATTAGTGCAAAAGAAAGATGGTTCATACCGTATGTGTGTAGACTATCGTGCACTAAATAAGAACACTATCAAAAATCGTTTTCCAGTCCCTAGGATTGAAGACATTTTTGATAAGCTTCAAGGATCAACCTACTATAGTAGGCTTGACTTGAAAAGCGGATATCATCATATAAGGATTGTACCTGAAGATATCCACAAGACTACATTTAGAACGCAATTTGGTTTGTATGAGTACTTAGTGATGCCTTTTGGCTCACTAACGCTCCAGCTACTTTTAATCGTTTAATGGATAATATTTTTTATAAACATTGAAGCTTTATTGGTGTGTTCTTTGATGATATAATTGTTTATTCCAGATCACTTGATGAACACAAAGCACATCTAGCAATGGTGTTTGAAGAACTACGTGCACATAAGCTTTATGTGAATAGTAAAAAGAGCGAGTTCTTTCTTAAAGAGATTCGCTATTTGGGTCATATTATCTCTAAGAAGGGGATCTCTATGGATCCTAAAAAGCTTAGGATAATAGAAGAGTGGCCCCAACCTAGAAACTTACACGAGCTCACAAGTTTCATAGGCATGTGTTCCTTCTCATAAAGTTTAAAAATTATCCTCACAAAGATGCAAAATGGATGCAAGAACCCCAACTCAAAGATTCCACTGCACTCTTGCAAGAGTATAAATCTTTACATGGGTTGGCTACGGTATAAACGTATCAATGTAAGTACAACTTAATGCAAATGTTTTCTTTTTTTATCTTTTTCTGTTGTTGCATTAATGTTTAACTTAATTGTGTACACAAAGATTTAAAGGATCAACTTAGCAATGACTTTGTCTTCTAAGCACCTCTGCTAGACTTACTATCTAGTCCAGGAACGAGATCATCACTCAAATGTGCTTGCGGAGTGACAAAGAGTAACTATGTCTTAGCTTAGCGATTTTGAGAGTATGCTTTGTAAGTTTGGTTGTGTTTGGAGCATGTTTGCTCATTGAATTGTTCGCATTTATTCATGTAGAGACTAGGTTGACAATGTACTCTTAGCATGCTATGGATTCTCACAGTTGATGGTTTGTGTGCACTCACATGACTATCGAAAGATTTCATAGAGCTTGACAAGCCTATGTAGCCTCCATGCACTAATCGGGCCACTTCCCTAGTATGGACAATTTATGTTAGTGCTAGCTAGCTATGCTAGATCATTTATTGTGGCTAGCCACTAACATTGGGGCCATTGCTGGAGAGCAAGACCTGGATTAGGGAATCTTTAGCTTGAGAAGATGCTATAAAGAGATCACTTGCATTCATTAACGTTAGATTAGAGAGAGGTAGAATCGAGGATTCTAGGCTCTCGAGGTAGCTAGGGAGTGGGACTCACCAAGAACCTCAAATAGCAAATAGATTGGTGTATGTTGTGTGTTTATGCACTTTAGCGAGTGACATTTTCCACATCATATGGCCATAGGAATTTAGGACTTTAGAAATGCATCGCGTACTAGCACATTTCCTTGTTTTGTACTTTGTTACTTTATTTTTTGTTCATTTTAATTTGTAATTTTCCTTATGATTTCATTTCAACACCAGGAGTAAGGTAAGTAATTTATATCTAACCACTTGAGGCTTGGTGTAAGAGATTAAATTTTTGTGGGCCGAGGCCTTAAAGTTCAAAAGTGCTCTCTCAAATTGACTGCTTGATTTGAATGTGTTTTAGAGTGTTTAGGGTGTCCTCAAGGCCGTAGATGCATCATAAAACAATGTGAGAAGCTGGGGTTGTGAACTGGAACTGGAACTTGCAATTTGGGCTAGGGGTGTGGAATCACAATTTTGCAAGTTTCTCAGATTCTACTCCTACTTGCTTCCCCAATGTTTGTGATTATTGTATAAGCATTGTATGAGCATCTTTGCATGAATTTTGACAATAGAAGTTACTGGAAATCACTTGAACAATGAGTTTCACAAATTAGCACTAAAGTAACCAATTGAGTGGGATTTGTGATCCAAACTTCAAGAGGGTTTGTACTACATAGAGCATATAGAGTTTCCCCTATAGGCTAGTGAGGTTAGTTTGTTGAAAAACCTAGATTTGCTAGAATCATGATTCTAGCATGAAGGCCTTCTGACACGCTTACTGGGTATTTGAGTGCATTAATTCTTGCTTCAAAAAGTATCATTTGAAGAGAACTTGAGTATTTGTTGCTATAAAGTGTGCCAAAAGACTAAAACTATCCAGAATCTGACATTGATTCTAGCATTTTCCCTCACTGAACCAAATTCAGCTAGAAGTTTGAAAGGTATTTCACACACCATCATCTATCATCTCTGGTGTGGTCAGATCTTGAGAAGCTAAGACCTGATAGAATCACGATTCTAGCCAAAATAGCCAAAACTAGTGAAATTTGGCATTTGACCATATACCAATGTTCATACCACTCATACAAACATCCCCTTAAGTTGAATTGAACTCTGGATGCACAAAAGTGTGCCTAAGAGTCAAAGAACAATTGAATCTAGTAGTTTGTTAGAGTAAATATCATGATTCTAGCCCTTTTCGACATCTAAATATAGCTAGGATTGGGATAAGTGCTCAGGGGACCATCCTCTATAGGCTGGCCAAGTCAGATCTCAAAAAGCTCCATCTTCCTAGAATCCCGATTCTAGACTGGTGGACTTATAGTGTCAAAAATTGGCATCTGAGCTTACACAAGTATTGTAGACACTCTTAGAATTACCCTTGCAAAACTTCTTTGCAATCGAACAAACAAATCTCAAGATATCATTAGAATCTTGATTTCACGTAGCAAGAATTTATGAATCTTAGCTCTGGAGCAATCACTAGATTAGGTAATCCTTTAAGGTTTGATGCTAGGAGTAGAGCCTTTACACAAGAGAGCACTTCTGGGTCATAGCCTAATACAGGAGAGCAAGCAGTTGTAATAGCTTATGACATGCAGTCTGAGAGACGAGCATGGAGTCAGAATCCACAAATCCTTCCAGATTGCATAACGTAGCTTTGGAGTTTAACATCACAATCACATTCATAAGAGAGGACACTTATGATGCAAATGTTAAGATATCGAGCTCGTCTAGTGAGGCGGTGGACACTGATGACCCGCCTGGGGGATAGGCCCCACACTTACACCACTGGCATGGTTGGTGAGATCATGGGTGATATGCGGCCAGTGGGATGACAGGCTGTGTGATAGCCATTCTAAAGACTAGCATAGTTATAGCGCGAGCTCATTTAGTTGGGTTCACACTATAGAGAACCCGTGTATGTATTGGTTGAGTACCTTTCATATTATGTGTACTCTTATCTTGTATATGGAGTGTTGAGTGAAGAAGAAGATTTTCAGCCTCTCACCTTGTGTGTTCTCTATTAGGGTTTTGTGAGTGTGTGTGTGCTTGCAAGAGCTCAAGCTCCCTTCCCCCCTACATCTTTTCATGGTATCAGAGCCTGGTTCGTGCTAAGGGCTGAGCTGCAAGCAAGAGAACCATAGGAAACGGTACGAGGGTAAGAGCTTCAACTACTCTTCCCTATTTGTGTTGGTGACTACACCCTTGTCGGGAGCTCTACGGGAGGCACCGGTAAACGATCTCTGATTGAGGAGCTTTCTTCGCGGGAGTAAAGCTATAGGGCAACTAGAAGGTCTTATCGGACAAAATTTTCTGGACCGAAAACGCGTTTCAGGCGCGTCTGGACCTCCGTTTTTCAGAAAGCAGACGATTTCGAGCACTGCGGATAAGTCATCGATTCTCTGCAGAACTCTATTTTAAGAACTGCAGGAAGACAGATTGACTGTGCAGACACTGTGGGTGCTGCAAAGAGGTCAACAGTTGCCACATTGGGTGTATGTATGCACATTGAGATCATTGGTTGTGACATTTGAGTGTACTGCAGTACCGCTGCAGAAAACAGAGCAGTTTGTGCAGGAAAAACCAGAGTGCTATTTCTGGTAAATTTGTGTATCTGGCAAGATGTCAAATGATGGCATAACCCAGATTGTGGCTGAGAAGCTTGATAAGAATAACTTCCATGCTTGGAGGTTCAGGTTGACGAATTTCCTGATGGGAAAGGGCTATTGGGACTACATAGAAGGTGAGCGTGAAGAGGCACCGAAGATACCGGACATAAATCCGCCTACTGCAGATGTGAAAGAGTTTAAAGACTGGAACCAAGGAGCCAGGAAAGTTATGTATTGGCTCTCCATTAGTATACAGGACACCATGATTGGGCACATTCAGGATGCCAAGTCCCCCAAGGAGGCGTGGGACACCTTGGTTAAACTCTATGAAACAAATACCAAGGCACGCAAGAGACAGTATGTAGATGACTTGATCATTACGGGGGACCATGATGCAGAGATCTTTGATGTAAAGATCTTGCTTAGACAGAAGTTTGAGATGAAGGATCTGGGGGAGCTCAGATATTTCTTGGGCATTGAGGTGATTAGGTCACCTTACTGCAGAGATAGTATGGCTTGGACATGTTGTCCAAGTATGGTATGACAGGCTGTAAGCCTATTTCCGTGCCATTGGATCAGAATGGCAAGTTGAGTGCAGATTCAAGAGAGATTTTGGAGGATCCTACTATGTATAGGCGCATAGTAGGAAGTTTGATATACATGACGATCACCAGGCCAGATTTGAGCTATGCTGTTGGGTTGGTGAGTCAGTTTATGCAGGTTCCACGGAAACCGCATTTGGATGCATTGAGACGCATACTGAGGTATGCGAGGTATGCTGTTGGGTTGGTGAGTCAGTTTATGCAGGTTCCACGGAAACCGCATTTGGATGCATTGAGACGCATACTGAGGTATGCGAGGTCTACTTTGCATTGTGGACTATTCTATGAGACTGGGACAGAGATATGTGTACATGGGTACACAGATCCCAATTGTCTGCCTGGCCTCTTGCACCAGATCAGGGTACTATTTCCATCTTTGTTCCAAGTTCTCTAGAAGTTTCACCCTAGCTTCGAAGGCTTGCAACATTGCATCCAATGGCTCAAAATGCTTCTCAACAAGAACTGAAGCTCCAGAACTTTTTTCCTCATTTTCCCCATTTTGTATCTCAATAGCTGAGGTTGTTCCGTTTCCTTTTGAATTTCACCTGGTTGATTTTTTGTTTTTATGTTCTTTGATTTTGTTTCTTGTGGTGGTTAGCCTTTCTCCTAGACCTTCTTTCCTTCCAACTCCTTTTCAAGCTTTTCTCATTGGTGCTTGGGGCATCTTCCTCATGCTCCACATTTTTTGTCTCCTTAGCTCTAGCTTGAGCTCTTGTTATGACCTTTTACGGTATAACAATATCAACATCTAAAGAACTTGGAGAACTTGAAAGCAACACTTCCACGTAGTTGAGTGTAGCTTTACCTTTAGCTTTGGGTTTAGTGGGATAGAAGTGCTTGATTCATTACTCAATGAAATATCGTACCAAGGGTGGAAGAGCTGGTGCAGATGGTTTGGCGTTGCTCATGGAGGGACCTATATCCTTGCCCAAATGACAATCTCTTGTCCAATGATTATCACCACATCTATAGCAGGGTCCTTGAGGCATTGCTCATGGTGGTTCCCTACTATAGGTGGCTTTTGTCCTACTCCTCCATTAGCAATAAACCACAATCTATTGTGATCCATATGGTATGACCCTTCTAGTATCACTACCGTATTTCCCTCTTCTAGTGTGTTAGATTGTACTGAGCCCAAATCGTACTCCTCTTTGTGTAATAAGGTGTATTGGGTACTATAGTATCATTATACACTACCTCTTCAGGCTGTACATATCTCACCACTACTGTGCCATAGGTAAAGCAAGTTGATTCCCACTACCACTTGTGCTATTTCCATTTGTGGACTATTCACATTCTGGTTGACTACTTTGGGGTATTGTTGTGGTGCACCCTTGCTTCATCCCTTGCTCTCTTATATATCTAATGTGATAGAAGTACTCTTGGGTTTTGTGATTTGTCCATTTTTGTTCAAAATCACAACAATTATTCATTCTTGGAGCGGTAGGTTGCACCTCAGTTCAAGGTAGACATTATGAAGTAGGATGATCTCCTCCACAACAGTGCCCACACACTATAAGTCTCGCAACCCTAAGTTGCTCATTTGGTCTTTGAATTGGTTTGAACATTTGATCTTCTTTATGACCACTTTGCAATGGCCTCTATGTCTGTCCGGTGTGCTGGCAACCAAATGATTGTTTCCTCAAATGTTACCATCTAGAGAGGGTACATATGCCAAGATGGGGCCATGTTGTTTGTACCTTGGACCTGCAGCTCCTGCACTTTTGTAAACCAAGGAAACTCCAACAAGTTTGAGGTATGCGAGCAAACGCGGAAGCCTGTTGCATCATCATCATCACGAGCGGTTACCTCTTCTCTTATCGCAGCAAGAAAACACGCCCAATTGGGGCTGCAAAGCATGCACATTTCTCAACAAGAGTGATATCTGCCGAACCCCCAAATAATCAATCTCGCTTGATACATTCTCAGAGATCAATTCTGAAGAGGAGGAAGAGGGAGACTGTCAGGCACAGTTTCACGTCCAGATTTGCAAGCCACCTACAACGAAATGCAATCATAAACGTGCATCTAAGTATTTGGAAAAAGTAGCTATGAAAATGAACAGAATGAAAATTGTCTCACCTAAAGAACATAGGAGATCTTTCTGCACCACCTTGAATGTAGCGCTCCAAGACCATCGTACGTTGGAATGGATGCTTCTTATTCTTCTCAAAAATGAAATTTTGTTGAGCGTTGAATAACTTCTTTGAAACATTTTGCCCAGCCTCACGATCAATAATAGGGACATGGCAATTTACTCAATAGAACATACTAAGCACCAATGTATCCACCTAACATAACGAGAAAACATTATGTTTGGATATCCATACCACATAACATGTATACATAAAGGGAAATATTTGAGAGATTATGACTTACCCATTCTCCATTCTCATACAAATAACTTGATTCCACATGAACAGACATTGTTCGATGCATGACCAATCCAACTTTCTTTCCCATGGAATATATTTTAGGAAGTTGATCCATTAGACTCAAACACACAAACCAACCCTCATCAGCCACAAACAAACCAACAAAACTGAGTGTGGCATGTATCAATGATGAAGAAACTTGATTCCATGAGGGACACCCATCTGTATCTACATCAACAACCTGTAAACCTGTAGGAACGTCAGCCCATACGAGGTGAGCCACTGTATCTGAGGGAGCATCTCTATGAGATAGAGCCTTAGGAATCTTCATCAAGAATTCTTCCACACTACAAAAAAGATTTATGATGTTTGGTTTTGGTAAGTATAACTTGGAAAACTAATTATATGGTGAAATTATTCTTTTTACCTATCTGAGCCCTCCGAAAGAGTGTGGACGTCTACCAGCAATATGTGTGAAGAACATCTCTCACCTGCAACTACAAGTAAACAAGACAAAAAATGAGACGGATTTCGAAAGCACACACTTCTCAAAATAAATTTGCGATGGAAAGTACTCTTACTAGTCATGTCCATGATGTCACGTTTTCCTAACACCTCCCCCTCTTGAAGATGCTCTGGAGGGTCTCTCTCTTGATCTTCATTTATGGGGTCTCCCTCTTGAACATCATGCATAATGTCAAGACGTCTCTTTGTTCGCCTCTCACATTGCACTTGAGACGATGTAGATGTATGCTCTTGGTGTGATTGTGGCACTCGTGATAGTGGTGTGGATGGTTTTGGGGCCACGCGCGAGGATCCAACTACTAGAGACTGGGTCAAGTTTGTTGGCTGCGGGGAAGGTATTCTAGAGTCTTCATGAGTTGGGGGCTCTCTTTCAAGCTCAGATTGGTAATTCTTAAATTCTTCAAGAAATAGATCAAGATAATTTAGTAAAAAGGTAGAAATCCCCATACCTTTTTGTATATGTATGTGTATATGTATATGTATATATATATATATATATATATGTATGTAGGTATGTATCTATGTATATGTATGTGTATGTATATGTATGTAGGTATATGTATCTATTTATATGTATATGTATGTAGGTATGTATATATCAAAACTTAACAAAGTTTCTTTAAAATCTGATATGCCAAACCTTAAATGTAACATGAACTATGTATACACGTATGTATGTATGTATGTATAAATTTGTAAGAAATTTGGACAGCATCTCCTTTGTATTTGTAAGATTCCTCCCCAGCCTCTCAAAATGTCCAGCATATTCCCCTGTAATCAATTCCCTCTTCAGAAATATAAGAGATCTTGTCTCTACTTGTTTTGGCATAGAGAGAGAAAATATTCTAGAGAGAGAATATTTAGATTTTGAATATTTTTGGATAGAAAAATATCTCATCTTATTAAAATAAATTCCCCTGAAACAGAAATTCAGAAAGAATTTTCCAATGTGCAATTGGAATTAATTGGAAATGGGTATAAGGGACCTTAGCCTAAGGGTCTAGATTTTCAGGGAATTTATGCATAAATAAATGTGTAGAGAAATCTTATATAAGAATTCTCATGTATTCTATAAATAGATATGGGAAGTGATAGGATGTGATAAGAGGTGTATGAGATGTGATAAGATGTGATAAGATGTGTATGGAAAGTGATAGGATGTGATAAGAGGTGTATGAGATGTGATAGGATGTGATAAGATGTGTATGAGATGTGATAGGATGTGATAAGAGGTGTATGGGATGTGATAAGATGTGTATGGAAAGTGATAGGATGTGATAAGAGGTGTATGAGATGTGATAAGATGTGATAAGATGCATATGAGATGAGTTAGGAAGTGAAAAGATGAGTCAAGATGTGATAAGATGTGTATGGGATGAGGTAAGAAGTGTATGTGATGGGATAAGATGTATATAGGTTGTGATAGGGCAAGAATGGATGTAGATACGGATGTGGATGTATGTATGAATGAGGATGTGAAAATGGATGTATGCATGTAGATGTGGATGTATGCATGTGAAAGTGAAAGTAGATGTGGATGTATGGGTGTAGATACGGATATGGATATATGTATGTGGATGTGGACGTATGAATGAGGATGTGAAAAATGATATATGCATGTAGATGTGGATGTATGGATGTGAATGTGGATGTGGATGTGGATGTATGGATATGGATATGGATGTGTATGTATGAATGTGGATATGGGATGTAGATGTATAAATGAGGATGTGAAAATGGAGGTAAGCATGTAGATGTGGATGTATGGATGTGAATGTGGATGTGGATGTGGATGTGGATGTATGGATGTCGATATGGATGTGTATGTATGAATGTGGATATGGGATGTGCATGTATAAATGAGGATGTAAAAATGGATGTATGCATGTAGATGTGGATGTATGGATGTGAATGTGAATGTGTATGTGAATTAATGTGTCGTCGATATAAGGAAATGGATGAGAATGAGTACACATTGAATGGAATGTGGAATAAGTAATGTGGACTAAGGAGGGATAATGTGGAAAGACGAGAGTTCGATTTAGAAACTGTATTTTGTGACTGTTTGTAAATGACTGTTTTATGTCAAGAATGCTCGGGAAGCATTTTGACCGTCTTGTGGATTAAGGTCATGAAGACCTAACTATTAAAGTTGCAACTGCTGACGGAGAGTCAATGGAGGACGTCTCGCGTAGCAAGGTCGACCGAGGTCTTGACCAGCCTCGGTTCGATTTAAATGGTGAGCTTCCGGTACGGTGGATGAGGGACCAAGGAAGCGGCCTATGAGTGAAGCGCTAGGTCACCTGCGAAGGATCCTAGAGGGTGCTGACCATACGGTGCTCGGGCTCTGGGTCGCCGAAGATACCCACACGTGCGTCGTGGAAGATATTGGAACAAGGAATAAGAGTTGTTTTCTGAAACCGGGCATGGATCTGGTTGATTGACCTTGCTGGTCCTCAACGGATGAGTCCATGGCTCTTTTATATGGATCTATGGGTTGATCTTGCTGATCTTCCATGGAGATTCCATTCTGTTATATGAATATATTGCCAGTTACTATGAGCTAGGAACTATGGAAAAGGCCCCTGATGAGTGAACAGGTGGTGAGCGTTCTGGTTGCCAATGATGCCATAAGTATACCGATGAATGAATGACTGGAAATAAGGATTCAACCAGAGACTATGAGGATTATCATCAGTGACATAATGGTTTCATTAAAGGATTGTTTTAAAGTTAGCTGATGCTAAGAAAAAGGCAATTTCATATTGGGTGTGTAAGTGGTATGACTAGTTTTATGTTTGCATGAACTTCCGGCTAGGGGGCCTTGGAACTCTTTTCCTTGGTACCCGGGACAAAACCTAACCAAATTCTTAATTGGATCCCATCACTACAGTGGTTCGGCGGTTGGCTAACCCATGGGACTGGATGGGGTTAGGCTGGACTGATGGATCCGTAAATCGAGACTCAATTTATGTTATTACGATAGATGAAGTAAGTCCCGGATAGTAATTGTTCTATAGATAGGAATCAATGGCTGTGCCTCTTGATGGGGAAAAAAGCGTTGATCCCAATGATCCAAGTGCAAGTTCCTTCCCTGATCTGACCGAGTATCTTTATAGGTGCAGTCGGATCAGTTTGATCACTAATGGTCTTGACTACGTTAGAGTAAAAAGTTATCCTGGAGGAATCGCCCGTGCTTTCCGGATAAGGGAAGTTTTTCCGGGTTCGGTTTTGGAAAAACCGACAGATTAGTCTTTTTTCTGGATATCCGTGTGGACGAGGCCCCGAGTGTGGGACCCTGCCTCGCGCCAGAAGTACTACTTCCGCTGCTAGTACCCCGAATCCGTTGCGCGGTGGGAACAGGGATCTCACAGTATTTTCTAAAAAATCCCAAAATAAACTTCAAAACTTAACAATGTTTCTTTAAAATCTAACATGCCAAATCTTAAATGTAACATGAACTTTGTATGTATGTAGGAATTTAGTATATAATTTAGTGTATGTATGTAGGTATGTATTTATGTATGCATATGTATATGTACATATATGTTTACATATGTATTTGTATATGTATATGTATCTAATATGTATATTCATATGGATAGTTTATATATATTTATATGTATGTATAGGTATGTATTTGCATAGGTAGGAAGGTTTACATATACATATACATTTACATTTACATGCATATAATTCAGTAGAAAGCAAAAAAGTACCTTTGTCTAGGAGCTCCTCACTTGGAGGCACATGATTTAGAGGATAGTCCAACCACCAATGACATCTCTTATATTCCCAATCAGAAATCCCTCTCTCAACCCATTCCTTCGGGTACATTGTTTTTGAGGAATTTGGATCTACCCATTCTTTGATTGCTTCTGTCTCTTCGTCCATTAGACCTTGGCCAATGAGTAGCTGCACCCACCTACATATCCAAAATAAAACAAACAGCACAAAAATATTTTTTTAATGCGTATATGTATTTTCTGCAAAAATAGAATGGCATTAGAAGATATATACCTGTAGACAACCCTCTTTGTGGCATTCTCCACCTCAGGTTGCTTTTGGCCTTCCTTCACTTTTCCAATCTTTGCCCACACCTCATGGAAGGCCCATGGTATGTGTTTTGATTGCTCCTCTTGCACCCATTGCATAAATGGTGGGATGTAGATAACATCATCATATACCCAATAAACCCTCCAAAATAGAGTCCGCCTCCCCTATTAGCTCTTCCCAATACAACTCTTTCTTCATATGCAGCAACGTCTTTTTGTTATCCCCAAACATCTCTGAAATTACCTTGTCCTTTGCCCTCCCTGTCAACATAAGCATTTGAAGCAATTCCGTCTTCCTATTTCAGCTCAACATCATACTAAAGCCATAAGAGATTAGATGTTAAGGTTAGTTTATGTTAAGGGAGGTTTATTGACATGTGACATACCTTTGAGTTGAAATTCGAGATATGGCGACTGTGTAGAGCTTTTCTTTGGTCAGAGCAACCAATCCCTTCTTAGACCAATCATAGCTATATACGAGTTGAAAGAATGCATCACCATTGGATGGGTTTGCAATTATGAGCATCTTGTACGCTCTATCTCGAAATGTTTGCTCTACACCACGTCTGGCTTTCTTACATTTTGTCTCATATTCTTGCAACCCATGGCATGTCTATCAATGCATGATATAGCTTGCTTCAGCGCATTTTCAAACGATGTCTACGTATAACGAAAAGGACTCATTATCACTCACACGATTAAAAAACATTGATAATCCGTTTATTAATAAAAGATGGGAAATGCAAACACTACCTTCCACACAAGCTGTGCCAAGAGTGTAGATAGCTGGAGCATTGTACCATTGCTCTCCACTTCGTCGCTCCAAACTAAGCTCCATTAAAGCCCACCTCCTTACGACTTCACCAAGGTAGTCCAATATGGATGATTTGTCCGCCATTCCAAATCGTTGAAACATGAAGATCTCATGTGACAATGTGGGTGTAACACTAGTGCGCACCAATCTGTTGTAAAGAGTCACAATGAGCCAAGAACTTAACAATGACTTCACAATGTCCGTAATTAAGTAGAGAGAGATCACCTACTCATTTTGAGATCGCAAAGCCAATAGCAATTCTCCTTCTTGCTTCTTGTCCACAACCAAAAATTGACATTGACCCGGACATGGCGTGAGGGGCTATGAGATCAAGCTAGAGAAAACAAAATAAAGATATTACAATATATTACTTTTAATGTTGCATAAAATCACTCTATGGCATTCAAAAGAACATACCTTCGTGCACTCGAGACATCCATGCCTTCACACGATGATTGCCATCCCAAACAAGAAACTTCTTACCACTGAGATCCTCCCACTCAGTTCCTCTGATTTCATCCTCAAATCTATCATGTTGTACCACCCAGTATGGTCCCCATTCTTGCAAGTCTATTTGTGTGACCACGAAATACATAGAGCTTCCGGGACATGTAAGTGAAACTAAAAAAGGAGGAGATGCTTCGACATAGCCATGGCAGTCAAAGGAATCATGAAACACCTCAAGTTGGCTAGAAACTGTACGGATGGCTTCATTTGGAATCAGCCTGCATAAAGGGACCAATGGGGTAAAGGAATTGCGTTGCACAAAAAACTTAGTGAATACATCACCAAGCAATCCCAATTCAATAGATTTTCCAAGAAGCCTTCTATGGGTCTCCCGTTGACCAGTACAAGATTCAGGCATCTCCGTGTGAGTTGGAGGAGATGAGCTCATTGAGCCAATTTCATTCTCCAACACAAGCGCTTCTTCCTCATGAACAAGAGAATTATGCGCTTCTGCTTCCTCTCTAACAGGAGATACATGTGAGGACAGAGGTGTCCGTGATTGAGCTTCCTCGCTAAGAGTCAAACAAGCATGCCTAGATCTAAGTGAGTATCCCCTGTGGTCTGTAAGACACACACACCAAGCCCAAGTAAGCATATCTAAAAACATTAAAACACAATCTCAGTAGAATCTTGGCTATTCACATTATATACCTTTCTTAGTCTTTGCCTGTTGTTTTCCTGCTTTTCTTGGAGCCATCTGTCTCTCTTTTTCCCTGAATATGAGTAGCAAACAGTTTGAGCTGAATGACAGATTGAGATGATCAACCTCACACATAAACCCTACTTCATGTCTATAGGAAAACATCAACCTCACACACAAACCTTACTACATGTCTAAGAAAACATTCAGGATGGTGAAAGCTCTAGAGGCTAGCACACAACTTCAAAGAGTAGATCAATAAGCTCACAAGGCCGGATACCAAAACCAAGATCGGGCCATAACTATAGGCCCTATTCAAAGAAACCTCTAGGAAAGAAACATTCACCCATCATCAACTAATGGGCCCCACTGTGCTGGATCCACCATGCCCAAACCAGCCCCAATAGTGCCAGGCCCAATAGATTACTTGAATAAATGCATGACAAATGTCCCCAAATAAATGTCCAAACTACAAACAATCATAAGGAAAAAAGATGTGGCATCTTCTTAGAGCACAAAGTCAGAGAAGAATTGAGGGACTAGCAAGAACCACTATAGGAAGAACTGCACAATCTTGAGGAGAGCATAAGCCAATCAAGTGGAAAACCTACAAAGGCAGCTAACAGAGATCCAAGAGGCCAAGAAAGGGTAGTGCTGAGGCCATGACAACGACAGCCCTTAATGAGAGTGCAATGCAGCCGTCCCCCTACTCTATTTTCATTTGGCATGTGAGAGTGGAGAGGACTATTTTATACACATCAAGGTACAACCTTGGTGTACATGGCCTGATTTCATGTAAAGAGAATCTAGAGAAAAGTCTTACGTTGCATGTAAGCATATCTATTTTGTCTTCTTGCAAGTTTTGGGATTACATAAGAATGAGGATATGGTAATGCATCAACCGACACTATCACCAGAGGAAGTGGGCAATATACTATCACGTCCTCGAAGCAAGGATGTTTATGCCTATACTTAAGCTTTAATCAAGCCTCTCATGTTCGTGCCTACTTAAGCTTGTAAGGAAATGTGAAGTCAATCTTTTTGTAAGAAAATTTGAACCCAATATTTTTGTCTTGCTTTGGGATGGAGTATACTGTCACGTACTCTAAAGTCTTATTGTAGGTAGCTTGCGACGCTATGGTAAAGGAGTTATACCAACCATATATCTTCTTGTAAGGAAATGTGAACTCAATCTTTTTGTAAGAAAATATGAGCCGGGTATACTAGTTTTTACTTGTGTTGAAATAAATATTAGAAGAAAGGTACATAGATAGGTATGTTTGTGCCTATATTTAAGTTTCTTTGACATAAAATGTGTGTTTATATGTAGGAAGGTACGGTAGGTAGGTATGTAGGTATGTATGTATGTATGCATGTATATGTTTGGGAGTATGCATGCATGTATGTATGTATGTATTGTACAAATGTGTGTATATATGTATGTATGTATATATGTAGGAAGGTAGGAAGGTAGGTAGGTAGGTAGGTAGGCAGGTGTGTTTGAGAATATGCATGTATATATGTATGTATGTATGTGAATGTATTTATTTCTCTTTCATAAATACTTACTATATAAAAGCTCACCAAAATGTATCATTTTTCTTACAAGCTCGCATAAAACTATCTTATCTCCAAAAAGCTCGCAAAAAAATCAAACCCCTCAACTCATAGACTATCTAACATTGAGTCTATAGTGGTATCTGAACCTCTACCACTAGATCTCATGCACTCAGCCATAGTACCCTACAAGTACTACATAATCACTTGTACCAAATACCTATGTTCTCTACCAAGATTAGTCATGTAATGGCTCATAACTTTGACTCCATAAGTGCCAATGGCAATGGCAATTTTATGCTGAGGTTCCCAAATGTTGATGCAACACTGGCCAAGTTGACCACCATTGGAATTGAATCCATGGTGAAGGACTCAATGTAATTCATCTCTAGAACTAAATTGCACATCTCATGCATGCCAAGAGAACATAAATCATGTGAATCAACCATGTCATGAGAAAAACCATGCTCTAACAATTGTACATCAAGATCATCATTACTAGCTATAAGCATATCCATGAATAATGTAGGCAAATCTGGCTCAACGGCCTGCATGTTATCCACAACTATCACGTCAAGTGACTGCACTATCACATCCTATGACTACTCAAATGTCACATCATGTAACTGATCAAATGTCATGTCATGTGATTGCCCCTATCATGCATGTACATAGAGCTGTTTCTCTCTACACATGTCGACGCAAACAATGCACAACTAGCTCTATATGCACATCGAACAATGGCAGAACCATATTATGCATATCATGAATAGATGCATCTTGAAAGGAGACTATCCTTGTCTCAACATCTCTACATCGTGTTGTAGGAGTCATAGAGACCATGCCATCTCAAAAGCAGCAAATATGCAAAGGGAAATCTCTGCTACTCTTGGCACCTCTCATGATGACTAGACAGCCCCTATGCAACCTTGAGGAATGTCCATGTCTAACACAATGCCAGCAAACAATGTCTCTATGTGAGTATAAGATTTAACAACTTTTTTCACAAGGAACTCTACCTCCGATAATTCAAATCGAAAGAGTTACTTTGAGCTACCTTATCTAATGATGAGGAGGATGTGAAACACATGTGGACCTCCTTAACATAGGTTGAGCATGAACTACTTGCTGTTCCACTCCATCACCTTCCACTTTAGGAGCTGCATCAGCAATAGGTGCTGGCTATCTTACTGTTTGTCCATCTTCTTGGAGCACAACTCTCTTGATCTCCATTGTAGGTATAGGCTTCTTATGCATCGTATCTTCATTGAAATACACATCATTGCTGCCTTGTGGATAATTTTTCTATCCTCGGGATCCCATAGACGATATCCCATCTCACCAGAATCACCATATCCAAAAAATATGCATTTCGGAGACTTTGGTGCTAACTTGTCCCTAAACTCCTTCGGTGTTGGGTTGCTGGCCATGTTGGTCACTAACTCATGCCTATCAATAACTATACTCACTAACACAAGTGTATAGATAACACTATGTGAGCCACTCTTGTAACATAGTTGCATACAATGAATAGAAGAAGAGGGCAAGGCTCTCCCTCACAATATCTATGTGTGTCTCCTTCATCTCTCTCGTGTGCTGCTCTCCCATCTAGCAAATCCTCTTCCATGCTGCAGCCCATCATTGTGGTATCAGAGTTGAGGTGTTGCCGATGGTAGAGAGTATCTTCATGAACTTATTTGGCTTTGTCTTTGTGGCTGCAAATTGGTGTTTTACCTTGCTAAAACACAGCAAGTATATCAGCCCCTTCTTGCTCTTGCTTTTGCCTACATTTGGTGTAGGCTTGGTATGCATCCATAGGAGATTTGTAGTACAAGATGTATTTGCAGTAAGGTTTCCATGCCTGAAAATAGTCCTATTAGTTGAGATTTTTTAAGGTAAAGAGTCCACAAGCTCTCCTTTAGCTTTCCCCTCAACTTCTTGGAGAAATTAGGGTATAATTAGCAAGTCGCTCAGCTATGACAGTTTTGACAGTAGTTCAAGTTTTTGCTCATAACTTGAGCTAGGAATATCAAAATCCAGAACCATTTTTATCGAAACGGATCTGGCTTTGAGCTCTAGGACTTTGTAAAGAAAGTTTGGACCAATTCAAGCTGCAAGTGGGTCGAAAATTCAAAATACCGAAGCTGTTTTTTTGCACACACAGGTTGCTGTAATTTTACTCCTACACTTATAGGTTGCCTATAGTAGCTTCTTCCTTAGATCTGTAGATGTTATGTGAGATTCCATAGCTGATATGTACAACATTGTGGACACTTTACTTTGTGCATTCATTGAGTATTGAGCAGTCACAGTGTTACAGGTGTTCTGTAAGCTTCTTATACAAATTGTTTATGACACACACAGGTTCTTCTCTGACATGTATTGCATAGTGTGGTCTTTTCTTCATTAGCTCCTCATCTAGTGAGTAGAGAATTCTTTGTGTGACCACATTCTATAGGTTATCTTCTCTTTGAGCAGCACAGGTACACTACACATACATCCCACATTCAATTTACATGGGTGTTGTAGTGTTTGGTAGCAGTGTATGCTCTAGGTTGCCCATGGCGTTGGCATAGAGCAGTGGATGTGTTGTTTATACTCAAAGATAAATTGGTTGGCTGTGTATGCCACTTTGGTTATGCATTGACTGTGAAAGTTTGATTTGGTCAGAGATTATGCCAACATTTGGCTTATGCGTATAACATCTGGTCTCATGTGGGAGATTTACTCAGTACATGCTTCTTTGAGTCACTTGACATTTGGCATCTTGCTTTGGTTGCTTATTGCCATGCTTGGCATTTTTTTGACAGTTTGGGCTTCTGCCATTGTATACGTGAGCTGTGATAGCTCTATGGCATTGTGGATAGCCCATATGTATACGATCTTTGAGGATATGTACTATTTGTCAGATTCTTTTGTAGCATTTGTGAGGGTCGAGTGAGGTTTTATTGAGCTGATGTTGAGATCCTTTTGGTGATACAGGTATTGGAGCGATCCCGCGAGCACCCCATTTATAGGACCCATGTATAGTTTGAGCCTCTGGCAGTTGCAGTCACACATTGGCATTGTATATATGCATTTTGGTCACTTTGAGCTCTTTTGAGAGTAGTTTTCTTTTGGTTTATGCCACTTTAGTTATGGTCGATTTTTTGGGCTTTTGAGCGTTTTTATGCCATTATGCTATCAGATTTTATCCAAGATTAGCAGCCATTATATGCCTTGAGTTGCCACTTATATTTCTCAATGTTTTAGTAGTTATTTTGGCCATTTGATTTTGGTTCATAGTGTCATTGTACAAAGGAAACTTTCCTGGAATTTTTTTAAGAAACCCCAGTGTTAGAATTTTTGCTCTTGTAGCTTCGTCATATAAAGACCAGGATATCTATGACATAGAGAAGTTTTATGGGTCAAACTTTGCCTTATGGAAAGAGCAAATTAAGGATGTTCTAGTGCAAAAGAATCAGCTAGATCCTATTCTAATTGCAAAGTGCCCAGAATATTTGGGTATGTCAGATTCCCAATGGACTAGACTTGATGCATTGGCCCGGTCTACGCTTCGGTTACATCTTGCTAAGTCAGTGTACTTTACGATCATTGAGGAGCCTACAGCTCATGCTACTTGGTAGAAATTATGCAACACTTATGAGAAGAACACTACGAGCAATAAAGTGTTCTTAATGCATCAACTCTACAATCTGAAGGTGAAAGAATCTGCTAGTGTTGCTACACACCTCAATGAGTTTGATTTGTTGTTTGCGCAAATAAGGGCTTAGAATATGAATATAGATGATGAGATGAAGCTATCCATTTTCTTTGCTCATTGCTATCCTCATGGGGTACAGCCATAAGTAACTCTGATTCCAATGGCAAGCTCGTGTACAATGACATCTCTGGAGCTCTTCTCGCAGAGGAAATACGTCGTAAGTCAATGGGAAGCTCACATCATGGTGAAGCTCATTATGTGCAGAGAGATGGCAAGCAGTAGCATGGTCACAGTTGATCCAAACAACGTAATGTTGATGGCAAGAATAACAATAACCAATGAATGAATGTCCTTTTAGGGAAATGATGAATGATACATTCTAAGTCTCATGGACACTACAAGAAAGATTGCTATGCTTGGAAGTGAGACAAAGGCAAAGATAAAGACAAGAATGATGCAAATGATGCAAAGGATAAGCCCAATAGCTCAGTTAAGATCGAGGAGATCAATGTTGTTAGCTCATGATGCCCAAGATATTAATGTGCTCATAGAATCTGCGAACACATTCTACGATGCATAGGATACTTTATGCTTAGAAAGCTCACTATCAGCTGAAGTGCTTGTTAGCGATGAGTTGTCACACACTTGGATTTTGGATTTAGGTGCATCTCTTCATGTTACACCACATCGAGAGTGGTTTACTCATTATGAAGAGACAGTTGATTTTGTTACGCTTGGTGACAGCTACACATGACATTATTGGCATAGGTGACATTGCTATGGTTCTCGCAAATGACATTGGATTTGTCATTGAGAATGTTCATCATGTGCCATGTCTAACACGCAATCTGATTTCAGTTGGTAGATTGGATGACTTGGGTTACAAGAAGGTCACCTTCTCTCAGCAGTCTTGGCACATCCACAAAGGCAATATGGTATTTGCCACAGTGATTCTAAATTGGGCACATTATATCCCTTGTTTGTATCTGCTAAGTATAGCATTCTTGTTGTAACCGAGCTGCCAAGTGTTGCTTTGTGGCATAGCCGGTCAGGACATATGTCCAGAAAGGGAATGGAAATGCTATCTCATTCGAGCTACTTGCTAGAGTTGTCTTTTTCAGATTTTCCCTTTTGAGTTTTGTATGTATTGAAAGCGGACTCATGTTTCTTGTAATGTTTCATTCTTACATGGTGATCTCGATGAGGAGATCTACATGTAGTAGCCTGAAGGGTTTGCTGTGCATGGCAAGGAACATTTGGTGTGCAAGTTACGCAAGAGTCTATATGGACTAAAGTAGGCACCTAGGAACTGGTATCACAAGTTTGATACTTTCATGCATTCCCAGGGATTTAAACGTAGTGCTGAGGATCCATGTCTCTATGTGAAGAAGCGAAGAGACAGACAGTTGATTATGCTCATTCTTTATGTCGATGACATGCTTATTGCTGGTCATTCAAAGAAGGACATTGCTAACTTAAATCAAAAGCTACATGGTCAATTTGACATGAAAGATTTGGGTGATGCTAATCATATTCTTAGTATGCACATTACTCAAGACCGTAATCATGTAATACCTATCTCAAAAGGAGTATGTGCATAAGGTGGTTGAGCACTTCAATATGTAGAAAGGGAAGTCAGTGAGAGGAGTACTCCATTGCCTACTTATTTAAAGCTCAGCAAGCATGATTGCCCTAAGTTTGATGAAGAAAAAGCCACGATGGCTAAGATTTCATATGCTTCAGCTTGTGGTAGTCTTATGTATGCCATGGTGGCTACAAGACCAAACATTGCATATGCAGTGTGAGTTGTCAACTATTATATGTCCAATCTTGGAAAGAAGCATTAAGATGCTATCAAATTGATTCTTAGATACTTGAGTGGCACAGTGGATAGACAGCTATGCTATGGCCGTGGAGAGGCATCCATTCATGATTTTGTTGATAGTGATTATGCAAGCTCTATGGATAATCGTAGATCTACTACCAGGATGGATCTATACGTTTGCTGGTTCTGCCATTTCTTAGAGGTCAGTTCTTCAAGATTGTACGTCAGTCTTCACTGTAGAGGCAGAGAGTGTTGCTGCTAGTGAAGAACACAAGGAAGCTATATGGCTCACTTGTCTAGTGGGAGATCTTGGCATTCATTAGAATTTACCATTTCTTCACTATGATAGTTAGAGTGCTATTGCCTTGGCAAAGAATCTAGTGTTTCATGCTAAGATAAAACACATTGATATGCATCATCATTTTGTACGTGAATGCTTTGCTGAGAAGCGGCTTAACTTTGAGATACATACCAGTGAGAACACAGCAGATGCACTCACTAATCAGTTTCAGCACTATCATGAGTTGATGGGCATAACGTGAAGTTGCTATTCACCTTCACTAACATCACTAATTTGTTTAGTTGTTGGCCTCCCACACATTGGCCATCAAGTGGGAGAAATGTTGGGTTGCTGGCCATGTTGGTCACTAACTCATGCCCATCAATAATTGTACTCATTAACACAAGTGTATAGATAACACTATGTGAGCCACTCTTGTAATATAGTTGCATACAATGAATAGAATAAGAGGGCAAGGCTCTCCCTCACAATATTTGTGTGTGTATCCTTCATCTCTCTTGTGTGCTTGCTCTCACATCTAGCAAATCCTCTTCCATGTTGCACCCCATCATTAGGTACATGGCAAAATCCCTCACAGCTAAAGACCCTAAGATGCTTGTAAGAAGGTGGCTTTCCTAACCAAAGCCCTTTTGGAACCTTCTGATCTATAGCCCTATTTGGACATATGTTGATAAGATGACTTCTTCCCAAAATCCATTAGGCAACCCAGCGTTTGACAGCATACTTCGTACTTTCTCTTGAATTGTATGGTTTATCCTCTCATTCAGCAACACCATTTTGTGCAGGGTTATATGGAGCAATCAACTCTCTCTTTATGCCTTTAGAATCACAAAAATCTTGAAAGACTTTAGAGATATACTCCCTACCATTGTCTGTGTGCAAACACTTGATCCTTTTGCCACATTGGTTCTCCACAAGTGTTACAAAATTTTGAAACACTGAAAAGACATCATCTTTTTGCTTGAGAATGTATACCCACACCTTATGTGAATAGTCATCAATGAAAGTAACAAAATATGAAGCTCCTCCTAATGACAATGTAGGCATAGGCCCACACACATCATTTTTATGAATAAGTGCTAATGGCTCATTTTTCCGAGTGCTTCCCCTTTTATGTGGTGACTGTGTTTGTTTACCATAAAGACAATGCTCACAAAGTGAAAAATCAGAAAAGTTGAAGCTAGGGACATAACCAAAACGAGAGAGTAGTTCCATTTCTTTCTGAGACATATGACCTAACTGACAATGCCACCACAAAGAAACACTTGGCTACTCAATTATACAAAGTACATTATGCTTGACATTGGACACATGTAACATGTACAGAGTGCCACACTTTGGCCCATAAGCTACAGTAAGAGAACCCTTGGTGATTTTCCAAACTATCACCAAACACACTAGTGTAGCTTGCATCATCCAACTATCCTGTGCTCACCAAACTCTTAGTAAGTTTGGGTACATGCCTTATATTTTTGCGAAGAAATGAAGAGCCATTTTGGAGCTTCAGCTACACATCACCAATGCCCATGATCTCACAAGCATAGTCATTCCCAAGTCAAACAAGGCCCTTGTGAGATTCATTGTATGAAGAAAACCACTCACAATGAGGAGTCACATGGAAGGATTCCCCTGAATCAATGATCCAATCTTTCACATCCTGACCATCTGATGCAATCAACTGTGCAGTATTCAGATTTGATGTTAACAGTACATCAAAATCTTCATTCTTATCAGAATCTTCATCCTCAATGCATGTAGTAGTGATCTCTTCAATCTTCACTACTATCACTTTGAAACTTTCTGAACTCTTCTTATCCTCAATGCATGTAGTAGTGATCTCTTCAAACTTTGAATCCTCAATGCATGTAGTAGTGATCTCTTCAATCTTCACTACTATCACTACTTTCTGAACTCTTCTTATCCTTGTCCTTTCCCTTATCACGTTTCCACTTGTAATAGTCTTTCTTCATGTGGCCCTTATTTTTGCAGTAATAGCACTCAATGTCCTTCTTGCTTGCGACCACGTGATTTGCTGGAGACTTTGATTTCTCGCCGGATTTCCCCCTTGATCTAGACTTGCCTCTAATCATAAGGGCATTGCTGCCTTTCCTTGACAAGCAATACCTTCTTGGCAATATGCTTGTGTTCCACATAGACCACTAGACGTTAGTCTACATAATGAATAAAGCCTATCTAGTGGGAAAGATGGCTAGGTGGATGCTATTGGTGCAAGAATTTGACTTTGTCATGCAACACACATTAGGCAAAAAAATGGAGTAGCTGACTTCTTGTCATGCTTGGAAAATACACAACAAGAAGAGGATGTGATTGATGAACTTCCGGATGTAAGTTTGTTCTCCATTACTGATGGAACAAGCGAAGACTAGTATGAAAATATGAGGAATTTCCAATGGATTATCAATTTCTAGAGCAATGGTCCCCAAGGATAAAAGGAGACAACTAGCACTTAGAAGTAGACAATTCACTATTCTTGGCAGGAGTATTATACAAGATAGGAGTAGATCAAATATTCTGAAAGTGTATCCTAGAGCATGAGAAAATCCAAATACTTATTGAGGCCCACCAAGTTTCATGAAAATTACTTTTTAGTTGCTCAAAAAGGATTCTCTCATGTCCTAAATTGGCCATTTAGGAGAAGGAGGGAGAATGGCTTGATCAAATGAGCTAGAAAGCAGATGATGACATGTAGCCATTTTCCAGGGAATGAAGTTTATTATTCCAAAAGGAGGAGATCAGCTACAAAAGTGTCAGGGAATCTTTCTAAGGTTCTAATGAAACCGAAGGACTTATAAAAGTGGGTTTCATATGTTTCCAAAGGTTTGCAGAATTCATGTTAGAAAATAGGGAGGCAGCTATACGAGTAAGTGGTTCTCTAGGTACTAGAGCATGTTTGTATGTATCATGTGTTTGAGTTAATTTAGACCTCATGTATGCTTATCAACTTTAATGGCATGTGAAGGAGCTCTTATGGTTGACTCATGTGATGGCCATGTGCATGCATGGGCACGTGGATAAGGTATAACTTATAATATACTTATCTTAAGTTAAAGGGTAAAGTCAAATGCTTAAATGGGAAAGAGAAGTCTTGCAAGGGGATATGGAAATGAATTGGAAAGTATGAGTTTCTAAAGGAAAGTATGAAAGCCTTTTGGAAAGTATAATTTTCTAAAGGAAAGTATGAAAGCCTTTTGGAAAGTATAAATTTCTAAAGGAAAAAACACCATTCCCTTTGCATTTTTAGAAAAGTCCTCATGACTCATCTTTGTAATTAATTAATTGTTAATATGTGAGGGAGGAACAAAAGAAGCATGAATGCAAGTGTGTGAGGGTAGGAAAGAGTATAAAAATCATTCTTAGAGCTCCAATAAGCTCTCTAATGGTGCATGTAATTATACTTGTGTAAGTGCACTAATTGAGTGTGATTAAGTATGTATGCATGCTTAATGTTGTGGTTAGTGTGATTAAGTGTGTATGCATACTTAATGGTGTGGTTAGTGTGATTAAGTGTGTATGCATACTTAATGGTGTGATTAGTGTGTGCGCTCATGTGAAGAGAGAAGGGAAGGCTAGACTCTCATGGTTGAGAGGAGAAAACATAGCCAAAGCTCTCAAAGTTTTTCTCTATTTTGATTTTTTTGATTATAGTGATAGGATGTAAATCAATCGCTAATTGTCTGTTGTGAGCTTCTCTCAATTTCTTTATCTATTATTATGCTAGCAAAGATGGGGAAACCTTGCAAGAAGAAGTATTATTAAACATGCTTAAATTCTTATAATACTTCTCTCTCTCAAGTCCATGACGCACACCCCAGCCAGTAGAGAGGGCCAATTGAAGTAAGTTTTTATTACTTGAGTAATGGATGTCTTTTCGCATAGAGGGCCAATTAAAGTAAGTTTTTATTACTTGAGTAGTGGATGTCTTTTCGCATAGAGGGCCAATTGAAGTAAGTTTTTATTACTTGAGTAGTGGCTTGAATGCCACGATGCCCTGCATATGGTGGAGCATTAGATTCATGCATTACCTTCTCACACAAAGTTCTTTGGTTACATATAATCGTGAACCATGCAAGAGGAATCCTTCCTTCAGTGAGAAAGGTCCATGGGCCTTGTTGCTCTCTAAATTTGCCATAATAGAGATATAGTTTTCATCTTGTGCATACTTTTCAATCATGCTTGCAAGATCATGATTATATGCTATGGAGATGGCATTTACTCTAGGCCTTCATGAGAGCGCATCCACAATTGCATTTTGTTTTCTAGGGATGTGGGCTATGTGAAAATGAAATTGAGAGAGAAAATTAGCCCATCTCATTTTCTTGTCCAAAAGCTTGATTTGCGTAAGAAATTATTTAATGCTTTGGTGATCTGTATGTATTCTAAAGGGTGTACCCAACCAGTAATGCTTCCAAGAATCTAGAGCATGAATAATTGCGAGTAGTTCTTTCTCATAGATTACTAGTACTTGTTCTTGCGAGTTCAACCTTCTACTTTCATAAGCAATAAGATGTCCTTATTGAGAAAGAACAGCCCCAATGCTATCACCACAAGCATCACAATGAACTTCAAAAGGCTTATTAAAATCGGGGAGTACCAAAAGTGGTTTCGTCTCATAAGCCTTTTGTCGTTGAGCTCTTTAAAAGCATTGTCTTCTTTCATGGTCCTTTGTCATTGAGCTCTTTAAAAGCATTGTCTTCTTTCATGGTCCTTTGTCATTGAGCTCTTTAAAAGCATTGTCTTCTTTCACGGTCCTTTGAAATTTGACCTTTTTCTTTTTGGACCTACTGTTATAGAGAACTTTGAAATAAAGCATCTATAATAGGAGCACATTCCAATAAAGCTTCTTAACTCATGAAGGTTCTTTGGTTGTTTGGCCACTCATATAGTACCTTAAGCTTCTTAGGATCCATTTGGATACCCTGCTGAGAGATAATGTGACCAAGGTACTTGATCTCATTAAGGAAGAACTCACTTTTCTTCCCATTTATAGAAAGTTTATTAGCACACAATTCTTCAAAAATTGCCTGCTTAGAGATAATGTGACCAAGGTACTTGATCTCATTAAGGAAGAGCTCACTTTTCTTCCCATTTTATTACAAAAAGTTTATTAGCACGCAATTCTTCAAAAATTGCCTTTAAGTGCTCTTTGTGTTCTTCTATTGTCCAAGAGGAGATGATAATATCGTCAAAGAACACTCCAGTGTATGCCCTATGTTTTCTAAATAATATTTCCATCAACTTGGTACTTGGTAAAGGTTGCTAGAGAATTGCTAAGGCGAAGGGGCATCACCACCTACTCATACAAGCCTAACTGCATACGAAAAGGAGTCTTATGGATGTCGTGAGTACTATCCTTATTTGATGATACCACTTTTAAGGTCTATCCTACTAAAGTAAGATGAACCTTGTAGCTTGTCAAAAATGTCCTCTATACAAGGGACTATAAATTGATTCTTGATTGTGTTCTTGTTTACTGCACGATAGTGCAGACACATGTGATAAGACCCATCCTTCTTTTGCACTAACAACATAGGTGAGCAAAAGGGAGATGAACTAGGTCGTACCATCCCCTTATCAAGAAGCTCATTCACTTGAGAGTATCTCTTCTTGTTGTGCATGAAAGACATGATATGGGGGCTTATTAGGGGGTGCACTACCTAGCACTAATTTAATCTTATGGTCATCCTCTCCTCATGAAGGAGGTAACTCACGAGGGATAGAGTCTGAGAAACAATCACTATATGCTTGAAGGAAAGAAATATAATTCATTTCATCATTAAAGCTCATATTGGTATTAGACATTTGAGGAAGTGTACCATGAGGGGAAGGAGAGTCTTTGACAAAAACCATATACACAAAAATAGAAGATTTTATTGACTTTTGTATAGCATCACCAAACCAGAAATGTGAGATCCCTGTTCCCACCACGCAACCGATTCGGGGTACTAGCAGCGGAAGTAGCACTTCATGCGCGAGGCAGGGTCCCACACTCGGGGCCTCGTCCACGGATATCCGGATAAAAGACTAATCCGTCGGTTTTTCCAAAACCGAATCCGAAAAAACTTCCCTTATCCAGAAAGCACGGGCGATTCCTCCAGGATAACTTTTACTCTAACGTAGTCAAGACCATTAGTGATCAAACTGATCCGACTGCACCTATAAAGATACTCGATCAGATCAAGGAGAAACTTGCACTTGGATCATTGGGATCAACGCTTTTTTCCCCATCAAGAGGCACAGCCGTTGATTCCTATCCATAGAACAATTACTATCCGGGATTTACTTTATCTATCGTAGTAACAAAAATTGAGTCTCGATTTAAGGATCCATCAGTCCAGCCTAACCCCATCCGATCCCATGGGTTAGCCAACCGCCCAACCACTGTAGTGATGGGATCCAATTTGGAATTTGGATAGGTTTTGTCCCGGGTACCAAGGAAAAGAGTTCCAAGGCCCCCTAACCGGAAGTTCATGCAAACATAAAACTAGCCACACCACTTACACACCCAATATGAAATTGCCTTTTTCTTAGCATCAGCTAACTTTAAAACAATCCTTTAATGAAACCATAGTACCACTGATCACAATCTTCCAATTTATCCAGTTGATTCATAATTTCCCATCATTCCTTCATCAGAGTATCTATGGCATCATTGGCAACTAGAACGCTCACCACCTGTCCACTCAGGGGCCTTTTCAATAGTTCCTAGCCCATAATACTCGGCAATATAATCACTTATAAAAATCAAGATGGACTCTCATTGAAGATGAGCAAGATCAACCAACAGATCCATAAAAAAGAGCCATGGACTCATCCATTGAAGACCAGCAAGGTCAATCAACCAGATCCATGCCCGGTTTCAGAAAACAACTCTTACTCCTTGTTCCAATATCTTCCTCGACGCACGAGTGGGTATCCTAGGCGACCCAGAGCCCGAGCACCGTATGGTCAGCACCCTCTAGGATCCTTCGCAGGTGACCTAGCGCTTCACTCATAGGCCGCTTCCTTGGTCCCTCATCCACCGTACCGAAAGCTCACCATTTTTAATCGAACCGAGGCTGGTCAAGACCTCGGCCGACCTTGCTACGCAAGACGTCCTCCATTGACTCTCCGTCAGCAGTTGCAACTTTAACAGTTAGGTCTTCATGACCTTAATCCACAAGACGGTCAAAATGCTTCCCCAGCATTCTTGACATAAAACAGTCATTTACAAACAGTCACAAAATACAGTTTCTAAATCGAACTCTCATCTTTCCACATTATCCCTCCTTAGTCCACATTACTTATTCCACATTCCATTCAATGTGTACTCATTCTCATCCATTTCCTCATATCGACGACACATTAATTCACATACACATTCACATTCACATCCATACATCCACATCTACATGCATACATCCATTTTCACATCTTCATTTATACATCCACATCCCATATCCACATTCATACATACACATCCATATCCACATCCATACATCCACATCCACATCCACATCCACATCCACATCCACATTCACATTCATACATCCACATCCACATTCCCATTCACATCTATACATCCACATCTACATCCACATACATACATACATCCACATCCGTATCTACATCCACATACATACATACATCCACATCCGTATCTACATCCATACATCCACATCCAAATCCAAATCCACATTCACATTCACATCCATATATCCACATCTACATGCATACATCCATTATCACATCCTCATTCATATATCCACATCCACATACATACATACATCCACATCCACATTCCCATTCACATCTATACATTCACATCTACATCCACATACATACATACATCCACATCCGCATTCCCATTCACATCTATACATCCACACACATACATACATCCACATTCACATCTACGCATATACATCTTCATGCATACATCCATTTTCACATTCATACATCCACACTCCCATCTCCACATTCACACATCCACATACATACATCCATTTCCACATTCCCATTCATATATCCCCATATGCCTTCACATCTAATCTTTTACATCACATCCATTCTTGCCCTATCACGACCCATATACATCTTATCCTATCACATACACTTCTTGCCTTATCTCATGCACATCTTATCACATCTTAATTCATCTTATAACCTGCTAACTTATTTCATAAGCATCTTATCACCTCTTATCACATCTTATACACCTCTTATCACATCCTATTGTGACGTGAAAAATTGATATCTTTCATTGTCAATTTTGTGCATATTTTGATGGTTTCTCAATGGTAATAAGGTGGAAGCTTGTCCAAGAAGATTGCGGCGCCCACAATGGAATAACGGCGTGGTGATGCGACGGCTTGGCGGCTACCCCGATAACAGCATTCTATCTTCAAATATAATGGTTTTACTTGATTTAGGGTGCACACATTGTAAATGCCACAAGTATGCTTGATAAATACTTTGGTATGGTAGATAGGCTAGTGATGTGGAAAATAAAAGTGGGCCTTCATGCTCACATGGATTTTAATTGTATTATTAATATGGTATTCACCATAAGGCTACAAGTTGGGGAGTGTGGAAGGCATGTGGAGGAGTGTGTGTAGGTGCATAATTGGGAAAGATTCTTCTAGAATGCCTACATGGAAGAGGAGAAATCCACCATGTGTAAGTGGGATCTCCACCTACACGCCACTTAGGCTTGGCTATTATCTCATCACACTCTCAAAGTAAAAAAGTCTTCAATTTAATCAATAGAAGACTTAGCCTAAGAGGACAATTGATGGTGACATCTACCCTTATGTCACTGAAGGGTTGAAGATTTTTATGTTGTAATTTGTAACAATGGAAGAGAGGGTGATTCTCCACCTATAAAAGGAGCCCTCCTCTCCCTTTCAAATCAAGGAATGAGCCTCCTCAATTGAGCATTTTGTGTCATTGCCATTCTCTTATCTTTCAAACCCCTATTCAAACACTCTCTTTACATGTGAATGTCTCATTTAGCATTAGCTCCTCATGCTTAACCCAATTTTGGACCTCTTTGATGATTCATGATAAGTGGGATAAGGAGTTATTATCTTGGCGGGCCTGTGACTTCTCAAGGTAGCCCTTGCCTTATTGCCGCCCTCCTTTGGAGGTACCAATGGTTTTAGCGGTAATGAGTATGTGGAAAGACTTTGGGGACCATAGGTAAATCTTTACGATTGTCCGCTGAGCAATGTTAACCCTTACCCTCTAGCTTGAATCATGAAGGAGATGAAAGGCAAGAGGCTATGTGAAAATTGAGGTTTCATGCAAAGAGAGAGAAGTGCAGTTTTTGTGGTCCAATATCCAAATTTCAACCATCACTCGGGTGTTGGTTTCTTAAATTGATCATATGGCTAGGAAACTCTTTCTATGCTCTTTCCACTCATGTAACTAATTTCTTAATCCCTTACTTCATTGATGATCATAATTTCTCCCAAAGTTGCTAATTTTTAGGCGAATTTTGGCAGTTTTATAGTCTTGTAGTAAAATGCTCATAACTTTTCGCTCGGTTGTCCGTTTTTGAAAGTTTTTATATGAGCGCGAAGCTCTCTTCAAGATCTAAGTACCTATATAATCCTTTTTTCCACAGCCTATATGGATTTAAAACTGCAATTCTTTGTGTATCTCTGTTTTTATAGAATTTTGGCAGTTTTATAGTCTTGCAGTAAAATGCTCATAACTTTTCGCTTGGTTGCCCATTTTTGAAAGTTTTTATATAGGCGCGAAGCTCTCTTCAAGCTCTATGCATCTATATAATCCTCTCTTGCACAGCCTTTATGGATTTAAAACTGTAATTCTCCGTGTATCTCTGTTTTTATAGCTTTTTGGCCATTCTTTCTTCGTAATCATGATTAGTTCCTCCTAATCCCTTATCAAAAGGCAAACCCCATGTGTCTTATCCTCTTGTAAGTGATTGCCATATTCATTTTCTTTAATATGTTCTGTCCAAATCGCCCAATTCGAACGGATGAACCTTACCAATATTCCCCGTATGTTTTCGTTCACATAATCCTGAGTCAGAAGATTTTCTTCCAACAAAGAATCGCCCTTTTGTTTGGAGCTGCAAGACTGGCAAAAATTCTTGCTTCTCCGGAGCCTTTCATCTTTCCTTCCATGAATTATGATCTCACCTTTGATGTGTATATCTTTATCCTAATCTAGGGAGAGAAAGGGAGGTGAGGAGGCTGTGAGGTTTCATACAAGTATGTTTTGATTTTGAGAAGTGACCGAAGTCCAAACCCCAACTTCGTGTCACATCTTTTGGTGGAGCCGGGCAGGTTTTACTTAGAATTATTCTATTTTAACCTCAAGGTCTCACATGATTAAAGGAAAGTTGTTTTGAAACAAGTAAATTTCCCTTGTCACTACTCATCTTTTGGTGCAAGATGTTCAACATTTCGGTGTTCCGTGGATCGGAAGGAGAAGACCCGGGGAGTTATCTCCGAGAGTTTAACCGAGCATGCCGCTTGACGGGTTGGTCTATAAAGGAGAGGGTAGAAATACTTCCAGATTTCTTGGAGGGTGTGGCCTTAACTTGGCATGAGGCTTTGCCAGAGGAGTCCAAGAATGATTGGGAAAGGTTGACCAAAGCAATGAAGGAGAGATTTGGGACAGTGGAGTCGCCAAATGCTTTACTATTGCAGTTGGATCAGATTTTCCAAAAGGATGGAGAGTCAGTTTCTGCCTTTTCAGTGAGGTATGAAGCCTTATTCATCAAATATCAACAAGCTGCTCTACATGTTGTTGCTTCTTCTTCTTCACCTTCTATGGAAGATTCAAAGAGTTCTTTAGCAATGGAGCACCTTAAGATGAGCAAGTTCATCAGGGCTTTGGATCCCCGCTTGCATGGAAAAGTTCTTAGCAAAGATCCCACTAGTTTTAAAGAGGCCCTTCGTATTGCTTTGAAGAAGGAGGCTACTCTTCATATTGAGTCCACATTCCAATCTTCTCCAAGTGTGCCAACCCCACCACGAGTAGAGATAGCCTCAACATCTCAGGTACAAGCTCCATCCTTGGATCATAACATTGCACAACTTATGGCAGAATTTGCTGATTTGAAGTTACACTTAGTCAATGCAAGGCCACCTAGGGTTCCACGAGCTGAGGATAAACCTAGGGATAGAAGTAGTGTCACATGCTATGAATGTCAAGAGAAGGGGCACTATCGTACTGAGTGTCCAAAGTTGAGAAAAAGTGAGGATAAAAGTTTAGCACTTTTAGAGGAAATATACTCAGAAGAAGAGGAAGCATTGATGCCATTAATGGCAAAAAGGGGTCGTAAAACTAGGAGTCAGGAAGAAGAACAAGAAGATAAATCTGAAGAAGAGGAGAAAAATAAGAAGAAGAAGAAGTCGTCTAGGAGAAAAATTGGACAATCTGACTTTCCTCTTGGACAAGGATCTCTTAGTTATGACCTCTTAACAGATCTTAGGGAGAAAACAGCACAAATCACATTTGGGCAGCTTTTGGCACTTTCTCCAAAGCTTAGAAAGGAATGGGGTAAGCTGGCTAGCACAAGGGAATCTAAGAAAAAGAAGAAGAGGGATAATGGGACTCCTATGGTTCAAAAGGTGGATATTGATGTAGGAGATGACGTGCCTGTGATTAATGTCATCATTGAGGGGCAGACAATTTCTAATACATACATTGATGGAGGTGCATCAATCAATGTCATGAGTGAAAAAACAATGAAAGATGCTGATTTAAAGTTGTCTTCTACCAACTCTCCCTATCGCATCAAACTTGTTGATAATACTAGGGTGAAAACCTTAGGAATTGTCAGGAATTTGGGAGTGGATGTATGTGGTATTTCTGTGCCTACAACTTTTCAGGTCATTCCTACAAAGCCGGATGCTAGGGCTTACCCATTGATATTGGATAGGCCATGGCTTCGCCAAGTGAAGGCAATTCAAAAGTGGGAGACAGGTGATCTTATTCTACAAGGTGAGAATAAGAAAGTCCACTACAACATCAAGAGTCGTCGCAAGAAAGTGGTAAGAGGTGAACCTTCAACTTCCGAAAGTTCAGAGTCAGAGTCATCCGATGAAGAAGAGACAAGTGGTAGCTCCGAGGATTCCATCTTAGAAGGAGAGGTGGAGGGAGTTGCATTTGGTCTTTCCCTGGGAAGGGATCGAGGGGATGCTGAAGACAATGGAGCCTTGGAAGGGGAAGCTTCTTCAACCATGTGCAAGAAAGGAGATGTGGACCTCACTAGTCTTCACCAACAGAATGAACTTCTTCTTGATGAGTCCATAGCAGGTACTAAAAGGGAGAATTACTTAAAAATGTTGGATGGATTTCCTAACCTTTTTGCAAACAGCTACTCACAAGTACGCCAAGTTACCCTAGTAGAGCACAAGATTGATCTCAAGCCCCAAAGTAAGCCAGTAGTACAGCGGCTAAGGCGTTTGGGAGTAGTGCAAGCAGAGGAGCTTAAGAAGGAGGTAACTAATTTGCTTGAAGCTGGATTTATTTTTCCAGTAGAGAATTCAGAGTGGATTTTCCCAATTGTAGTCACTCCCAAAAAGGGTGGAAAATGGCGTGTGTGTGTGGACTTTCGTCCTCTGAATGCATGCACAAAGAGGGATTATTATCCTCTATCCTTTCAGGATGAGATTTTGGATCAAGTTGCAGGTCATGAGTTGTATTCAGTGTGTGATGGATACTCTGGATACTTCCAAATCCGGATTTGTGAAGAAAATCAAAGAAAAATCTCATTTATCACCCCTTGGGGAGTGTATGCCTATAGGGTGATGCCATTTGGCTTGACCAATGCACCAGCAACTTTTCAACGCTTCATGAGTCAGGTATTTGCACCTTACTTGGGAAAGTTTATAAGGGTCTTTCTGGATGATTTTTGAATTTATTCAGGCCGCATGGATCACTTGGAAAAGTTGAGGTTGGCCTTGCAAAGTATTGATGCAAAAGGGTGTCTTAATCCTGGAAAATGCCGCTTGGCACGAAGGAAGGGTGGTTCTCTTGGGACATGTTATCTCTTGGGTATTGATGCAAAAGGGTGTCTTAATCCTGGAAAATGCCGCTTGGCACGAAGGAAGGTGGTTCTCTTGGGACATGTTATCTCAGAAGAAGGCATAGAGATGGATCCTGAGAAGGTGCAGGCAATTGTGGCCCTCCCACCACCTACCAATGTAAGGGAGGTAAGGAGGATTTTGGGTAAAACAAAGTATTACCAACGCTTTGTTGACATGTTCTCTGAGAAGATGTATCCTATAAATCTGTTAACAAAGAAGAATGTTTCTTTCCAATGGGGGCCCGATCAAATTCAATCTTTTTGTTTGCTCAAGGAATGCATGAGTCAAAGTCCAATTGTGCAGCCTCCTAGGTGGGGGGAGGACTTCTATGTGAACCCAAGTGTCTCATCACATTCAGTGGTGGGTGCTATACTCTTGCAAAAGGGAGAACAAGGGCGTATGCAACCAGTGTATTATGCAAGCCGACAACTCACTGATGCCGAGGAGAGGTATGGTGAAATGGAGAAAGGTGGTTTGTCTCTTGTTTTTGTAGTAAAGAAGTTCAGGTCATACTTGTTACCTCGCCCTTTTTTCTTCCTCACATCTCAACCTTATTTACAATTCTTGGTCCGCAAGCCCAATCCTACAGGAGGAAAGTTTGCAAAGTAGATTTGTGAGCTTCAAGAATTCTCTTTCACTTTTATTACAGAAAACAC
Organism: Cibotium barometz; assembly: GCF_041138505.1. NCBI lineage: Eukaryota > Viridiplantae > Streptophyta > Polypodiopsida > Cyatheales > Cibotiaceae > Cibotium > Cibotium barometz. The sequence continues at coordinate 13,278,875 of NC_141080.1, read as the reverse complement.
CACTAGGGCCTCTCTTGCAGATTTGCTTACCAGGAAGGAAGAGGAAGAAGGAACAGGAGCAAAGGAAGAAGTATATGAAGATTTGGAGACACCACCAACTGCTTTCACTATGCATTTTGATGGAGCCTTTAGCCCTTCTAGGCAATGTGGGGCTGGGGGGATAGTTTTATTTGATCTAGAAGGAAAAGAGGTATGGGCCAAGGGTAGGGAATTTCCAAAGGCTATATCAAATAATGTGGCTGAGTACAATGCATTAATTTGGGGATTAGAAGATTGCATAAAAGATGGAATTGAAGAGGTAGAGGTTAAAGGGGATTCACAATTGGTCATCCAACAAATGAAAGGAGAATATAAGGCAAGGAGTCCTAATCTCCAAGAATTGTATAAAAGGGCAATGGAGTTAAAAGAAGCCTTTGGGTTTTGTAAATTTGTGCATGTTAACAGGAAGGATAATCAAAAGGCTGATGAATTGGCTACTAAAACCTTGGCTTCTTTCAAAGTAGCTACTCTTGCATTAATGGATACAAGTTGGCCTGAGCTCCAAGATGTTCAACACTATTTAGATACAGGATACTTCCCTCCTGGATCGAATCCTCAACAGAAGCAAAGGCTTACCAGGAAAGCTCATCCTTACACAATTCTAGGGGATGTTCTTTACAAGCAAGGTAAGGATAAGATTCTTAGGAGGGTGGTGAGCCTAGAGGAGTCTAAAAGGATTATGGAATTATGTCATGAATGTTCAGGTCACTTTGCCTCAGCCAGCACAACTCGGGAGGATCCTTAACACAGGGTATTATTGGCCTCGACTCAGCAAAGATGTCCATGAGTGGTGCAGAAGCTGTGAAGTATGCCAGGCATATGGGCATAAGCAATTGGTTCCCGGACCCTTAAACCCTATCCCAGCATATGGTCCATTTTAGATTTTGTGGGCCCACTTCCTCGTTCCTCACATGGGAAGTATTACATATTGGTGGCCACAGATTATGCAACAAGGTGGGCAGAAGCAAAGGCAATGGTCAATAATAAAGCAGTGGCTGTGGCATCCTTTCTCAAGGAATACATATGTGCCCGATTTGGGTGTCCATTAGAAATCCTTATGGATGGGGGGAGGTCTTTCAGGAATGACTTGATTGAAGCTTTGGTGCAGAAATTAAAAATAAAGCATGCTATGTCAACTCCCTATTATCCCCAATGTAATGGTTTAGTAGAAAAAACTAATGGACTGCTTTGTGGATCTCTGTCTAAGCTAGTGGATACTATGAAGAGAAAGTGGGATGTGTATTTGCCAGAGGTCCTATGGGCCTATAGGACAACTCACAAACTCTCTCTTGGTTTCACACCTTTTTAGTTAGTTTATGGAATGGAGGCTATTTTGCCAATAGAATTGGAAATCACAAGCCTTCGCACATCTTTTGCACGGTTGAATAATGAAGAAGAAACACATGCCCAACGCCTAGCACAATTGGAGATCTTGGATGAGAGGCGACTTCAGGCACTTGAGGCTGCACAACAACGGCGCAAGGCAAGGCATGACACTCTCACGAAGAAGAAGAAGAAGCCAGAACTCAAGCAAGGAAGCCTAGTCATGAGGTATGATGGCCGTGTGGAGAAACGGCTAGATAAGAAGCTTCTTCAACGATGGGAAGGCCCCTTCAGGATAAAGCAAAAGTTCAAAAATAACACCTATCTTCTAGAGGATGCAAGTGGCCAGGAGGTTCCCGGACGTGCCAATGAGTACCGGCTAAAGATATTCTACCCTCGAGCACCATGGCCAGCAGACCCCCCAGACAAGCATGGAGGATCTGCTGGGGGGGAAAGATGTGACGTGAAAAATTGATATCTTTCATTGTCAATTTTGTGCATATTTTGATGGTTTCTCAATGGTAATAAGGTGGAAGCTTGTCCAAGAAGATTGCGGCGCCCACAATGGAATAACGGCATGGTGATGCGGCGGCTTGGCGGCTACCCCGATAACAGCATTCTATCTTCAAATATAATGGTTTTACTTGATTTAGGGTGCACACATTGTAAATGCCACAAGTATGCTTGATAAATACTTTGGTATGGTAGATAGGCTAGTGATGTGGAAAATAAAAGTGGGCCTTCATGCTCACATGGATTTTAATTGTATTATTAATATGGTATTCACCATAAGGCTACAAGTTGGGGAGTGTGGAAGGCATGTGGAGGAGTGTGTGTAGGTGCATAATTGGGAAAGATTCTTCTAGAATGCCTACATGGAAGAGGAGAATTCCGCCATGTGTAAGTGGGATGTCCACCTACACGCCACTTAGGCTTGGCTATTATCTCATCACACTCTCAAAGTCAAAAAGTCTTCAATTTAATAATCAATAGAAGACTTAGCCTAAGAGGACAATTGATGGTGACATCTACCCTTATGTCACTGAAGGGTTGAAGATTTTTATGTTGTAATTTGTAACAATGGAAGAGAGGGTGATTCTCCACCTATAAAAGGAGCCCTCCTCTCCCTTTCAAATCAAGGAATGAGCCTCCTCAATTTTGTGTCATTGCCTTTTAGCGGTAATGAGCATGTGGAAAGACTTTGGGGACCATAGGTAAATCTTTACGATTGTCCGCTGAGCAATGTTAACCCTTACCCTCTAGCTTGAATCATGAAGGAGATGAAAGGCAAGAGGCTATGTGAAAATTGAGGTTTCATGCAAAGAGAGAGAAGTGCAGTTTTTGTGGTCCAATACCCAAATTTCAACCGGTAATTACTCATCACTCGGGTGTTGGTTTCTTAAATTGATCATATGGCTAGGAAGCTCTTTCTATGCTCTTTCCACTCATGTAACTAATTTCTTAATCCCTTACTTCATTGATGATCAGAATTTCTCCCAAAGTTGCTAATTTTTAGGCGAATTTTGACAGTTTTATAGTCTTGTAGTAAAATGCTCATAACTTTTCGCTCGGTTGTCCGTTTTTGAAAGTTTTTATATGGGCGCGAAGCTCTCTTCAAGCTCTACGCAGCTATATAATCCTTTTTTTCACAGCCTTTATGGATTTAAAACTGCAATTCTCTGTGTATCTCTGTTTTTATAGAATTTTGGCAGTTTTATAGTCTTGCAGTAAAATGCTCATAACTTTTCGCTCGGTTGCCCGTTTTTTAAAGTTTTTATATAGATGCGAAGCTCTCTTCAAGCTCTACGCATCTATATAATCTTCTCTTGCATAGCCTTTATGGATTTAAAACTGCAATTCTCTATGTATGTCTATTTTTTTAGCTTTTTGGCCATTCTTTCTTCGTAATCATGATTAATTCTTCCTAATCCCTTATCAAAAGGCAAACCCCATGTGTCTTATCCTCTTGTAAGTGATTGCCATATTCATTTTCTTTAATATGTTCCGTCCAAATCGCCCAATTCGAACAGATGAACCTTACCAATATTCCCCGTATGTTTCCGTTCACATAATCCTGAGTCGGAAGATTTTCTTCCAACAAAGAATCGCCCTTTTGTTTGGAGCTGCAAGACTGGCAAAAATTTTGCCTTTCATCTTTCCTTCCATGAATTATGATCTCACCTTTGATGTGTATATCTTTATCCTAATCTAGGGAGAGAAAGGGGCTAGGGTGTGAGGGCTAGGGTGTGGCCCTCACAAGTGGTATCAGAGCATAGGGTTTGGAGGAACAAACCAAGTCATTAAGGGATCAGATTGATCACCTAAAAGTTTGATGAGACCGGTAAATTCCCTTGATCCTCGAGAAAAGTGATAAGAGCCTAAGGTTTGGAGGAACAAACCAAGTCATTAAGGGATCGGATTGATCACCTAAATACTTGATGATGACTGGTAAATTCCCTTGATCCTCGGGAAAAGCAATGGTTGTGAGAAAAGTATTTGTGATAATGGAAAGAGTTTTGAGCTGTGAGAAATGAAGAGGACGGGACTTGGCTATCGGTTGACTTGATGTCTTGAGGAACTTGCCCCTGTAATGGTAGTTTGTGTGGCAAATTGTTGTATGGGCTATTGGTTTAAAGTTTGGAAAGTAGTCCTGAAGGGACTTGGAAAGTAGTCCTGAAGGGACTTGGATTATGGATCTAGGGTATCCCAGGAAAGCTAGATAATTGGTTAAAGAAGGACGGGCTAAGAGTTGATGGGTCATTGGATGAACCCTCAATATCTAGTCCATCTTGAGTATTTATGGTTTTATCTAGAGATTGTTCTTTTATGTTGGATCAAGCATCTAAGAGGGATAGTAACAATCAGGGTTTGTCGTGAGAGCCAGGTTGATTGTTGGCAAATTGTGAGGGCTCAAGACAACTTGAGAGGTTTACAAGATGACAGCTCGAGGGAATCAGATAACTTTGAGAAGTTTTAGTAAATATCACGGTCTTGCTCTTTGACTATGGACAAATTTATTGGACTTTTTGGTTCTTTATCGGTTTGATGAATTAGACGTAAGTATAAATAAGTGCAAGTTGATGAATAAGCAATGAATAAGAGTTGGTAGAATTTGGACTATCTCGTGTTCAAGGGAGTCATTTGAATAGACCATTGAAAGAGTTATCGTATTAAGAATCAATTGGATCTAAGACTGTGTGAAGTCAGAAGAGGCTTGAGTAGTGTTTTCTCTTTTAAGGCCTGCACTGGACGAGTTAAAGATGAGTTCTAAGACATAATTTCGTAAATTAGGAGAAGAGAATGAGTTTAATAAGGAATTTGAGAAGGAATTAGTTAGTCTCTAAGGATGAAGGGGTTAGGGTCGAGGGTCTAAGAAATTGTCTAGATAGATTCTATTATGCATCCAAGACTGAGGGAAGCTAAAAGGCTACCTCTGTAGCAAGCGTACTAAGGATATAAGAATCGCATGATGAACCTTTAAAGAAGCTAAATTCCAAATCACAAGTATGTAAGGAGAGTCCTCAGATAATTCAGTGTATCAACGCACTTTAAGTTAATAAATGACAAGGTAAGGAAGGGATCCATCAACATAAGTAAGATTTCATTGGGTTAGAGTGTTTAAGATAAAGAAAATTTATACTAAAAGACAATGTTCTTTACACAAGAATATTACTTTTCATACAAAAAGGGGTAATCAAGTTCAAATCACAAAAGACTTTTTACAAGTTGTCTTTAGCTAATGAAGGATGTTTTTACAAATCAACCATATCTTCCATCGCATGGTCACAAAAACAAGTTTGATACTGAAAACAAACATTAGGTCTTTGATCCAGGGGTATACTTTGATTCGATATTGCAATCCCAATCTCCCTAGCATGAGGGGTTCTTCCAAATAGATCCCCAAGTGGTAAACCAAAATCTTGATAGATGCTTACCTTCCGATGGGGTAGAAATTGTATTAATAAGAAAACTCGATCAGAGATTGACCCCAGATATTCACCCTTTAATGTTGCACCTTGTCTTCCATATAGTTTGCACGTTGCAACTCCCTAGCTGCTGCTGTTGAGGAAACAAATGCTACTTGTATCTCTCCAGGAAGGCTTTGCGCAGCACAGATTCACTTGACCGCTCTAAGTGTGTCGCAAACCTATAGACAAGATTAGTGCTTCTCTCCATGATGCCATTGATTAACCTCAAGGATCAGGATAAGAAAATCTAGCATAGAAGAAGCAATGAAAGGAAGGGGGTCTACTTTTAGGATTCTCAAGAAAACAGGAATGCCATCCGATTTTTTATATATAGAAAACCTTAGCGTAGACGTGAAGCTTCTTGATCGAGAAATAGCTTGTGGGAGAAGCTTCCTTCTAGATCAAGCTTCAAGAGGACCTTCCAGAGCTGAGGACAACTCTTTGGGGAGTTTAAGCTTCAACATTAAGACAAAGTTTGATTTAAGAGAAAAATTACCAAGATCCGAGACCGTTTCGAAACCATTTTAGGGCTAGCATTGTGAATGAAGGCTAGAATCTCTTAATTTATTTAAATTGGGAAAATGGATTATTTATTTGGAAAATGCTAAGACTTTGAAAAATCAAGGAAGAAGTTAGAAAGATCTAGAATCAGTTAGATTTGGTAACTAGAAGTTGGATGGGCAAAAGCTAGTTAAACTCATTAAAGGAAGGGGTACTCCTTTGACTTTTCCACATGTGTGGCAAGGATTCCCCAAGTGTGAGAAAAGATGCATAAAAATTTAGTAAGGTTTAGAAGGACAAGGTATCTTTACATTCTTACATGAAATGTAAGAAAGAACCTTGCATGAAATGTAAGAGAGAATGAATGAAGGTCCTCTCCTCAATCTTTTCAACTTGTATGCATTTTTTTTGAATGATTTTGTGACTTCTCCACATGTGTGGTAAGGGCTCCCCCAAATGTGTGAAAGGATGCATAGTTTTGAAATATGGAAAAGTTATATGACAAGGGTACCCACTCCACTTGCTTGGTCTCCTCCTTCATTGTGCTTTAGGTACTCCTCACTTGTGCTCTTCGCCCCCAACTCCTATTTAAAGAGCCCTTTGGTCCTCCCTTGGGAGATATAGAATGCTTATGCTAGCTTTTTTACCATGCTCATTTTACTATTTTAGAAGGTTTTTTCCTTGCTCTCTCTCTTGAAGGCAACCTCCTTAACCAAACTTCATCTTCTTCTTCCTCCCTAAAGAGATTAAATCCTACTTGTTGGTGGAAGGTGAACCCCTAACCTCTTGCTAAACTCTCACCTCCAAGCTTCTTACCCTCTCTTGCAAGCTAAATATCATTCATTGGTAAGTTTGCTTTTTGAACCTAAGCTTTAGTTTGATCAAGTAATGCTTTTGAGGCTTGCTATGAATCATAGTTATGAAGCTTAAATATGGTAAAGCATATGCCTATTGGAAGTTATGTTTTATGAAGCTTTGAGACTAAATAAAGCTTTGTGTTTAAGTGAAGCTTGAAGATAATGAAGTTTTCTAATATGAGCTAGGTATCATGGAAGCTTAGGAGTTTATGTGTAAGTTATGCATAAGAGATCTTATGTGGATTAAGTTCATCTTGCAAGTTTTTGTTTAGTGAATCTAAGTGAAAAGCTTATGGATTAGGGAACTACCTAAGAAGCTTGTAAAAGTTATAAAGCTAAAGTTGATTGGAGCTTAAGTATTAAGTCTAGGGAAGGAAGCTTAGGATTAATGAACCTATGCTTGAAGAGATTAAGGATATGGACTTAAGAATGAGAAAGTCTATGAGTTGTGAAGCTTAAATGATAAGCTTGTAGCTTAGAAAGTGCTTTAGGAGTTAATAAGAAGTTAAAGATATTGGGGACTAAGTTAAACTCCATGGTTTAATTAAGAGGGACTAAGTTAAACTCCATGGTTTAATTAAGAGGGACTAAGTTAAACTCCATGGTTTAATTAAGAAGGAAATTTGAATGTTGAATTAACTATGGTTTGATTAGGGAATGGGTTAGAGGGAAGCTTGCATGCTTAAAGAAAGATAGGAAGGGTAGTCTTAAGGAGTTAAGCCTAAGAGTTAAGCTCGTACTTAGTTAAGAAAATCTTAGATAAGATAGAAGAAGAAGCATGTTTAGGAAAGTGTCTTGCTTTGCAAATCATGATTCATGCTCGTTAGGTATGTTAGTGATTCATGAACTTTTAGGCATGTTAAAGTGACTTGCAAGCTAGAAATGCATGCGTAGCTTGTTAGAAGGAGAGTGGGTTGTAAGAAGAGGATGCTTACTTACTTGTTGTTTGTGAAGATGCATGCTTTGTCCCGTGTTTGGCTTTACAAATAAAGACATGCTCGGCTTGACGGTGAGCTTTACCATTGCATGATGTTTGCTTTGCCTAAGGAAGGAATGTTTTGCCATAAGTTGTAGGTGACTCCTTAACATTGCAAGTATTATCATAATTGTTAGAACTTGCAGCAGCAACACAGCAGGGGCAGCAAAGGAATAGAGTAAGTATGTGCTAAGTAAACTTGTGTAGGTTTGAATGAGAAATGAAAGTGTTGGATTTAATGAGATCAATTTATTTTTTCGATCATTCGATATAAATTTCAATTTAATTTATGTTCTTTACTACTTATTCACAAGGGAGTATAAATTGCTCTATTCTCACATGAGAGCCTTTTAATTGGTCCCAAAGCTCCTAAATACAAAGAAGATTCTGGCTAATTTTTTTCGAGAGTATCTATGGTAAGGATTGTCATTTTGATTACTTTGCAAAACCTCCCATGAATGGACAGATTGGGTCGGGTTTTAATGCGAATGTTTCTAAAATCGGGGTAGAAGTACGAGAATCACGCGACGATTGGAATACCTCCTGGTGGAAAGTTGCCCTCCAAGTCGGTTTGCACCAATTTGTATGTCGATAGAGTGATTGTGAAGGGGCAAAAAGAGGTCAGTTGAGCAAGGTCTCACTCCCAGCCATTACGTGCGGGATCAATGAGTCTTGAACATAGTAGGTCTAGTACCTTGTCTTAGCCAGTGGGGCAGTGTCTACACTTGCAAGTAGAAGGCGTTAGATCTTTGAACCAAGGGTGATTCTCGTGGCATCTCACACAGCTAGTCATGTAATGCTGGACGTTTCTCGAGAATTTGTGGTTATCAGGCGACGTAGTAGTAAAGGCGATGGTTGAATCTTGTGAATCTTCACGTCTCTTAAGACGGGTTCATCATATCTAATATTTGGGATTTTCTCTTTAATATATGATGATTTACTATTCATATTGCCGTGAGAATTTCTATGAATCCATGGTGTATGAACAAAAGGGATGCTGTACCGTATCTGCACGGCACCACCCAAGTGACCATGGTCCCATGCCGCTTGCACACGATGCACTGCACTTAGTTAAAATTATTTCCATTAACCTAAAATATTGTCTTCATATGGGAAAGGATTAGGCATTAAGAAATGCTGATTCAAGGAACAGTAAGATCTTCTATTGGGATATAAAAAGGAACCCAAGCACGGGATGGAATAGCTCCTCAGCATAATTGAATTAACTAGATGGGATGAAAAAGATGTTTTTCATTGTTTTCGATTGATGATCATCAGGCCACCTTTTACTATGTAGATCACCACATGAGGTAGTATAGGGAAGTCTTCAGTAGATCGCTGCATGAGGTAACTGAGGACTGGTACTACGGATACCTAGACAAATCGTCACATGATGTAGTCTAGGGTTACTATGCAGATCGCCGCATGAGGCAGCATAGGGATTCTTTCGTAGATCACCGCATGAGGCAATCGAGGACTGGAATGGGATCCTTACACAGATCATCGCATGAGGCAGTGTAGTAGGGTCAAGTCACATGGTTATAGAAGTTGAGATGAACTGAAGTGAAGGAGAAGATTGAATGAGGCGATAGAATGGTGGAGAATGGGTGGGAGAAGTAAAAATTAAGGAACCTATTTTATTCTTTGGGAAAAAGAAACTGTCTGGGAAGACTAGGAATTTAGGAGCTATTCAATCCGTTGCACACACGGCCGCAAGAACCTCGTACGTGTTAAGAAATAAAATAAATCTCTAAGTAAGAGTCAGTCTTCCCCAAACCCTTGGGTCCTTAGTCAGGAATTGACGTAAAGGCACTGCCTTAACATGTGGCGGAGGAGACAAGACGGATTTCAACCCAGATAGAGGGTTAATCTGTGCCTAGAGAAGTATGTGGTTTGCTTGTCAAACTAGAATACAATAATATACCAGAAAGGAAAAAGGAATTAAAATAATTAAGGTGGGGAACTACCAGGATGCGTACTACTAAGGGTAGACAACTGGGAAGTGCTATTCTCTATCTTCCTTGTTTTACATTGTTTGAGTAGGTAGTACTAGACCTCTTAATAGTGCGCTTCCAAAGTGTTCGGTTGGGTGGTGTGGTCATGCCAAGGGCCATATGGTGGCACAAAATCCCTTTTTTTCCCCATCTTGCCTTCGGGATAGATAGAGAAAATTGGGAGATAACTTAGCAAAATTAATATTCGATTATGATAGCATATGTTCATCTAGATCGAGGACAACGACATGATAAGAATTGACCTCGATCGACCCCCTTTGGTTGGAACCGTCGTTGTTGGAAGTGAAGCTTTCGGGAGGTTTTGGACTCAAGTGCGCGGGGCACCCAAAATAGCCAGAGGGGTTGGGGTGTGGCCCTCAAAAAAATGACCTTGAAACGGACAATTTATGGCTTTCGGGGCGAGAACAAGGGATAGAACCATGGGCAAATGGGCTGGGGGGACCAAATTGTGGCTAGGTAGGTGGGATTAAGGCCTGGCTTGTGCCCCAAGTCTTCCCAACATGAGGTGCCACTAGAAAGTAGGGGTGGAGCCTTACTTTTGGCCAGCACCTCACTTTTTGGTGCTAAAAGGTTACTTTTCCAAATCGAGTAGGAAAATGACTCCTAGCTTGGTGTGTGGGGTGCCAATGCATGCATGAGGGGTCTCTAGAGAAAGCTCTCATCATCCTCTACACCTAGATGAGCTTGGTTCATGCTCCTCTCATAGCATATGGTGACTTCTCCTTGGTAGCTCTCTCCTTAGCTAAAATTACAATACTTAAGCCATAAGGGCTCATATGATCATTGATTCTAGATCATATCCTTTTCTTCGTAGGTACTCTTGATCCCTTTACATTATTGAGGCCTTGAGAAGAGGAAAACAAAGCTTGTAGGTGTCCAAGGGAAGCAGCATGACAAGGGGTTATGGAGATCTTAGCCTTCATAGTCCCTACGAAGTATTAACTCAAGTTTAAATCATCTCTCTTTGATGTAAGCTTAAGAGAACTTGATTAATACAAAGCCTTTCGAGGGGGGGCCGGCCTCATAAATGTGGCCCTCATTATGGTGTCTTGTGCAAGTTTCTATTCTTTGTGTTTGCATGTGTATGTGTAAGTTTCTATTCTTTGTGTTTGCTATGCATGTGTATGTAGGAGCAAGTGTGGCTAATCTCTTAAGCACCCATTGTATGCTTGATTCACATAATAATGCTCTCACATAGTGCAATAACACTCTCGGATAGCACATGACTCTCCAAATATCTCCAATATACTCTATCATAGCACATAACCCTTCCGCATTACGTATAACACTCCAACTAGCTCCAATATGCTCCCATATAGCACATAATGCTCTAACTAGCTCCCAACATGCTCCTGCACAACTCCATGACGCGACTAGCTCTCTCACATAATGCATTAATGCTCCCACATAGGGCATTAGGCATAACGCATTATGCATAGGCCATAGGGATTAGAGCATACACATTAGCCATAATGCAAAAATGCACTAGTTTGTGCATGGCACATTAGTAGGCATACGCCTAGTGCATGATGCATAAGCTTGATGCGAGGCCATAATGTTGTAATGCATTAGCCTTGTGCATAGGCCATATCACATTGTGCACATACATTAGGCATAGCGCATAACACTTATTCATAGACCATTATGCTTAGCATATATGCATAGCACATTAGTTCATAACCATACCACACATATGCATAGCGAACCACACATAACACTCTAACAAATACACATTATGTCTAAACCATAACATACATAGCGCATTATGCATTAGACATTGGGCCATAATCGTAATATGTGTCCATATGGATAGCACTTTAGGCTATTGTACTAGGTATAGTGCATAATGCTTTGGGCATTACAAAATTGTAATATATATGCATACATACGCATAGAGCTTTAAGCTATTGTGCTAGGCATAGTGCGTAATGCTTAAGGAATTACACTAAGTATATTAGGTATATTGCATAACGCACAACCATCATGCATAGTGCATAATGCTTTGGCATAAGCACATAACGCATTAGGTCACATGACTATGTTAAAAAATATATACATATAAATAAAAATAAAAAAATTGGGTGCCAATCTGCATGCCAATAAATTAGATATTGGTGTGCATACCGATTCTCATACCGGCAATATGGTACCAGCACATATATCAGCATCAAGTAATTTCTACCAAAGAATATTTGGTGCTAGTATATGTGCTGATTAGGCCCAATTCTATTACATAGTGCCTTTTAGTGTTAGGAGTGATTTACTTTAGAATTTTCAAAAATAATTTTATATCTCATGATGCTTTTTGTATTGTGCCATAGCTTGTTGCTAACCATCAGTGTTGTCCAAAGAGGGAGGCCCACCTTTGCACTAACTGTCATGCCATTTGAGAGAAGGGATCAATGCCTCTAGATGCTTGGCACATCTCGGCCGTTGGATCCTAATTGGCCACCAATTAAGGCTAAACATGGTCCAGCTAAAACTAAACATGGCTCAGACAAACTAGCCAACATTAAACATGGCTCAGACAAACTAGCCAACATTAAACATGGCTCAACAATTCAAGAAATTTTATCAATAATTGGTCATTATGACAAGGTGGCCACCCAAAGAGGTGAGAGTTGTACCAGCCTCCCCACACATCCATGTAAAGGGGTGGTTAAATATGGACCCCACCTGAAAGAAAAATGGGTGTCAACAACTAGCTGGTGCCCAAGTTTATCTTGAACAAGAGAAGAGGTGTCATGCGTCTCCCCACTTAAATGAAGAGTGGCACTTTTTATCTTTATATGATGAGAGTCATTTGCGCGTGACCGGGGGACCGGAGCCCACTCGATGGTTTTCAACCATTCATCTCCTTATCTTTATCTCCAATGGAGTGTGTGGAGGGAGGCGGCCAAGGAAGAATGGAAGGGAAGAACACTCTCTAACTTACTTACCTGGCCTTGGGGGTGGCTAATATCTCTCATAATGTACAACTTTTATAGTGCCTTTGCATGACACTTATTAATGTCCTCACAGCAAGCAAATTGAAGGTAAGCTTCTTTTTTTTTTTCCTGCGTTGAAGCTTATCTGCGAATATATTTTTTGTTTGGTAATGAAGCTTATCTACGAAAGAATTCGCTGAAGCTTTTCTGGAACGAAAAGCGTTTCGTTAAACTGTGTGTGGGGGGGCAACACCAGCCCCACGACAATGGCCAGAAAACACTGTGTTTTAAGGTGGGCATGTTGTCCAGCGCCGTCCGGCAGAAAGCGCCCAACTGCAGACCCTCCAGCTTAAGCGTGCCTTCAATGATCTTCTCGGAGTCAGGCGCCAGCACCTCGCCCACCCAGTGGATCTCGTACAGTGGCCTCTCCACGTGGAGCTGGGGTAGGGCGTCCACAATGACACCCGAGGCACCGTCTCGCCGAAGAGGGCGGTGCCCACGAGCTCGTAGGGGAACTTCTCGTTGAAAGGGTGGATAGCGGGCGTGTAAAGGATGGCGCTGCTGCTGTTTTGCCTGAGCCATGGGCCAGCCAGGCCAACCAGGCCAGCCAGGGGGGGCGGCTGCAGCCAGGCAAGCCCAGCGGCCAGCTAGGCGGCCAGCTCAAGCGGCCAGCCGGCCAGGCAGGCGGGCGGCCAGCCTTAGGCGCCCAGCGGGCGGCCAGCCCAGCGGTGGCCATGCGGGCGGCCGGGCGGCCAGCAACAACGACCATCAGGCAGCTGACCAGCGCACAAAAAAAAAACAAGAATTTTAATTGTTCATTTTTAATTTATTAAAAATGAAGCGGGCGGTCAGCCCAGCAGGCGGCCAGCGGCTCGGCGGCGGCCAGACTCGGCCCTAAGGACACTCCCCACGGGCGGGCGGCCACGCCCGAAGCGGTGAGGGCCGGCCCGGCCCGTTATTTTTTCATTTTATTTTTTTTAAACAAAAAAAAACACACAAAACAACAGTACACCCCACGAAACAAACCCAACACGACCGTCGTGCCGTGTGGCCGTAGTGCCCGTTTTCCACGAAAGAGACCCACCGCACACGGCCGTAGCGCCGCGTCCTAAAAGAGAGACAAATCCCACGGCCGTAGTGCCGAGTCCTTCGAGAGAAAGCCGTTCTATGGCCGTTGTGCCTAGTGAACACTTCTATGACCGTAGCACCTCGAAAGTAGCACATGTGGTGATCACACATTTGGTTCAAAAGACTAAATTTAAGCTGAGCATAGACTTAGTATTAACCATCAAAGTCACGTAGTTTGGCTATAGTGTAAATCTAAAACTGCGGTGTGTTTTACTTGGGCTAAGAGGACCGGCAATGGCGTCAGTTATGCCCAAATTAGACGAAGTGCTTATCACGAGAAATCAGATAAGCCTAATTGAGCCGTAGTGCTCATAACCCTTCATAATCTTTTAACAGATGCTAGAAGATTGTGATAAACTTTGGCAAATGAAAACCATGTACAAGTGTAGTCTTGATGTGGTTATGCCTTGTGTCCAAACAAGTTGCTTACTGTTTGTAGCAACAAGAGAGCTTTGGCCCGTAGAGGCAAGCTGGCCCTTGTTGGTAGTAACAAAATAGTGTCACTACTTGGGCCTAAAGAGTGGTGACTAGTTTTATTTAGTCACGTGATTGCCTGGTAAAGGTAATCCCTAAGATGTGTATTACTTGGGATAAAGGGGCTAGCAGTGCTGCTAGCAGTACTCAATTGAATGGTTTATCTAGGAGTACTAATCTAAGGGATTAGCATATGCCTAGATAATAATAGCAGATTTAGGATTGATTTGTAGAAATCAAAGGTAAATCTGAAGGGGTATAGTCTTGAGATGTAATGCTCAATGCCCTTATAAAAGTTGATCGAAGAGAACTATTCTTAAACTCACTAGCATGGTTTTCTCTTCTTTTTATTGCCATGCGTCGACATCCCACTGCTCGAGAGTTTGTGGTGATCTTTCGAGGGGGGAAAGAGTCTTTTTATATGTCATATCAATTGGTTTGGTGGTAATTTGATGGTATGGGACATCAAATTCTCACGGAATCGATTGTAGTCTTGGTGGAATGGGACGCCAAGGCTTGTGCATGTAACTTGACTCTTTGGCAGGTTTGTATGTACACTTGTCTGTAGTGATAAAGTGTGCAAGATAAAATTTGAACTTTGAAAATTACCAAATATAGCCATAAGATGGGATAAAACCCAGTTACAGAGTTCGGAGAAGCTCTAGGTAGCAAGACCATGATGGTGTACTAGTGCTAACAGAGTGATTTAGTTCCGGAGTGATCTAAATCTAGAGGTTAGCAGTAAGACTAGTTTGGTTGGACAGTTACATGCATGGGGAACGCCCTATAGCATTTTGCAAGCGTAGTCTTGCCTATGTTCAACATAAGTGTGCGATTATGAGCACATTTTAGTTGCTACCATATGAATTTGGAAAATATATTACTTTCCTACATAAGCAATTGTAATATTGCATGACAAGCTATTTTGCTTACAAAGTTCATGTGCGTGTAAACCCTATAAGTCGTATGACCCCTTGGGAATGAGTGGAGCATTCCATGGATTTAATAAGGTTTTACATGGCAATAGTGAGTAGTATCTCACTCCAGACGAGCCTGGTTGTTGTTAGTATCGGATCCGACATATGTAGTATCGGGCTGATAGGTCAGCCGAGACTCCACAAGACCTATGCACTAGTTTTTAAGTTGACCTCTATGATAAGGACGTCCAAAAATTCGTGTTGTAATACCAGAGATTGTACTGCAATGTGCAATGGAGGGGTCAATTTGTGTAGTCACTTTTTAGCAGCAAGTGACTTAAGTATCTTGTTATAGATGGTTGTATATGGTACTCCCACTCGGGGGAGGTACGCCATTGGGTACGGAGTTACTCACAGACTAGTATGGAGCTACTAGTGTGATGATAGTGGATACGTAGTTACTCACTACTAAGACATAGCTGCTAATAAAATTAAGATCCTCGAGTGAAAGATACTCTAGATCAACATTTTAAATTACCGAACCACAATTCATGAGTATTGAGGTACTCATAAATATGTTGATGTTGCTCAAATCGAGGGACCGATTTGTTCGATGGTATGGAAAGCAAAGAGAGTTGAGTAACTTAAAAGTTACACATCACTAGTCCTAGTGAGTTGTCAAGGTCATCCGGAGTTTGATGATACCCTCTACCTATCAGACAACATTCAATTTTGAAGCCCTGGTGTTATATGTACATTATGTGTGCTATGTTATATACACATTATGTGTGCATATACTAGGAGACTAACCCATATTAGACTTGTGAGCATGGGAGCATGGGAACAAGGTCTAGTGGAGCATGGGTTAGGACTAACCTTAAAGGTTAAGGTTAGGGTTAGGCATCCAAGGGTCACACATGAGGAATGGAAAGTCAAGAGTCACTTGAGGGCCCTCCTATATAATAGGGGCATGGGGCACACTCAAGGGGGCTTGGAATCTTGGAGGCTTGGAGGCTTATGCTATGGTCTCTTGTGTAGAGGTCCATATCTACTCACCTACCATTTCACACTATAGCTATATGCTATTGGATTGTGTTATACCTCTTGATGGTATGGGACATCAAGGTAGAGGTATGATGTATTTCATTTATGATTCATGTGTGCATCCCTTGGGCTCGGGGGTGGTTGGGTGGTTGAGTTTATGCCTAATTTATGCATGTTTATGCATAACAATTATCTAGAGAGATCTTAGGGTTTTAATAGTGGTATCAGAGCAATCTCTATTTAATTGTTGATTTTTTTAGTAAATTTTAATATTTACTAATAAAATGTTATTTTTTGTTGATTTGTGTTGATGAATTGCACGTGGATCATCGATATGGTGTTTGGAACGTGTGTAACTACAATTCAATGGACGAATCGACGTTGCGGGGAAATTCCTTGAGTTAATGCTATTTTTATCTATTTTTTATGGTTAAAATCAAGCATTAATGGAATTTTTTTACAAAAATACCATAAATTTTATGGTGGATATTTTTGTAGAATGGATTTCCTGAATTTCTAGAATTTTTAGAAATTTTTTCCTATTTTTTAAGGAATTTTTTGGGTATTTTTATGATTAAAAATGTATTTTTATACATTTTTGCGGGTTTTTTCCGCGGGAATGCGATCAAATTTCTGTCAATTTCTACTAAAAATTTAGTAGGGGACAGCGTCTTGATGCATGAATTGCTCTCCCGTGTGCGTGGGGTTCTCTCCGCCTCTCAAATCTGATTTTTCTCTCTTTTCCGAGTGAAAATTCTCTTAAAAATGATTTTTTTAAACATTAATCATAATTAATGTTAATTATGATTAAGGGTTTAATTAAAAAAGCTTAATTAAAGATTAAGCTAATCTCTGATTAACAGAGAAGGGTGGAGAAAGAGAATGGAAAGGAGGTGAAGGAGAGGAAAGAGGGGAGAAGAAGGTGAGGAGGGAGTTTTTCACTCCCTCCATCTCTCTCAGATTGACCACGTGCAGGTGACCGGGGGGGGGGGGCTGCGCTGCAGCCGGGCGAAAAAAATCGCCCCCCCCCTTAAAAAAATCAAATTGGCCATAAGCCAATAAAGCATATTTTTTTTTCATTTTTTAAAAAAATGAGTTTTTTATTTTAAAAAAAGGCTTTTGAATATATTTCGGAAAAAAGCTTGAAAATAGCCTGGAAAATACTGAAAAATAGGGGATTTGAGAAAAAAATCTCTGAAAATTCTCTGAAAATTTTTTCTTAAAATTTATTGGCTTTTCATCTTCCGGAAAACCTTTGGCTTTCCATTTTCCCGAAACCTTTTGGCTTTCCGAATTCCGGAAAAACTTTTGACCTTCCATATTCCGGAAACCTTTGACCTTTCACATTCTGTTTTTTTTTGTCTTTTCATTTTCCCAAAACTTTTGGCTTTCCGTATTCCGGGAAAACTGTTGGAATTCCGAAATTTTTTGACCGTTCGTATTCTAAATGCATTCGGGGTAATTTAAAAATTTCAAAAAATTCCTGAAAATTAGTGGAAAATTAGACAGGTTATTTTAAATTTCGAAGAAATGTGGGGTTGGTGTTTGGCATGTGGTGTGTCCATTCGGGCGCCCGTGACCATTCAAATTCCTTTAAAATTATATTTTTCCACCCAGAAAATTAGAAAAATCCATTAAAATTGTAAATTTTCATTGGATTTGAGAATTGTCGGGCGGAATTGGAAATTTCGTGAACGATGGGATTCTCAGAAAAAATTAGGAAATTTCTAGAAATTATTTTTAGAAATCCTAAAAATTGGTATTTAAAATATCAATGGTATTTTGGCAAATTAAATTGCTGAAAATTTTCTGGAAAAATATAGGTTTGGAATGCCATGAGATAGGTTTGGTGGAATTATATTTTGAGGCCCTATACAGAAAATTAGAAAAATCCATTAAAATTGTAAATTTTCATTGGATTTGAGAATTGTCGGGCGGAATTGGAAATTTCGTGAACGATGGGATTCTCAGAAAAAATTAGGAAATTTCTAGAAATTATTTTTAGAAATCCTAAAAATTGGTATTTAAAATATCAATGGTATTTTGGCAAATTAAATTGCTGAAAATTTTCTGGAAAAATATAGGTTTGGAATGCCATGAGATAGGTTTGGTGGAATTATATTTTGAGGCCCTATAAAATTAGGGAAAATTAGGAAAAAATCATGATAATTATTTTTCTCGAGAATTTAATATTTTCGAGGGTTATTTAATGTTGAAGTACGTTTTCTCGTGCTGACATTAGATAGATGCGGGTTATTCGCATATTATTAATACGATTATATCTCGTATTAATGGATATTTATGTTTGGATTAATTCTAAACAATGTATTCATGATTTTTTACCGTTGTTTAGCCATTCTTTTGGGACATGTTCCTTAATTTCTTTTGATGGCTATAATTTTCGTTCAAAGTGTGTTTCACCTTTGACACTTTTCCATGATAATTTATTTTGCACTTATTAAAGAGTGGTTTGTGCTTAATTTCTTAAGCCTCTATCATGGATTAGTTGATTGGTTTGTTTTGGTGGATTTATTGGATGTTTTCCAAGTTTTATATGAACTCATCAAGTTTTGCCTAGATCACTTATGTCTAGGGTTTTCTTATTGAGTGCTACACACATGTGTTTCACTTTCTTACTTTGGAGTTTTATTTGAACAACACAACGTTCATATACTCTGGATTGATGAGTTGGCCACCAATTTTAATGCTTCTTTTGGCATGATTTATGTCCATTAGATGGTATGCATTGATTTTTATGATCAACTATGGTTTTTATGGATTTAAGGAGCTTCTATGCTTTTATCCATGGTTTTATAAGGATCTTTTGATCTTTTGAATAATTACATGTGCTTTGAAGGTAGCATTTACCTTCGTTTTTTGCACGTAATTTTGGAGTATATTTCTTATACTCTTATATATATTCCAACTCGGATACCTAGTTGCTTATATATCTAGGTGAGTTATTTTTCTACCCTAACTTTATTGTGTTTTGGGTAGTTATCATTAGAAAGGCGCCAATAATACAATTTCTTTTCTAATGATGTACTCAGAAGGATTTATTCCTTGATGTAGTCTCAAGTATATAGAGACAGGTTTAGTATGTGAAAGTCTGGATAAGGCCACCTTATTCCTTTTATAACAGGATTTTATTCATATTTTCCTAGACGGCATACTAGTGAGTTTCAAATTGTTAAGGTATGTATGGGTGGTATCATGGTGGTATGGGACGCTAGTGATCCCTCACATATATTATCTTATGGGATAATTTGGGCTCAAGATTGTTGCTTTGCTTACATCACTTAGCATGTTGACCTCAACATTCAAAGACAGTCTTATTTTCTAAATTCACTAGAAGTTATACTGTGGGCATTCTCTAGATAAATTTCTTTTATCTATAGCCTGCATGTTATGATGAGGGTAATCTCATCGGCATTTTCACTTGTTGAAATCTCTTTCTTTAGAGTTCAAACAAGTTTATCTTGTTGTGTTCGGATAAGGAAATTTGGATTCTTCCTTTGTTGGCATTTCTTTCTCTAGTTCCGTACTTTAGGTGATTTACACAATCAACCTGATAGGTTTAAGGATGGACATATGTAACTCATCGAGACGTTGATGACTCTATGTTGATATGGGTAAAACGAGACGTCGATTATTCCATATGTAGATGTGGGTATGTCGGGGCACCGATGGATCCCTGGTTTCTACTGTTATAATGCCATGCTTTCCTACTTTATTCCGAAAGGTTTACAACGAAAAAGTTACTTTGAATGTGAATTGTTCTGATCATCCGCAGTAGTCTGATGGGGCAAACAGAGTGTATGAATCAGATTGTAGAGGATATGCTTCGTGCATGTCTCTAAAAAATCATCATATTGGAAAATATCTTCCAATGATGGAAAATATCTTCCAAATTCCAATGATGGAATTTGCCTATAACAGTTCTAAATTTACGACTATTATTTTAGTCCGTGCATACTTATGTATGGGTATCAACTCAGGGCACCTATTGATGTCACTGTTAAGGACATCGAGCTTAATGCATCGAGGGATTTCTTGCGAGATATGCAGGAAATTATGACCGAAGCTCGGGATTCTATCAGGAGTGCTCATGATAGGGCACGGTTTTATGCTGATAGGGGACGCTCATCTCGGTCTGTTGAACCAGGAGCGTTGGTTTATTTTAATGTTCCTAAAGATTTTCAGACTTTGTCAATGGGAAAATGCTCGAATTTATCTCCTAGATATTGTGGTCCATTTCGAGTTATATATCGGATTGGCATGGTTGCGTATGAACTAAAACTATCTCCAATTGTTAGAGTTCATCCAGTCTTTCATATCGATAGATTGAAAGGGAAACTAGGAGGTGAGGATGACACAGTCACTCCTCAAGAACTCATTGAAGTTGATGAATTATCCTATGTTCCACATGAACCTGATAAGGTACTTGAATTCAGGGAAAGGAAACTTTGTAGTTGACTAATCCCTGAGGTTAAAATTAGGTGGAAAGATAGGGAAATTGAGAATTCGACTTGGGAGTCGGTTGAGATTGTTCAACGCAGTTCTCCTTCTTTTCATTGCAAGAGTGCAATGTTTTGAGAGAGGGGAAGTATGTTATATGTACATTATGTGTGCTATGTTATATACACATTATGTGTGCATATACTAGGAGGCTAACCCATATTAGACTTGTGAGCATGGGAGCATGGGAACAAGGTCTAGTGGAGCATGGGTTAGGACTAACCTTAAAGGTTAAGGTTAGGGTCAGGCATCCAAGGGTCACACATGAGGAATGGAAAGTCAAGAGTCACTTGAGGGCCCTCCTATATAATAGGGGCATGGGGCACACTCAAGGGGGCTTGGAAGCTTGGAGGCTTGGAGGCTTATGCTATGGTCTCTTGTGTAGAGGTCCATATCTACTCACCTACCATTTCACACTATAGCTATATGCTATTGGATTGTGTTATACCTCTTGATGGTATGGGACATCAAGGTAGAGGTATGATGTATTTCATTTATGATTCATGTGTGCATCCCTTGGGCTCGGGGGTGGTTGGGTGGTTGAGTTTATGCCTGATTATGCATGTTTATGCATAACAATTATCTAGAGAGATCTTAGGGTTTTAACACCTGGCATTTAATCCGTAGTGATTATGAGTTTGGTGTGACATATGGTTATGAAGTTCTTACAAGAGTACTCATTTATTTGCTTGTGATTGGTTATAGCTTGGTAGAGATTGCCACCTGTGATGGGTAGATAGCTTTGCTGCTATAATGAGGAGGCAGCAAATAATGTTCTCACAGTTATACTTCATACCAACACCAAACAGGGATAGGATGATATTCCTAAGTTCATCATCACGAAGTACTGTGATGTTTGCATTTATATTGAATGTATGATGTAATGAGGCATTGGGCTTGTGTAATTACCATCAATTATCTAGCAACCTATGGCTTCGCAGCAAGCTTAGTCATTATCTGTGGATTGATAATGTGGTTATTAGTAGTTTGGAATTTTTCTTGACAGATGGTACAACCCACCCAAATGATTCATAAGTGTGTAACCGCTTATGAAGGGTAATAATATGCAACAATGAAGCACTTTGTTACAGTGTGAAACCATTGATCTGTTGCAAAACAGTTTATCAATAGTACCACCATATGTGCGTAGACACTATACCACATCTTCGTTGCAAGATGTTTAAAAGTTTCTTGAAAGGACTCAAGAATATAACATATGATATTAAACACGGTCTAGATTTGTTCTTGGACCTATGACACTAGCCCGTAGTCCGCTTGAGAGTAGAGTTTTTGAGGACAAAAACCTTTCTTGAGGGAAAGGAGGGATATCCTCAAATATCACATAAACTCGAATAGTTGTGTGAGTCCAGACAATACTTGAAGGGATATGTCTGGTAATAGCAACAAAGAGTTGTAAGTGATTGGATGTAACTCCAGACACCCGTAGTGGTGCAAGAATCTTTATCAAACATCTCCACATACTATATGGTCTACCCGCATATATAGTATGGCATAAGAGATAGGAAGTTTGATTGTTATATTTGAAGGGAAATCTTCAAAAAGTTACATTTACTCTGAGTTAGAGTGGAGTTTAACCATCCGTAGATTGATGGTAGCTAGAAACTCAACAAGATTCTAGAGCATATGCTTGTGCAAAGATGTTACTCTAAGAGAAAAGTATCTCTCAACTTTGGAACTAATCCTTGTGATGCATGATTAGATTGGCTCTAGTTTATTTCTCCTATGGCCGTAGAGCTTTCCAACGAGAAGTTTTAACAAGTTGGTGATGCAACATGGTAGCGTAGTCTGCAAATATCTAGTAGCATAGTCTGAGAACTTGCGCTACTAGAGTGCTCTCCACTACATTAGCTTCTGTGCTAATGACATGATGCAAAATCAAGGCATGAAATTTGCCTTGGGGTTTTGGTTGAAATACAAAATGCCTTGGGGTTTTGGTTGAAATACCAAATCACGACTTGCGTGAGTACTACTAGACATTTGCTTACCAATAACTTCCCCAGTTTGTTTTCGAGGACGAAAACTCTTTATCCTGTAATGGCACGTAGGATTGCCCGTAGCGGCGGTCGAGCTCGACTGGACACGTGGGAGAAATATGCTAATTACTCCATTGCTGATGACGGGTACTTACTTTACAAGGGTAGAGTATGTGTACCAACTATTGGTGACTTTCGGGCCCAAATTCTTAAAGAAAGTCATGATAGTCCAAGTGCGAGTCATCCTGGGATTCAGAAGACCTATGCACTAGTAAAAAGACAGTTTTATTGGACTAGTTCGTTTAAGGACGTCCAGACTTATGTGCTGAAATGCAGTAAGTGCCTGGTCAATAAACATGAACGTCTTAAGGTTGGAGGAATACTCCATCCGCTGGAGATTCCTCAAGGGAAATGGGAAAGCATTTCCATGGATTTCATTACCGGTTTACCCAAGACGAGTCGAGGGAATGACTCGGTGTGGGTGGTAGTGGATAGGTTAACTAAAATGGCAAAGTTTATTGCCATGAAGAAAATTGTTAAAATGCCAGAGTTGGCAAAACTCTTTATTGAACTTCTCTACAAGCTATATGGCCTGTCCGCAGATATAGTGTCAGATAGAGATAGAAAGTTCAACAGTCATTTTTGGAGGGAAGTCTTCAAAAAGTTGGATACTACTCTGAGTATGAGTACGGTAGATCATTCGGAGTCTGATGGTCAAACAGAAAAAGTTAACCAAATACTCGAGGATATGTTGCGTTCTTATGTAAGTAAGAAGCAATCAAATTGGGAAGAATATTTGCCCATATTGGAGTTTGCTTATAACAACTCCAAGCATTCAGCGACGACTGGATTTACACCATTCATGTTAATGTATGGATTCCAGCCGAGATCTCCGATGGCTGTAGGCCTAGAAAAGGAAAAGATTCAATCTGTCAAGGATTTCCTTGAAGATATGAATGATATGCTCAGAGCCGCACGAGAGAGCATTCGTAGCGCTCAGGATCGCGCTAAAACTTATGCCGATAAAGGCAGAGACAAGTGACCTTTGCAGAAGGTGACTTTGTATTTTTAAAGGTTCCTGCGCAGTCAGCAACCATGTAAACGGGAAAGTGTGATAAACTTTCTCCTAGATATTGCGGTCCTTTCAAGGTCCTTAAGAAGATTGGGGACGTAGCCTACAAACTTGAGTTACCGGAGAGTTCTCAAGTTCATCCTGTCTTCCATGTTAGTAAACTGAAGAAATCAGTTCACGGGTTAGAGAACGTAGTTTCTCTAGATATTTTGGTGAAATTGATCACTCCACCAAAGATACCACATGAACCGGAAAGGATTCTTGGGTATCGAGACAGACAAACCCGACATAAAGTGTACCAGAAGGTACTTGTTAAATGGACAGATAGGGATGAGGAGGTAGCTACCTGGGAACGCCGTAGTGCAATTTCCAAAAGGTTTTCCCAGTTTGTTTTCGAGGACGAAAACTCTTCTTAAGGGGGGGGTAATGTCACGTAGGATGTAATGCTTGTGAGATCGACGGCAGACCGGATGGCCATGTCCGGGGTTCAGTGGGAGAGAACGCCCATGCGGAGTCATGGGCGGCCAGGCTAGTGTGGATGGCAGGCCACACACTATATAGCCTGGGGGATGAGGGGCAATCCTCATTCTTCCTCTATGGCTGGTGGGTGGTGAGCCAGAGGCCGTCCCCTCTTGTGGTAACGCCCGTAGTAGCGGCGTTACGGATATGTAACAAAGAGGATTATATTGCTCATTAGTAAGGCAATTAGACTGTGGAAAAGCACAAGTGAAAGCTCTCATCAAGCTCTTCAAGCTCAAGCACTCATATGCTAGCTACTTGCTTATGTTAATGTACTACTCGTGGTAGATAAGTACTTAGGCTTTGGAGCACTTCCAGCTCAAGCTCCTACCCAAATCCAGCTCTCCTTTTCTCTGCAAGTACTCTTGGCTTGAATAGCCATTGAGGCTTTGAGAAGAGGACAACGTAGCACAAGGTCCTAAGCAAGCCCATAAGCTCATGGGTTATGGAGATCCTAGCCTCCATGGTCCAAGAGATGTATTAATTCACACTTTTCTCTTTATGTAAAGAGTTCAAGAGCAAAAGATTAATACAAAGCCTTTCGATGGGGGTCGGCCTCAAGAAACTCGACCCTCAATCTTGTTTGTTTGTGTTAAGTTCTTGTTTTACATGCTTGTTTTGCATATGCTACTTGTTTGCATATGCTTGTTTTGCATATGCTGCTTGTTTGCGTGTACAAATAGTTAAATGAATGCATTAGCTACTATGTTACTCCTATCACGTGCTATCGCTACTAAGGAGGAAATTAAAAGGAAATCATTTTTGCCATAAAGAAGCTTATAGCAAACTTGGTTTCAATATAGCAAACTTGGTTTCAATATTTTTCTAATACCCATTCCTTTGACTTTGAGAATCTTCCATGCAAACCTTTAGAAAGAACTAGAAAAGCACTCGATTTCTTCCTACCTTTGGCAAGGTCTTGGCATTGATTCACCTACTTTGCTCATTTTCATGATACATGCCATCACAATCTTCCTACCTTTGGCAAGGTCTTGGCATTGATTCACCTACTTTGCTCATTTTCATAATACATGCCATCACAACATACGTATTATGATGCCTCATGGAATAGATCTAGGGTCTTGAATAAAACTTCTTTTAATTGAAGGGCTAGTGGGGAGAGAGAGAGAGAGAGAGAGAGAGAGAGAGAGAGAGAGAGAGAGAGAGAGAGAGGCCTTTTAAATGGTTGGTTGTTTTCAAGTAAAGTAAAAAGTGATTTTTGTGAATTGAAGATATAAATATATCTCTCGTCTCATCTCTTTCTCTCTCTTCCTTTTCTCTACCTTATGCTAAACTTTTCCTTACCTCTCTTTTACAAATAAATCCTCTCTCTCTCTCTCTCTCTCTCTCTCTCTCACACACACACACACACACACACACACGTGCACGCGCGTGCGTGCACGTGATTCTCTCTCTCTCTCTCTCTCTCTCTCTCTCTCTCTCTCTCTCTCTCTCTCTCTCTCTCTCTCTCTCTCTCACACACACACACACACACACACACACACACACACATGCGCACGCGATTCTCTCTCTTTTACAAATAAATCCTCTCTCTCTCTCTCTCACACACACACACACACGCGCACGCGATTCTCTCTCTCTCTCTCTGACACCAAGTTTTGGATCGTGAAGGAACTCACCCTATTACAACTCAAATGTAAAGGTGAACAACTCGAGAAGGTAAAAGCAACACAAGCAAAAAAGTCAAGTGGGTAGTTTACCATGGCGGAAAGGCCATCATATAGGAGTTTCATGCTCCTAAACCTTAGGTCACGTTGCCAAACATTACCCCTGAGATTGTTTCTTGTTTTGTTTGCCCCATCCCTATGCCCCCATCCCCATCCCTAGGGTTACTCAAGTAAAGCATGATGTACCCCCCCTAGCCTTATTGACCTACAAGTCTTCACCCCGATTGGTATCAACCATTTTCCCTCTTTTCAAAGAGGAGGCAACCCCTTTGTACATGACTCTTTTGGTCCCATAGGCTATGTATGGCCTTCGTGAAGTTTAACCAATCAATCAATCTATCTCTCTCTCTCTCATGTAAACACTCTCACATTTTTAATTGTAAGAGAATGCAAAATATATACAAATAATTTGATTTAGGTAGCTTCTCTAAAGAATGCATATTTTATTTGTAGTGTATATATATATATGTACACATATATACCTTTGGTTCTTAAAACTAATATAAATATTTTCAAACTTCCAAGTGATGAAAAATTTCAATAACTCTATTATATCTTCTACTTAATTATTTTGACATAATTTGTGTTAATATTTCATTAAGAAAAACAAGGACATAGTACTTTTAATATTGTATACCTTTACAAATAATTTGATATAGGTAGCTACTCTAAAGAATGTATATTTTATTTGTATTGTATATACATGCATATAAACAACTTTGGTTCTTAAAATTAATTTAAATATTTTTAGGCTTCAAGTGATAAAAATTTCAATAAATCTATTATATATTCTACTTAAATAATATTATTTATACATAATTTGTCTTCAAATCCATTCGAAAACAAGGACAGTAAATTTATTGTGGTTTCTTTTTTGAAAAATCACCAAACAGACCAGGGCCAGTAGGACACTAGAAGAGGTTCGAAACAAAATGGGAGGCATGAGTGATAGGAGAAAAAAAGAAGTACTTTCGGAACCAACCTCACATGTACCCGAAGTGAACAAAGAGTGGGGAAATAAACTATGGGAAGCCATCCAAAAGACAAAACTAGAAATGACGACCTTCCATGGTCCATGTGATGAACTTCATTTTGATCAAAGGACCTTAGAATCGGAAGTCAAAAGGGAATATGGAGATGTGGGCTTAGAAAGGTCAGAGGATAAAAAGTAAAAATCTTTAAGACCTTACCGTCTTTTCTTGGAGACTACGAAGCTTGCTCAGACATACAAAAGCTTCCATCTCTCAAACTAGAAACACCTTCAACTCTAGATGTGGTTAATTTGTCGGTGTTGATGGGTGGTACCACCTATCTAGTGCATGCTACACTTGGAAGATGTACTTAAGGTTAGACCTAACTCGTGGAAGGATTTTGGAATTTATTAAAGAAGATGGGTATTCAAGTATCTATGCGACACTCCATCCCAACCATAAGAGATGACAAAGCCAAGAGAGTTGCCGAAGAACCAATACCACTCAATAAAGTGGGTGAATATTGCAAAGGAGAGGATGGAAACACAACCCTACTACTTATGGAATATGAGGGACATAACACCTTAGCTATCCTAGATAGTGAGGCATGCATGGCCATTGCTCTAAGAAATATGTTTGGGAATAATTGGAAAAACCATCCTTAGTGAAAACATACATGAAATCATAGTTGGTTTTGATGGTTACGTTGAGAGACCTATAGGGCTTCTTCAAAGAGTAATAGTCACTTCATGCGGAGTGCGATTCGAGCACACCTTTGTGGTAGTAGCCTTTGGAAGAAATCCAAATTACGATATCATTTTGGGATGACCGTACATGTAGCAACTTCAAATGATCCAAGATTGGGGTTTCAACTATATTTATTTATGGCAATAAACACAGATTAATTTGGCTCATCACTCTTATTGAGAAGTGGCCAAAAATCTTTAGCATTGACATTGGTATGTTGGTGCCTACAAGCTATATTGCATCATCTGTCACGGCGTGCTACTAACATTGGTGCCAATGTAGAGGAAGGTAACATAGATTAGAGAGCCTTTAGCTCATGTAGTGACTGTCAAAAGACTAATATCTCATTCATTTATGCTGAAGGGGGGTGTGCGAGGATGGAGCTATGCGTGCAGAGAAGAAAGAGAGAGAGAGAGAGATAAGACACACAGTGTTTGTGGACTCCTTATCACATTATTGTGTGATGAGGTTTCCTTATTGTTTTAAGTATAATGAATGGTCAGTGTGTATCCGGTTAGTCCGGCCGCCCGTGTATATTGGGCTAGGCACATTGAGCTTTACCACCCCAACAACCTCCCACTTAAAGGACAATGTGCCTTTAAGTACGGGGTGAACATGCATATATATAGATATACAAATATAGTACAGGTAGACAATGACCATCTACCCAACTATCCAACACCCATGAGTGAGTGCCCTGTAGTGTGCATACCGCTACGAAGGTAAGCCTTTGGTTAAGAGATCAGTAGGATTGTCATCTGTGTGAACCTTGACAAGCTACATACGCTTATCATCAAGCACTTCACACAAGAAGTGATACTTCACATCAATGTGCTTCATCTTTGCATGAAACACTAGATTCTTGGCCAACATGATAGCACTCTGACTATCACAATGCAAAACCGCCATCTCACTAGTTATACCCAAATCTGCTCTACTAGACGTGCAAGCCGTAACGCTTTCTTGCATGCTTCTGAAGCTGCAATATATTCTGCCTCAGTAGTAGACTGTGATGTACAACTCTGCAAACGATATCGCCATGAAACAACTCCTCTAGTAAACATAAAGACATAGCTAGAAGTGGACCTTCGATTGTCCAATTCTCCTGCATAATCCGCATCCGTGTAGCCAACTACACATGCTTCCTTCTTTCCAAAAGTTATGCACACATTCTTCGTGCCATTCAAATATCTCATCACACCTTTGACTGCCTCCCAATGCTTCTTGCCTAGATTTGACATATACCTGTTAACCACTCCCACTGCAAATGCAATATCCGGGCGGGTAACAATCATGGCATACATCAAACTGCCAACCACTGATGCATATGGCACCTTTGCCATTTCAGCCTTCTCTTCATCATCAGAACTAGGAGAATCTCTGCTAGACAATTTCACATATGAAGGCAATGGTGTACTCAATGCCTTCCCATGTTCCATGTGAAACCGTGCGAGCACCTTGTTAATGTATTCTGCCTGAGACAAACGAAGCAACTGCTGAGATCTGTCTTGCTGAATACGCATGCCCAAAATATGACTAGCATCACCTAAGTCTTTCATATCAAAATTCGCATGTAATTTTGATTGCAAGGCTGTCACATCATGTCTGTTTTTACCAGCAAGTAACATGTCATCCACATACAGGATTAAGATGATCAAGCTACCATCCGTAGCTCTCTTGGTATAGAGGAAATGATCAAAGTCGCTTCTCTTGAAGCCTTGAGACAGCATGAATGAATGGAATTTATGGTACCATTCCCTTGGTGCTTGCTTAAGACCATAAAGGCTCTTCTTGGGCTTACACACCAAATGCTCTTTGCCTGTCTCAATAAAACCTTCAGGTTGCTGCATATAAATGTCCTCATGAAGATCTCCATGTAAAAACGTTGTTTTTACATCCATCTGGACAAGCTCCATGTCCTCTTTGGCTACCAATGCAAGAACACATCTAAGGGTGGTCATTTTCACAACTGGTGAAAATATCTCATCAAAGTCCACACCTTGGTCAACAATAGGTGCTTGAGCCCTATCATACACATGTCCATCTTCCTGAAAGATAACTCTTCGCATCTCCATTGTAGGTACAGGCTTCTTGTGCATCTTCTCTTCATTGAAGTAGACATCATTGCTACGAACAATCTTTTTGGATTCGGGATCCCATAACCAATATCCCATCTCACCAGAACTGCTATAGCCAAGAAATATGCATTTCTTCGACTTAGGAGATAACTTGTCTCGCAACAACTGTTCTCGCAACTGTTTAGGAAAATGGCAAAACTCTTCACAGCCAAAGACTCTTAGATGCTTGTAAGAAGGCGGTTTCCCTAACCATAGCTCTTCAGCTACCTTCTCATCCAAAGCCTTATTCGGAGATATATTGATAAGATGAACAGCAGTTGTCAAAGCTTCTGTCCAAAATCCATTAGGAAAACATGTGTTAGACAACATGCTACGCAATTTCTCTTGTGTGGTACGATTCATTCTCTCAGCCACACCATTTTGTGGAGGATTATACGGAGCAGTCAACTCCCTCTTGATGCCTTTTGCCTCAAAAGTGTTGAAAAGCTTTGCTGACATACTCTCCACCATTATCTGACCTCAAGCATTTCACTGTCTTGCTAGATTGATTCTCCACAAGTGTCACAAAGTTTTGAAACTTCGAAAGAACTTCATATTTCTTCTTGAGAGAATATACCCATACTTTCCTTGAGAAATCATCTATAAAAGTAACAAAATACTTAGCACCTCCCATAGACACGTCAGGCATAGGTCCACACACATCACTATGCACTAACTCTAACGGCTCACTTTTACGAGTGCTTCCACGCTTGTGTGGTGACTGTGTTTGCTTACCATAAAGACAATGCTCACAAACAGAAAAATCTAAGAAGTCAAAACCAGGCACATAACCAAAACGAGACAGCTCACACAAATCGCGTACTGCTCCCACTCAATGCCTAGCTGATGCTGCTGCACTGCTGCTGCTTCTGAAGCTCAAGCTCTCATACCAGTTGAAGGGGAGTGCGCAAGGATGGAGCTGTGCATGCAGAGAAGAAAGAGAGAGAGAGAGATAAGACACACAGTGTTTGTGGACTCCTTATCACATTATTGTGTGATGAGGTTTCCTTATTGTTTTAAGTATAATGAATGGTCAGTGTGTATCCGATTAGTCCGGCCGCCTACGTATATTGGGCTAGGCACATTGGGCTTTACAACCCCAATATATGCATAGGTTAGAGAGAGGTAGTATTGGGGATTCTAGGCTCTCGGGGTAGCCAGGGACTGGGACTCACCAAGGGCCTCATAGGTTAGATAGAAATATATTGTGAGTTTATGCAATTTCAAAAGATGCATTGTCTGCATCATATGACCATAGGCATTTAGGACTTTAGAACTACTCCGCACGTTAGCACTATTCGTTGTTTTGTTCTTTTGCTTTTGTTCTTTTCATTATGTTTTTATTTAAGCACTAGGAGTAAGGTAAGTAGACCATATCCAACTTGAGGTTTGGCTCAAAAGACATGTTTTTGATGCCAAAACCATAGAGGACAAAAAAGCTCATTTCATGTGGCATGCTTGATTTGAAGGTGCATTTGAATATTTAGAGTGGTTTCAGGGCCATAGGGTTGTCCTTTTACACTACATGAAGCTGTGACTGAGAGTGGGAGTTGAAAGTTGTAGTTTTGTGCTAGCATGCTAGAATCGTGATTCTGCAAAATCTTCAGTTTGTATACCTGACTACTTCCATTGTGTGTGTACATGTCTAAAACCATTATTTGAGCTTCCATGCATGAGTTTGATCATTGAAATCACTGAATATTACTTGAGCAATGTGAATTGCATAAATTTTACTAATTGACTTCATTCGAGAGATTCTAACATCCATTCATCAAAAGGATTTTCACATAGGGCATACAAGGTGTCCTCTATAAGTTAGTGTGATCAGAATTTGAAAAGGGAAAAAATTGTAGAATTGCAATTCTGCAAAAATGGCCCTCTGACAGCTTCTGTGATTCTTTGAGTATGTGTGTGTCAAGTTCATACTTCTATAAACACCCCTTCAAGAGGAATTAATGTTTGGATTTAAAAAAATGTGTCTAAAGGCCCAAATAGATTAGAATTTGATAGTGAGCAAAAGAAGTTAGCATGATTCTAGGCCTTTTGAACATCCAATTGCAACCAAGATTGGGGGAGGTGTTGTAAGCGCTGTCCTCTACAAGTTGGAGAGGTCAGATTCTGAAAAGCTCAAAAATTGTAGAATTTTGATTTTGCAAAATTGGGATCATCAAAGTTTTATGAATAGGTTTTTGGTCAAGGTCAAGGATCACGCCTCAAATGATGATCCTACACCATTGGTGAATTATCAGGGAGATTGCTTCATGGGTCGAGATAGAATCTTGTATCTTGTCATAGATGACCCTGAAGAAGTAGACGTGATGGGAGAAGTGATTCCTAGAGGATCTATGAATCCCAACTTACAACTAATCAATTCTATTTTGACGAGGAAAGTGTCTATAGATAGATGATTCCTCAAAGTCCTTGTAAAAGAGGTCCTTGTACAAGAGGGAGGATACAATGTGAATGAGGACATTTCACCACGAGAAATTTTGGGCATATTTTCCCTTGTGCCATGCTTTTCTTAGCTAAGTGTGGAGGCCATTTAGACCCGTCGCTGATGCACCCTAAAAAGGATCCCTCCATACTTCCCGGTTCCCCCTCACTTCTTGCAACTTGCAAGTATGAGCGTAGCACTCCTCGACAAAAACCTTTTTCCCAGCTGCTGTTAAAAATGAAGGCTTTGAAAATTAAAACCGGTATTTTGTGTTAAATTTAGTGGTTTTACCGGTAATATACACTAAAACTAATGAATTTCAGCCCTTAAATGTAAGGGCGTGGTCAATATTCAGCCCTTAAATGTAAGGGCGTGGTCAATATTCAGCCGGTTTTTCTGAAATCCAGCCCTTTACTGTTCTTCCTTCACATCGAGTCATCACGACCTGAGAGGCTGTCATTGGGAGCCCTCTTTGATGGCCTATTCGCGATGTGTGAGATGCGGTTACCTTGCTCAGATCCCTGAAAACTCAAGAGTCAGAGACTAAAGAACTTTGATCATGTCACCCAATGATACTCTTAAGCTCTTCTTCCCTTCAAGAAGAAGAAGAACCTCTCCATCACTCTATAGCTTGTTGCTTCTGCTCTTTCAGCTTCTCCATCATCATGTTACCTCCACTGTAGGAATGGGATACATGACCACATTGGCAGGTTTATGGGGTAATGGTATGGCCTCCGCAGCCTGTGCTCTCAAGGTGGAAACCCTTTATCCGCAATGTTGGGGTAACCACCCTTATTTGGGTGACCTCTCGCCTCCGGTGAATACGTCATTCTGGGCTATCTCCAGTGGTGGCTTTTTTGTATGCGGCCTGCTGTATGACTCTCACAGTCCTTCCTGTTGGGGGCAGGTAAATGATTCAATCATTCCGTCCCAATTTCTCCGCACTAGCTACTCCAACATCAATTCAGGTGGCTATCATGTGTGTGCAGTGAGAGATAACAAAACAGACAGTCCAGGGTTGGTCGATTGTTGGGGCAACAACACCTTCGGCCAAGCTTCGCCTCCACTGGAAGCGATGATCTCGGTTACCGCCGGTGATTTCTTCACTTGTGGACTCACAGCCAGTACACGGCACGCAATATGCTGGGGACAAGGCAGTAATTCGACAGAAATGCAGGCCCCCAACACCAGTTTTGAGTCGATCTTTGCTGGGAGGTACCACATGTGTGGGCTAGAGCTGACTACCAGGAAGACGCTATGCTGGGGTAACAACACTTATGGGCAGGCTACACCTGTGGAAAATGTCAATTTCATGGTGATCACTGGAGGCTACAGTTTCTCTTGTGGCTTGCGTGAGGATACTCATGAAGCTGTGTGCTGGGGGGAAACCTACTTTGATTCAACACTTGCCCCTGTGGGAGTGCCATTTGCTGCCATCTCGTCCGGAGATTGGTTCACTTGTGGGGTGAGGGAGGATGACCAGAAGACGGTTGTGAACTGCTGGGGGACGCAAGATAATGCCGCAAATAACTATGTGCCTACATCTTTGAGAGCTGGTATGGGATTGTGCGTCACGCAGTGTAACGAGGGTGAGTATGAACTTCAGAATTCTGAGCTTGGGATCTCGAATCAGTGTCCCGGAAACAGAGACATGAAGGTTTGCTTGGAGTGCTTAGCAGGCCAGCAGTGTCCACCTCCTAACTCGACATCCCCGAGTACAATCGTCACGCCAGCTCCTAAGTCATCATCGCATTCAATTACAGGAATTGTGGTAGGAGTGGCCCTGAGTGTCATTGGAGCACTGATCATTGGATTGTTGGCAGTGTTTCGACGTCAATTGTATTCGATCTGGATGACTTGCTGGAAGCCTGCAGCGGAACCTGCTCAGACAGGGCTTTGGAAAGCTAAAGCTAGTAGGGTTATTAGCTTCACCAGCGAAGAACTCCGAACAGCCACAAAGAGCTACGACCCTAGTATGGTGATTGGGAAGGGGGGTTTTGGGGATGTGTACAAGGGCATCCTGGATGATGGGCAGCTTGTGGCGATCAAGAAAGCTTGCACTATGGAGAGAGCTAGCACTTTTGACATGGAGCTTGAACTCCTGGCACGGGTAAACCACACTTGCTTGGTGAATCTTGTGGGCTACTGTGAAGAGGACAAATGCCTTGCGTTTGAATTTATGGCAAATGGGTCGCTGCAAGATTGTCTGTTTTGCACGCGATCTTCTCAGCTCTTAGATTGGAATCGCCGAATGAAGGTTGCTCTGCAAGCAGCCAGAGGGCTTGAATACCTGCATGTGTATGCATCTCCCACGATTATTCATCGTGATGTGAAAGCATCTAATATTTTGCTGGATGAATCTTTGGATGCGCATATCTCTGACTTCGGCCTCTCTCTTTATGGTCCTGTCGGAAGCCAAACCCATCTGAGCAACCAGTCACCTTGCGGAACTGTAGGCTACCTTGATCCAGAATACTACCAGTCTGGTAAGCTCAGTTCAAAGAGCGATGTCTACAGTTTTGGAGTGGTTCTTCTAGAGCTGTTGAGCGGACGACAGGCAGTGGAGCCCGATCTTTCTGTGAGCAGCACAGTGGCATGGGCCGTGGAGCTTGCCGAGCTCGGGAAGTCCAACCTTATATTGGATTCGGAGCTCATGAAAGTCCAGCCAGATGAGGCTGCATGCAGACCAGTACTCACAGACGTGATTGGGTTGGCTTTGCAGTGTGTTCGGAGAACAGGGAAAGAGCGTCCCACCATGAGTGAAGTCACAAGCTGCTTGCAAGGGATCGTCGAGCCATTCTTCTTCAATATTGACAATATTGACAGGATCCAACCTCCACCACTCCAAAGCAGTTGCTCAACCGCAGATGTCAGCTCCTGCGGCTTATTAGAAGGAAGATGATGGATTCAGCAATTAGAGTGCACGGCTGCACCAACAAATATTGCATCATCACACCAGCCTCTGAGAGCCAAACATGCTCTGATGGAGACCAATCTTTGCAAGCATGTGGGGGGAACCCACCCCCAGATACCGACAAAAGCATTGAGATGCCAGTGCTACATTGTGATAGAGTGCTATATAGCTAGCAAAGAATCGAGTGCTTCAGTCTACAGGCCACTTCCAGCTGTGCGTGCTCTGAATTACAATTGGTCTGCATCATGCCACCAGCATCAGATCATTTGCGCTTACAGTTTCACAATCACAATCACAAGGGTTTTTTCAACTCGAGGGCTTTTTTAACCACAATCACAATCGATGTTTCTGATGTTGCCTGAGGAGCATCGATGTTTCTGATGTTGCCTGAGGAGCAAAATATCCATCATAAGTCAACCTTTGTATATGATTCATGTTTTTACCCAACCTGCACAATTTCAGATCACTGCAAGGCAATTTTGCAGCCTCCTTAGCTTTCTTCACTCGGTATTCTAGCAGATTTGTCAGGTTTGCATTTCAAAATGTCCCTGTTGATTCACTGCATTGGCACCAAAAGTGATTTTGATATATTGGTAAACCTGACCCTAAGCTTGACATTCTGCTTTCTTCTAATGATATGTGGCGGTTTGACAATTGTATCGTTCTTTTACCAGTTTGAGATAAAGGAAGGAGGTAATGTAATTTTACTGCTGTTCTCTGACATATGCATTACCCTCACCTGATTTGAGGCATATAAAGTTTCCTGAGCCCTCATAGCTGTCCAGTATCTATGTTGTTTCCATTTCAAGCTTTTACATATATGTGCATGTGTGTACATGTGCTATGCGTGCATAGCTTTTAATGTGTGTGTGTGTGTGTTTGGAGGGGGGCGGAGGGCGGGGGGGGTAGCAGAGTCGCGATGCTAGAGAGCACAAGTTTGCTGTGCCTCTGCCGCATGAATGGCTAGGGCATCATGCCCTCCTCTCAGCCACGTTCCTCCTTTTCGTGCTCCAGGGTATGGCTTTGTGCAGCTGCGATGCTCCTAGGGTTTGCCCCTGTGCAGTCGCGATCCTTCTGCTCCTGTGTGTAGGACCTGCAATTCTGTAGCGCGCTTCCTTGTGTTGGGCTGTTTGTGTTTCTGTGCATGCGTGTGTGGAGGGGGGCCACCTCTTCTCCACGCTCTTGTGTGTGTGTCTGAGCCCTGTTTACAGCAGAGCCCTCCTCTTCAGCCTCCGTGTTTTCTGCTCTTTCCAGTGTGTTCCTCCTCTATTTCCTGCTTAAGGGTGTTCTGTGTGCTTCCTGAGTAGTCTGTCATTGTGAGTGGGTGTGCGTGTCTATGAAGACCACACTACCTCTTCTCCCTCGCAAGCTTCTCCTTGGGATTCCATGGATTTCCAAATCCCTTCTCCTTGAAGACGCCTGCTCCCCTCCCTCTGATTCTATGGCCCCTTTCAAATGCTATGGGCGGAAAAAGCAGGTGGTTTGTTTGTCGCCTACTCCTCAACCAGACAAATCGGCCAAGCTTGCTTCTTTGGAATTCCTTCTTCATCCTGCAGATGTGCTGATTCGTTGTAGGAGCCTTCAGCCCGAGCCAGTGTAACCGTGAAACGTGTTTGCTCCCTTTTTCAGCATGAGATGTTTGGACGCCCAGTGAAACGCTGAAACGCCTAATGTTTCAGTGACACACACACACACACACACACACACAATAAACTCTCTCTCTCTCTCTCTCACATGCACACGCGTTTTGGTGTGCACCTATCTAAGAAAGAAACGTTGCGGTGTGTCAAACCCATTTTGACATAAAACGTTTCAGGGGCTGAAATGTTTCGCGGCGGTTATGCTGCCCTAAGCCCCTGGTGATCAACATTTGCCAAGCCCAGCAGCTTGGAGTCTGTTATATTTCATGGGGTGAGTAATGACGGATGCTAGTCAGAAAAAAACCGACCTTTACTGTGAAAAAACCGGCTAGAATTTTCAAAAATCGGCAAAGATCAAAGATAGCCTTGAAAAACCTGGTTGCATTTTTATCAATTTAGTCATAAAAACTGGTTGGGATGTTAAATTTCTTGGCCAAGTAAAATGTTGTCGTTTTTCACTGGTTAGGAAAAATGTTTTTTTCTAACACTGGCAAGATTGATTCCTTTTTGTGGGCGATTCCTTTTTGTGGGCAAGGGATTTTATGATGCCCACTGCAGTGTACTAGTTTTGGTGACCATCGCAGGTGTTTATGGTGCAGCTTACATTGCTTACGCCATGCCATGGGATCCTTTCTTCGACCGTGCTTGGAACCTCATGAGCTACTGTCCAGTATGGGTTACCATGAAGGCCCTGCCGATGCCACATCTCCCGCATGTTCCTACTATTGCCGCGATTTTGGGCCGGGTGGGTACTTCCATCTTCCCTAGCGGGACCGTACCTTTATCTAACACCGAGGGACTGGGGGATGATGGCCATTGATATTGGTGGCTACAAGTAAACTGGTTTTTTTTTTGGGGGGGGGAGGCAATTAATAAGGGACTTAAGGATTTTTTTTAAAATTTTTTTTTTTTGGGATCGATCTCTCTCCCCCTCTCTTTGCCTCTCGGGTTGCAGGGATTTAGGAAAACTTTGAAGATGGTATCTCTCTCTCTCTCTCTCTCTCTCTCTCTCTCTCGTTTAAGCAATGGACATCAAGAGGAATGCAATTGTGTGTGTGTGTGAGAGAGAGAGAGAGAGAGCATGTCTACTAAGATCTTCCCCTCTGGTTACCCCTTCTTCTCCATGAAGCTTTGGTCTTCTTGCGGCAGGCCGCTTGCCACGTCGTCCTCTTCGTCCAGTGCTCTTTAGAAGTAGCTAAGCATTGACACCTTTGTTGCTGTTGGAGTCACCATTACTACCATTGCAAGTGTTGCCATGGCTACTATTGACATTGCAAGTGTCGTCGCCCCGATCTGGATTTACATGTCAGCCCGAGTGTTACAAGTGTTGCTATAGCTGTTGCTGTTTGGTGCAACCCTTATATATTGCCCCAGGTATTTGGGTATTTGAAATTTGGCGTGTGTGATTGTGCTTGCAGTAGCTAATAACTATAAAGGAGGCAGGAAAACATGTGTGTAAAAGAGAGAGAGAGTGTGTGTATTCAACATCATGAGCTTCTGTAGACGATGCTTCGCATACCTAGTTAGGTGCGATGGGGGCAAAGTGCTGCCAGCCCCTCTCCCACGTACAAGATATTTCTAAGCTTATAAAGTTATGTGTATGTGTGTGTATGAGAGCTTGGATGTTTCTAAATGAGAATCAATGAAAATTCTCAAAGATGGCAAGAAAATATAATTTTTTATGGGTAGGTCGAGCCGTCCTTCTTCATTAGGGTTGAATGTAGTAGAACTACTTCATTGGGGTTACAATCTCTATCTCAAGTGAAGCAATTTTCTTGAGCCCTACCCAAACAAGATTTCATCTCTTGCAAGTATGCATACTTTCTTGTTGGTTGCGATGGGAATCTTCACACCTTCACACACTTCGAAAATCTTCTTGGAAATGTCAAATTACTAGCCAAGTTAGGACACAAGCAAAATTGGGAAAGAATTGATTTGGAATATACATGTATGCACTTGGAAATATGCATGACTGCATGCTCACTTTCCTCTTTCATTGTATGCTTTCACTCGTCTTTTAAGGCAATGTGTGTGTGTGTGGAGAGAGAGAGAGAGACTTGATCAAAGAACTTCTGAAGATCTTCTTTATGTGCGGGAATTTGCTTGAAAGTATTGCTTTATAAAAAACTTTGTAGATTATGTGCAAACCAGATTTGAGAGAGGCCAAAGGAAACTCTCTTGAAAAACCTCGGTTGTGCGAATTGTAGCAGAGTGAGAATGTAGAGTAAGTAGACCAAAATAAGCTTTAACCAAAGGCTTTTATAAGAATCTTTTTTTAAAAAGCTTATAATTAAAGCTTAAAAAAGCTTGCATGCAACAATTTTTGAAAACGGAATCGTTCTCTAGGATAGCTTGTGGAACACTTGAGAAATTCAACACATAAATTCAACCATGAAAACACATGCTTTGCAGGTTTCAACAAAATCAAATAAATTAAATAAAAGCATAGCAAACATAATACTTAGCTCCAAGACAAACATGTTGGGTGCAATCTTCCCCCCCCTTGTGCGTGGCCTTCCCCCCACATAAGAGTATTTTTATTAGTTTTTAATCAAAAATAGGTTATAGCCCCCAAAAATATACAAAGTGTGCTTTTAGAGAGCACGACACTCTTCCACAACAAAAATAGAGTGTTCCAAAAATTGGGGCTAGGGTAAAGCCTTTAGGCTTTAATAAATTCAACATTATAAAGGTATTTTTTTCAATGTATCAAAATGAAAAAATCAACTACTAAGGTTACAAGCTACGCTTGTAAAAATAAATATGATGCGCATAAGAAACATTCTCCTCAACATTATTCATCAATCCTCGTAATCTTCATCACTTGAAAATATAAGCCCAATTAATAATTAAATTAATCCCACAAATATTAAACAGGCACAAACCATCACCAACTCATGACTACCAGGCGTAAGTATCCCAAGAATCACCCTGTCATACAAACCTAACTGAAATAATCATAGACAGCCCCAAGCATACGTCATATACCGCACGTATTAATATTTATAGTGGTGTCACCTACGATATTAACCTAGCCGGCATGACGCAAGAGTAACCTAGGCGTCCCCAAATTACTCAAGAGAGAAAAATAATATTCTTAAAGAGGACTTAAAATATATTCTCATGACATCCCTCTTGCTTGAGTTTGCAATTGTCCTCAATTGCTGGTTTGCTGGGTTTGAAAAGAACGAAGGATCTCAGGATAAGCTCGGAAAAATTTCTCGAGCATCCACCATTTTGCATCTTCTTGAGGATGGTTTTTGAATGTCAAAAGATATTTGAGGTATTTGTTCCCGGTTCTTGTTGTTGTCGTCTCTTGATTAATAATAGCATCAGGAACTAAGACTTCTTCCTCTCCTTCAACAAGAGGTGGGTGAGAAGGAAGTGTTCCTCGAAAGGGTTT
This sequence comes from Cibotium barometz, assembly GCF_041138505.1. Classification (NCBI taxonomy): domain Eukaryota; kingdom Viridiplantae; phylum Streptophyta; class Polypodiopsida; order Cyatheales; family Cibotiaceae; genus Cibotium; species Cibotium barometz. The sequence goes on along the minus strand of NC_141080.1, from coordinate 13,238,689 downwards.
CAAAAGATGAATATGGAAAGAGTTGTGGATATTCCAATTAGATGGCAACTCTAGTCTATAGGCCACATCGTTAATCTTTTCAATAATTTTAAATGGTCCATAGTATCTAGGTGCAAGTTTAACTGCAGGGAATTTTTCCACACTCTTCAATCGTCTCTTCTCAATTCTCAAAAGTACATAATCACCTTCTTGGAATGAAAAATCTTTACGCTTCTTATTTGCTTGAATTGTATACTTCTCTTGAGCTCTTGCAATACAATCACGCACTTCAGATAAAATGCGATCAAAGTCTCGAGTATATTGGTCAGCAGCTTCAATCTTATGGGAGAGTCTAGTAGCCGGAATAGGCAAAGCTCTACCATAGATAATCTCAAATGGTGCTCGCGACCATAGCAGAATGAGGAGTATTATTATAAGCAAATTGGAGTAGATGTATGTACTTATCCCATGAACTAGGTTGCTGGGAAACATAGGCTCTAAGCATATCCAAGATAGTGCTATTCGTGACTTCGGTCTGTCCATCTGATTCAGGATGAAAAGCCATAGAAAAATCTAACTTAGTGCCTAAGTTTGAGAAAAGAGCAATCCAAAAGTGACTACAAAATTTGGAATCTCTATCAGAAACTATCACTTTGGGTAGACCATGATGAACAAAGATTTGCTTGACAAATATGGTCGCAGCTTGCTGAGAAGTCACTGTCTTTTACATGGAATGAAATAGGCTTGCTTACTAAACCTGTCCACTATTGTCCAAATCATGTCATGATGACTGGAAGTAGTAGGAAAGCCTGTAATGAAGTCCATAGACACTTGTTCCCATGGTCGGTCTGGAATGGGTAAAGGCATAAGCAATCCCAAAGCTTTGTCTTTGTAGCTTTTAATTGATTGACAAATGTTACATTGAGCTACAAATTTTGCTACATCATTTTTCAAATGAGGCCAAAAGAATTCTCGAGAAACTACTTGAAGTGTTGCGGAAACTCCTCTATGTCCCATAAATGGTGGTTGGTGCATCTCTTCCAAGACAAGTTGTCTATAGGGTTGAGTAACACATAATCTTTTCTCAAAGAAAAGATAGCCATCATTATGAGAATAATTTCCTTGAGGTGTCCAATTGTTTTCACGCAATTTGATCCATATCTCAGAAAAATCTGGATCTACTTCATAAGTTTCTTTCATAAGTACAAATGATTCACTTTCAATAGCGAAAATGTTGTTGATATGAGGTCTTCTACTTAAAGCATCGGCAACAACATTTTCCTTTCCAGGTTGGTATTGAATCATGGGTTGGAAACTTTGTATGAAAGATGCCCATTTGATGTGCCTATATGAAATAAGGGGTTGCGAAAGCAAATGCTTAATGCTTTGTTGATCAGTCTTGATAAGAAATTCTGAACCCATTAGGTAATGCTTCCAAATCTTTAAGGCATGCACAATTGCTGCTAATTCCTTGTCATATGTACTATAATTTGTTTCAGCAGGTTTTAGCTTTTGACTTTCATAGACAATAGGATGGTTGTCTTCCATAAGCACAACACCAAAACCTTTGCCGCTAGCATTAGTTACTACCACAAAGAATGGTCTTTGAAAGTCACGTAGTGTAAAAACTGGTGCATGAGTTAATGCATCCTTGAGTGCTAGAAAAGATTTATCTTGACTTTCGGTCCAATGAAAAAATGTAGTTTTCTTGAGAAGTTCCGTCAAAGGATGTGCAATATAAGTGAAATTCTTGACAAACTTCCTATAGTAACTACATAGACCTAGAAAAGATCGATGGTCATGAATGTCTCGAGGTGTAGGCCAAGAGGCTATACACTCAATCTTCTTAGGATCTACACGGATTCCTTCAGCTGACACTATATGGCCTAAGTATTCAATCTCTTTTTGAAAGAAAGAACTCTTTTCAGGAGTGACGTACAATTCATTTTCTCTCAAAAGGTTAAACACTTGCTCCAAGTGTTGCTCATGCTTTTGACGATTCTCGCTGAAAACAAGAATATCATCAAAGAACACCACAACAAAGCTTTGAAACTTTAGGAAAATGCGATTCATCATACGACTGAATGTAGCTGGAGCATTGGTCAAACCAAATGGCATAACCAAAAACTCATAATGGTCAGTCTGGGTTCTAAATGCAGTCTTGAATATGTCTGACTCAGTCATGCGTACTTGATGATAACCAGAATTTAAGTGAATCTTGCTAAAGACCTCTGAACCTCTAAGCTTATCAAGTAAGTCATCTACCCTAGGGATAGGGTATCTGTTCTTGACAGTGATTTTGTTCAATGCTCGGTAGTCAACACACATTCGGAAAGTTCCATTCTTCTTCTTAACAAGAAGGACTGGAGCTCCAAAAGGTGAACTACTAGGTCTAATAAGGCCTCTTTCTAACAAATCCGCGATTTGTTTTTGGATTTCTTTTTGCTCTAAATTGTTGACTCTATAAGGAGCTTTACAAGGTGGAGAGTTACCTGGCAATAAGTCAATACTATGATCTTCAGCCCTTGACTTAGGTAATCCTGGAGGTAAATCTTCCATAAAACAATCCCTGAATTTAGAGATATAAGGATCAAGTTTTGGACTTTTGGATGTGTTAAACTCAGCGCTAAGCTGGTTAACCCAAACCATATAAGTCTTCTCCCTTTTCCTAAAAGCTCGCTTTGCTTGAGTATGACTCAATAAAGGGCTCGTCTCTCCTTTGACTAGACATTGGAGGAAAATATTTTCATTGTCCTTCCTTACACAAATGCTATGTGTATCATAGTCTATAATAGGGTTGTACATATGTCTCCAAGGCATATCCAATTCTGATTATGGCTCTCAACGCTCCTTTCCTTGCTCTTTCAATCCGTACAGAGAGATTAAGAAGAGGATTAGTGAAGAGGAAGGTGGTTTTATGGTTTTGGGAAACCCACTAATGGTTCTCCACCTAGTTTTACCCTTTGGGCAATAGATTGATGGAGATTGATTACCCAATGGTTAAAAACAAGCTTTATTTCATCCATACATAAACAAAAATCCCTAAACGTGTTCTTCTTTAATTTAAATTAAAGAAAATTACCAAAATCACCTCTGTTTTTGTCTCTTTCAACTCTTTTGACCGCCTTCAAAAAAATTAAATTACACCAAAGCTCTGATACCACTCTCACAGGACCCTTTAATCTTCTTGAAGAGAATAATCAAAAACTCATAAATTATATCAAATATTAAAACAATTACTTGAATTAAATTGAAAATTAAAGCACATAACAAAACATAAGGCAAGAGAAAGAAAAACATCACCATCAACACAAGGCTGGGTGCAATCTTCCCCCCCCTTGTGCATGGCCTTCCCCCCACACAAGAGTATTTTTATTAGTTTTTAATCAAAAATAGGTTATAGCCCCCAAAAATATACAAAGTGTGCTTTTAGAGAGCACGACACTCTTCCACAACAAAAATAGAGTGTTCCAAAAATGGGGCTAGGGTAAAGCCTTTAGGCTTTAAGAAATTCAACATTATAAATGTATTTTTCTCAATGTATCAAAATGGAAAAATCAACTACTAAGGTTACAAGCTACGCTTGTAAAAATAAATATGATGCGTATAAATAACATTCTCCTCAACATTATTCATCAATCCTCGTAATCTTCATCACCTGAAAATATAAGCCTAATTAATAATTAAATTAATTCCACAAATATTAAACAGGCACAAACCATCACCAACTCATGACTACCAGGCGTAAGTACCCTAGGAATCACCCTGCCATACAAACCTAACTGAAATAATCATAGACGGCCCCAAGCATACGTCATATACCGCACGTATTAATATTTATAGTGGTGTCACCCACGATATTAACCTAGCTAGCATGACGCAAGAGTAACCTAGGCGTCCCCAAATTACTCAAGAGGGAAAAATAATATTCTTAAAGAGGACTCAAAATATATTCTCATGATAATTTTCTGCGAGAACAGTGATGACGAAGAGAAGAGGGAGTTGCAAAAAGCTCTAGAAGCACTGAACACTGAGACTACTGGCAAAATGACAACTTGTAATTCCATATAAAAGAGCTCTTTGATTTGGCATGCTATTTGGCATGTTGTGTGTGCGCGTGCTCACGTGCACTCTTTCTTTTTTTTTTTGCAAGGAACACACTAGTCTGTATTACTAAGTACACAAATCCCAAAGATGCTTGAATAAGCCTGTCTCTGGGGTAGTACAACTAGGGACCCATGTGGGTTGTGTGTGTGTGTGTGTGACACTTTTTAACGACGAGTTACCCACCACTTTTAGGTCCCTTGTTGCTAAGAACCATGACTTTAAAAAAAGTGCACAAGCCTACATGCATAAAAGAATGCATGGGTTTTGCTAACTTTTTTCCCCAAGGTCTTGCTCTAATTTTTTTTAAAGAAAAAAGCTAAATCTTGCACATGAGTATACGTATGCATACAAGGAATAGCTTATTAGAGGGAACATTCTACTCATACTCTATATATATTTTATGCAAAAATGTGGGCTCAATAAGAAGCCTTAAGTCAAAATTATTTATTTTTCATAGAAGTTGTAAAAGAACCTCCAATTAATGAGAAGCCTTATTTAGTGTCTAGTTTTCACACAAAAAGAAGAATATCAATCTTGTTTTGAGTCTAGCATTATGATTTCATAGATAAAACAAAAACCAATAAGGCATAAGAGAGATCCATCATTTTGTTTTCTTTCCTTCTTATATACAAAGTCCATAAAGCTCGTAAGTCAATCAAAGTTGGGAGGACGACGATTGGCACAACAAGTTAGCTCTTTTAAAGCCAATTCAAGGGTATAAAATCACTAAAGCTACAAAAATTCTATTTTGAAAATATATATGCATGCTACAAAAGGGATGAGTAATTCTTTCATAAATCCATATTTCTCCCCTTTATCTCAACAGATACAAAAGTGTAGATTGATACAAAAGTATAGACAATTATCTCCTCAATAGATATAAAAGTGTGGATTGATACAAAACTATAGATAATTAAACTTGATAACAAAAATTCTTGATTAGTACAAAAGGATACACACTTGAAATTGATGTGGAAAACTTGTTGATCAATAGAAACAAAACATAGTATCACAAGTTAAGCAAAACAAGGATAAATATAGAAGCACATATGTCATCCAAGAGATGCCTATAATCTCATATACTTTACTAAGCGAGCATTGAGCCAAGCATAGAGGTTGGCCTTCATCTCTTCCACTTTTGCAAGGTCAAACCATTGCTTTGACAACTACATCATAGTTGGAAGATAATTAGAGACAGTTTACTCACTAATTCAAATGAAAATGCAATCATGATACTCACACACTTTTGATTTCTCTTGTGTTGTAATCCTCCTGCAATTAAATATCGCATGCACATCATGACATTGAATCCACAGTCCATACTATTATGTTGTCAAGAAGTCTACCAATGTGAACCATTGAAAAAGAAATACATGATTATCAAAGTTCACAAATGATATGAAGCTTTGAAGATAAGTAAACTCTCACCTCTATGATTTCTTGTGACAAAAAATATTGGCATTCTCAAGCTCCTCCCTCAATCATATGTTGCTTGTATGATGTATGAAGTGTCTCAATGCCCTAAAGCAAAATGGAGTGTTGATAAAATTTCTAATCCTAGATTGTGTTCACTAAAAAACCAAAAGATATCGATATGAATGAGGTGTGAAAGATTTCATCAAATGGCACTCCAAAAACTATCAAAATGGAGAATTATACTTTCCTCCTTTGGTAAATGATGCACTCCAAGATATGTTCTTTGTAAAAAGCCAACAATGACCAACAATTGTTGCATAAACACTTTAAATTTTAATCTCATGATGTAAGGAGAAGATATAAAAATATGGTAGAGGTGTATTGCTAGGCTACAATTGGGAAGAATGTTAACATGCATGCTCCCAAATCCTTGGTGCCAAAAAGTTTTCATTTGCTACCTCATTAATATCATGGGATAAGAAAGGGTGCCATAGACTATCGACTTACCAACTAGAATTTTTCTAAGATATCTATGGGTAGAGTATGCTCCATCCATCTATTAAACCACATTATATAAAAAAATAAACTTAGAAGCATGGCTACACTTAAGTTGCATAAGATAGAAACAGTACTTACAATGCAAAGAGGTTCATGGTACTCGTGCATGCTTCCTCTAACCCAAAAAAAGTACCCTTTAAAAGTGCCACATCACAATCTACTACTAATGTAGATCGCTTGGATTGCAAACAACTGATATCTTTTCCCACACCTCAAGCTATGGAAAAATGTTGATTATTATACAGTGAAGAAAAAATGAAAGAAATATATACACCAAACACATCAAAATTTCTACCTTTAATTTTGATCCTCAAAGAGATTGGGAGTCCTCCTTTCATTGTGAAATCTCCTATTGTAGATGAGAATATTCACGTCTTCACTTTTTGAGGTGTTAGTTGGAGAGAAGAAATGGATAGGTGTAGAGGTGGTCCCTCTATTCTCAAATATGGACTACATAAAAATAAGAATGTAGTGGGAGTTTAGAAAGGATAATGAGTCCTTTGATAAAAAAGAGAATGGCACCTATCGTGGCCTCTTAACATGGTCGGCTGAATGCTCCTCAAATCCCTTTTCCCAGACTACTTTGGGCCTTTGGGATTGAGAACATAGGAAAAAGACTTATGTCCCATTATATATTTAACTCTAAAAATTTATATAACCAATTTTTTGAAAAAAAAGTGGCTATGACTACTTATAGGAGTGACATGATCATCATCTCGTTGCTTGTCTGATCTTCCATAGCCTTGCTATGATGTTTTGTAAATTTCTTAAATATCCATGCATGCGATTAAAACAGAATTCAAAATGCAAACATAATAAATTTTCTAAAATCTAAAGATGATGACTTACAGATGTCTTGTAACCTTGTCCTATCTACCCTTGCATGTGCTCAATCCTTCTCAGTATCTTTGCCTCCCATTTTGCCTTTCTCTTATCTACTATTCAATCAACAATCCATACATCATGATCTATGGTTTTATTAACATTTTCTCTCTTCCATGTATTTTAGATTGCCTTGGCAATTTGCTCAAATTTTGCTTTGTTAGCCTTGAGCTTATGGTCAAGGTCATAGAAGCAGGTCTCACTTTGACATTGAGATCGTGAAGGATGAGGAAAGGGAGGCTATAGCTTTGCTTTGGTCTTCCAACTCTCCTTTGTGCCGTGCTAACATTTTTGTTGTGGTGCTCATGCAAATGCCATTCCATGTCGGTCGTCTTTTGAAAAGTCCTTCTACATTTCCCTACACAACATTGATGATACAAAGCCCCATCTTGCAGAATCTCTGCATAAAATTGGCATACTAAAGCCATCTTCATGATTCAAACCACAAAGTATTATATTGATGGAGCCTCTCTCACTCTCTTGCTCACTCGCTTACTCGTGTTAGATAAATGTGAGGCACATACACATACCACAAAGCTTCTTACATAGGAAAACTCACATGATGTATAAATGAGCACACATACATACAGAAAAATCCTGGAATCTCTTTGCCTATGTAGAGCTATGATAATTGTAAAGCCTTTAATTCAATTCTTGATAGTATGTGTCGACCATGAGCGGAATCGAGACAGTCTTCGTGAGTACCCTTTACCTAAGATCAATAAAGAGTTCAAAGAGAATCAAGAAATGATGGGTTTTCCACATGTACCATTGCAAAAAAGCGAGACTATGATGGTATACAAAGAAAAAGGTTCTTGCCTAATTTTGAAGGTAAGGAAGCTTTTTCTACAGGGTTTCTAGGCTTAACAGTAGAAGGTTCAATTTGTTACAGAAAGTTTCAGGATTTGCATCGAAATAAATGACATGTTTTCAATGTTCAAGAAGCTTAAAGGAAAGTGGTTTAATTGAAGATAATGAAGGTATTTCAGGAGTTTTTGATGAGGTTTCTTTTGTTGATACCATTGGAGAGCTTGTATCTAGTCTCATGTTGAAGATGGTAATGAATGTTCTATGGATATGTACAGAGTAATTGAAGACTTCAAAGAAAACATATGTACCAGAATCAAAAAAGACCTGAGGTGCATGTGGAGACCAAGTACAAAACTGTGGCTAAAAAGGTAAAACCTGTTGCTCTACCTCTACCTTCAGCTAGTAGAGAGAAGATGGATCAAGCCTCTCAATAACCAAACCTTCGAGATCCAAAAGGAATTGGGCATAGCTTTACACCAGAGTCTATCAAGGAGTTGAAGACTGGCAACAAAGGTTTTCTTATACAAGAGAGAGAAAGTGCTTCAAGGAGATGTTATCAAAACATGGCAAGGCATTTTCAGCCTCATGAGATTGGGTGTGTGGATCCTAATGTTGTTGCTCCAATGGTTATATTCACTATGCCAGTGTGCCTTGGAACTTGAGACCTCTTCCAGTTCCCAAGGCTCACGTACCAAAGTTGATTGAGTTGTTGAATGAGAAGATCATGATGGGTTTCTTAGAGCCTTCTTGTGCTCCATATTCAAACAGATGGTTCACAGTGCCAAAGAAAAATGGAGCTTTAAGGTTTATACAAGACATGCAGCCGGTTAACAAAGTGACTAGTAGAAATGTGGGTATAGGTCCAATTGTGGATGAGTTTGCAAAAGCTTTTGCAGGAAGAGCTATTTATTCTATGGGAGATCTCTATTCTGGATATGATTAATTTCAATTGGCCATTGAAAGCAGGGACTTAACAACTATGAGGACTTCTTTGGGTTTGGTAAGGATGTGCACCTTACCTCAGGAGGCAAAACTAACTCAGTTGCACACATGATGAATGGAATGAACAAAGTCCTTTGTGACTTCATAACACATGTTACTGATGATGTTCTTATTAAGGGGTGTAAAGAAAGGGCTAGGGATGAGACAGTGGATTTGAGGGGGTGTCGCAAGTTTGTTGTTTACAGATCATATTTTTTATTTGTGAGAAGATCTTATCCAGGCTAGAGGAGGTCAATCTTACTCTTTCTGGACCCAAGTCAGCTTTTGGAGTTAAGGAAGTTTTAATTGTGGGACATATGTGTGGACCGTATGGAAATCAAGATTTTCAAGTAGAGAGGTGCAGTTGAACCATTTGAGGACTATGTCCATGATCAAAATCAAGTATATGATGACTTGGATGATCAAGATGACAATGAAGATGCAGAGTTAGAAGATGAAGGTGTTGATCATAATGAAGATTCACCATGTGGCACATACCAGAGGATGTGCAGGTTTAGAGGGGGTGGATGTTGTGCCACTACACAGACATGGTGTGAAAACTCCTTTGAAGCCTTACCAACAATGAGCTTCTTGCTATTCTAGGAGTAATAGTGTTCGTTTAGCCACTACTTTGAGTGGTCACATTATGGACGGTTCATATTTTTGATATTTTTTGATGGTTTAGCTTATTTATGTATATTTTGGACATACTTTTTGTAAAATTATCCCAAAAGCGAATGAAAATTCCCAAAATAGGATTTCATGCAAAAATTAAGTTGCTTTTTCACCTAATTTGGAGAGGGGGATTTTTTTTTGTGAGCTTTTTTGCCGAGCTTTTTGGAGCAATGAACAAGGAGTCCGAGCTTTTCAAAGGACCATGAACTTACTATGAGCTTTGTAAAGGACCAAGAACGTACTTACATATAAATAACAAGCTTTGAAAGATCAACATACAAAATATACATATACATATACCTATCTAAATTCATGCATCTCATACATATACACATACAGAATATACATATACATACATACATGCAAGAGCTATCTACATACTAACATATATACATACATACATACATACATACTTTCTTACTTACTTAAATATGTATAATTACATATATACATATACCTATCTAAATTCATGCACCTCATACATATACACATACAAAATATACATATACATACATACATGCAAGAGCTACCTACATACTAACATATATACATACATACATACATACATTCTTACTTACTTAAATATGTATATTACATATATACATATACCTATCTACATTCATGCACCTCATACATATACACATACAAAATATACATATACATACATACATGCAAGAGCTACCTACATACTAACATATATACATACATACATACATACATACTTTCTTACTTACTTAAATATAAAAAAGAATCCTTTAAAGATAAAAAATGTATATACCGATCTTTAAAGTTCCAAACCATGAAAATCTCGATTACAAAGTCTTTTGATCCACATCATACTTATTGATATAATTATATATATACATATATCTACGTAAATTCATACACCTCGTATATATACATATACATACATACATACATACATACAAGAGCTACCTACGCAGCACTAACATATATACATACATTACATACATACTTTCTTACTTACTTAACTATATAACACAATCTTTTAAAGATAAAAAATGTATATATCGATCTTTAAACTTCCAAACCATGACAATCTCGATTACAAAGTCTTTTGATCCACAAATTATAGCATTCTTCTACGTGTTTTCCCAACCTAATGAGAAATCTCCCAGACATGCTTTGGCCACCTCCATGTCATTCTCTATCCCCATATAGTGCCTTTTTAACTCTTAGCATGCACGTCCCAAGCCTCCACATCCCGTAAAAACATCCAAGACACCATCTCCTTCACTTGAGAAGGTCTCCACTAGCCACCTACAATGAAATGCAATCATAAACGTGCATCTAAGTATTTTGAAAAAGTAGCTATGAAAATGAACAGAATGAAAATTGTCTCACCTAAAGAACATAGGAGATCTTTCTGCACCACCTCGAATGTAGCGCTCCAAGACCATCGTGCGTTGGAATGGATGCTTCTTATTCTTCTCAAAAATGAAATTTCGTTGAGCATTGAATAACTTCTTTGAAACATTTTGCCCAGCATCAAGATCAATAATAGGGACATGGCAATTTACTCGATAGAACATACTAAGCACCAATGTATCCACCTACCATAACGAGAAAACATTATGTTTGGATATCCATACCACATAACATGTATACATAAAGGAAAATATTTGAGGGATTATGACTTACCCGTTCTCCATTCTCATACAAATAACTTGATTCCACATGAACAGACATTGTTCGATGCATGACCAATCCAACTTTCTTTCCCATGGAATATATTTTAGGAAGTTGATCCATTAGACTCAAACACACAAACCAACCCTCATCAGCCACAAACAAACCAACAAAACTGAGTGTGGCACGTATCAATGATGAAGAAACTTGATTCCATGAGGGACACCCATCTGTATCTACATCAACAACCTGTAAACCTGTAGGAAAGTCAGCCCATACAAGGTGAGCCACTGTATCTGAGGGAGCACCTCTATGAGATAGAGCCTTGGGAATCTTCATCAAGAATTCTTTCACACTACAAAAAAGATTTATGATGTTTGGTTTTGGTAAGTATAACTTGGAAAACTAATTATATGGTGAAATTATTCTTTTTACCTATATGAGCCCTCCAAAAGAGTGTGGACATCTACCAGCAATATGTGGGAAGAACATCTCTCACCTTCAAGTAAACAAGACAAAAAATGAGATGCATTTCGAAAGCACACACTTCTCAAAATAAATTTGTGATGGAAAGTGCTGGCATTGTGCCTCAATTGTTACAGTTTTTGGCATCGACTTGATTTGGCATTCATGCCTAGTTATACTTTCCGATATGGAGTCCTTTATATGAAGAAGAAAAAGTTTTGTTTTTAAAGGGGAGAATCAGAGAGTGTGAGAGAAGAGTATGGCATATTAAAATGGCAAAACCCTTAGGTTGTCAAACTCATTGTAAATGATTTTTTTTAACGAAAATGGATTTATTTTTGTGTGTATACTCTTAATGGTTGGTGTTGAGTTTCTTAGGGCTATAGAGCCATAAGTGCGAGTTTCACTGTGTTGTGTTATTCATCTCTCTCTCTCTCTCTCTCTCTCTCTCTCTCTCTTCATGTCTTTGCTTATAAGCATATTGCCCTAGCTAAGAGGGGATTCCCCTTGTGTGCATGGCTATGATGATCCGATTTTTTGTAAGGTGACTTTCTTTTAGTGAATGGTGCCTTCCTCCCAATTCCAATTGGGTGGTATCCAAGGTGAAGGAGAACATGCTATAGAGGTGTGGAAGCTCTTTTTCATCCCTACAACGTAACCAATATTTTGCAAATCCTCACAAGTATGTAAGTAGACAAGCCTAAAGCCTATGCAAACACTAGAGAAAACTAGTCTTATGGTCTGCTGAGCCAATAAAGAGATTGAGACTCCCCTTATCCCAAAAATCAGGAGCAAAGATAACAACCAATAAGAGTGTGACACTGAGATGACGAACTAGTAGAGTGATGCCCCTGATGTTACTATGTTTTTCCTTTTAATATAAAGATGTTGGTAGCATTAAGTATAGAAAGGAGACTACATGGGGACCTCATAGATCCCTACAAGTATGCAACTCACTAGTATGTTTAGACTATTCTTTTTTATAAAAAATTTGGCATCACAGAGGGAGAAGCGGGTTTAGTACCATGGCTCAAGGAGATCACTATATGTAAACCCTCTTTATCATGTGCATTCAAAGCCTATTTCCAAAAACTCTTTTATGTGATTTTTTTAATAAATAAAATACATCCCTTTTCTATTCAATTTGGGAATAGCCCCTTTAACAAGTACGCTTTTGTATGTAAAAAAATGTGCAAAGAAAGCATTCAAAAAATCCCTTCTATTGAACTCACATGATACATTTATATATTTATGAGTGAAGCCCCCAAGACCCATGGGAGCCCCCCTTATCCAAGAAAGCAAGGGTATAAACACAAGGTGAACATAATTTGGGGTACTCCTAGCAATGTTTCAACCCAAAACCTAGGCTTTCACATCAAAACATTTTTAGAAATTGGCCTTTTAAGGCTCTCCCAATCTGCCCATTTCCCACATTAAACTCCCTCATTCCTCATTCTCTCACCACTATGCATTCAATTCTCACCTCCTATCATAGCTTAATCATCATGGTCTCTTGGAATTGTTTCCTACAAATTTAAACAAATCTCTCTCTCTCTCTCTCTCTCTCTCTCTCTCTCTCTCTCTCTCTCTCTTATTGATTAACTGAGCTAGAGCTAGGCTTCCTAATTTTGAATTAGTTGGATGTGGGCTTCCTTTTTAGGCTAGAGCAGATAGACCCGCTACCCAAATTATCTTAATTTTAAACCTATACACATCACATTCAATATATATATATATATATATATATATATATATATATATAAAATGTGAAATTATTATTATTTCTTGCTTTTAAGATCCCTATGTGTCAATAAAATATCCTAACTGTTCCTATATATATATATATAATGTGAAATTATTATTATTTCTTGCTACTTCTTCCTTCCATTTCAAATGTGGTGCATGGAACCTCCTTTCTTTGCTCTTTGCCTAGACAACACACAAATTGCAACATGCTCTCTCTCTCTCTCTCTCTCTCTCTCATATGTATCGTATCCCTAGCTTTTTTCTTTCTCAATCCACATTGTGAGCTTCTGAGCATTTGATGATAAGAAATATTTTAAAGATGCTTAATTTGGTGCATAGCCATTCATTGTATGCATTGATAACTATGGTGAATATTCACGAGGTAAGTGTTATACAAATCTCAATGATGGAAGTGCATGTTTCAACAAGTACAATCAAACAAAAATCACTTGATGGTCTTCCTCATAAACCATATGATCATTCTAGTTTAGTTGATGTTAATTCGAATTTTTTAATGAGTTTTTTTTCTTGCACTCATGGTACTAAAATTCAATTGATCACTCTAAATGACATGAGAGTGAACATTTTATATTGAGAATGTGAAACATTTGTTAACGTTTATAAATTGATGCATATAAGCTTATATAGAAGGTTGATAAAAACCATTTTTGAACAATTCAAGTTTTGATGGTTGTTAAACATTCTTAGCGCCTCTTGTGATCATGTTTAAATTTTGAGTGATCACATTAATATTACAGGCTTGCTTCCCCTTTAACAAATGTGATCATTTTAGGTGTGCCTACAAACACATCATTGCATTGGTGTGTGGATTAGGTTTGAACATGCACGTGCATAATCAATGTCCATCCATACATACACTAGTTTATAAAGAGAAGAATTACCTATGGAGATACAACCACTTTTGCAAATAAAGAATCCATATATATGCACATTCCAAACATACTGATGCACACTTATTAGAGATCTTAAACTTAATAATTAAAATTGCTACACATAGATCCACATGTTTACACTATGCAAGAGTGAGATTAGGTTCTTATGCACATATGCAAGTGCATCCACATAGGTAATGACCATAATATGGGGGTGAGTATAAAGTATGCATATATGTGGTTGTGCCTACATCCATATGTTTACACTATGCAAGTTTATGCATATACAAGGGTACTTGCATGCATATGTTTACACTACGCAAGTGTATGTGAGGGTTCTCATGTGCTTATTGTGTGCAAATGTTAGTGCTCATAAATAGAAGATATTCATTCTAATATTTATGTGTACACATTTGCCTCTTTTGCAAAAATCTCTTCAAGTACTTTTTTATTTTGTCCTCTTCAAACATGGCTTGTGCTATACTCACAAGCTCATTTGAGAGTACATAATCTCTAATATTTGAGATGCTTATAATATTATTTGTTCTTTCATGTAGTAACTCATTTGTAGTTAGAATTTTGTTTTAAGCGTTCTACATTTCTAAGTCCAAGAGCTTTGTGAATGTGCATGTTACCAATTTTTGGGCCCTTGAGAAAATTCCAAAGGTATTCTCTTTCACTAAACTCAAAATAGGGACACCCGCATTAGGTTGATCACTTTATTATGGTTGTGACCCTACAATTTGAAGTTGTTGCCATTATTTATATAGGCAAGCAAGTGGATGTTTGAACACTAGAGGTATACATGTGTAAAATTTTTTCATGTATGCGCGTGTGCTTATAGAATGAATGTTTGGCATACATTGCACATACATGAAAAATGGAGGTGAAAAGTTGATGTTTCCAACTTTTTTGATGGGTGGAGTAGGTGACCACTCCAATATTGAGGCCCTATGGGGGTGGCCTCTTATTCTATCAATGTAGTGGTCTTTTAAGATTTTCTAGTTCCGTCAAAAAGATACAAGGCTCATAAGTTATCCTCACTTCTGTGTCATAAGGTTTCAATGACAACAATATTGTGTCTCAAATTATTGTTTTATAAATATTTAACTTTGACATTTCGAAAACAAAAATTAGAAATGGGATGATTTGTGGTGTGCATAGAGTAAAATATATATACTATCATCACACTAAAATGGCTTCCAAAGGATGTCACCAAAGTAAACATTTCACACAATTGTCACGGGATATTAGCAAGCTAGATTGACTTTGTCCCAAAGTCCTTGTAGAAAAGAGAGAAAGAAAGAGACACAACATAGTACAGTCTTCACATGGTGCGTAGATTGCATGCACGACCATGGGTGTATGTATGTCACGTGTGTGTGTGTGTGTGTGTGTGAGAGAGAGAGAGAGAGAGAGAGAGAGAGAGACAGAGACAGAGAGAGAGAGAAATTTATAATGTGTACAACTTTTATAATGTGTCTTATGAGAAGGGTGATCAATAAGCTTATGATGATGTCCTAATCTGGGAAATATGAGCTTTCTTCCACTTGGAAATGGAAGGAATTACGAGCCCTATGTGTAGTGTTCCACTATAGTGTAAAGTTCATGCTAATTTTTGGTGTAGGCACTAGAAAGAGAAGACTTTCTTCATTAGGGCATTCAAATACGTTTGGCTATCAGGGTCATGAAATAAGCAATCAAAAGGTCTCAGAGAGAACCTTGTTCTCCATAGTAATTAGGAGATAAGTGGTTTAAACATCAAAAGAATATGCAAGGAGTGTTTGAGATGTTGTTTGTCTTAAGGCCATAAACTTGCACACAGAACATTGAGAAGAGAGAGAAATTGAGCCTCTGAAGAAGTTGGAATTCCCTAATTTAAATGGTGTTGGGGTGGTAAAGCCCAATGTGCCAGGCCCAATACTTGGGTGGCCGGCAGACTAACTGAATACATACTGACCATTCATTTACATATATGAATAAGGACTCAAAACCCAACACACATTGTGATAAGGGAGTCCACAATGACTATCTCTCTGTCTCTCCTTCTTCTCTGCGCCTCTTCTCAGTGCTCTCACACGCACACGCTCTCGCTACACTCTTCAACTGGTATCAGAGCGGTTGGTTGCAGTAGCTGCAGTAGGTGCCACTGTGAGGGTAGCGCGCGAAGAGAAAGGGCAGCACGAGTAAGAGAAGCAACTCAAAAACTCCAATGCACCAACATTTTGTGCATGCCATCTGTCCCATAGGCTCAGTGTAAGCATTCTACACTTCCACTTCTGTGCAAGTTCTGCTCTACAGGTGATGATTTGCAGATCTGGAGCTTATAGCTACCATTCAGCAGCATTCAGATCTACAGCTATTCAGATACAGGTTTTCAGGCAGTGCAGGTTGTAGCATTCTGCAGTATACAGTTTCTTGTCCATACATGCGTTTTTTGATGCATAAGGCACTATGGGTTTGTTAAATCAGACAAACCGCTTGCGGTTACAAAAATTTGGTTTTCTGTGGTTGATGTATGTCTTATGTGGTTGATGTATGTCTTATGTGGTTTATGTATTGAGACATAAATTTGGTTTTCTGTGGTTGATGTATGTCTTATGTGGTTTATGTATTGAGACATAACTACATTAGCCTTTATTGAGGGTCGTGGAAGGTTTTATTGAGTTGAGGGATACTCGGCGGATGTTGAGATCCTTTCGGTGATACAGATACTGGAGCGTGCCCTCTACATCCCCTATATTTCTACATCGACATAGGATGTATTCTTATGCGCTTAGTGCATTCGTTGTGCTTGTTTGCTAACCCACCATTATTAGCATTTTTGTCATATACATTCATACACGTTTGACACAGTGGTTAGAGATAGTATTTTGGAGGGAGATTCAGTGTTCAGTGGGACAGTGATAGTCTATTATATTCTGTTTTGCCAGTCTTATCACTTTATCAGCTTTTTCAGTGATTTGTACAGATCTATTTTGTGTACACAGGTCACTTTTATAGGGGAGACTCTGCTGAAATTTTTTAGAAACTGGTTACATAGTTTGCTACTAAGAAATGGCATCTTCTTCACAAGAGACTTTGTTCAACATTGAGAAGTTGGATGGTACAAACTATCATTTCTGGGTGGAGAACTGTTACAATGTTCTTGTGTAGAAAAAGCAAATTAAGCCCATAAAGCTAAAGGGGATAAAGCCAGAGGATATGGAGGTAGGTGTATGGGAGGAGCTAGATGAGCTAGCTCGGTCTACCATTATGTTGACACTGTTGAAGAATGTGTACTTCAATGTCAACAAGGAACAGACCAGCTATGGGGTGTGGACAAAGCTGCATGAACTTTATGTGATTAGAAAAGTATAGCTTCGCAGGTGTATTGGCTAAAGCAGTTAGTGGATTTAAAGATGGAGGAAGGGACACCTATGTCCGACCATCTTAATCAGTTCAACATGATTTTCACACATCTATCTGAACAGGAAATGAATTTCGAGGATTCCGTTAAAGCAATGTTCTTGTTGGTTATGTTGCCAGAAAGTTGGGATACTTTCCGCACAGCCACATTAGTAACTCTATGCCTAATGATGGTCTTTCAAGTGCTGATGTAGAGGGCAGCTTGCTCACTGAAGAGATCAATCGGAAAAACCAGGACTCTTCGAAAGGTGGTAGTAGTGATCTTGTTGTTCGTGGTAGATCTGTTGAAAAGGGCAAGTAGAATGAGAGAGGTAAATCTTGTAGCAAGTCACATGGACATAAAGAAGTTGAGTACTATTATTGTCACAAAAAAGGCCACATGAAGAAAGATTGCAGCAAATGGAAGTGAGAGAAAGGCAAGGAGAAGAAATAGCACAAAACAAGTAAGCCAAAAGAGAGCGGTGTGAAGATTGAGGAGATCAACAATGTGTCTGTTGAAGATTCTGATGGAGACATTCACTTCACAGTAGCCATAGATTCATCTTTTCTGGTTGCCACAGATGATAGTGCTTTGCAGGATTGGGTCCTTCACTCAGGAGCATCCTTTCATGTGACTCCTCACAAGGAGTGGTTCAGCACATATGATGCAAGTCACAGAGGCCGTGCTCGTCTTGGCAATGATTTCCCATGCAAAATACTCGGAGTTGGTGATGTGCAGCTCAAGTTTTAGAATGGTTCCTCCTTTACTGTGAAGAATGTGAGATATGTATCCAAGATCACCATCAAGAGCTTGATTAGTACTGGACAGTTGGATGATGCAGGTTATCACTGTATGTTTGGTGATAATTCATGGAAGATCACCAAATGGTCATTAGTCGTTGCACGTGGTGCAAAATCAGGGACTTTGTACACGCTACATGTGTCCAACATTAAAAATCATATAATCTATATAACCGAGCAGCCAAGTGTTTCATTGTGGCATCATCGGTTAGCTCATATGTCTCACAAGGGAATGAAAATCTTATCTCGTTTTGGTTATGTGCCTGGCTTCGATTTCTCAGATTTTTCTGTTTGTGAACATTGGTAAACAAACACAATCACCACACAAGCATGGAAGCACTCGGAAAAGTGAGCCATTAGAGTTAGTGCATAGTGATGTGTGTGGACCTACGCCTGATGTGTCTATGGGAGGTTCCAAGTACTTTGTTACATTCATAGATGACTCCTCAAGGAAAGTGTGGGTGTATCCTCTCAAGAAGAAAGATGAGGTTCTTTCATTAGGGGAAGGTTGAGGTCTATGGGGGCCCTTTAAGCTACCATGTGATTAAAGAGGTAATTACTGTGAAGGCCAATAGGAAAAATACATGTGTACAAAATGTTGGGTTGCTTAAGAACCTAAATCTTGTGGTCAAAGGTAGAATCTTGACAAGGACCCTACCTTTTTCAGATCTCAGCAAAGAAAATCTTCAATATCTTTTTTTAATTTATTTTTATAAAGGAAAAGTTTTAAAATGTTACCCCCCACTTCCTTTTTCCCTCCATATCTCTCCAAAAGTGGGGCATTTTTCTCTCTCCTCCCTTTTAGACTAACCCACTTTCCCCATCTACCACTCTCTACACCCTCACTTGCAGCCCTATCTTCATCTCCACCAACTTGAGAAAAGCTCTTTGCTATACCAGCTACTCAGAGGAAGCTCTGTTATCAGCCTCTCTCTCTCTCTAGAGGAAGCTCTGTTATTAGCCTCTCTCTCTCTCTCTGTGTGTGTGTGTGTGTGTGTGTGTGTGCAAGCAAGCACCTAATGGAATCTCTCATTAGCTTTCTTTTGAAGCTTTAGCTTTCTTTTGAAGCTTTAGCTTTCTCTGTGTGTGTGCATGTGTGGTGTGTGTGTGTGCAGCACCTATTGGGATCTCTCATCATCTTCTCCCCTCATGGGTATGCAGCGATCTTCTTTGAAGCTTTAGCTAGCTCTCTCTCTCTCTCTCTGTTTCTCTCTCTGAGCTGGTATTTGCTTTTTTGCCATATTCTCAACATTCACTTTCTTTTCATTTGGGCAATCTATGGCTGTTCAAAGTGTACGTAGGCCATCCTCCACTATCGAGTCCATGGCTATTTCCAAAGTACAAGATGATGAAGGTTCATGGATTCCTACCGCTTTTAAGCGGTTCATGTGAATAACAATCCAACCCAGTTTGAGGGGTGCACACAAGGTCCCCGAAGGCATATGGCTTCCACAAGCCATCACTGGAAAGGAAGGATCTTAGAATTCAAAGTTTGCAAGGATGGAAAGTGGCTTGAAAAGGTGCAACATGTTTACACCTCAAGCCAAATACATGAGAACTCACCAACGGTTCCCGACTAACTGTAAGTTTCAGAACTTGTTTATAGTTTCTTTGCTTTAGAGAAATGCTTACATGAAGACTATGGGAATATCAAGAACTCCAATATATTCTATTGTATGCAGATGTTTTCCCTTCAACATGTGTGGAATGGCAGCCTCTACAGGGACCTTCGAAGCATGTCATGTTGATCTAGGTAGGCTTATGTATGCTGAGGAAACAAGTTCCGAACTTGCAAATAGAGAAGTATTTTTCTTTGCTGCAACATATGTTGTGCCACAGAGGGGAAGGTTTGGAGTACTTGAGCCAATTTCTCCTGCTGCACTAAATAGCCCAGAATGGCCCATTCCAGACCCCACCACAATGGAGAGCTTTCAGTGCAGGATTTTCCATGACATTCAGTCAAGCCTAAAGCCTGCATATGGATCCCACAGGACGAGTGTATCTCTTTTCATGGCTTTATATGTGTTTATTGCTATTTTTAAAGTAGTCAAGTTCCATCGCACCCCAGTAATGTGGATAAGCAAAGATGGAGCCTTTGAAGCTCTAGACACATTTCTAAAAGGCGATTGGACCACCAAGGTGGCAGAACATCAGGGCGATGTAATAAAGTGCTCAGTGCCCAATAATGTCAATGGTAAGATGCAGGTATCAGATAGGCAAGCAAAATCTAACTATGGTGTACCCAACTAGAAGGTGGAAACGCTCGCATGGTGAATGGGAAGCTTTGGACTCTGATATCTATGCTAGGGAGGAGGTAGAACTTCATATTGAAGTTCACCTAGGAGAGGAGCATACAGTGGTAGTTAATGAGATGATTGGAATTTTGCTCAGTTGAGAGAGCGTATTGTCATGCCCTTTAATGTAAGGAACCAATTCAAGTTTGTTGTTTCTAATCGACCTATGCATCACAGGTTAGAGAAACATACACTCTGTGTGTCATTGGAGCCCCCTAGGGTCCTTAGCTTGAAAGACTATTAAGTTGCAGATTTAGGTAACATTTTAAGTGATTTTTGGCGATAATTTGTAGTGGTGTACTTTTGAATACAAAATTTTTGATTGCACCATAGCCCTAATGTCCCCTGTTTTTCACTCCAATTTGGATTTTAATTTTGTTAATTTTAAAATTTTTAAGTATGTTTTTAAAAATTTATTAAAAGTTTAAATGGAATGCTTTATAAGAAAAAGTTTTAGTTTTTAAAGCTCATTTCTCTCTTAGGATCTCATAATTTCTATTTCCCTTCAATATCCTGCCATGGCTTCAAGCTCTAACTCACTACACGCAAAGCTTGAGAAAATTTGGCTCTCAGCAGGTGCAGGTCAGAACATCCCCATTTTTGAGGGGGTGATTGATATGCAGAGAACTATAGACCTTCACGCAGAGGCTTTTCAAGAGCAGGTGCAGTACATGAATGATATAGTGGCACAATATGTCGTGCAATTGCCTGAGTCCACCACTAAATGGGTTCCAGTGGACTTAATCAGGCATCTGTACCATGGTCACAAGTCATTCCATCAACTGATTTTTGAAAGGGCTTACATCTAGTAATTACAGGGTCGAAGATGATGACACCATTTATGAATTGCAGGCTCGTAATATAGGCACCACCTTCCTTTCATGGGATATGACATTAGCACTATTTCTGCAAGAAGCCAGGGATGTAGAAAAAAAGAAGGGAAAGGCAGTGAGTAAAGAAGTAGCTCTTGTGAAGGAATCCAAAGGCGAGGTGGAAGAGGTTCTCTCAGATGTAGCTGAAGCGTCCATGGCCTTGGTGCTTCTCCAACAAGGGTCAACTGAGGATGAAGAGCCTCATCGCGACCTCGACGGGGATGAAATTGTGGAAGAGATCCTTGAGTTGGATGTAACCACTTTGAATCCCATCATCATGGTGGATAATGTCAAGGAATTTCTTTTCCTTGATGACATTTGTAAATCCTTGGGGTTAAGGGAGGATGAGGCCCTCAATATATTAGCAATTGGGTGTGGTTTCTGCAAAGAAGACACACCTGAGCAATAGATTGTAGGTGTACAGATAGATTTTGATGACCATGATCTTACCAAAGTGCTAGCATTCCAAGATTACGATACAGAATGTACAATTGAGGAAACTATTTCCAATGCTCTTCTTACTATAGAAAACGTAGCAGCAGAGTATGAAAGTGTCCCTTAAGAAGCATTTCAACCACATAAGCGCTTGCATGTAGATACATCAGTTGAGTAGCGTGGAAGCAGTATAGACATATGCAACCCACGTACAAGACAATGTGATGATGACATTGAGGTGAGGTCAAAGTTCTAAGAAGCCATGCCTTCATATTTGTAAGTGATTTGTTACTAACACCTAAACATTTTCTCTTGTAGAAAGCTTATATTTTGACAAGTTTACTGCACGTGGAGGTGGAGTTCGTGTGCAATCTGATGGACGAAACACCTCCCTGATTCATTACCTTCCTAGCCTCTCTCCATCATTTATTCGAGTAATCCATTTAGAGTACTCTGAGGAGGTACAAGCAGTCTAAGTGGAGTTCTCACCGAAGATGGGCTAGCAAATAATGCAAACAAATGTATACTTATTAGCAGGGAGGCAGCTATGTATACATTTGCGGCAACGGTCATGTGCTAAGCCATTGTGCTACATCAATCTCCAAAGGTGTAGCCAATCCTAGTATTATAGCTAATAGCCTAGGTGAGAAAGCCACACAGATTGACCAAGATAGAGAAGCTCTAAGAAATCTTCTCAGGAACTTGTAATTTTCTTTCTACGAATTCAATACAAAATGTCTACTTTTTTAATTGTACCATTTTTAAGAATTCTCAAGCATTTCTCTTGTTTATTTGTTGTGTCATCTCTGTGCCCTATAAACTATTGGTAGCCATGTGAATGTGTAGGAAATTTCATTGCTAATGATCAAATATTTGTTCAAATATTGTCAATTAACATCCAGTTGAAATCTGGCAGTAGATAGAACAATTAAAAAAAATCAGTTTTTTTTCATTTTTTTGTTTGTAGGCAAATTAATCATCAAAAAAGTGTACATGATGCATGAATGAGCAGAAAAATGGAAAAAAAAGACGTGTGCTACGGAGTGAATTTGGGCTGTTCAAAGCTGAAGGAAGGTTGAAATTCACGCCGTAGTGCACAGGGTGATTTTGAGCCCCAAATGACTTTTTTTTGTCCCTGAGCTTTTCTGAGGCTTGATTAGGGTCTTATTGAGCTTTAAACCTTTTTTTTTGTCCCAAAATAAATTTAGTTTAATTTTGTTTCTACACTATGTGAGGGTCCTTAATTCAATGCCAACAACAATACCACGTATAACAAGATAATAATCAAGTTTCATATTTGTTTTCACAAACACCTTATCAATAATACAAATTTTGTTCCTGTTTGACTAAAGCTCTTAATACATGATCAACATTTTTACCCATTCAAACCACAATACATGAAATGAAATGTCTGCTTTTATAACACAGTTGAAATAAATAAAAACGTTGGTTAACGAGTCATTTACAATATCTTATAGATTCCAAAAAATGTATTACAATGTTGGAGATTATAAGAGGCACAAAGGCCGCATAAAAGCTTAATCCTATCTAACAAAGCCTTCCCTATGGAGTGCTTTATCCTGACATAGAGGTAGTGCAAGTGCCATGTCAACGGGCTTTAGGGTCACCCTTTTGGTGTGAGCATGGCACAACACCGAATCTTGAAATAGAGAGACCAAAATTGTTTCTGACGCCTCTTGGAGGGCCTCGAGTGCCGTACTCTAGACCTGAGTGACCCTGTCACTGTACTCGTTGATGACTTCTTTTACAAGTCTTGCAAAAGGGGCCTTCGCCATGATGGGGTCTGTGCTCTTTTGGTACTTTCTGATTTCTCGCAGAGCCACGGTCCCTGGTTTCCATCTTCTCTTCTTTTTGGCTGTAGGGGGTGGTGGTGGATGCGACCTCCCTTCCCATGGTTGTCTATCATTTCTAAAAAAAATTTGCCTTTCTTGTTCCGCTAGATCTAAAGTTTGTCTTCTTTTACTTGCTTCTGCCTTCTTCTTTTCTTGTTCTTCTTTTAATCTGCGTTCTTCTTGAATTCTTTGTTGCTCCTCCTACTCCCTTCTTTCCCTCTCCTTTTGCTCCTCTTCTTGTCGCCGTTCCTCCTCTTCCATCTCCACCTCTCGCTGCCTGTTTGCACGTTCCTTGTTTCTCTTGACACAAATCTTTCTTCTTTGTTTTTTAGGTGGAGGCTGGGGCTGATGCCTCTCAAGTTCCTCATGTAGTTTTCGTGCTAAGAGCCTATCCTGCTCCTCTCACGAACGGCTTATTTCCTCTGCTTCATAGAAGTCAGCAGCCTGTTGATACTGCTCTTGCTCAGTACAGAGAAGTGCTTCCTGGTCTTCCTCAAATGTGACCCTTAGCTCCTCTTCTAGCTACTGAGAGAGTAGGGCTTGGTCTTTCTCTCTTCTTCTCTGAGCCTCCTCATCAATCTGGCATTGTTGCTCTTCTAGCACGCTTCTACTGCTCAGCCTGGGGGAATGGTGTACGCGTGGCTCTAAATGGGCCGGTGTCTCCAGGCTTCTTGGAGACATCCTCAATATTGTCCCCAATACTAAAAACACATCACGCTAGACACCTTCCTATTGAGTCTCTACCTCTCTGTCCATGCCTGTATGCTTCTTTTTGATGCGTTTTTGCACTTGTTGAAATGCATGTGTCGCGGCAACTGCCTTCAACAAATTGTGTGCACCAGATGGTACGTTTGGGTTCTCAGTCTTGCATGCAGTGTGCTTAGTTCTGACATGAGTGAATGAATGTGAAAATAACTCTTAAAACTTACTTTTAAAGGTTTATATCGTTTTAAACAAAACTTATTGAAAATAAAAATATATCGCTAGACATTTAAAAAAAATTGACTTAAAAAAGGCTACAATTTTTTAATATGGAACCCATTTTCGATCGATACGTCTACACGCACCGAACCACTCACGCATCCCATGCATGGCACTTGTTGATGCTCGCCATGCAATTGCTCGTTGTAGATTGACATTTTTTACAACCTTTCATAGCAATGACACCTGCCCTTTTGGTTTTTGTCGGCGTCGACCTGCCAAAGTGCGATAAAACCAATTAAACATCTCATGCAAGGCATTGCTTTTTTCCTTACCACCTCCACCATGTCGCGTGTTCTTAAAGTATGCTGCCTTAGCTTGATAATGAGAGCGCTCCATTCCTTGGGTGCTCCAAATTGCCATTGGACCATATTGGTCGAGAAAAAACTATGCGTGGGCAAATATAATGTACTGCGACAAAGATCATATCAAAATTTTACTATTTGGCGATTAATATCATTAAATACAAAGAAAGGTAAATACCATATAATGCGTGATATGTGTTTCTCCCCATGCATCAACCATTTGCTGAGTAAATGTATGTATTGCAGTCTTTAAGTTTGTAATCTCCTCAACAACAAGTGGAACCTTTTCTAGCAATTGAATCATTTTATCAAGTGACTCCCACAGCCTTGCACGCTTGAGACCAAGCTCTGCATTATTCCCACGATAAGTGGTGCATTCACAAATGGCCTTCCATATCTCATATTTTGTGTGACTATTGTACCCCTCGTAATTTGAGAGAAGGTGTCTAGCTTTGGACCCACCCATGCATATTTTGTTTGGATTATCCTAACCCGGTCCTGACTTTTTAGTATCCTTAGTTAACTTTACAGCACCACCATGAAGCCCCACGCTTGATGCTCCTAGCTTGCATCCTAGCATACACTTCACAAAATAGAATGGCCTCTAAAATAGATGAGAGAGTGAGATATCAGCATTTGGAAGTGCAGAGGTTATGGAAGCTTACTAATCAGAGATGCTTGGCCATGGCATGTCCAAATGTGAGAAAGGGGAAGAGAAAGAGGGTTTTAGTGAGATGAGGGGCGTTTTTGAGAGAGAATGTAGAGAAAGAGGGTTTTAGTGAGATGAGGGGGGTTTTAGAGAGAGAATGTAGAGAAAGAAAGTGGTGGGGGGTCCCAAAAGTGGAGGGAAGAGAGGAGGGAAGGCTTTTCAGCCATTTTGAATTTGGTAAAACCAAAAATTTACCCCCAATTTAGCTCAAGCAAGTATATATTTGAAAAAATAAAAATTCAAATAATGATTGCATAAAGATCCCCTTTTCAGGCCTAGTCAAAGTTTGCTTAGAGACCTTAAGCAAAAGTACTTAAAAACATAATATGGCAGCTTAAAGGGCCCCCATAGACCTCAACCTTCCCCTAATGATTGCATAAAGATCCCCTTTTCAGGCCTAGTCAAAGTTTGCTTAGAGTCCTTAAGCAAAAGTACTTAAAAACATAATATGGCAGCTTAAAGGGCCCCCATAGACCTCAACCTTCCCCTAATGCTAAGTTTCAAAACTTTGTGACACTTGTAGAGAATCAATCTAGCAAGAAAGTTAAGTGCTTGAGGTCAGATAATGGTGGGAGAGTATGTCAGCAAGGGCTTTTCAGCACTTTTGTGAGTCGAAAGGCATTAAGAGGGAGTTTACTGCTCCATATAACCCTCCACAGAATGGTGTGGCTGAGAGGATGAACCGTACCATATAGGAGAAGTTACATAGCATGTTGTCCAACGCAGGGTTGCCTAATGGGTTTTGGGCAGAAGCTTTAGCCACTGCAGTTCATCTTATCAATAGGTCTCCTAAAACAAGGCATTGGATGAGTCTTTGGCATCTTAGAGTCTTTGGCTGTGAAGCGTATTGCCATGTTCCTAAATAGTTGAGAGACAAATTGTCTCCTAAGTCAAAGAAATGTATATTTCTTGGCTATGGCAATTCTGGTGAGATGGGATATCGGTTATGGGATCCCGCCAAGAAGATTGTTCATAGCAATGACGTTTACTTCGATGAAGAGAAGATGCATAAAAAGCCTTTACCTATAGTGGAGATAAGGAAAGTTATCTTTCAGGAAGATGGGCATGTTTACGATAGGGGTCAAGCACCTAATGTTGAACAACCTGGCCAGAATCCTCCTATGCCACAAGATGTTGTTGAGGAACAACAGGCTCAACTAGTTCTCATAAGGTCTACAAGAGCTTCAAGACCTCCTAAAACAGATTTGTTCCTTCCTTGGATTATGTCATGTTGATAGATTGCGCGGAGAGCCCTCCTACTATAAACAGGCTATGTTGCAAGATGACAAAGTCAAGTGGAGAGCCCTCCTACTATAAACAGGCTATGTTGCAAGATGACAAAGTCAAGTGGGAGAAAGTTATGCAATCAGAGATGGACTCGCTGCATAAAAATCTTACGTGGGATTTGGTGCCTTTACCAAGTGGGAAAAAGGCTTTGCCATGTAAGTGGGTATATAAGATGAAGGTTACTCCCACCAAAGTATAAGGCACGGTTGGTTGCTAAGGGATTTAAGCAATAGCAAGGAGTGGACTTTGATGAGATATTTTCACCAGTTGTGAAAATGACCACTCTTCGATGTGTTCTTGCATTGGTTGCGAGAGAGGACATGGAGCTTGTCCAAATGGATGTGAAAACAACATTTTTGCATGGAGATCTTCATGAAGATATTTATATGCAGCAACCAGAGTGTTTTGTTGAGACAGGCAAAGAGCATTTGGTGTGTAAGCTCAAGAAGAGCCTTTATGGTCTCAAGCAGGCACCAAGGGAATGGTATCATAAATTCCATTCATTCATGCTGTCTCAAGGCTTCAAAAGAAGTGACTTTGATCATTGCCTCTACACACTAAAAAAGCTACAGATGGTAGCTTGATTATCTTGATCCTATATGTGGATGATATGTTACTTACCAGTAAAAGCAATGATGTTGTAATAGCCTTGAAATCAAAATTACATGCTAATTTTGATATGAAAGATCTGGGTGATGCTAGTCATATTTTGGGTATGTGTATTCAACGAGACAGATCTCAGCAGTTGCTTTATTTGTCTCAGATAGAATACATTAACAAGGTGCTCACACAGTTCCATATGGAAAGTGGGAAGGCATTGAGTACTCCATTGCCTTCATATGTGAAGCTACCTAGCAAAGATTGTCCCAATTCTGATGAAGAAAAGGCTGAGATGTCAAAGGTGCCTTATGCATCTGCGGTTGACAGTTTGATGTATGCTATGATTGCTACATGTCCAGATATTGCATTTGCAGTGGGAGTTGTTAGCAGATATACGTCAAACCTTGGCAAGAAACACTGGGAGGCAGTCAAAGGAGTGATGAGGTATTTGAATGGCACGAAGAATTTGTGCATAAGCTTTGGCAAGAAGGAAGCGTGTGTAGTTGGCTACACTGATGCAGATTATGCAGGAGATTTGGACAGCAGAAGGTCCACACTTTTGGCTATGTCTTTCTATTCACTGGTGGTGCTGTTTCATGGCAATCTCATTTGCAAAGTTGTACATCACAGTCTACCACTGAGGTAGAGTATATTGCAGCATCAGAGGCATGCAAGGAAGCATTATGGCTTACACATCTAGTGGGTAGAGCATAGGGTTTCTTCACCATTGCATGTTAGGCTAATAGAAAGAAAATTCTATTGCTTGTTGTGGCTTGAATTCCACCTCTTTTCAGCCCCTAATCTTCATTATGGATGCTCTATTTAGCTACTTGAAGGCTTATCTTACATAGTGCTTCAATTGCCGACATTGTCTACATCAAATTAGCGGCGACTAGCAACATTGCGGGGGCTATTTCTACATCGAAACGAAGCTAGCTTCAAATCAGCAAAACAGTAAATTAAGGGCTGATTTATCATCATTTGGAGGCTCTACATCAAGAGGGAGAAACGCTACACAAGTCTACTTCAAATCGGCATTGGTGGTAACAAGGTTAGCTTCATTTCAAGCTATTTCAAGCCTCTTTATTCTGTTTCACTCCATTCTCATTTTGCCACATCGCCATTGCTTCATTGTAAAGGGCTAGACACCATCAAGAGAGTCTCTTAGGACCTCCCTTGCATTGCAAAATCACTACCACACACACATCATGGGAAAGGCAGACATATGCATGTTCAATGGGGTAGGATTTCATACATGGCAAGTTAAAGTAAAGGGTTATCTAATGAGAAAGGGGTTATGGAGTGTTATCACTACCAACATAGAAGATGAAATGCAGCTCTGTAGAGCACAACAACGGGAATTGCAAATTAAAGATGAAAAATCTTTGGGCATTATTCCTCACTAGTGTGGCGGATGAAATCATACACTATCTAGATCAAGCTACTACTTCTAAGCAAGCATGGGAAACATTAGAGAGAACTTTTGGTGCTAAATCCAAGCACTCAAAGATCTCCTTAAAAATGCAATTATATGGCCTTACTATGCAAAATAATGAGAGCCTATCTAGCTTAGTAAATCGACTTAAAAGTATTTGCACTCAACTTACATATATTCAATGTAACATAGAAGAAGAAGATAAGATAGCCGTATTACTTAAAGCACTCCCATTGCATTATGATAATATTGTAACCGTGCTTAAGGAAAAGGAACCCATTCCTTCTCTTGAAAGCAAAGTGCATTCACTTTAAGAAGAAGAAAAGAAACACTCTAATAATCAAGAAGTAGCTACAAACCATGCACTTTATGCATCATCCACTTCCAAGCACTTTCCTCCATGCAAGCATTATGCCAAGACAAATCATTTGTCTTCAAATTGCTACAAAGTTAACAAGTGCACCAAGTGTGGCAAAACGGGGCATCCACCTCAATTTTGCAACACCAACACTCGAGGACCCAACACCAACAATACCTCCAACAACAATCAAAGAGGTAAAAGCATTCCCAACAATCTTCACTACACACGTAGTAGTGATGATGATAATGATGGTGACTATGGTGACGAAGACGAGCAAATCAAGTTCATTGCTTCCGCATCTACTTCCGCTTCCGCATCCTCTTCTCCAACCATCTCTCTTGCTTCTAATTCTAATAAAAAGCATGCTAGAGGGAGCTCAATTGAAACCTTTGAATATAAAGACATTTATTAAATCAAATTTCATTTCCCAACTCCTATGTTGAATCCTTGTATTGAAGCTTTAATTTTTATGAGAACCATTATGTTGAATCAATGTAGATCATTGATGATGAATCCATATGAGAACCATCATTGAATCACATTTGAACCTTAATGTTGAATCCAATCCTTTGTATCAATGTAGGTCATAGGTGTTGAATCCATATGAGAACCACCATGAACCACATTTTCTTCTTTCAAGTGAACCTTAGGAAGTTCAAGCATGTTTTTAAGAGGGAGATTGTTGAGTAAACACATGTTGCTCACACTTCTTACTTAGCCATGTGGGAACCATGCTTAGAACAATCTAGAACTCCATCCTAAAGCCCATATAAGAGGGCACCTCTCATGCTTGTAAACACATCTCATAAGCATCTTATGCATGTCTTTTGTAGCTCATTTTTCATATAATGAAGCTTTATTTCTAGAAGGCGTTTTCATCTTCTCTCTCTACCTTTATTGACATGAATGGAACATGTGTGTATCCCCCTTAGAACCCCAACATGTATGCCTTATGCTTCCTAAATAATCTCTCCATCAACCTATTAAAGGTTGCTAGAGTATTGGTAAGGCCAAAGGGCATCACCGCATACTCATACAAGCCAAACTGCGTACAAAAAGCAGTCTTATGGATGTCATTAGGTACTATCCTTATTTGATGATAGCCACTTTTAAAGTCCATCCTAATAAAGTAAGATGAACCTTGTAGCTTGTCAAAAATTTTCTCTATATGAGGGACTGGAAATTGATTCTTGATTGTGTTCTTGTTATGTGCATGTGAAAGGACCCATCCTTCTTTTGCACCAACAACATAGGTGAGCAAAAGGGAGCTGAACTAGGTCATACCATCCCCTTCTCAAGAAGCTCATTCACTTGGGAGAGGTTCTCTTCTTGTGTTGCACGAGGCACATGATATGGGGGATTATTAGGGGGTGCACTACTGGCACTAATTCAATTCTATGGTCATCCTCTCCTCATGAAGGAGGTAACTCACTACTAGGAATAGAGTCTAAAAAACAATCATTATATTCTTGAAGGAAAGACATATAATTCATTTCATCACATTAAAGCTCATTTTAGTATTAGAAATTTGAGAGAGTGTATCATGAGAGGCAGGAGAGTCTTTGACAAAAAACCATATACACAAAAAGAGAAGATTTTATTTTGTATAGCATCACTAGATACAATGGGTATGGTGCTTTCCTTCTTAGTGCCAATACTAATAGCTTTACCTTTATGATGATGAAAAGCAATAACCCTATCAGGCTAAGTGAGTTGTATAGCCATGCGAGATGAAACCATGGCATCCCTAAGATAACATCCTCATGCAACAAAGGAGATACATAAAACTCCTCTTGATCAACATAGTCTTGGATGTGTAGCCCAAGCTTCCCAATCAATGCCATGATGAAAGGGACTTCTTTCCCTTTAAAGGATTCATTAACATCGAGTGTAGGTCCCATTTCTTCAGTCTTGATGCCCATTTTTTGGGCAAGCTCAACTAAAATCAAATTATGGGAAGAGCCAAAATCAAACAGTATGAAGGCATCTTGATCCCTAACTTTCCCCCGTGAATAGCATAGTTGATTAACATTTTTTTGTATCATGGTTGATGGGAAAATCACTTGTGAGGCTTGAGGAGGTCCCTTCTTGGTAGCCTTTGTGGGACAAGCATGAGAAGAGTACCCTTGCTATCCAAACTTGAAGCACCGATTCTCCTTCTTGCACTTGTCAAGCTCCCGGGGTGAGAGCTTGTTTTTGCCCCTTGTACACCCCTTTCTCTTTCTTCTTTATGTTTCTCTTGGAGTCTTGAGGAGACCGCTCATTGTTGGGAGTCTTTTCACCTTTCTCATACAACTTGATAATAGTCATCTTGTTGAGAGGGAAAATCTTGTAACCCACCAATGAGTGATGGATGACTTCAAAGATGGTTTTTTGGCTTTTGTGCATGAACATATCCATGCACATCTTCATGGAGCCTAGCCAAGTACTACTACTTTTTCTTAGAAAAGTTTATTATCTTCTCAAAGATAGTGGCTTTGAGATGCAAATCCCAAAACGTGTTTATATAATGTTTCATAGTCTCTCCCTTTTTGAGCTTGAGAGCACCCCATGTCGTCAGCACATCATCGTTGGCTTGATCAGTTAGGAATTGCTTCATGATAGCAACCCTACATGCTCGCCAAGTCTTGGGCCTTAATCCTTGAGCTTGAGGACTTGCCGGCCATTATTGGCAGGTGGACCTTTGCATGTACAGAGCATGTACATAGCTGTATGGTGTAGCTTTGATTGTTCGGTGAAGTGCTCCCCACCAAACATCGCATCATAAAGTTTAGCAAATGATCTGTGTTGCCATATGTGCCATCAATTGTGAGAAAAGTCACACTCTTTCCACCCTCTTTGAACTTTTGAATCTTGCCATCTCTCTTCCAAGCATAGTAGGTCCTTTTGCGCCTTTGTGGTGAGTGAGTAAATGTGCTTGACCTTTCTTGTGGAGAGGTTCCTTCATCATATTTTGAGGGTGAAGGGCTTGGTGAAGGTGAAGGAGACCTTCTTCTTCGTTGATGGAAATAGCTTCTTTCACTTCTTCCACTTTTGGATGTGGAAGACCCGTCACTAGAAGAAGATCTTTGCCATCTATGAGTGCAGTTAGGAGAGCGATGGTGGGAACATTGTTTTTGAGGAGTGATTGATGGAGATTTCCCCTCTCATTCCAAAGGCCTTCTAAAATGCTCACTCCCTTGGAGAATTGACTTCTTGAGGAGGAGACCT
Organism: Cibotium barometz; assembly: GCF_041138505.1. Lineage (NCBI taxonomy): Eukaryota > Viridiplantae > Streptophyta > Polypodiopsida > Cyatheales > Cibotiaceae > Cibotium > Cibotium barometz. The sequence continues at coordinate 13,205,997 of NC_141080.1, read as the reverse complement.
CATTGTAAGAACCATGCCATGAGTAAACATCAAAGCTTGAACCGTGGGCCTTAAAGGTGGATTATGTTGTGCATCATGCAAGCTTTGTACTAGATTTCTTAAAGCATGGGTTCCTTGTGTTGATGCTTCATCTTCCTTAAAGTTTACTTGGTGCCAATTACGTTCATTTTGTGGAATAGAAGACATGACTCCTTCACAAATATCACCTTCTTTTATGTGAATGCTTAGATTGTAGCTTAATTAAAAGTACTAGTTTTAATTAATGCAACACCTACAAAGATCTAATACCAATGAAATCAAGTTTCATTAAGCTCTTTTAGGGAAAATAACAAATATTTTCTCTTAGCCCTTTTAGCAACAAGTCTTAATGACACTTATGCTTTCCTAGATAGTTAATGCGCTTAGTAAATGATAGCATGTGATAAGAACAACATAGTGGCTAATACATTCATTTGGAAACTCACACACATATTCAATCAGCATATGCATATCAAGCACATTAAAGCAAGATTTTGACACAATCAACACAAGATTGAAAGTTGGATTTCTTGAGGCCTAACCCCCCTGAAAGGCTTTGTATTAATCTTTGCTCTTGAACTCTTTAAAAAAAGAGAGTGGCTTGAAATAATACATCATTAGGACCATGGAGGCTAGGATCTCCATAACCCATGAGCTTGTTGGGGCTTGGTTCTCTCTTGCACTACATTGTCCTCTTCTCAAAGCCTCAATGGCTATTCAAGCCAAGAGTACTTGGGGAGAAAAGGTGAGCTTTGAAGAGGATGAGGGAAGGAGCTTGAGATGAAAGTTCTCCATAGCCTAAGTATCATACATAGCTACCAATGTGTGGTACATATAATCATAAGCATATAGCTTGCATGTGTGCTTGAGCTTGAAGAGCTGTATGAGAGCTTTCACTTGAGCTCTAGAATAGTCTAACTAGCTAATTAATGATAGAGATAAACCTCCTTGAAGCTCACGACTTGGAGAGGTGGAAAGTGATGCCAAATTTAGCTTTCATGTGGCTAAAGAGAGGTGGAGCAGGGGCAGGGCATGGGAGGAGTAGGGCGCCTAGTTCTTGCCCTCTAAATGGGTTAAAGGTGTCCCAAATTGGCCAAAAAAGCCCTCTTTTGCATTTTCATTATGCTTTTCCCTCATTCCTACTTTTTCCACCTCTTGTAAGCCATATTTTTTTGATTTTTAAGTCCCTCTCAGAGGCTCATTTATTCCATAAAACATTGATGAGATGCAGTTACATAGAGTTTATGTGCATGCACGACCAGCCTTTGGAAGATAAAGTAAATTTTTCTAATAAAGTAAATGATATGAGAGATCTGACAAGATACGAATTAGCTCCACTAGTGCTTACAAAAACCTAGGTTTAGTGTGATCCCACATCCTAAATTTTGGAATTTTTCTTTGTAATTTTTTTCTTGGGTGATGGGATTTCAAAATAAAATCCTTGATATTTGGCCAATAAGCCTCTGACCTTTGTTATGAAAAATTTTCAACCTTTTTGGGAATAAGTTCTTTTTGAGAATGGTACTTGATCCATCACATAGACCTCTTCCCTAACCCTTGGTTGCAAGGTTTGTCCTTGAGCCTCTAGTTAAAATACCAATTTCACTCTACTTTTTAACTTTTCCTTAGATTCATAGCAACTCGCTTTCCCTTCAACTACTCCTCCACAAGGTTGAAAGCTAGTAACCAATAGCCATCACATCTCCACCCAACAAATGGAGAACCAAATATCTAAAGTAGACAAGCCGATTTTTATGAAGATTTATAAACCTCTTTGTAGTCTCCTACCCCCATCCCACCTAGGCAAGTGCCTACACCAATCCAGAGCAGCCAACATTCTAAAAGACCTAGAGTTATGACTTCTTGAGGTAATCCTATCATTTTCTTTGTTCACATTCCAATAGAGATGGTTATGAATGATTTCATGGACTTTTAGGCTAGGGCCTTGGTAGCCTTATTATTTGGACCTAGACCTCCACCAAGGTGAAAGGTTTTAAAACAAAATATTAATAAAGAATCCCATCATTTTCTTTGTTCACATTCCAATAGAGATGGTTATGAATGATTTCATGGACTTTTAGGCTAGGGCCTTGGTAGCCTTATTATTTGGACCTAGACCTCCACCAAGGTGAAAGGTTTTAAAACAAAATATTAATAAAGAATCCCAAGGACTTTACCTAAAATTATGTAAGTATAGCACATGAGCTCATTAGAAAAAATAAAAGAGGGGTCACTTTAATAAAAAAAAGTAAGTTCATAGACAAAAGGGGGTCATTTTATTAATAAAATTTTATATGCATAATCAAAGTATATGATTTGGGTCACTCTAAATCACGTAGTATTTAGAGAGTGAATGTTCCGATGTATAGATTCCCACACTACTACACCTTGCTCAAATATCGGCACTCATACTGATACCAATGAATTGAACCAAAAATGATGTGTCATCGATATACACGTCCAGTCTTAGTAAATTGGTATTTGCATCGATATATGCATCAGTATACACGTCTGTAAAGAACACTTACCAATAGGTATATCGATTCATATACTGATGGATATACTGACGCATATATCGACATATATACTGACATGTATACCGACACATATATCAACATATATACTGACATGTATACCGACATATATACTGACATGTATACCAACATATATACTGACATGTCAGTATATATCGACATATATACTGACATGTATACCGACACATATATCGACGTGTATATCAATGACCATAGCAATAATTTTGTCATGCACAGAGTACAACAATCTGCTACATGTTGTGTTGCAGCCTGCTAGAGTTGCTAGACTACAATACAACATAATAGTAGCTACACTCTACATAAAAATGAGCACAAAACAAATGTACTCTTTGCATGCTCAAGACACATTCATACTCAAAACAAATGTACTCTTTGCATTCTCAAGACACATTCATACTTTGCATGAAAATGAAATTTCAATTTAGGACATGAGCATTTGTAAGGAGATTCAAAGTCCATCTCTTGATATTTATAACCATACATCGACAAAATATTTACAATAAAAAACTGGACATGTTTCATGTAAAAATAATGTTATTTTGCGAATGTGCAAATGTGGCTACAAAATTAATAGACCATAATTCCAAAAATGCACAATGGATAGTCATTCGCATCCCAATACCTACACAAACAATTCAAAAATCATCGCATTAGTAAAATAATTCCAGATCATACTATATACACGACTATATGGATACATAGCAGTTAGGGCTTATATCAAGGCAATGCATCCCAATCAACAAACTCCCCATCCACTTCAATCTTCTCATAAAGTTCAAGGGGGCTATGCTTGAAAGCAAACTTCTCCTCTCTCCTAGTTGGTGGGCACTTAATGAGCAACTCCTATAAACACAATTAACAATTACAGATCAAAGAAATCAACACAAAATTCAAAAAATATATTTTTATAGTGGAACATTGTAATTCTACTTGAAAATTGGATGTGCAATGTCTCATAACCACTGCTCTCAAGGTGAGATGGGCACTTAATGAGCAACTCCTATAAACACAATTAACAATTACAGATCAAAGAAATCAACACAAAATTCAAAAAATATATTTTTATAGTGGAACATTGTAATTCTACTTGAAAATTGGATGTGCAATGTCTCATAACCACCGCTCTCAAGGTGAGATGTCCCTGTTTGTGAGTGGAGACGACTTTGAGTAGCTTCTCTTTGTTACTGGAATGTATCCCATGTCTCCATGAACTCTCTAGCTATGGAATCCCACTCCTCTATATCTAGCCATAGAGGTATTGGTTTCCCCTTCCTATATGCATCCCTACACTCTGACCATCAATGAGACATACAAGTCATAGTAGTGTGTTGTATCCAATCATTAGATACAACACATGAAGGTTCAGAAGGCTTGATTGCTTGATCTTTTCATTGATGTAATTTTTTTCCTCTTGCTCTTGATAATCCCATATGGTCATGATAGAATGACCGAATTGTATACTACATAGCGCACAAATACGCGCTCTCATTTCCTTCCCCACTGCATCCGTAATGGGTGTCCCATCCTTACACTTGTAAATCTCATCATGTGCCCTTCCATGGAGTGCGTATTGGACTCATAGGTATACTATCTACTAAGGACTCTCCATGATTTGATTGTGGTGGGATAGAGGCATCTATAGTAGCACCACCACAACAACCTCCTCCCCCTGATAAACCACTATGAGCGACGTTGCCTAGCAATGGATGATTAGGCAGTATGTGGAGTGGAAGGCTACATGGTTTGTGGAATCGCAATCAATGTCGTGAGTCTAGATTGATAACTTGATGGCCCTTGTGTGTGGAAGTAGTCCTTAGCCATGGCTCTCTACTCGGGAGTCATGGAGGCAATGAACCCAAGAAACTGTTCAGGGCTCATCCCTTGAGGCGACGGGTTAAAGGAGAAGGTAGGACTATCCAGGGGTGTAAGATCTAGAGTGTCAACCGCCATAGCTTGTACATAAAATAATCATAGATATATATACAAAGCACAAGAGTTATACACATATTTATTGAAGACAAAATTAATGTAAATTTCACAGTAAAGAAAAAGAGCATTTCAAATGTCCATTTGAAGGTAACAATTACAACATTTACATAACAAAGCAAAAGAGCACTTCAAACTTCCATTTGAGGGTAACACAAGAGTGTTACAAATGTCCATTGATGAAAACAATTACATAAATTTCATAATTCAACCTCTATTCTATTCATTAACAAGATCCATGGTGCCAAATATATCTATTTCTATATACATTTCTGCATCCTCATCTCATTAAATTTGGCCTCCAAGTTGCCATTAACTAATTTGTCCATGTCTTTTGAAAAAGAGCCTCCTAGTCTTCATCTTGTACCTAGTGGAAGATTGTAATTCATAAGGCATACAGGCCATGTGCTCCATGATGAGTTCCATAGACCAAAAGGATTTACACCATCCACCATTGCTACCAAGACGAAGATTACGAGGCTCTTCCCTAAATGTTGGCCACTTCTCTTCAATGTGTCTCCATGCGGGTGAAGCTACAGGCACTCGCATGATTTCATCTATCGATCTAGTTGATTGATGCCATGTCATCAATCTTGCTATGGATTTGCATCTAAACTAAACATCCTCCTTATTCTTGGGATGATAGGAAAATGCCTAAGCACCTTTACCGAAATAGATTCCCCAAGAACATCTTCTCTATACCTTTTGGAGCCACAATGGGGACAGTCTTACAAATGCTTGTATTCATACCTTTTCGTGCCACAATGGGGACATTCTTACAAATGCTTGTATTCATATCAAAAGAGGATACAATCATTTCAACATGCATGGATATTGCTATAATCCATGCCCATGGAGGTCAACAACTTCTTTGCATCTCTTCGAGACTCCAGTATCTCATTGTTGTGATCTTTCAATATCTCCTCACGGTTATTAATTATTAGCTTTCACTCAGCTAATATCAAAAGACATAGAATACTGATGATGAGCTGTCAAAATATAAACGCATTTACTTGAAGAGTTCAGAGATGCTTGTATCTGCTGACTATCCAAAGATTTGACTCTAAGTTCAGCATCATAAGAGAAGCATGTAATACAAAAACCTTTGTACCATTGTAGAGTGGAAGGCATGTGAGTTTACGCATGACCTCTTTCTCTTGGTCATAATGTTGTTGGGAGTATCCTAGTTGATCGTCATCCCCTTGATGTTCCTCGAAAACACCTTCGGTATGCTCAAGTAAGGGATCCAAGTCATAAAAGGCATCCAATATTTCTTCCATTGGGCCTTCTTCCATTACCTTTGGTCTTGTCGATTGGCTCTTATCTCTTTGGATCTCCTCTGACATTCTCCTCTCCTTTGTTGGGGATGAAAATTTGTGGGTGTAATATCGTAAAGTGATATTGGCTCGCTTGGTTGACTATAAGTTTGAAACTGTAAATTTTGTAAATGCTCCATTGAAAACATGCCAACTTCATGTACATGCTGGTTGCAAATCCTTTTTTTTCAAATGATCTGGTACTTACATCATGTGCATGGACTTGCCATTCTCTTGTCAAGGTTTAAAGGCTCCATCTAGTACATGGAACCTTTGTTATTTTGATTGAATACATAACTCTTAAATTATGCATAAGTGTATGCATATGTGTGGTGAGCATATTACCTAATGCATGACTAGAAGTGTGAAATGTAAAATGCTTTTACGTTTAGGAGAAGCACGCTTGTCACAAATATAGATGTATTAATCATCTATCTCTTATCTAAAGTATACGGCATAATATGTATGCCTAAAGTGTTACAAGCATATGGCATAATGTGCATAAGTGCTTATGCATAAGTGCTTATGCATATGCACTTATGCATATGCTTGTTTGTGAGGATGCATATATGCCAAGCATAGGCATATATGCATGTACACCTATCGGTAGGGAGCATATCCTTTGTATAGGGAGATATTGAACCCATATTTAAAATGGCCCACTTTTTGGGCATAAAGCATTCCGCGTAAAGCATAATCTGTTCCATGTCAATTGTAAAGCATAAATCATCTCTTTCTTCTTCTTTGTTAAGAAAAAACATGGATCTATCTAAAACATATGACATAATGTGTATGCCTAATGCATTACAAGCATACAACTCTTAGAAAATTGTGCAACATCTTCTTTGTATAACAAGATATTGAACCCATATAATAAATGGCCCGCTTTGTGGGCATAGGGGAATTCTTATCCCTCAAATTGAAAGCATAAAATGAAAAAGCGGTGACATCATTAAATAAACAAACAGTGACATACATTAACTTAATAAAAAGGGATGAGGTATGTAAATGTATCTTAATATTAAATGATCAAGAAGAAAAATTGGATTGGATTGCCGATGGAGAGTAAATGGTATCTCAAAACACTTGCAGCTTGTTTACTAGGTGCACACATAAAAGCAATTGTTCATAAATTAGAAGAAAAATCTCTATCACATTCACTCTCACTCACTTCCACACAAACACCCATATTACTCTTACACACATGCTCACTCTCTCTCGACACACTTACACACTTACACACTTATGCATAAGCGCTTATGTATATGCGCTTAGGCATAAGGCTTAGTCATATGCATAAGTGCTTAGACATATGCCTACGTGCTTAGGCATAAGCACTTTTGCATGTAAAGTGCTTATGCATGTGCACTTATGCATAAGCGCATATGCAAAAGTGCTTAGGCATATGCACAAGCACTAAGGCATATGCATAACAATTTAGGCATATGCCTAATTTGTTATGCCTAAGCACTTGTGTAAATTCTTAGGCAAAGGCGCTTAGGCACAAGGCTTAGGCATAATAATGCACTTATGTATAAGCATTTATGCATATGCATAGGTACTTAGGTATATTCCTAAGAGCTTATGCCTAAGTGTTTATGCATAGGTACTTAGGTATATTCCTAAGAGCTTATGCTTTAGTGTTTATGCATAAATACTTAGGCATAAGCGCTTATGTATAAACATTTGTGCATATGCATAAGTGCTTAGGTATATGCCTAAGTGCTTATGCCTAAGTGTTTATGCATAAATACTTAGGCATAAGCGCTCTCACCTAAGTGCTTATACATAAGCGTATATGCATGAGCACTTATGCATAAGAGCTTACGTATATGCACTTAGGCATAAGGCTTAGGCATATGCATAAGCGCTTAGGCATATGACTAAGTGCTTATGCAAAAATGCTTGGGTTTAAGTGCTTATGCTTATGTCTAAATGCTTATAGCTATGCCTAAGCACTTATGCATAAATGCCCATGCCCATGCCCATGCATAAATGCATATGCATCTGCACTAATGTATATGCACTTATACATATGCATTAGCATAAATACCCATGCCCATGCATAAACACATATACTTTTGTACTAATGTATATGCACTAAGGCATATGCATTAGCACACAGGATAAGTGCTTATGAATATGCATAAGCAAAGCACTAATGTATATGCACTTAGTCTATACATAATTAGTAAATAAGCATAAGTGCTTATGCATATGCACTTACGCATATGCATGAGCATAAGTGCATATACATTAGCGCATATGCACAATTGTATATACATGTATACCATGCATAGGCGTGTATGCTTGAATGGGAATGCATAGGCATTTATGCATATACGTCTATGTTTGGTGTATATGCATGTATGCCTGTGCATAGGCTTATATGTGTATATGCCAAGCATAGCCATATATGTATGTATGTCTATGCTTAGCATATATAAATGTATGCATATACACCTATGCATATGCATAGGTGTATATGCATATATGTCAAGCATAGGTGTATATGTATACACCTATGCATAGGCATATATATACCTATACATAGGTATATATATGCCTATGCATAGGTGTCAAGCATAGGTGTATATGTATACACACCTATGCATAGGCATATATATACCTATACTTGGTGTTTATACATATACGCCTATGCATAGGCATACATGCATATATGTCTATACTTGATTTGTATGCGTACAGGCCTATGCATACACGTACATGTGTATACACCAAGCATAGGTGTATATGCATATACATCTATGTTTGGTGTATATGCACGCACACCTACACATAGGTGTATAAGCATGTACATCTTTGCATAGGCATACATGAATATACTCCTATGCTTGTTGTGAGGATGCATATATGCCAAGCATAGGCATATATGCATGCACACCTATCGATAACCGTATGTGCATATATGCCAAGCATAGGCGTATATGCATGTATGCCTATGCATGCATATGTACACCTATGGAACAACATTAGCACATAATTGATATGCACCACAATCCCATAAGCTTCAAGCTTCACTAAAACAATGCACACACACACACATACACTCCATAGCTTCAAGTTTTATGCATTCAATGCATATACATACACACTCCCATTACTTGATTAATGCCCTTATTTCAAACTTTATATCCTCACTACTATAATAATGCATAACACACACACGCTCCCATAGATTCAAGCTTTTCCATAACAATGCATATTAACACATAAACACGCACGATCCCATAGCTTCAAGCTTCACCATAACAATGCATACACACACACACATTCTCCATAGCTTCAAGCTTTATCTATTCAATGCATACACATATGCACTCCCATAGCTTCAAGCTTTATGCATTCAATGCACACACACACACACTCCCATAGCTTCAAGCTTTTCCATAACTATGCATAACACACACAAACTTTCATAGCTTCAAGCTTTATTCATTCAATGCATACACACACACACACACACACACTCCATAGCTTCAAGATTTATGTTATTCAATGCATACACATACGCACTCCCATAGCTTCAAGCTTCAAGCTTCAAGCTTCAGCATAACAATGCATATACGCACACACTCATAGCTTCAAGCCTTTCCAGAATGCATTGAAATTGATTATGAAAAATTATTAATTTTCATAACCTTTAAAAATTGATAAGAGAAAGAGATTCCCTTGAAGCATGAGAGAGGGATCAAGACTTACTTGCCCTCTTTAAGAGGGGAAAGAAGACATGGGTGAAGACCATGGTATGTAGAAGAAACCGGGTGTGGAATGCCCTTCAATGTCTCGTCTATGAATCTCTGATCGGCAAGCTCGACAACAACGGAGGGGCACTCTCTCTCCAATTCTGGCAAGAAGAAAACACAAGAAGCTTTGGGCATTTTCCCGCATGGGAAAGAGACCCACTTCCCATCATGTCTCTAGCTAGGTCCTCATTCAGGGCGGGCAGTCCCCCTTCCCCCCACCGCACCTAGCTAGGTATGCTCCGCCTTGCCTACAGAAGCTCATGATGTATATTGTGGTAATCCCCAATGTGGGAATCATAGTGGGAAAATGTCTACTTCTTGTGAAAGCAAAAGAAAGGGAAAAAGGTGGGCATTTTCAGGGCTGCACACAAAGAGGGGGAGGTCTCTCTTCTTGTTCTTCTCCTTCTATGTTCTCTCTTCTTCTTCTTTCGTTCTCTTCCTCATGGGCCCAAATTCCTTCCTAGCACAAAATTCCTCCATACTTTTTCACTAGCCTATTTCATTCTGTGTAAAAAGTTTCCCAATTTATACAACACTGCTCTCCAATTGACACTTAACTAGCAGGGTGTTACCCGTCTCAAGGAGGTGATAAAAATCTCAAGCACTCATTCTCCAATCTCACCTCCAGCTTCCATTAAATTGAAAAATTCCCACAAAACTCAAGCCTTTTAATTGAGAGTAATCGAATACACCTCAATCATTAAAGTTTGACGACTTTTCGGGGATCATTGCATTCATTTCTTAGACTTCGATCAAGTTAATAAGTTATTCGTCTCCTGTGAACTACTGTTGAAAGCGGAAAACACTAAAAAATCATCATACTTATTAAAAAACTTCACGTTTGAGGTTGTTAAGAGCGGATTTTCACCGGATGTCCTTGAAAGAGAGTGAATTTACACGTCTAGAGCCCTTGGAAGTGTCAAAAGTAAATTGCAATAGATTTTCATCACCCAAGTCCCATTTAAACTCTTGTTCAACTTCAAGGATTAACTACATTTAATCCCCATAAAAGAGACAACAAAAAAATTTCACTTAGAGATCACCAAGTCCATAAGTTATAACACAAGATCTTCTTTAGTTAACATTTAGATCAAAAGGATGATAAGTAGAGATGGTACACTCAAAGAGGGCCCTTATAATATTTTTATATATGTACATATATATATATATCAATGTGCATAGATATATGTACATACATATATATATATATATATCAATGTGCATAGATATATGTACATGCATACATGTGTGTGTGTGCACAGATATATTAAGAAGATTAGAGTGGTCTAGCAAAATCTGTCGTTCACGAGGCACAAATTTGTGCCTTTCATGAGGGACAAATTTGTGACTAACTCAATTCATGAATTTTTTATTTATTGTCGCACAACAAGGCCTATAGGTTAGGGCTACAACATTCAAAAGAAGCCAATCAGAGTTTCTCCATAAGCTCCTTCCTCCATTAGAACGCTTGCAATAGAGAAGCTTGATAAGCAAGGTATTTGTGTTGCTAATTCTACTTTTGGGGATATTAATCAAGCTTTGCAACTTGTCATTAATAAGCTCTACACTCAAAAATAGGCACCAAAGGAGCTAGAAAAGATTGAGCTTTCCAGTAAGTTTTGTAATATTATTACACTAGAGATTTTGGATGTTTGAAGCAGCACCAAAAGACTTGTCATTGCTCCAAGAAACACCTCTCTTAGAAATCCAAATACTAGTAGCCCGAATACAAGTTCACCGAAAACGTAAAAACTCCAAATCCAAGAATGACAACAAATGTTTACTGAATGGTAGGCATGGCCATTGGGCTTTTGAATACCCCAAGAAAGCCAAAAATCCTAAATTCAGATATATTCATTTAGAAGATAGTGAAATCTCTTTCTCTACCTCCAAAGCTGCAAATCTTCAGGCTCTCTATTATTCTTCGTCACGTGAAGAATTTGAAAGTGAAATTGAGCCTGATCTTCTTCCCTTCACTATCAACATGACTGATCTCAACATGATTCATTTGAATCCCCACTAGTGTCATGGTTCCTTTTCTCAGGGGCATAGCAGGGGTAGAGTTAGGATGCCTCTTATAGAAGAAGAAGAATTCCACCAGTCTTCCTCTACAGATTCCTTCTCTGAACACAGAAAGAAACAAAAGTCTATTGCAGAAGAAGACATCAAGGCCTTCCAAAAATAACACAAAGCTAGAGATGAGCTCCCTATTAATCACGCCCATCTCTCCCAGAAATCCTCTCTCTGGCATCAAAGTTGCAATACAAGCAACTCACTCAAGAATGTCAACAAACATCCCTTATATGAGAATACATCCCTTACAAACCTATTTTATGGTAGAGTCAAGGCTAGAGGCATCCAAAATCTTCCTTCAAGAAGCCAACCTCCTTCCCCAAGAAGCTCTGATGAAGATAATTCGAGCCTAAAAACGACCCTTGGAAGTAGTAGTAAAGATTATGCAGGTAAAAATTATGCGACTTCCTTTTCACAACAACAACAAGATTTTCTTAACAAAGAAGCAGAGTTGAAAGAAGCCTGTGAATCTTTGCTTCAAATGGGAAACTAGTCTCAAATAACATGAAGAAGAATACGCTAGAGCAATCCAAGAACTTCAAAGCTGCACATTTGAGCACACTACTCCAGATCCCACAATATCTGATTCACCATAGTATCTCTATTCATACATGATATACATATGCATTCCTAAATAGTAATGGACCCTCATTCTGTACCTATATCTATAGTAGGCACACTATCAAAAATTCCTAATTACAAGCCTTTTCCTATGGATGCATTATTAGACTCAAGTGCTAGTGCTTCATTTCCCAAAGCCAAATTATTTCCTCCTACTATGTATCATAAAATTGGTGAGGCTAGAACTGTCACATATGCAATGGCCAATAGCCTAAAGTCACATATTATGTATTAGTTTTAATTAAATTAGGAGATGCTACTGTACCTATGAAATTTAGCTCTCCTATGTGCCCCCTCGATAGCTCTTCTACATGGTGCTACCGGCTGGACACCTCCATTTGTATGCGCGAACTGCCCCCCAAGCATCGCACCATTGTCGTGCTCTACCATCTCTATCCCACACCTCTGCTGTGGCTCTACTGACTATAGCTTGTAATCAAGCTTTAAGCACTGCTCTTGTAACACTGAAATCGCCATCAATTATCAAGCTTCAATTACAATGCTCTTGTAACACTGAAATCGCCATCAATTATCAAGCTTCCAGCTTGGTGGCATGGTTAATGTGAGAGGATTTTGTCTTGCACTAGTAGATTACCCCACAATTTTTGTTAGTGTGACTATTTGGAAGTTTTTTCGCACTAAATGTCATCAAGAGCAAGTGTGCCATCAAATATCATTAAAATTTATTTTGATAGCTCACAAAGCTTAGTAAACTCACGAAACCCCTACTCCAACGCTAGATCAAGAAATCACCTCACAACCTATATCTAGAGTTCTAAGTATAGCTAGAAAGAGGTTTTGCCCCATCACTAACCATTGATTTGTAGGAAAACCCAAACCTCAATAAACTCATGTTGTGAATGTAAAAACCATCATTAAGAGGATTTTTTTTTGTTTTCCTTTTTTAGGTGTTTAGCCACCAATAAATTATGAAGGGTCGACAATACCCTGAGATTTTCTTCTCAACGAGGTAAGACCGCCCTATGCATGGCATCTACGAGAATAATTTCCCAATATATTTAATTGGGTGGGTTTCTACACCTGGAAGATAAAGGTAAAGGGACCTTCGAGGAGGAAAAATCTTTGGAATATTGTGAAACCATTAGATGATGGTGAGGGGGGCATGTCTACTAAAGCTACTAGTGCTACAAACATAGGCAAGGATGAGCAAGCTTTAGACATCATTATTATTAATGTGGATGATAATTATATTGATTATATGGATGACTATACGAGTGCCACTAAAACTTGGGAAACCCTAGAGAAAATATTCGATGCTAGAGAAATATTCCAAAATAAGTTTGAAAATGCAACTATACGGCTTGAATAAGGAACCCAGTGAAAGTGTAGCAATGATGATCAATAGATTAAAGAGTCTTACGACACAACTAGCTTATGTTCAAGCACCTTCTCTCTTGATAGTGTTATCAACTCTTTACAAGAAGAGGAGAAGAAGACGACAAAGATCTCTCATGAAAGTGCACATGCAACTTCGATATCTCAACAACAACAAGAAGTGTACAACATGTGAAAGAACCATCTCACTAAAGATTGTTTCTCAAACAATCCTTGTCCTCCTCATTGCAGCAAAACCAATCATCCTCCAAGCAAATGCTACCACAAAAATTAGAAAAAAGAAAATGTAAATGTAGTAGAAGAGTCACCCACTAATGCAGCACACATTGTAGAAGTCAACACTATCAATGCCACTAATGATGAATGGTCCTTCTAGTAAACTACTCCTGTATCTAGTGTACACTCTTTTTTGGTAAAAGGACTGGCGTGTTGTCTCCATACCCTTGATAGTTGGTTGTAAAGAGTAATCAAACCAACTATTATAAGGTTGAGACTCTAATAATGTCTCAAGGGAGGATGTTGTTAGGCTTATAACCTATTGTTGAGTGTCCAAGTTACGATTAAGGAGGGTGTTAAAAATAAGCCACACTTGTTAGCTATGTGGGAACAACCTCTACTGTGAGGACTATTTGCATAAGCGATGATGTCATTGTAGCTCTCTCTTTATGGCTATTATATAACTAGCCTATGCCATGTACTAATTATTTGCATTTGTGGAAGTAATGTGATTGCTTCTCTTTTGTTTCCACCCTAAAGGGCCAACATACATTTTGCCATTCTTACATATATGATAGATATAAAATTGTCAAAAAAAAAACTCAATTTTTGGACACAAAAACTAGTTGTTGCACATGAATAACAAAGAGTATGTCTCTCTTTTTCTTCAACTTTATAGTTTCATCTTGGAGATCCAGTCTTATGTCCTTGTGCATACAAACATGATGCGCAAGAAACTCTACGGCACCATTTAACTGTGTGCAAAACTCTAATACTCTACATTTTCAATGTGTGTTTTAGAATCGTCCATGTCCTTTCATTCTACCTTGAATGCTTTACAAGTGCACGGTCTCATTGTGATCTAGTCAAAGTTCTTGACATATTGTGGAATCCATCTCCCCCATTGACATTCCACTTGTTGAAAAGCTCAATGCTTTCAATGCTGCAAATGTGTTTTCTCCTTGATCCCGTATTGAGAGTGGCATACCAAAAAACTTTACTAACACGATGGATTTAACAATCCAATTAACTTATCTTTAAAAAATAAATATCATGTGAACCTTACATATCTCACACTCAGTTTTCCTTGTAGTTGTTTGATGAAATAACCCTATGAATACACAAATGGCATAGATGGTCAATAAAATAACATAATACAAGAACATGGAAACCAGCAAAATGTCACATGTAAATAATCATGATCCAAACTTATGTCCTTTTGCATATATTCATGATGTTGTCTTATGTCCTTGTGCATACATATATGATGCGAAAGTAACTTTATGGCGCCATGTGGCCGATTGCAAAATTCTAATATCCTACCCTTTCAATGTTTGTTAGATTTTCCCATTGCCTTTCATTCTACCTTTAATGCTCCTCAAGTGCAAGGTCTCATTGTGATCCGCCGGTCAGAGTTCTTAAAATGTTGTGAAAACCATATGGAATCCATATGCCATTGGCATCGTGCTTGTTGAAAAGCTAAATGGTTTCAATGCTACAAATGTGTTTTCTCCTTGATCCCATCTCAAGAGAGATATCGAAACTTATTATACCGGCTTGATGAATTTAACAATCCAATTATCTTATCTTTAGAAAACAAAAATTTTGTGAACATTACATACCTTACACTCAGTTTTCCTTGTAGTTGTTTGGAGAAGTAACCCTGTAAATACACAAATGGCATAATGGTCAATAAATTTCCATAATAAAAGAACATGGCAACCAACAAAATGTCACATATAAATCATGGTTATAGAAGTTTCCCGACTTTTCATGATGAATTAGGGAAATAAATTTCCATAATAAAAGAACATGGCAACCAACAAAATGTCACATATAAATCATGGTTATAGAAGTTTCCCGATTTTTCATGTGATGAATTAGGGAAAGATGTTGTAAGTTTCAAGAAGAGAAGTAGGATAAAGCTCAGATGGCAAAAACGAGTGATTAACAAGAAAATTAAAGTCATCTTTTGTTCTACTCTTCAATCATTTTGACCTTGTCCGAGATATTGTTTGTTGGTGTGTTATTAATGTCTTAAAGGTGGCATTTAAGCATGACATTCCTCTTTCTTTTTTGGTTTATGCTTAATTATACATTTGCAATTTTTGTGCTCAAATTTGTGGGGCCCTCTTTTTTTGACAAAACAAATCCATGTTACATGGATCTAGAATCATTCTCATTGGTTGGCCTTTTATTTTTTAACTGGTCTATAAAAGGGACCATTCAAAATTACAACTTAGGAAAGATTGTGCCTTGCCTTGAGAATCATTGATGCTTGGCACCATGAGAGCCTTTGCATGATTGAAGGGAGTCTCTATTTTTGTCATTCATGCAAAGTGGTGGGAGGGACTAAGCGCTTAGGCATAGACAAACGATGAATTGAGGGGTTGAGGGGCGACAAAAGAGGTACAATTGGCATCATGGCAAGCACTCCTCCAATGACTTGTTTTTCATCCTTCTCTTAGGGATCATGGGACAAGGAGGACAATCACCCAATATTAAGCTTCTAGAGAGTCTCATATAGGATCTTCAGATGATGGCATAGGTGTACATAGGATGAATGGGTAAGCTTATAGTGCATTGGGAATGGGGCATCAAAGGTGGCTGTGAGCATAAGAAGTTCTAGGCATTTTCCCATGTGGAAAAGAGACCCATTTTCCCTTATGTTTTCCAATAGTGTTCAACATCATGAGAGCTTGTGCAATTGAGGCTCCATATACCTAGCTAGGTGTGGTGAGGGGCAGGGGGCTACCAGCAGGCCCCCCATCACACCTAGCTAGGTATGTGAAGCCTTGGTTGTTGCAGAAGCTTATGATGTTGTCATAATCGTCAATGTGGGAATCATAGTGGGAAAATGTCTAAAACTTCTTGTGGTGTGGTCTATAAGAGGTACAAGAAAGCAATAAAGTGAGGTGGAGCATTAGCTATGCAAGAGCCTAGCTTCTCTTCAACACTTGCAAGAAGATCATCCAGAGTCCGTGGGTACACTAGATGGGACTACCTAGTAGGAGAGCCACGAGACACATAGGAGACAGGACATCAGTTCCTCAACTACCACATGTAGTTAACACACTAGACTCAAGTGGACGACAAGGTTATAGTAGACGTCCAAGGCGCCGAAGCCTCTAGTTCACTCAGTTCACAAGAGGTGGCTGTTTGATCGAAAGATCAAAAGTCACATGTGTATCGAGGGGAGGAGCGGGAACACAATAAGGATGCGGTTAACATCTTTTTGCATAAGTGGGGTGACTTGCATGCATTGCGTCACACGCCCGTCCATCTGTGCCCTTGAGACTAGTCTTACCCTTGAGGAGGGCAAGGCTTATAAGTGGTGGATGAGCATTGATGTGCCCAAACGTCCAACCACTTGGGCCCAATTTGAGGATATTTTTTCGAAAGGAATTTCACCTTGAAAATGAAAAGGATCGTAATTGGACGGCTTGGGATAAGTGTCGGGATAGATAATCTGACCTTACCTCAATACGTAGCCAAGTATCATGAGATCATCCTAAAGTTGGATGGGCTTGATGATTTCCATAAGGTGCGGGGCTTCATTCGTGGCTTGGACAACGAGTGCAAGGCCACAAGGTGAAGACACAGTATCCCAAAACCTTGGAAGAGGCGATCCAAAGTGTACAATTTTTTGATGATACACTAGATCCTATATCTAAGCCATCTACATGAGGAAAGTCAAATGCATTTCATAATGGAAAATGTAAATTTAATAAATTTTCAAAGGAAAATATTAATCACACTTCTTCACAGACGCGACCACCTCCCTCGTTGGCACATATTGCTAGTCCAGAGAGACTGACCGAAGGTGCAACAGGAAGGGAAGCAAGAGTTAGTCCGGAGAGACTAGCCGTGTCTTCTGGGTATAGTTTGGAGCCGGAGAGCTCTGACGTAGGCCCTTCATCACCTTTGACTGCCACGGCTTCAAAGGGGAGTGATAAACTTCGTCGGGGGGAGAAATATGCTAATTACTCCATTGACGACGATGGGTACTTACTCTACAAGGGTAGAGTATGTGTACCAACTATTGGTGACTTTTGGGCCCAAATTCTTAAAGAAAGTCATGATAGTCCAAGTGCGGGTCATCCCGGGATTCACAAGACCTATGCACTAGTAAAAAGACAGTTTTATTGGCCTAGTTTGTTTAAGGACGTCCAGACTTATGTGCTGAAATGCAGTAAGTGCCAGGTCAATAAACATGAACGTCTTAAGGTTGGACGACTACTCCATCCGCTGGAGATTCCTCAAGGGAAATGGGAAAGCATTTCCATGGATTTCATTACCGGTTTACGAGTCGAGGGAATGACTCGGTGTGGGTGGTAGTGTGGACAGGTTAACTAAAATGGCAAAGTTTATCGCCACGAAGAAAACTGTTAAAACGCCAGAGTTGGCAAAACTCTTTATTGAACATCTCTGCAAGCTATATGGCCTGCCCGCAGATATAGTGTCGGATAGAGATAGAAAGTTCAACAGTCATTTTTGGAGGGAAGTCTTCAAAAAGTTAGATACTACTCTGAGTATGAGTACGGCAGATCATCCGGAGTCTGATGGTCAAACTGAAAGAGTTAACCAAATTCTAGAGGATATGTTGTGTTCTTATGTTAGTAAGAAAGCAATCTAATTGGGAAGAGTACTTGCCCTTATTGGAGTTTGCCTATAGCAGCTCCAAACACTCAGCGACTGGATTTACACCATTCATGTTAATGTATGGATTCCAGTCAAGATCTCCGATGGCTGTAGGCCTAGAAAAGGAGAAGATTCAATCTGTCAAGGATTTCCTTGAAGATATGAATGATATGCTCAGAGCCGCACGTGAGAGCATTCGTAGCGCTCAGGATCACGCTAAAACTTATGCGGATAAAGGACGTAGAAAGGTGACCTTTATAGAAGGTGACTTTGTATTCCTTAAGGTTCCTGTGCAATCAGAAACCATGAAAACGAGAAAGTGTGATAAACTTTCTCCGAGATATTGTGGTCCTTTTAAAATCCTCAAGAAGATTGGGGATATAGCATATAAACTTGAGTTACCGGAGAGTTCTCAAGTCCATCCTGTCTTCCATGTCAGTAAACTGAAGAAATCAGTTCACGGGTTAGAGAACGCAGTTTCTCCAGAGATTTTGGTGGACTTGATAGAGCCACCAAAGATACCACATGAACCTGAAAAGATTCTAGAGTATCGTGAGACAAATCTGACATAAAGTGTACCAAGAGGTACTTGTTAAATGGACAGACAGGGATGAGGAGGTAGCTACCTGGGAACGCCATAGTGCAATTTCCAAGAGGTTTCCCCAGTTTGTTTTCGAGGACGAAAACTCTTCTTAAGGGGGGGGTAATGTCACGTAGGCTGTAACGCCTATGACCGACGGCGGATGGCCAAGGACGTGGTCATCCGGGGTTCAGTGGGAGAGGACGCCCATGCGGAGTCATGGGCGGCCAGGCTAGTGTGGACGGCAGGCCACACACTATATAGCCTGGGGGATGAGGGGCAATCCTCATTCTTCCTCTATGGCTGGGTGGTGAGCCAAAGGCCGTGCTCTCCTGTGATAACGCCCGTAGTGGTGTTACGGTAATCTAACAAAAACCTTGACAGCTTATAAAGTTAGAAGCTACCAGCAAAAATATAGACCAAGGCCAAATTTTCAATTATTTGCTAAGACTTATATATGAGTTCCATGACCTTAATCTTTGCATTGGATTTATTTGTTGAGGGTCTTCGCCCCAAAGGCTATGACTTTCATGATAGTAGGTAACTACTACGCTAGTAATATTCATAACATGTTCTTTATACAAGTGAATTGAAAGCTATGGAGTGTTGGAAAGTGGTTGATTTCAAGGCTTATGGAAAAATAATTATTAAAGAGATATATTGGAAGGGAGAGAATTTTCCACCTCTCTTTTATCCTCAAAGTGGTGTTTAGATGTGCATAAGTAAGGACATTTGTGTGTGTGTGTGTGTGTGTGTGAGTGTGTGAGAGAGAGAGAGAGAGAGAGAGAGAGAGAGAGAGCACACAAATTTATGTAATTATGATGCTATATGCTACACCCTTCTAATTGTGTAATTACCTTCACAAGCTTTGTACTACCAACATCCTCAACTTGCCGCCAAGGACTTTGGTGTGAACTAAGAAAAAGCTTGATGCTATCCTTTTTTTCCAAGAGCTTCCCCGACAACCATATGTAACAGGCACCATAAGGGGCTACCCTCCCGTTGCCAATGTTGGCCAATTTTAATTTGCAACAGCCACGAGGGCAAATTAGACACCCATGGAATCACTTGGTGATGTGGTCAAACACCCCGTTAGGTTAGGAGCACGCCATCAGGCTACAATAGTTTGATGTTGCAACTCCAACCCTGCTCCGAAGTGTCATCTCACATGAACTGCCACTTTAAGGAACCGATGGAACATCCATTCATGGGTTCATAAGGTTCGACGCCTGCCTAAATGAGAGCAAAGACCTATATGAATCCCTTGTTAGAGGTGCCCTTGAAGACAACCTCACAATTGAGAACCCAAATACTTTCCACTACCCATGCGAACGACGAATATTACTTCGCTTCGCAAGCTCCACTCGAAAGTTTGGGGGGGCATCCACGTATAGCAATTTCTTTCACATTTACTAAAAGTAAAGAGCTACGCAGTTGGTTCAGGCAAAATTGAATTGGTAAGATCACCCAAATGTAACCATATGTAACAAGAATCAATATCCGAGCCACACCATTTTGGGCTGGGGTATACGGAGCAGTAAACTCACGCTTAATTCCCTTTGCAACACAAAAGTCGGCAAACTCTTTGGCAATGTACTCACCATCACCATTGTTTGTCTGAACGTAAGGCCTTTGTAACGGGTTTCTGTCAAACCTTAGGAGATGCAGGGCAGACTCAGCCATAATGAAGCCTAGCACTAAGGGAAGTTGCAAATAGAAAGAATTAGTACAGCAAATAAGTAGTTGATTGGGCAAATGCAACACTTAGTATAGAAAGAATTAGCACAATATCAACTGGCCAGAGTTTCTTTCATATATGTTTAAGAAAAACAAGACCTCCAACATTTCTTCAAACATTTCTTCAATCTTGTGCCCTTCACATCTGAGCTACCCACATTTAATGATAAAAGCCCTCCAATGAAAGACTTCAAACTTTTATTTAAGCAAAACCAAACTGGTGTGTCCCTCACAGGAAAACCTGTTCGCCTTGTGTAGACATGCATCCACACTAGTTGGCAGAAAATCTTTTCTTGTTCCTAGCAGCATGTTATGATAAGGTGCCTCTTTGTCAATGCCCTCCCAGACATGCCAAGCACCTAGTGAGCAGTAAGACCACCTTCCCCAGCATCCATAATTATCAAAGTCTCACTGTCCACGCCAAATTTGGATAACCACCTAGATACACAGACGGATGTGTCACTGGAAATGTTCCCAAGCCCACCAATACCTGCCATTCAGCTATGTGTGGATTTCCGAGCTGTGGCAAGCTCATACATATGAAAACAATTGACCAGCCTAACCATTACCATAACTCACAGTGCACCTCAATGGCCTGCTGCTACGTCTCTTCTTGAAGACTAGTACCCGGTAACACAGGAAGCTTATCAGCAGAAATTTGGGATGAAATCTAGGGCACCGCCATGCCAGCAGCAATAAGAAATGGGTGCAAGATCTTCTCCATTGAACTCCAGTTGCTTTTCCAAACACTTTTCCAATAACACCAGCTTCCTTGCCTCCCCCCCAGAGCCACCAGATAGGTCAGCTATGAAGAGAGATCTTTCATCCCTAAATTCACAACTCTGAACTGTTATGTGCCACTCACATGATGAGTTGCTCCGGTTCTTTTTGGCATCTCTTCTATGCAAACACAAATTATTTTTCTCATGTCGAAACCAGGAAAGAATCCCTGCAATAAGTTAAGAAAACATTTCACACACAGAAGCTAGCACATGAAGTTTTAGACATTTTCCCACTACGATTCCCACATTGCGGATTATGACGACAACATGAGCTTCTGCAGGCAAGGCGGAGCATACCTAGCTAGGTGCAGTGGGGGGCAGGGGGCTGCCGGCCCCGAAGGAGGTCACCGCACATAGCTAGGTATGCGGAGCAGAAGCTCATGATGTTCAACACTATAGGGAAACATAAGGGAAGGGGGCCTCTTTACCTCGTGGGAAAATGCCCAAAACTTCTTGTGTAGGCAGGAGAAAATGTACTACTACACTGCTCAACATAACTTGGGTGTCTAAGAAGACCACACATATCAACCAGTTTAGGTGTTCAAAAAGACCACAAATAAACAAAACGTCTCTTCAACCATGCAAAGCAAAACTATTGAATCAACATTTCAGGATGACACAAATCATTGAAGTTTTCATGATGAAACATCTCCAAGTTCTTATTTGAGCCAAAACTGCTACTTAAAATATAATGCATCAATATACAATATGGTAAACTACGTACCAAATTTGGGACTCTTTTCAGAAGTAAACTTTATGTATAGCTCATGTCTATTTGGGCTAGTACAAAAGAGAATGTGCCTTACAAACTCAAAATCCTCTTAAAACCATTTCAGATGATCCTCCTTTTATTACTTGTAAGTGTGCCATGTGCAATACACTTGGCACATTCTCAAAAAGGTTGGAAGTGCTCCAAGTCAGCAGGATTTGGACTGCCTCCAGGAGGCCGTGTGCTGGTCCTGGATCAGTGCAAACAAATTAGAGGCTTTATAAGTTTGTAGACACCTGCTGTCGTCTCAGCATTGGTGAACCTCCTCGAGGAACTGACTCAGGAGATTCATGCGAGTCCCCCATGACCACTACCGTGTCAGCACTCGGCATCAGGTTGTCTTCAGAGACATTACACACCATCCGCCAATTGGTAACCAGCCTCGAGTTTTGCTCTTTGCTCTACAAAGTGGTGGGAAGTACATGTTCCAGCTAGTTAGTGCAGGATTTTATTCAGGCTTCGTTTTCAAGAAATGCAAAGATTCATTAACCCACACACATTTAAGTAAGCTCTAATCTACCCACATAATGTACGAGAGCTCCAAATGATAATGTTAGCTTTGACCACACAATGGTTCATGAAGTCCTTATAAATAAACCTTAGCACTATGTGCATTTTCCATGTGAAAATCCAATTTGTTAGAAGGATGGGATGATGTGGTGTTCATGCTTGAATCTGACCATGTTTTGTAAACTAAATACTCAACAAGTCATGCACTAACGCCTTGTGACCTAGCCATGATATCTTGTGTTGAAATTCCACTTCTTACATCAATACCTATCAGATTTCCTAACATATAGTATGCTCTTGATCTTAGGTGCATAGATAGCTTCTTCTCAACAAATGAAAAGAATTGAAAAAATGAGCGGTCTACCTGGCCAAGCTTATCAAAGTTGAAGACTCCAATTTCCTCAATGCATGTGCTCATGCTTGACTCTTGCCAAAGGAATGTTTCTTTGAATAAGCTCAATTTGCACTCTTTTCTCAGTCTAACTTCAAATGTGTGCTCAAGAAAGTCTTGACCACCCCTTGTAAAGCACTAGGATGGTAGCCCTTGCTCATATGATACCTATTCTTGCTTTATTATGGAGATTGAAAACTTGTTTTAGCTCTATAGCAAGCACTTTATAGGGGCATTTTTGCCTACAGAGGAAAGTGGGTATGATTCCAAGATCCCGCCGCCTTCAACAAAAGTTCAAATGTAGTCTTTCTCTCTTTCTCTTGTATGCAGATCGTTTTGAAGCACTCTCTTCGAGAGGTTCAATGATACGTCCAGACCTCAAGTTCATAGGCCTCTAATTGCGATCATGGGTCAAGTTGGACTTTTGTGCTGTGTCAAAGAAGGGTTTGCCCAGGTAGGGTTTGTTACACATGACAAAATGGGGGTAATTCTTGGATAGCTTTCTATAATGTGCACAGCTTGTTCACATACAATAGATGGTATGTAATTCCCAACTCCAATTTGAAAAGATTTGGCTTTTATCTATGGTGATTGCAAGGTTGGAGATATGGCTAGTGAATCCTGCGGGCGGAAACCGGAATAGGCGGGCCTTGCTCATGAAGTGGGTTGTACTTACACTTGCATTGCTTGTGTACTTCACAGAATTCCCTACACATGAGATCACTAGAGGGTGGAGGTGGTCCTTATTAAGCTCTTTCTTCTTGGTTTTGGGTTGGGGGAGATGGAGTCTTGCTAGGGATGTCTAAGATTGTCAATGGTCGATGAAAGGGGTTCTTACAGGCTATCTGACAAACATTTCTCCCGTAGCATTGGTAGCTCATCATGTACACGTAGGAATCCCAATACCAATGTGCGTGGATTTGTCTTTGCTCAATGGATATCAAAATGTTATGGGAGATCTTGGGCATGTGGTAGAGTGTGGAGTGGCATTGAAGGTGGAGGGGTCTGCACTCGCACGTGCACTACTGATGTTTTTCACAATGCACATGAGCTCTAATTGGTTTCTCTTTTTTCATGTTTTCTTAAAGTTGTAGGTTTCAAGTGTTCTTATGGGGTTTGAGTGCCAAGGGTTTAGATGGTGAGGGTCAGAGGTGGCTGAGGATGTCCCTGTTATGTTCCAAGTGCTAGGATCCTAATCTCAATGGCCGAGAGGTAATAGAGTATTCAGGTTGATGTCCAAATCAGTTATGGGTCTATCTCGGTAACTCTTGTGGACTGTGATTAATAGGAGTTTACCACAGTATTCCCCAAAAGGAGTATCAGAGTAGTACACGTAGAAGTCCCAACACCACCGTCTATGGATTTGTCTTTGTGCAACTACTGCTAGAACATTCTTTATTTGGTTGGGTGGATGGGAAGGAAAGGACGGGTAAATGTGTTGGAATCATAGGGGTCTACACTCACATGCGCACTACTAGTGTACCTTATACTTAACCCTACACATCTGCTTACGAATTTTATACCCATGTTTATCCCATGAGTACCGGATTAAGCCTTGGTTGTGTGAGTGTGAGAGAGGGGAAAGACCCCACAAGCTCTCCCCTTTAAAAGGTTCTTTAAAGTTAAAGCTAAAAGCTTAAAAGCTTAGGTAAATAAAAGCTTTGCTTTTAAACTTTAAAAGCTTAAAAGGTAAGTATTTAGGAGGGATGGGCATGGGCGCCAGGCACAGACACAGGTGTGTATGGGCACATACATTTATTTATTTATTTATTTATTTTTTGGGGCACGGGCGTGAGTGAGTGTGTGTGTGTGTATGGGTGCCTAAGTGCAAGCCCTCCCCCTACCTTCACTAAGGGGAGTTCCCACCTACTAAGAGAAAAAAAATAAAAGGTGTGTGTGAGAAGAGAGAGGGAAGAAGAAACAAAAAACGGGGGGTATGTGTGTAATGGAAGGGAGGGAGAGAGAGAGAGAAGGTGTGTGTGTGGGTGTGAGTATGAAGGTGAGAAAAATTGAAGAAAAGAAGAAGGTGAGTGTGTGTATATGAAAAGAGAGTGTGTATGTGTGTGTGAAAAAAGAAAATAAGTAATTTTAAAAAAGAAAAAAAAAAGGAGAAGGAGAAGAGGAGTAGGTTGTGGGGTGTGGCGGTGCACACCGGCTTGTTCGGAGGGTCGGGTGGAATCCCGACGGGGTTAAGAATTAAAAAATAATCAAACCTAATAAAATTTTTAAAAAAAGAAAAAGGACCCAAAAAATTAGAAAACAATGAATAGAAAAACAAGGATAGAATACATGCACGTTCCCGTGGGAGGAGAGACTGTGGGGCAAGCGTTAGCGGGTGGAAAATCACTGCGGGCGCGTGGGCAACGAGGTGCCCGAGATGCATTCCCGACGTTTCGGACGAGCGCTTGGAGTGGGTTTTTTGGCGCTTAACGGTGCCAAAATAAAAAACTAAAAAGAAGGAAATTAATAGGAGGATACCAGGGACGTTCTTTTATTTTTGAAAATTTTCGGGCACCGGCTATGACCGGCGCGCGGGCGCCCAAACAGGCGGTTGTTTTGTAGGCGTATTCACCTTATACCCCACTTCCCTCTTGCCAATCGTTACCCGCATTGGAACACCAAATCACCCTTTCCTAGGCAGTCTACTCGGGCGCCGATAAAGGCGTCCCGGGAGCCAAAAATAGCCGTCCTGTGGACTCCAATCAGACCCAAATCATACCGAAATTGGATGAAATGATTCAGCCCTATTCTACCTACCCTCTTGCATACACTTATGAAGTTTTACCTCAATTGGGATTGATTTAAGTCCGTACGATTGAATTTTGACTTGCTTTTTTGGAAAAAGCGTCAAATTTGGCCGCCTACAAGGATAGACGGGGTGCTACAACGTGCTTCGGGCATCAAGTTGATCCCAAATTATTGTCACACGTAGCTTATGATTAGGGTTACACACCCCAATTATTGCTACATGAATGGTGACTTCTGTTTATGCACAAGAATGTGATTACACTCTCTTTTTTTCTAAACCACAGTCCATACGGTATACCCACGAGCAGAATGGACGATGAGATGCTCATACGACGACGTATTGGAGCATATGAATAGTCAAAGTTAGTCTACACAAAGCCACCAAGATGTATTAACAATCAGGTGAGCATTTGTACTTTCATATTATAAAGTACGACTCGTTCCGTGGTTGTGGTATCCAAAAATTATGAAAATTTTCAGATTTGAGGGCCTTCCTTCATCCCTTCATAACTCAACATCCACACATCCGTTTTGCACAAGTGGATACTCTACATCCATCTATAAATGCCACTCTTCAATGCTATCCAATCATTTTGTATGGTTTTAC
Organism: Cibotium barometz; assembly: GCF_041138505.1. Taxonomy (NCBI): domain Eukaryota; kingdom Viridiplantae; phylum Streptophyta; class Polypodiopsida; order Cyatheales; family Cibotiaceae; genus Cibotium; species Cibotium barometz. The sequence continues at coordinate 13,179,324 of NC_141080.1, read as the reverse complement.
AACCATTTAGGAGATCTATGCTGCCGAAAAAGAGGTCCTTTAAGAGGAAAAAACCTGTAATTTTCCCTTCATGCGAGCTAATCAATGTTATGCACGCATCATAACCATAAATTTCAGCTTTTTAACATTCCAAAATCATAACCATCACATCAAGACATCATACCCAATCCATGCATCATCAAATCAACCTAGGTACACATGCTTTTCTGCTTCACATACGTGTATGCGTGTCCGTCTACGAAGAGGGTTCTTCACGGATGGACATGCATACACATAGCAAGAAGGATACAACCACTATGCGTAGACGATATCCTCCTCTCTATTGTCGAGCACTTGGTTCCTCGAAAATGGTGCCACAAATGTTAACCCATCTCCCTCCCCTCTTATTAAGCCGATTTCCCTCCTCCCCTCCCCTTACGACGCAGGTAGAGAGGATGCGGGCAATACGCTTACCACTCCCTCTCGTTGCTTCACCCCCTTATGTAGGCAAGCAAAGCAACAAGAAGAGGATGTCGATGGGGCCTTGGGCTATGGCTATGTGAGCGTATGAAGCCCACACACACACACATAACATAGGGTTGCTATAAATGCAACAAGAGGAAAACTGGGTGTGTCACTCACCTCGTCTTGCTCGATGTAGGCTGCGAGTCTTGAGCTCCTCGCGAGCGTCGGCGACGCGCGTAGGATGCAAGCTACGAGCTTCTCCTTCTTCTCCAAGCTCTCCACCTCTCTTCCACTCTCTCACACACACACCACAAGCAGCAAGTAGAGAAGGAGAAGAAGAGAAAAACGTTTTTTGCATAAAACCCAAGATAATAACCTTTCAAATTACAATTTTGGCTTATATACCAAGCTCAAAATGTGCCCGGGCGCCCATACTATGGACGTGGGCCATTTTGGACACTAAATGGCACTCATAGCTCACTATATTGGCCACAAAATGTGGTGAACACGCTCAGTATACAATTGGCAGTGTTCCCAAAACTAGAAAAGTTATTACAATTGTTGACAAAAAATAATGGCCGGCGGACTCGGGAAAAATAAAAGGGAATAGTGTGTGGGTGAAAATTATATTACACATTGGCTTATTGAATTACATGGGAGCATTTGACAGGTAATTCCACTACTTGGTCTTTTAATGTTGGTCGGAGGCTCATCGGTGAGTAAAGTGGTTAACATTGCCCCCTTCCTACTTGTGATGCCGTCCTCGGCATCACACCTTGGTGGCATGCGGTTGGTGGTGATGGGGTGAGAAGGATGTGGTAGGAGTTGGGATCCAATTTTGTTGTAGAGGTTGGGTTGTGAGGATGTAAACTTGATACTGTATTTTTCCAACCCTTGTAAATACTTCTTCACTCTACTTCAGCTTTGTTCTTCTTTCGATAAGTTTGGAAATTTGTTTGCATTATTACGCTTAAAGTAAAGCTATCCTCGTGACCTTAAAGCTTTGGAAAAATAGTTGCTTCTGCTTCCACGTCCATCATGACCTGTTTATGGGACTGACAATGGCCTTGAATGCATATAATGCTACCTGTAAACCTTAGGGGAAAAAACCTAGTGGGAAAAAAGTGTCCTAGGTTGCCAATTTATTGAAAGTGATTGAAGGGGTTATGTGGTGTGTGTGCATGGCGTTAATCATATGCTGTGTGAGAAATAATTGAGATGGGAATTTTTAGGAGCATATGTAACAGTTAAAGCGTTTCGGCGGACTGCTTAAATTGCTTGCATAGCTTCTAAAATGGCTTTTTCTAGCAAGGTTTCTCTATTCTGCTTTCATAATTTTGGTGCTCATTCATGCAAAGCATCCATACACATGTCCATGCTATGAACCACCATTGGTGCAAGGAGTGAAAAGAAATAAAAACGTTAAAAATGAAGACAAAGTGATATATACACAGTATATTACCCCAAGGAATTATGTTATTAGAGAACTTATGTCTTTTTGGGTTTTCACAAGTTCCCATCTTAGCAGTGTTTGACACTTTAGGATCTCCACTGCTTTGGATAGTTGAAGAATGTTTGTTGGTAACGTCAAAGATGCAGTCTTTAGCCTTCAGTTACCTCTCAACATTAATGTGGAGGTGTAGCTTGGTGCTTTGGAGGAAATGTGAGCACCATCTTGTGTGGTTTTCTTGATGAATGATGCTTGAGAAAACTCCCATACTTCAAGCCATGTTGTGAGCAATCCTCCTGATCTTTTTGTGAGGTTCATTAGGGAAGACGGGGGTGGAGACATCATTAGTTACCCTCCTTTTATTAAAAGCTTGGGTAGACTTCATCTTTTGTAGCTTGGAAAGTTGAGTTGTGTAGGTATGTGTATGGGTGCAATAATTGAAGAGTGTCTCTATCTTTGCCCTATGGTTGGGCACCCTAGAAATGCCACAGAGTGAATGCATTGGAAATATGAATGCGGTACAATTAGATCTAAGGGATGCTTAAGCGATACATGATAGCAAGTTTAACTCAGGAGTTCAACTGGCTTCACACAATCAGTTAAGTGGCATTCGTAGTAGAGGCTGCTTCACTCATACCTTACTGTGTGTATGTGTGTGAGTGTGGGACTCTTCTTCTCCACCAGACTCTTTAGCTTAGACTTAGATTTGGACTCTTATGCTCATCTCATCCAGCATGAGCGACAAAACTTAAATATGCTCAACTCTCCAGCTTGAGCTAATTTCACGCAAAAAGAGAAAAAAGAAAAGAGAAATATATTTACATGCAATCTATGTACAGAGTAGAACTTGAAGCTTTGGGACTGATAAACCAAGCACATTTTATCTTTGGGACTGATAAACCAAGCACATTTTGTCTTAGGAATAATGCCCGACTCTTGACTCTTATTATGCTTGCAGTTTAAACTGCAAGTGGTGTGATTTGACATGTTAAGTCATTATTTTTAAAGAAAGAGTGTCGTATGGATGACATACCAAATAGTTGGAACTGAAGTAGAAGAGCTCTTTCTTTAATTGACAGATAATCAAATTCTGAATCAAAGGAATAATGATGTGTTTGTAGACCTACAGTGAACTCTCGCCTTCAGAATTGATCATGGTGGTTGTACCCCTAGCTGAAACACTGTTTGATGATGAAGCTTGATATTCTGCTAAATAAGGAGTGCTTTTTTGGTACAACAGTAAGTTTAGGCCCCCACTTTTCCTTCTGGCTTGAAGTGAATTTTGTCGTACTTAGCAATGAGTGTTGCTCTTCAAGCCTTTGTACCCTAGATGCCCTTTGGGGATTCACAGACTTTGCTTTCCATTGTGTTGGCTTGCCATTCTTCTTGGGAGTGAGATGGTTTTGCACATATGAAGTTGATTGTCGCGGAATTGTTGCAGTTTTCTTCAATGCTGTTACTTCACCTCCTTGGGCAAAATTGGTTGTCGGTATCCTTGGTAGCCATAATTGAGTAGCCCCTTCATAGTTTCCTTATGCTTGAAGCAATGCCTTGGGAACCCATCTAGCTGTTGTTGGTAACATTGTTGTCTTTTGCATTGTATTTTTCCTTGAAACCCATCGGTTCTTTCTGGATTTAGCCTTGCCAATCCACTTGTGTTTGATTGAGGAGCATTGAGAGGATTGGGGTTGTTGGATTAGCTCCTTGATGGTGGCTAGAGACCTTCTTTTGGGTAGCCATGTTGTGGAGCGGAAGCTTGCGAACAATAAAAACACGAAAGAAAACAAGACACACGCACATGCACCTCATAGAATTGAGTGCTACACATGCTTTTGTGAGAGAAGATAAAGAAGACGCGACACGAGACTGGGGCCAACGCTACTCCCCCCCACATGAGTGCCCAAAGGCAGCCATGTGAGCTCTACTTTATTCTCATGAAGAAGATGATACAAAGTGAGCTCCATGCGTTGACTGTGTCCCTTATAGCATCCGAAACTGGGATGATGCATTAGGCATGCATCTTTGGACATCCAATGCACAAAAACATATCAAGCAAATCTACTAGTGCTTCCATACCATAATGGAGAGCAAGAAGGGGGGAGTCATCATCACTGACACTCTTCCTGTAACACAAAGACAAGGAAGGGGGGACGCGAATCCACACTAATATGTTCATGATTAAACTCAAAAACTAATTGAAATCTTGTAAAAAGTTTACGTGAGATTAATACCACCTTTGTCCTGTAGGAACTTCACTATGGACACTTGGATGGATACATGTAGTCCATGCATTGACCCTGGAAGCTCACATCCATCCCACCAAGGGGGACACAGTACACATTCAAGATTCTTCTATGCCCCGCTAGGAAAAGATTGTTGCCCCCTTCCTAAACTGCACACGTCCTTGGGCGCAGTAGAAATAGAAGCTGCAAAATAATGGGCAATTAGCAATGACAAGGTGGAAATGAGCATGCAAGTGAAAGGCTGGTTAAAGTTTGTAAAGAGTGCTAAAAGAAGCAAGTTAAGACTAGTCAAAGTGAGATTAAGTCGTAGACAGTGCTAAGTGAAGACAAGTGTGCTTGTACGCCATGGGTTATGACCGCAATCTCAATGTCCTACAAGGGCTTAAGTTATTCCTAAGTGGCAACCCACTCCTTAAACATAGACCATGACACTTGGACTTAGAAGAATCACATAGACATAACATTATTAGATTGATTAAGAGTAAGGTTCCATCCCAATGACACCTAAGCAATGGCCAAGAGACCTCTGCCAAGAGAATCTAATGGCCGCTAGGTATCTCAAGGGCAATAGACCTTTTTCTTTCCTTTTTTTTGACACAAGGATTATCCCATGAGGATGAGGGTATCGGCCTGAAAGGTCCATAATGTACCCAGGAGTACTACCAACATCAATCAAGGTGATAGAGTCCTTGCAGGTTATCTTTTTATCATTTAGACTTTAATGTTTACTCCATGGAAATCAAGGCATTGGCCCCAAGGTGCTATAGCAACCCTAGGTCCTACCAAGTATTCTACATGGCCGTAAACATGTCATATCACATAGTATATACTATGAGAATTCTATGTTTTTGTTGTTGTTTTTGTTTTTGTTTTTATTTTTGTTGTTGTTTTTTTTATAAATATATTTTTTATAACATATAAGTCTAAGTAACCCGCCCATACCTAAGAAGTAGCTACCATTAGGGACAACGGTTATCTTGCTAGAGCATAAGCACTTGGCATACTCCTTTGGCATATGTCCTACACCCGTCTTCAGTTAAAAATATCTCCAAAACGATGTCTTTCAAGAATCTAGAAATAACTTACAACATGGTAGCAACTAATTAAAACTTATCTCCAACAATGTGTGTGAGCATGCAAACAATTTATGTGAAATTGAAAAGCACAGAACACTACAAGAGAAGAGGATTTGAATACACCTGTTTTATGCTGGTTGACATTGTACGTGTGTTTTGTTGCAATCCTGGTCTACTGATTGTTTCCCAAATCTTTTTAGTGCTTAGTCGCTTCATGTCTCCCCGTCCTGATGCGGATGTATGGTAGGTTGACTGCCGGAGGGTGTTTGTATGCTCCTGTTAAGCTAAGATCCCTAGAAAATTTCTTAGTAATGAAAAATAGAAAAGACAAAAAGAAAAATTGTTATTTGGTGCCAACCACCGAATATAGCCAAGGGGAAAAACCTAGTGGGAGAAAAGTGCCCTGACTTGTCGATCTTATTAGGTGTTGTTGTGCTTACTCCTGCCCTGTTGTTGAATCTGTGTCCAATTCCACTCCTGGAAGGATAGCATCAATGACCTCTAGATGCAAGGACAGTCTTGTACGAAATCCATCCTCTGGAGAAGGTAGAGGAAATAGTGCTTCCATTGAAGTACGGCATTGGTACAATAGGGAGGTTGAAAAGACACCTATGATTAATAAATTGGCACAAGTGCTCGCTCACATTTCTCCAAAACTGACAAGATGTTTCTTATGGACGAGGGAGTTGTAAAACTGGGGGGATCAATAGCCTGGTTATGTCCTCACGCCAATCCTATGATGTTTCCTCTTCTGGAAGTCGCTGTTGATATCGTCCTCGTTCTCCAATTATGACTTCTAGGGAGCTATGATGTTGGGGTGTGACTCCCACCATTTATTGTATTGTCCCTGTGGTGCTGTTGTACTGCCTTTTTCCATTTCTAATTGAATGCAAGCTTATGTGGATTGATTGAGATGGGTAGTATGTGGGTTTGTCAAGTGGTAAAGGGATAAGCCTCCATGCACTAATCGGGTTTAGCATCCCCGTTGACATTGTGCTTTCTATGCACTTTGGGCAATGCATGATTTTATGCTTAGTACATTGCTACAAGATAGGGAAACGGGTTCTCCACCAACTCAAAGGGAAAGGGAAAACCTTTGAGTGGGGGAAAAACAAAAAGAAAAGTATGCAAAAACTAAAGGTAACAATAGCTACAACTCCAATTTAATACATAGCTACAACTCCAATTTAATACATAGTGGATCCCAATAAACCTTTTGTGGTTGAGACAGATGCTAGTAATTTTGTTGTAGGTGCAATTCTAACTCAAGAGGGTCAACCCATAGCATTTGAAAGTAAAAAGTTAGACCATGCACAGCAAAATTACTTAGTATATGAGAGGGAGTTGTATGCTAATATTCACGCATTAAAGAAATGGAAGCAGTATTTGTATGGTGCTAAGGTTATGATAGTGTTTGATCAGGAAAGCATTAAGTGGCTTTCCAATCAAACAGAATTAAAAGGTCGTAAGGCCAGATGGGCTGAACTCTTACAAGAGTTTGACTATGAGCTTAGGTATTGTAAAGGGAAATATAATGTAGCAGATTCCCTAGCATGATGCCTATGATAAATGAATTGAGTTTTACTCGATTCAATAGTGATCTACTTGAATCATTAAGAGGGACATGTCAGGTTGATCCTGCATATTCCAAGATATGGAAAACCATCCAAAAAGGGGATCCAGAATAAGAGGTTTCCAATGGGAATGAAGCATTGAGACGGGTGCTATATAGAAGGATTCAAGTGGAAGAATTTTGCCATAGATGATGGCTATTTACTCTACAAAGGTAGGGTATGTGTCCTAAAAGATAAAGAGGTAAGGCATTAGATACTCTATGAGTGTCATGATAGTCCAAGTGTGGGACACCTTATAGTCTTGTTAAGAGGCAATTTTATTGGTCTGGAATGCACAAGGACGTCCTAGATTATGTGGTTAAATGTAATAAATGCCAGATCAATAAAGCTGAAAGGCTTAAGATGGGAGGATTACTCCATCCATTAGACATTCCTTTAGGGAAATGGGAGAGTATCTCCATGGATTTCATAGTTGGATTACCTAGAACACAAAGGGGGCATGACTCTGTCTGGGTAAGTAATGGTGAATAGATTAACCAAAATGGCTAGGTTTATACCAACTAAATCTGATGTTAAAACTCTTGAATTGGCTAGATTGTTTGTAAACTATCGACTCTATGGCTTACCAGCAGACATTGTGTCACATAGAGACAGGAAGTTTAATAGCCATTTTTGGAGAGCTGTGTTTAAGAGGTTGGACACTAAACTTAGCATGAGTACAGCTGAACATCCTCAAATTGATGGTCAAAAACTGAAAGGGTTAATCAAATCCTAGAAGATATGCTACGAGCATATGTAAGTATGTAAGTAAATGGCAAACTAATTGGGAAGAGCACTTACCTATAGTAGAGTTTGCATATAATAGTGCCAAGCACTCTTCCACTAGATATAGTCCATTTATGTTAATGTATGGGTTTCAGGCTAGAGCTCCTTATGCAGTAGAACTGCAAAAGGAGAAAGCACAGGTAGCTAAAGACTTTTTAGAAGACATGAATGACATGCTTAAACTTGCTAAAGACAGTATTAAAAAGGCTCAAGATAGAGCAAGAACATATACTGACCTACATAGAAGGCCTCTTACCTTTGAGTTGGAGATATGGCTTACAAACTCCAATTACCAGAGACAAAGTGGCATACATCCAGTATTCCATGTTAGCAGACTCAAAAAGAATTTGGGTCAATATGATAATCTTATTCAAGATGATCAGATAGTGGAACTCATAGATACTCAATCTCTTCCACATGAACCAAAAAGCATACTAAACACCAGAGAAAAGAGAACTAGAAATACAATTTATAAAAGAGTGTTTAGTTAAGTGGAAGGATTGTGCTGAAGAGAGTTCAACATGGGAGCGAGTAAGCATTATTCAGAAAAGATTTCCCACTTTTAAGATGCAACCTTCCAATCATGTTTTCGAGAACGAAAACATTTCTTAAGGGGGAGGAAATGTCATGTTATTAGTGGGTCGGAGCTGAGGCTCGACCCCATGTGGGAACAACGGCCTGAGGGCACTTTTAAATAAAAGAAACCCACGTGGGTATGAGGGGTAAGTCGAGCAGAACCGAGAGAGCGGTTCCAAAAGATCTTTCTCCAGCTCTCTTTGCATGCGTGTGTGTGTGTGTATTAGGTAGCTAGGGTTTTCATTACCCTAATACTCTTCCTCTTCTCTCTTATGCTTTGCAAGGGTTATGGAGCGCATCAATCATGTCACATTGTTCTATTCATCAAGTGTAAGTGTTCCCCTTGCGGTCCTCTCTTGTTTAATGGTTGATTTGTGGTTGATTTGTAGTGATTTGTGCCCGCATTAACCTCAAGATTAGTGAGCTAAATCTTGGATTTTAGGGCTCCATTTGTTGTTTATGTGCATACATTTATACTTAGAACGCATCTCCACACACATCTAGTGCAATTGCCAACCACAAACATGATTTTTATCACCATGGCGAGCAAATAATCGTGTTTTTTTTTTGCATCTCCAATTGAGGTTTTGACTACATGATTATGTTCACTAATGTTGCATGAATGTGCGTGAGAAGTTTCATGTCGATTGGGTGTCGTTTGCTCGTCCTAATTCTGTGTGTATGCTCATATGCAATGGGTGTTATGAATGTGTGTGAGAAGTTTCATGTCGATTGGGTGTCGTTTGCTCGTCCTAATTCTGTGTGTACGCTCGTATGCAATGGGTGTTATGAATGTGCTTGATAGTCTTCAATCACTTGAGGTGAGCTGTTTAGTTGTCACACATTCGTTTGTAGACTCCATAGTGCCTGACAAACACTGTGATGCCTCCATGCACTAATCAGGTCCGCTCCCCTACATTTGACATATGTGTGTTAGTGCAAGCTATGCTCCAAGCGTCCGTCTTTGCGGGTGAGCCGCTAACAATGGCACTGCTACCGGGGATGATGTTCCTAGATTAGTAAGTCTACATTCTGTATACTTATCACTAGATTAATCCCTTTACATTCATTTAGATTAGTGAAAGGTAGAAGTGAGGCTTCTAGGCTTTCGAGGTGGCTAGGAGGACGGGGACCGCCTCGGACCTTAGGTTAGGTTAGTGCATCGTTTGAGGTAAGGTTTGATTGTTGGATATTCATTTCCTTCCTGGATTGACATCGTTTGCATTGCATTTAGGATTTAGGACTTTGTGAGCTCTTTGGAGCATTTCTTCTGTTTTTCTGTTTTTCTGTTTTTTTATTTTTGTTGTGTTTTGTAGTTTAATCTTTCCGTTCATAGCATACTTGTACATTTGTGTTTGCTAGGAGTAGGTTAGATTAGGTAGGCAATAAAAGATCCACAAACGGTGGCTAACTACCATATCCTGGCATTTAGGCCATAAAGTGGAAAAAAGTACTAGAAACGGTGTGTTTTTTTTGGATTTTTTGACATTAGTGCGCTTCTCATCACTGGATGTTTATGACTCACATGCATTCACCTACCTGCATTTATCACTTTGGCTTCATTTGCACATGTTTGTGATATGGTTATGCATGTGTGGCACAAACGGACTCTGAAACGGTTGTCATGTACAAAAAAGCACTTAAAGGTCAAATTTTGGGATTTTTTCTTGAAACAAACCATATCACAGGGATTAGGGAAAGCTGGGGAACAAGTGTAAAATTTCATATTTGCATGTGTGTGGATGTCAAAAAGTCATAATTTTTTGTACACTACCCATCTGCTATACTGGAACCACACACTGACTTCTTGCTTATATTGTCTATACTTTAGCACCCGCACCAAGTCTCATCATATTTGGAATCATAAAACACATGTTTTTGCTTGATTCAGTGTTCGAAGCCCACAAAAGCTGCATTGCACAGAACTGATCATTTGAGTGGGATTTTGAGCATATATTTCAAAAAGGTTTTGCAAGGACACTACCCACACATAGCACTTCAAGTTTGGCACTTCAAACCTACAAGTGTGAAGAGGTTAAAAAATCACAACTTTTTGCATGATGACCACACTTCCTGCTCAACCCTACGTGCTCAACACATGCTAGAGAGCTTATGTACAAACCCACATAGCATTTGGAGCACTAAATCTTGCGTTTTGCATCATATGGTCTCTAACAGTACTTTCTTACATATTTTCCTCAAATTTTGAGTTTTTGACCATATCTTGCAAAAAGACTTGAGCCATAGCTGTAAGAGATTGTATAGAACAAGAGGGGTGCAAGTCACCCTATGGTAGAAAACTGACATCACCCACATGTATGATGCATGCTAGATAGCTTATGTACAAACCCACATTGCAATTGGACACCCAAATCTAATGCTAGTGCATGTTACAGAATCTAAAAGTCTTATTTCACGTGTTTGACTTAAGTTTCTAAAAATCATTGTTTAGGTTGCTCAATTTGATCGGATATTGATCATGCATGTTCATACACATCATCGCATATTGCTTTGCACTTGAAGTTGCTTTGATATCCGAAACTGCTTGGAAACACTCTGAAATCCGCTAGGACAGGACTAACAGATCAAATTGTTGTAAGGGAAGTCAATTGGTTCAAGTGTGACATTTTCTGGCATTGGGAAGCACCTTATTGCATAAGGACAACCAAAAAGATTGCATGCTTGATATCTCAAGCATCTGTGAGAGAGCCAAAAAGCATCGGGCAAGTGTCATTGCATAGATCTTTTCTTACCTTAGTCATCTAGGGAGCGGGACAGTCATAGGACATCATCTAGGACTTGTTAAGAAGCATCAAAGTTGCATCTCAAAGGCTGAAAGTGCCAACATCGCAAAAAATGTCAAAAAGGAGTAAATCGGCCATAACTGACACGTTTGGGTCCAGATCACATGGGACTTGAATAGGCATGTTCCTAGAGCTGAGGACTACCTGCTGGGCACATCAAACCTGTAAAAGCTAGGAAATAAAAAAATTGCAATTTTTTGCAAGGTCTTTCTTACCCGGTTTTGAAGTATCCCGCCTTATCAGTGCATGCTAGACACCATCCCCACAAATTCATTTTGCAAACGGAGTCTTAATTCTCTTTGCAATTAGAAAAATAAAATAAAATTTGTCATCCCGCGCACTCTGAAGTACATATTGTACATAACTTAAAAAAGAGTTCAGATATTGATTGCAGTAGTTGGAGAGTGTGTGGGATATCAGACAAAATTCCATTTAGAATCAAGGAATCGAGAATAGAGACAATTGGTTAGGAGATAGCTAGAACCCCAAGTCAGGGTACACGACTCGAGGAAGATATAGCCCATGAGACCTTAGAAGTCAATAAAATCTTTTACAAAATAGTATATGCAATAATAGAAGATTTTATTGACTTCTAAATTGCATCATGTGATACAATTTGTATAGTGCTTAATTGTTAGTGCTTAACAATTAAGCACTATACAATTGGTATAGTGCTTAACAATTAAGCACTATACCAATTGTATCACATGATGCAATTTAGAAGTCAATAAAATCTTCTATTATTGCATATACTATTTTGTAAAAGATTATCTTCCCTCTCAAGCTTCTATCTCTCAAGAGTATAATTCTAGATGAATTAACTCATATGTCTTTTCTCCAACAATATATCAACTTTGTCTTTGATGATGCTATTCCTAGGGAATTACCTCCAATACATAGAGATGATGACCAAAGGATTAAACAAGTGTCAAAGGGTTCTCTTGTTAACAAGCCCCCATATGATATCTCACATATGCAATGATAAAGCTATAGGAGAAGGGGATCATACCTCTTAAATTCTCTTCTTCTTGCTTCCCTGTGCTAGAAATGCAAAATAGGATGGGTACATTTGGGTGTATAGTTGCAGCAGAGTCAAGCATTAAAATTAATTGGGCACACATTGTTCATTCCAGGTTTGTGATGGATGTGAGGGGGATGGATAAAAGGAAGCAATCTGGAGTGTCCAAAATACTAGCAGTCAAGGGACAGAAACCAACAAAGGGTCCTGTACCAAAAGGGAAGAAAATAGTCCAGAGTGATCACATTGTAGAGATGATGAACCCCCTCCCCTGTAAAGAAATCAAAGACAGGGAAAGAGATGAAGGAAGGAAAGAAGAATTTAGAGCAATTAGTGGTAAAAACAGATTTAGGCATTGTTGAGGACATGCTAAGCATGGGTTTTAAAGCTACAGAAGTTGAAGCAGGGATTCAACAGAGTTGGGGAGGAATGATGCAAAGGGATTTGTTTCAAATACCTTTGAAAGATGCAGTACCCATTTCTGCTTCAAAGAACAGGGAGTCAGATGTGCAAAAAAGGACTATTAAAATTGAGAAGAGAAAATTGAATATGTTTCTAGATCTTTCAAAGTCTGCACATATATCAGGGAGTAGTAAAAATATGGAAATAGGTTTGTTTGGATATTTATGTCTTGATCACAGTGTATATGCAAAGAGAGATGTAGAAGGTATCGGGCGATTTTCCAAACCAGTACATTATACAGAAGTTATGAAAGGGTTGGAGAATGCAATGTCTTTTTTTCCTCAAAGAGAGGATCATATTGATGAGATGAGGCAGACACAGCGGAGATTGATCAAAGACAAAATGGAATTAGAGGCAGCTCGACAGAAGAGTTCTTCTAAATAGGAAATTTTTTTACAGTTGGAAGCAGATTTAGAGCAGATGAAGATTAAAGTGGACACATTCATGCAGTCCAAAGAAGATGAGCTTAATGATGTTAGGAGGGAGTTGGCAGATGCTCAGCTGAAATCTGCAACAGTAAAGCAATGGTTGGAAGAAGATGAAAACATGTTTATGACAGAGCTTTCTGTTCTAAAACAGAAAACAATCTTATTTTGCAAACCAGTTGTGATGTTTTGCAAGAAAGATTAAGAGTCCTGAATTCAGTGGAGATGCAGTTGAAAAATTCTATGACAGATGATGTAGAAGTTGATGGTATATTTATATCACACAAATTTTTTAATACCATGATGGAAGATGTTGTGACAACAGGATAGAATGTGTGGGAGATGATTCAGTAGAGGTTAGTGGCAGTTATTCAAAGACCTTATCAGATGTTCAAGCTAAAGGATAAGATAGAGGAAGAGCATAATTAGAGTTTGGAATTGGAGATAATTAAAGGCAAGTTTTAGAGGCTTCAATTATAGGTTGATTTGGAAGTAAAGGAGAAACAGTTATTGTAGGAGAAACTTAGAAAGATGGAAGAAATGAAAGTGGATTTGGCATTGAAGATGTAGTCAAATGACAAGTTAGTTAAAGAAAAGGATTTTGACAGATTGGTGGTGGTGTTTTACAAAGGGTGATTCAGAAGGGGGAGCTGATTGAAAAACCAGAGATTGAAAAGGCTTTGGATGAAGATTGGGATGAAGTTTTGATTTCTATAGGGAGTTTCAGATAAACAAGGATGTTTAGCAAACACATAATCTTACAGAAGAAGAGCGAAAGGAAGAAATACAAATTTCAGATGATGCTGAAAAGACAGAGCTGGACGATAAAGAGAAAGTAAGCAATGAGACAGGGCAGAGGATCTGTTGTTGTTAAAAATAGATTTGGGGTGTGGTAAAGAGACAGAGGAAGAAAACACTGAGGATATTCTGAAAGTAGTGTTGGAGGATCATCCAGCAGAGCTGAAGATGTTTTGAAAGAATGAAACATTAAAAATCAAGAAACATATTAAAAAAAAACAACATAGGAAACACTTTTTGGGATTAGGGGAGTTCTTCTAACTTGTTGGAGAGTATTTTGTGTAAGTTGTATTAGATTACAGCCATTGCACTTTGCTTAACAGGAAGTTAGAAGTTCTCAATTTTTGGGAAACAAAATCAAGGGTCTTTTTGTGGGTTCAGGTCTCAAATTACTAGCAAGTAATTTAACCACCGGGTGTGCCAGTGTTGAGGCCAAACAGACACCTATTACTTAGTAAATAAGTATGTTTTTGAGCCTTAGAAGTATTTCAGATGTGGAAAGGTACAAATGAATAGTCGTACCTGTTTTGTATAAGAAAAGGGTTTTGTCCTATTTTGTAACTGTGCATTTTGATGAATATAGTATCGGTGGTCATTATAGAGATGCTTTTCTAGTTTTCTTGTCTTCTGTGCAGTAATCTGTTTTGTAAAATAGTTATCTGTCTTCAATGACAGTGAATTAAGTATGCTAAGTGATGATGTTGTGATGATTGGCAAGTGAATGAAACATAAGTTATGCTTGAAGAGAAGACAGATTGTGAAATGCTAAAAATTGTCTTATAGAAATATCATTGGTTTAGTGTGCGGGGTGTAATTTATGCCCTAACAGTGCAGCCACCCCCGTTGTTGCTTGGAAGAACTTGTCAAAGATGAATAAAGAAAATACCAAAGTCAGGAAACTACAACTCAAGACAGAGTTAAACACAGTTAAGAGAGGAATTCTGTGCATCAATGATTATGCCTTGAAGATCAAGGGTATAGTGGAAGCTCTTATATCTATTAGTGTCATAGTTGATGACGATGATGTTGTGTGTGCAATGCTAGAAGGACTTGGAGATGCATATTCAACGTCTATGAATACTAGGGATGATATTCCCGATTTTATGGAACTGACATCTATGCTTATTTGTGAGGAGAAGAATGGCCTTGCCCCATCTTCTTCTCAGAGTAAAAACAATTCTGAACAATAAGCCTTCTATTATAATACAAGCAGAGGTGGAGGTCGAGGCACAGGTGGAGGCCAAGGCCAAAATCAAGATGTGCAGCACAACCAAGGTCATGGACGCGGAAGAGGACAACATAGTTCTCAAGGCATGGAAATGAGAATTTAGGTTCTAACTAGGATCAAAACACAAGTTCTGATGTAGAATGTTAGAATTATAGAGAGAAGGGCCCCATGTCTAAAGACTGCCCAAAAGGAGAGGGCTAACAAAGGTAAAGTGTAGAAACAACAAAATAACTATGCATCGTCAAGTAGGAACAATGATGATGATTATAGTGAGCAGTTGTTTGCTATGCGGCATATGATGAATGCTATGACTACTGATGTACATGCCAATGAGGATGTGTGGTATGTAGACTTTGGTGCCTCTAACCAACTGCTAAAAGCTCAAAGCTTTTATGAGGGCAACAAACGTATTTGGATCCCCAAGGATCAATCCCACTAGCGACCACAACTCCTCAAGCTAACCCCAACCATCACAAAGGAGGGTAACAGATATATTTAGATCCCCAAGGATCAAACTCAACAAATACGCCCCCAACCACAGGTCTTCAAGCCGACAGCATCCACTGCTAAGGGCAAGGAACCGATGTAATCTCCACCCCCGTCTCCCCCAATGACCCCTACTCCCACCCCTCTCAATTCAAACTTGATGCTCATGGAGATAGGAAGTTTATCTACAGCCTCAGGGAACCACGACGTCGATGATAACATAGTGCTTATCTTCCCACCATCGCGTCTAAAGCTCACAACCAATCACGAGAAGCTAAAGCTAAAGGAGCCAGATGTTGAAGAGAGGACTCCATCTCCTACCCCCTCCTTCAACTATAAAAAATAGCACAGATATTCAAGATTCATATTCAACCGCCCCAGTGGTGGTTTAACAGGTTCTCAAAATCCCAACCCCCCAAGGCAAGCATTACAGGAGTATCCGTCGCTCACACCTCCGACCACCCAATTTCAGTATTTCTTGTAGAGGCAGAATCCAAAGAAGACCGTCTCGAAGCCTTCCAACACTGGATACCTTATGTGAAAGAGCGAGCAGATTACGAGAACATGTTCTTTCAGCATTTCTGGCCTAAACTGCGCAGGGAGGTCAGGAACAAGTTGAAGGTGCTGGTCTTTAAGGCTCACTACCATAAACGCTATACTTCTGGGGCTATCAATGCTCCATGCACCTTCCAAAAGAGCTCTGGCGGACATTAATGCATCCCTATAAAGATGAGCAGGGAAGAAGAATAGCAAAAACAAGAAAAATAAAAAAAAATCAAAAATAAAATAAAAATAAACTGGTTTACGAAAATCCAGGTGCGTGATCTGTCCTTGATGCGTGAAAATCTAAATTCCAGACACGCACAAGGGGAAGACTCATGAAAACCCAAAAAGGCATGAATCTTCTATAATAATCTTTGGGATAATATCTTGTGTATATAGTTTTTCATTTTGTTTTATTTCTTACTGTGGTTTATCACTTCACAACATACTTCATTTTTTGGAGGTTTTTATCCAATTGCATTTCATTCACCAGTAATGCATAAATTCTCATAGAACTCTCTTGCAAAAAATGGCTGGAACACATGTTGTATCAAGGACCCCTATCCTACCCCTTGAAGACATAGAGGCCATGGGTGGTAAATTCCTCTCACGAAAGGTTACTGCTATCTCAGGGGAGATGATCGCCATCTGCGTCTATACCACACCCACTTACAATATCCTAAAGGAAGAGAAGTATAGAAGCACCCTAGTCACTGTGGGATTGGGAAGATTGCTGGATATGCTTCCACTTGGAGTGGATCTTCAGGCTTGCGCTGACTTCATAGCCACCTATGATGCAAGTTCCCAAATTGGCATCTTTACAAGACATGATGGGCTAGAGATCCAAGTTCGTATAACACAACAATTGGTAGCTGATGCATTGCATATGGATCACCAAAGGTTACCCTAGCCTTGCTTCCTGCATTGAAGACAAATAAGATCATTCCAAAAGGGGCAAAGAAGGGATTTAAATACAATGAGCTTCTTGACAAGGAGTTGGCAGTCAAAGTGCAAGGCTTTGAATTTCTGACTACATGGACACTTGTGGATCATGTCCACCATGTTAGTCAGACTGCCTTAGCTATGGTCATGTAAGAAAAGCCTTGTTTTCAATATGTCTACACAAGCCTTATAGATGGGCTAAAGAAGAAGCAGCCAGTCCTGTAACCCATAGCTACTAACCAGGATCCTCTACTTTTTGCCTTCCATTCCTTACTATAGCCCAATAATAGCTTCCCTAAAGGCATTGCGCACACCCCAAAGCCATCTTATAGAGATCAAGGAATTACCTTTAGGGGACCCAATAGATGAAGATAAAGAAATAGAAGAAGAACAACAAAGACCATCCAGCTCTACTGTGGGTGAGAGGCCTCTACCACTTACGGAGGAACCTCATCAAGAAAATCTAGGTGATGCTGAAAGGCCCCTACCTCTCATAGAAAGGCAAGAGAAACAAAAGGAGGATGACTCCCCGTATGAAATCTTAGATGTCTTACAAGGAACTCTTCACAATCGTAAGCGTCAAGGTGAAGCTTCTGATTACTTCAATTCACTCTCTAGAAAGTTACATCTGGATGTTTTTCACAAAGAAGGATAACCTCAGAAGAAAAAGGATCCTTCTCAGAGTCCAATTAGGCTTAGTGATGCTCTAATAGTCAGCCAACATATGCTTCTACGAGAATATCAAGAGCATCACATCAGAGAAACAAAAGCATATGTGGACTACAAGATAAACCAAATAACAGGGGAGCCTGAAGAGCGATTGAAGGAAGCTGCAAAGCAAAAAGAGCATGCCCAACAAGAGTTGGTAGCTATCCAAGCTGAATTGGAAAAAGCCCTGCAAAAGCTGGAGGATCTCCACAAGAGGAAGTCAGTCATGAGCGAAAGCAGAGGAAGGAGCTCACCACCCTAGTCAATCAATTAGGGAATCTGAACAAGGAACTCAAGGATGAGGGGGCCAGGCAAAAGGTTGTGCTTGACTCAGTGGTGGAGGAATGCAAATCTTTGGAAACACAGCTCAGAGACTGCACATCACAACTTGAGACATATAAAAAGGAGAATGCAAGAAAGAATGAAGAAATAGCTCGTCTCAAGGTGTTTACCCCAGAGAAACATGTCCAAGAAGCAACTGATTTTACAAACCGGCATCGGACAGTCGTACTCAATGCACTCAGAGCCACATAACAACTTCTGTGGGAACCCAAGACGGTGTCACAAACACTGGAGCTGGTAGTACAAGGTAACATCACGGTGGCAATGATGAAATATGCCATCAACATATATGCCTTGGATGCGTCTGCTTGTAGAAAACTGAAGATATATGGCAAAGAGACAACCCATGATTTTATTGCTTTCTTAGTCTTAGTACAGCAGATCATTGTACGAGAGTGGAGCTTCCTCTCACTGAGCAGCCTCCCTTTGTCATAATCAGGTGTTTACGTGGGTGGTGTGCACTCATGGAGCATTCGACTGACTTTTCTGAAGAAGGTGAAGCAATGCTTAACTTAGAAGCAGTGGAATTGAGCCTTCCACCCCCTATTATCTTGGCGGCCCAATACACGGAAAATTGGAAGATCATGGCAAATCTATAAAAAAAAGATCTTCATAATACGGGCACGAATGATGAAGCAAGAGTCAAAGCTCTACCATGAGAATGGACTCTGTCATCTATTCTCAAGGGTGCATCACACAATCTTGAAGGCCATGAACGGTGACTTGGGGAAGATGGAGAGTGAAGATGTGCAATACCCTGTCAGTGAAGAGGTGGATAAAGAAAAAGTGTTCTTGGATTTCCAAAAGCTGCAAATTCTGAAGGGAGTCCTCGACATGGATGAGGAGGAAAATGAGAAAGGTGACGATGATGATGACACCCCAGGTTCAGGGGACCCGCCCAAGAAGGACACAACTCAAGAGAAGCCTAATCAATCCACCAACCCTCCCACAAAGGAGTCAAAGGAAACCCAAAAGAAGGGCAAGGGTACTTCACAAGATAAAGGGAAGGGTTCTACACAAGAAAGAGGCAAGGACAAGGTGATGGAGGCAGCAATGAAGGGCAAGGTACAATCCACATTTGTCCACAACCCGCTGCAAGGTCTCCCAAATGTTGCCCCCACTAGCATAGAGATAGTGGCCGGAAAAGAAACAGATCCCTTCATCGAGCTCTTTCCAAACTCAGAGCTACCGCTCCCCGAGGCGATCGATCATTGCATCCTAGTGCAAAAAGCCCTATCCTCTTCACTGTGCTTATTAGAAAGCTTACGCCTTTCTAATAAGGATCTTCATGATGCAAATCAAGCTCTCTAGAAGAGTGAGCAAGATTCAAGTGCAGCGTTTGCAAAGGTCACCTAGGAGCTGATGGATGCACAAAAGAGGATTGATGAAACCCTTGCACCTCCCAAAAAAGGCAAATGGGCTGAAAATCATAAAATGCTCATTCAGATGACAAAGGAGAGAGATGAGTGGCAACAAAAGTTCATTGATGCTAAAGCCAAACATGCAAGGACCAAGTTAAAGAAAGATTCGGATGAATGCCACTCTACTGTCAAACGTCTGGAGGAGCAAATAGCTAAGGAGAAGGTGTCACACTCACAGGTGAAAAAGGTAGACACTCCTCAAAAGGGACAAGGTGCAGACACACAAAATCATAACAAGACTGCATGATCGTCTGCCATAGCACCAAGGGAGCAAACCCTACAATAAATAAGAGGGGAAACCGATGCACAAGCATTGCAAAGAGTTCGGCAAAAAACCGAGAGGAGCTACGTGATCAAGTCAGTGATCTTAAAAGGCGTAATGCAGAGCTGTTAGCTAAAGAAAAGGATCATAAGGAAGCCATAGGTGCACATCAAGAAAGAAATCAAGAGTTGTGTAAGGATCCAGTAATTCCTCAACCTCAATATCATTCATTACCCCTTCCAAGGACAGAATGGTACTACATCCATGATGCGGTCTTGGAACAAACTCTCCAATGGTTCCAGCAGGTCATTGAAGATGCTGAATTCTATGGCATGAAGCTTTCAAGGAGGCCAAGAGATTACAGGGAGCTCTTCAAACAACTTGAAAGCATCAAGAGGACCTTAAAGGAGTATGAGGCCTCACAACCCCCTCCATAAGAACCTCATCAAATTGGGGAGCAGGACTTCAAAATTGAGAAGCATGGCTCTAAGATCTTGTAGCCTCTACAAGAAGCTCTAGGAGACCCAAAGCGCATAAAAGTCTTTGACATCATACATCCTAGGAGACAAGGAAGAATAGAACTAGTCTTGGGGCTAATAATATGCAAAATAAGGGCAGTGCAACGAGGACATTTGTGTTCAGATATCAAGCTCAACTCAACTGGCTAATTCCCCACCTACATTCATCTCACTGGCACGTGGTAGCAGATACGCGGATCTTTGTCAGTGATACTACAGTTGGACTTCACCTGGGTGTACCTACCGAGAGTGATAGCACACTTATCTTGCTAGCTCACTCACTAGTGGTTTCACATTGACCGTTGTACATACCACTACTTATGTTGTAGTCTCTTTTATGTTAGTAGACCTCTTGTATCATTTGATGTTATGTGGTGAAGAAGAAGAAGAAGAAGATTTCAGCCTCCTTCCTTGTGTACTCTATTGTAGGGTTTGTGTGTGTGTGTGTGCGCGCTTGCAAGAGCTCAAGATCTCTCCTTCTTTTTCTCTTTTTATGGTATCAGAGCCTGGTGTGGCTAAGGAACTCTGAGAAGCAAGCACAAGCAGCGAAAGAGGCATAGCTAGGGCAAGAGCATCACCATCTCTTCCCCCATTTGCTCTACTACACCCTTGGCGGTGGTCATCCACCAGGAGACACCTACAAAAGAAGCTCAGATTGAGGAGCTTCCTTCACAAGCGTGTACGGCTTGGTGTTCTGCAAGTAATTTTGTGAGCGTTTTGGCATTTTGGGCACGTTTTGGCCTCCGTTTTTGAGATAGAGTGCGTTCGCATGCTCCCGGGTAAGTTTTGGGTTTCTGTAGGTTTCTGATTTTTGAAGTGCAGAGATCAAATTTGGGCATATAGATAGTGTACACACTACATAAGAGAGTTGCAAGTGTTATTGGGTATATATATGCATATTGTGGTGACTAGCAGTAGTGACATACTGCGTATATTGGGTACCGCTCTGCAGACAGATAGAGTACTCTGTGCAGGTTGTCAGTGATAAGAACAACTTCCATGCTTGGAAGTTCAGAATGATCAACTTCTTGATGGTGGGTAAAGGCTACTGGTGAAGGTGATCTAGAGGATGTACCTGAGTTACCTGAGTCGAATGCCACTGCTGCACAGATCAAGGCATTCAAGGATTGGAACCAAGGAGCAAGGAAGGTGATGTATTGGCTATCTGTTAGCACACATCATAGCATGATTGGGCACATTCAAGATGCCACTTCACCAAAGGAGGCTTGGGATAGGTTAGTATCGTTTGATACTACTAATACAAAGGCAAGGAAGTTGCAGTTGAAGAATGAGCTGAATACTGTAAAAAAGGAGAACCTCTCAATCAATGATTACACTCTGAAGATCAAAGGCATATGCGAATCTCTTGTCTCTATTGGTGTCACAGTTGAGGATGATGACAAGGTTGAGGTATGCTTGCGTACAAGGTTGAGGTATGCTTGCGTGGTTTAACGCCTATGTACAAGCAATTTAAGACTTCTATTCAGACTAGGGAAAACATTCCTAGTTTTGCAGATTTGATTCCCATGCTGGTTGTTGAGGAAAAGAACCTTGGTGAAGACTCATCTTCTTCACAAGGCAGAAACAATTTTGAGAAGGTCTTCTACTCAACCAGAGGTAGAGGTAGAGGACGAGGTGCAGGTCAAGGACGAGGTTGTGACCGTGGCAACCAAAATCAAGGCCAGCCAACAGCAGTGTAATGATGCACATGGATCAAACACACGTGGACGTGGACAGTCTAGAGGCAGGGGGAGAGGTTGTAGAAATTTCCAAAGAAATAATGCAAATAATGATAACAGAGAATGTTGGGGTTGTGGAGAAACAGGTCACTTTGAACGTGACTGTCCATCAAGAAATCAGGGTGGCAGATAATGATAACAGAGAATGTTGGGGTTGTGGAGAAACAGGTCACTTTGAACGTGACTGTCCATCAAGAAATCAGGGTGGCAGAAGACAACAAAATAACTATGCATCTACCAGCAGGAATAAAGATGATTCAGAGAGGCTGTTTGTGATGCAGCACATGATGAACACTATGTCTGCAAATGTATCAAAATGTGGTCATAATGTATGGTATGTGGATTCGGGTGCTTCGAATCACATGACCAGCCATGGAGAATGGTTCAAGGAATTGCAGACCTTGCAGAATCCTGGTTATGTAGAGACTAGGGATGATACCGCACACCCTATTGCGCATATAGGGAATGTGTCATTGTCATTACAGGATGGCAATGTAAAGTACTTGGCTGGTGTACTTCACGTTCCCAACATCACAAAGAACTTGGTTTCTGTTGGGCAAATGGTTGAGCAGGGTTTGCAGGTAAGGTTTAATGCAGACGGTTTATATGTTGAAGAATACAAGAAGAATGGAAAGCAGGTTGTGTAAGGGAAGAAAGTGGACAGAATGTTTACTCTTGATGTAAATATGCCCAAGATGAATGCTGCAATGTTTGCACAAGGTTCGGGTGCTGTTGTTGCAGATGTGGAAATCTGGCATAAAAGAATTGGACATGTAAATGTGCAAAGGCTAAAAATAATGCAAAGCCGCGAACTTGTAACGGGTTTGCTAGTGTTTAAGGTTGTTGATATGCAAAAGGTTGTGAAGCATGCCAGTTTGGAAAGCAAGCAAAAGACTCTTTTCCACATGATAAGCATGTAAGCAGGAATGTGTTAGAGTTGGTACACTCAGATGTATGGGATCCAGCAAAGACTATGTCTATGGGTGGATGCAGGTTTTATGTTACCTTCATTGATGATCATACTCGCAAGGTATGGGTGTACTTCATGAAGGACAAGAGTGAGGTGTTTACTCACTTTCAACATTTCAAAGCTATGGCTGAAAAATAGACATGGAAACATGTAGAGTGCCTGAGGTCGGATGGAGGGGGAGAATACTTCTCCAATGAGTTTAGCAGTTTTCTAGAAAAGCATGGAATTCAGAGGCAGAGGCAGTTTTCATGCAGGTATACTCCACAGCAAAATGGTGTTGCTAAGCGGAAGAACGTGCACATTGCAGAAGTTGCAAGAGCATTGATGTCTGAGAAGAACATGTCTCATTGTTCTTGGGCTGAAGCTGTGTCTACAGCTATGTGTATCATGAACAAGACTCCTACTGCTGCTGCAGTACATGATATGACACCTGAGGAGAAGTTTTCTGGAAGAAAACCTGATTTGGTACACTTAAAAGTGTTTGGGTGTATTGTTTATGCGCATGTGCCAGATGAGCTGCGAACTAAGCTCGATCCAAAGGCTGAAAAATGTGTTTTCATTGGGTACTCTCTTGAGCAAAAAGGGTACAAATGTTACAACCCTGTCATGCGTCAATTGAGGGTGAGCAAGGATGTGGTTTTTGATGAGATGGCAAGTTGGTATGCTGATGTGAAACATGATATTGGGGTTGATGTAAAGGATAATGTGGTGATAGAAAATGCAGGTCCGTCTTCGTAGGTTTTGAGTGGACCGCAAGGGTCACCTAATACAAGTGCTGTTGAGAAGCCTTGGAGCGGCAGGTTGCGTGAAAGGGAGAGCCCTGCTAGCTCATCTAATGTATCAAGAAAGGGTAAGGAAAAGGTTGATGATGCCCAAGAGCTACCAAACTTGAGTGCAGGTTATGATGATGCAGATGGAAATTCGAGTGGTTTTGAGCATAGTCTTGATGAGGAGTTTGGGATACCCTCCTATGAAGACGCCTGGTGTTAAAAAGGCTTTGGAAGGCATGCATGCAAAGCTAAGAAGGTCTTCTAGAGTCAAGAAGCATATGGAGCGTTTGATGTATGATGGATATGTAGCGCATCACTATGCATTTATGGCAAAGATTATGCAAGATGTAGAACCCACTTGCTTTGATGATGCTGTTGGAAATGTAAAATGGGAGAAATCCATGGATGAGGAGATGGCTGCACTTGATGCAAATGAAACTTGGGATTTGGTCCCTTTCCAAAAGACAAGAATGCAATTGGCTGCAAGTGGGTGTACAAAGTGAAGCATAATGGAGATGGCAATGTAAGCAGGTACAAAGCTAGATTGGTGGCAAAAGGATATGCACATACCTATGGGATAGATTATGAGGAGACTTTCAGCCCCATAGCTAAGATGGCTACAGTTCATGCTATTATTGCGATGGCTACATCAAAGAATTGGATGTTGCATCAAATGGATATGAAGACTGCATTCTTGCATGGTGGTGACTTGCAAGAAGAAGTGTATATGGAGCAGCCACAGGGTTATGAGGATGTGAGGCATCCCCATTATGTATGCAAGCTTAAGAAAGCCTTGTATGGGCTGAAGCAAGCGCCAAGAGCATGGCATGCAAGGATTGTAGCATGCTTGGTCTCCATAGGTTTTCATATGGGGGGGCTGATGCAGATCACTCATTGTATGTGTGAGAGAATGAGAATGGCATTGTCATCATATGCATTTATGTTGATGATTTGATTGTTGGAGGTGATAATGAGGCTGAGATAGCACATGTGAAGACTCTCTTGAAGCAGGAATTTGACATGAAAGATTTGGGAGAGCTGCGATACTTTTTGGGCATTGAGATAGTATGCATGAAAGAGGGCATATGGCTGTCACAAAGACAGTATGCTTTGGATATGCTATCCAAATATGGTATGGCTGATTGTAAGCCTATTGCTATGCCCTTAGATTAGAATTTGAAGTTGAGGGCTGATGAGGGTCAAGTGCTTGAGGATGTTACCATGTATCGGAAGATTGTGGGTAGCTTGATCTACTTGACTATCTCATGGTGGATTTGAATTACACAATTGGCTTGGAGAGTCATTTTATGCAGCTTCCTAGGAAGCCACACTTGGATGCGGTGAGGCGCACATTGTGCTATGTGAGTGCTACCTTGGATTATGCACTCTTTTATGAGGCTGGCACGGAGTTGCAGCTCTATGGCTACACAGATGCAGATTGGGCTGGTAGTGGGAGCGATCGATGATCTACCAGCGGATTTATGTTCTCACTTGGGAGTGCTCCTATCACATGGAGTAGCAAGAAGCAACCCACAATTGCTTTATATCGAGTATAGAGGCAGAGTATAGGGGTGCTGCAGTAGCGCCATGTGAGGTAGCATGGTTGGAGATGCTACTTGCTGATTTGGGGATACAGGTGCAGGTATCGGTTGTCATTTATCGTGACAACCTTAGCAGTATACAGTTGGCATGGAACCCAGTGTTCCATGCAAGGACAAAGCACATTGAGGTGCATTACCACTTGATAAGGGAGAGGGTCTTGGTGGATGGCAACATAGACCTCACATTTGTGAGGACAGATGAGTAGGTTGCAGACATCTTCATGAGGGCCCTTGGAGCAGAGAAGCTGCGGCGATTTCGAGCGATGCTTGGAGTGCAAGAGATGGCATTGAGCTTGAGGGGGAGTGTTGAGATATCAAGCTCAAATCATGGTCCACCTGGTTGATTTCCCACCTACATTCATCACTAGCACGTGGTAGCAGATACGAGGATCTTTGCCAGTGATACTACAGCTGGACTTCATCGACGCGGGTCTACCTACCGAGAGTGATGGCGCACTTATCTTGCCAGCTCACTCACTAGCGGTTTCACATTGACCGTTGTACATACCATTACTTATGTTGTAGTCTCTTTTATGTTAGTAGACCTCTTGTATCATTTGATGTTATGTGTGGTGAAGAAGAAGAAGATAATAAGAAATAGAAGAGGGCAATACATAGGAGACACACACCAGATCATCAACACAAGATAGAGAAGCACCATAGCTTTGCTTCATTATTCTCCACACAAGCTACACACACATAATGATGTGTATTCACACTAAAGTAAACCTAGACTAAATGTCCACACACTCCGGCCATCTGGGGTCGGCCATTCTTGTCCACACACTAATGTCCTAGTGTCCACACTCTACTAATGATATCAATCTGGCGGAGTTGAGCTTGATATCTCAACACTCCCCCTCAAGCTCATCATGTCCATCTCATGCACTCCAAGCATGTCACGCGCCAACCTGTCCATCCAATACCTTCTCCCTGATGAAATGATAATGGACCTCTATGTGTTTGGTCCTCGCATGATAGATAGGGTTACTTGCCAATTGTATGCTACTCATGTTGTCACAATGAATGACAATACTGTCACCATAAAACATACCCAAATCATCAAGTAGCTTTTTCAGCCACACCACTTCACATGCAGCCATAGCTCCACCCCTGTACTCTGCCTCTGTGCTAGACAAAGCAATTGTGGGTTGCTTCTTGCTGCTCCAACTCACTGCAGCACTACCAATGCTAAAATGATACCCACTGGTCGATCTCCTGTCACATAAGAACTACCTACCCAATCTGCATCTGTGTATCCATACACATGCACATCTCTCCCATGCTCATAGAATAAGCCATAATGGGCAGTAGTCTTGACATACCTCATGATCCTCCTGACGGCATCCAAATGAGGCTTCCTAGGACTCTGCATAAACTGACTCACTAGTCCCACTGCATAACATAACTGCATAACATAAGTCAAGCCTCATGATAGTCAAGTAGATAAGACTACCAACCATTTTCCTGTACATGGTGGCATCTTCCAACTCATCACCCAAATCAGCCCTGAGCTTCACATTTTGCTCCAATGAAATAGACATAGGCTTGCATCCTGTCATCCCATACTTTGCAAGCATGTCCAACTTATCACCAGCCATATGGCATGATGTCCTAATCACCTCAATGCCAAGAACGAATCTCAGCTCTCCCAAATCCTTCATGTCAAACTCGCTGTTCAATGATGCTTTCACATCTACAACATCATGCCCATGATCACCCAAGTCATCCACATAGATGACTATCACCACTATGCCTCTCTTTGTCTTCTTCATATACAATGAAGAATCTGAATTTCCCACATGAAATCCAATGCTAATAAGGTACCTGCTTATCTTATCACTCCAAGCTCGAGGTGCCTGCTTAAGCCCATACAAGGCTTTCTGTAATCTGCATACATATGTGGGAAACTTTGGATGTACATATCCCTGTGGCTGCTCCATGAATACTTCCTCTTGCAATTCACCATTCAAGAAAGCATTCTTCACATCCATTTGGTGCAACTCCCAACCTTTGAGTGCAGCCATAGAAATCACGGATCTCACGGTGGCCATCTTGGCCACTGGACTAAATGTCTCATCATAGTCAAGGCCATGAGTTTGTGCATAACCCTTTGCAACTAGCCTTGCCTTATGTCTCTCCACAGATCCATCTGACTTACACTTCACTTTGTACACCCATTTGCAACCAATTACATTCTTGCCTTTTGGTAAGGCAACCAACTCCCATATCTCATTTTGCTAGAGATAATGCATCCATCTCCTCATCCATGGCACTGTCCCAAACCTGTTTGCCCCAATAGACTCCTCAAAATGAGTAGGCTCAACCTGTTTCACCATGGAAGCCATATATGCATAATGCATAGCATAGTTCCTGTACGTCAATCTCTGAATAGGATACTTAACCCTTTGTGACTTCCTCACAGGAGGCTGAGGGTCACTATGAGCTCCATGAGCTCTCACATGTGGTGGAATGTACCTGTCTTTCATTACACCTGGAGTCCTCACCACTGGGATGCCCAACTCTCCATCAAGGCTCTCTCTGCCAGATGAGTCATAACCTGCATTTCCAATCCCAATGCCTTCCACCTTCTTTTTTCCTTTGTCCAAGGCACTCCCATCTGTGCTCACATCATGTCTTAGTCTCCCAGACCAAGAACCCACATTCTCACTAGATGTATCATGTGGTCCAGACATGCTAGTGGACTCCTCCCCTGAATAGGCAAGTTCACATCCAAACCTGCATCAATGTCATCAACCATGACATCCTCACTATCATGGTACCAACTAGCCATCTCTGAGAATATTACATCCCTGCTAATGACCACCTGCTTGGTCATTGGATTGTAACATTTGTATGCTTTCTTGTCCTGTGCATACCCAATAAATATACATTTTTCGGCCTTTGGATCCAACTTTCTCCTCCTCTCATCTGGCACATGCACATATGCCACACATCCAAAGACTTTCAAATGTCCAATGTTAGGCCTACAACCTGTCATCCTCATCTCACGAGTACTCTCATGTATGGCAGCTGTAGGTGTCTTGTTCAACAAGTACACCACTGTAGCACATGCTTCCGCCCAAAAGTAATTTGGCATACTCTTCTCATTGAGCATGGCTCTAGCAATCTCACCAATGACCCTGTTCTTTCTTTCAGCAACACCATTTTGCTAAGGTGAGTACCTGCAAGTAATCTGTCTCCGAATCCCATGTTCTCGCAAGAACCTGTCAAATGCATGTGAGGTGTACTCCCCACCTCCATCTATCCTTAGGCATTTTATCCATTGGCCATATTGTTTTTCCACCAATGCTTTGAAGTCCATAAACTTCCCAAGTGCTTCACTCTTCTCTTTCAAGAAGTAGATCCATGTCATCCTGCTAAAATCATCAATGAAGGTGACATAGTACCTGCAAACCACTAATAGATGGAGTCTGTGCGGGACCCCATATGTCACTGTGTATGATCTCCAATGGCCTCCTGTTGATCTGGCCATCCTTTGGAAATGGCAACCTTGCCTGCTTTCCAAACTGACATGCATCACACACATGGTTGCTACCATCATATTTGAACATAGGCAAACCACCAACAATACCCTTGGTTTGCATAGACTTCAACTTTTGCATATTCGCATGTCCAATCCTTTTGTGCCATATGTCTATGTCAGGCACAACACCCTGGCTCTTTGAGAACATGGAAGACTTCAATTCTGGGATACCTGCATCCAACTTAAATAGCTTGCCATCCTTTTGCCCCTTGGCAATCAACCTGCAACCATTCTTGAAATCTTTAACAAAGCATCCATGCTCATTGAATCTCACTTGCATTCTTTGCTCAACCATTTGACCAACGGATGCAAGATTCTTTGTTATGGTTGGCACATACAAGACATCTGACATTGTCTTGACTCTCCCATCATGCATCTTAAACGCGGAACATTACCAACATGTGTAATGGGATGCTGAGTGTCATCCCCTATAGCCACATAGCCCTGTGTCTGCATAGGCAACATCCTCTCAAACCACTCACCATGACCTGTCATGTGGTTTGATGATGCACCTGAATCCATATACCAAGTATCATCACTCTCCTTGTGTGATGACATACTGCCCATTACATGCTTCATGGCAAACAGATGATCCTCATTGCCAACATTGCTAGTAGATGCATAATGTCCACCATGCTGCACTCTACCACCTCGTACATCATTCTACTTTTTATAGCAGTCTCTGGCCATATGTCCAAGCTTACCACAACAATGGCAATCAATGCCACTTCCCTATTGTTGTTGAGGTTGCCCAGCGACCTGAACAACAATAGTGGCAATCAATGCCACTTCCCTGTTGTTGTTGAGGTTGCCAGCGACCTCGTCCTCTACTAGGCATGGACCTACCTCTAGCATGAGGAGTATAACCTCTACCACCATAAGCACCATATGATGGTTGAGAATCCTGTTGTTGTTGTGGAGGTCTATCATACCATCCACGACCACCTATACGACCTCTAGAAGCAGATCTCCCCCTGCCTCTAGCACCACGAAATGAATAGAATGCTTGGTCCCTAGCATGACCACTGCTGCTAGATGTGGAACCAAGTCCAAGCTTCATCTCCTCAACAATGAGTAACGAGACAAGCTCCTCAAACTCTGGAGCCTCACCACCTCGAACCCTAATCGAGGTCTCAAAATCTTTGTAGTCTTTTCCAAGACCATTCAATGTGAATGCAACAACATCTTCATCATCCATGGGTGCACCAATAGATGCCAATGCATCTGCACATCCCTTTATCTCCTGCACATAATCATTTATGTTCTTGTTGTTGCGAGTCAAGCTATGCATCTTTTGCTTCAATTGCATCTTCTTGGGTTGCGTGTTGGTGTCATACATTTTCACCAAAGTGTCCCATGCTTCCTTAGGATTTCCACAATCCTGTATATGACAAAGCATGGCATCTGTCACACATATAGAGAAGTAATGCAGCACTTTAAATGCTCTTTCTGTCCATGTCCTGTGTGCCGTCCTTTGTACGAGAGTTACATTCTCCACTGGGAGCCTTGGCTCCTCCTCATCACCTGTAAATCAAGTCCCAATAGCCTTTTCCTTTCAGGAAATTTGTCATCCTGTACTTCCACACTTGGAAGTTGTTCCTGTCAAGCTTCTCACCAACAATTTGTATGGGACCATCACCCATCTTGGCTATCAACGCATGCTACATTAATCTCTTCGATCTTCACATTAGAGCCTTTAAAAATTTGGCCCTCTTCCTTGTCTTTGCCTTTTTTAGCTTTCCACTTAGGACAATCTTTCTTCATATGTACCTTTTTATGACACCAATAGCACTCAATATCCCTTTTGCCAGGACCATGCAATTTGCTATGAGACTTGGATCTCTTAATAGATTTCCCTTTAACATTAGATCTTACTCTAACAACTAAAGCAGTGCTACCTTTTGTTGGCTCTGAATTCTTTCTATTCACTTCTTTAGTTAACAAGTTGCCCTCTACATTGGCACTTGTGAGACCAATAGCAGGTGCAGAATTATTGAGAGCTATATGAAAAGTTTCCCAACTCTCTGGCAATGTAGCCAGCAAAAACATGGCATTGACAGAGTCCTCAAACTTGATACCCTGCACTGACAATTGTTTGAAAATGGTGTTGAACTCATTGAGATGATTAGACATTGGCATGCCCTCTTTTATCTTCAAATCAACTAGCTTCTTCAACCAATAGACCTGTGAAGCTGCACTTTGCTTCTCATAGAGGCCACATAACTTCTGCCATACACCATAGCTTGTAGTCTCCTCAGCAACATTGAAGTAAACATTTTTAGCAAGAGTTAGCATAATGGTTGAACAAGACAACCCATCGAGTTCCATCCATGCTTCTTGTGTCATGTCCTCTGGTTTGACTCCTTTCAACTTGATGGGCTTTGTCTACTTCTTTTGCACCAAAACGTGCTAGATCTGTTGCTTCCAAAAACGGGAAATAAGAGCCATCCATCTTCTTAATCATGTACAAAGTTATCTCAAAACTAGACGCCATGATCCTTCACAACTCGCAGAAGATAGAAATAATTGACTACTACTGATCTCTGACCAACTGGTAGAAATCCAACAGAACTTTAGCAAGCAAACTGGTCCTCTAAACAGGCCTCAAAAATAGCACCAAGTGTCAAGTCTGCGTTGGAAAATTTTGGCAGAGTTTTGTCAGCATCATAGGAGTACTGAAAACCACCAAAACTCAGCAAAATTGCACTGTAATCTTAGAGCAAACCACCGACAGGATACTCTGTACAATGCATATGCACGAACAAACAGATGTGCCACAAGTCCAAGCTTTAGAAAAGGGGTTGTCGAGGGATCCTTCCAGTACCTAATCCACCGCACTGGTGCGCTTTTGCTTCGGCACCAAGCAGCTTCACAAAACCTCACCACATGACCCTCATAAAAGCAGCATTTAAATCTCAAACTATTTGTTTATATATCCCACAATTTCCATACATAGGGCAATCCACAAGCTAGTATGCACACTAGCAATCCCCAAAACTTGTAACAATGCAAAACTGTACTATCACAAAGATTGCAATAACCTGTAACTATCTGCAAACTATATCTATGACCAGATACCTCCTCTGCAACCTATTTTTGCCTAAGAAAAACACCTGTTGTGCAGAAAAACGCAAAAAATAGGGATGCGGTCGAAGATGACGAAAATGCCTGTATAAACATTGCGGGGCCCGAACGGAGGCCGAAACAATAAAAAATGCCAATTCTGAGAGTACCATAGCCCTATGGGCTGGTCTACAGCACTTGATTTCTTCTTTATGCTCACACCAAAGCTCTCCTTGATCTGTGACAGCGACCCGGCGCACTGTCGATTGCCTCCCACCAGCTCTGATACCAGTTGAAGAGCACACAAGCAAGGATGGAGGTACAAGGGAGAAGGATAAGTGCGAGCAAGAAAGGGGGAGAGGCACACAGACAATGGTGGACTCCTTATCACAATGGTGATAGGGTTTGTGAGTCCTTATTACTTAACCTAGAAAGAATAGTGTTCGCCTAACCTCATATGGGCGGGTACATTGGGCTTCACACCCCAACATCTCTCTCTTTGTGTATCGTATGTTTTTATCTCTCATGTGTGAGTGTGTGTAGAGCTTATACATATATATAGTGTAAATATAGTATGCATTCATACATACATAGAAGTCCTTTCTCGTCCATACATGCATAATGAGTGAACATATACATATTATAGAGTAAATATAGTATGGATTCATAAATACATAGAAAATAACATAAGTACAAACATACATGGTGACACACATAGATGGATACATGTGCATTTGTATACAAGGAGATGGTGCTACTTTTACTTGAGCACAAAGAGAGAGAGGGGGGCAACGAACACACAACAAAGAAATGGTGATACTTTTTCTTGAGCATAGTGTGTGTGTGTGTGTGTGTGTGTGGTATTGCAAACTAGTTAAGGTGGGTCATGCAAACTAGTTAAGTATAGAGATAGAAGTACAAGAAAAGACTTAGAATAAAGGAGAGAAAAAAGCATGGATCATTTTTTATTTAGGACTTGAGTTAAGAGAAAATACTTGAAGTCAAGGAACAAGAAAGCACAAATCAATGAAGATAATAATGGGATTTTTTTGGATCGTTAATGCTAGTTAGGACTTGAAACAAAAGATTTAGTATTTTTTAAGGAAAAGAAAAAATGGGCAATCTAAAGGCTAGTGGTGGATAGCAAAAGGACATAAGAATGAATTAAAATATTCTAAGGATAGAGCCATGGAAAACAAAAAAGGGTGTTCGCCTATTTTGGCTACGAGGAAGATTGCAGGTTAAGCAAAAATTTTATTCTTAAACACATTGTTTCTTGGTTTGGCAAAATACCTCCTCTATGCGTACCTACATACAATGTATTGTTTTTAAAAATGGAAAAAATTAGCCATACGATTGTACCTATCCCATAATTTTCCAAAAATGGATACTTTCTCTAGGATTCTTGCTCAAAAGTTTGTGTGTTTAGGCTTTTCTTGCTAGCCATGCTTCAAATAAGTGTGTTTTTTTGCACTTAAGTACATGTTGAGTGATTTTTCTTCTATGCAAGAAACTTTTTACTTGGTTGAAAAAGTAATGGTATGTGAAGCAAACAATTTGGGATCATATACCGAGAATGCATTTAAATTCTTCTTAGGTTGTGATTATCAAGAAGATAGACAGTTTGAGATTTCAGTAGTGCGGACTTTGTTGCATTTTTGTGAAAACTCACTGTGCCTTATAATGCTTATACTTTGAACTTGTGCTCAACTCTTTTCCATCCATCTTTTGCAATAGGCATATATGAAGCTATTGATAAGGAACCAAAGATAGAAGCAGTGTCTACTAAAAACCCTAGAAAATCTCACAAAGTAGCCATTGTGTGTAGTGGAGCATGGATACATATGTATCTTGCAAGGATTGAGCCTAGTCCAAAAAGAAAATGGTCATATTATGTGTGTAGTATTGAGGTATGCCCCCAAAAAGTAGGGGGGACGAGTAGTGCATGGAAGAGAGTGAATTGGAGAATCGGAGAAAGAAAGAGTGTGATGCCCTTATGGAAATCATAGAAGGAAATCCAACTTCTCCTCCCAAACAAGTAGTTGTTATGTTCTTGTAGTGCTATCTACCGTCCCCACATCATGCAAGGAGTATGAACAAGACATATTGATTGCATAAGAATATCACAATGGTGTTTCAAGGGTAACTTCTATCCAAAAAACTTATGGATTAGGGTGTGTATCAAAGTATATCCAAAATTACAAAACACGCTAGTAAAGATACACCTATACATGTGTGCCAGGCATTGAAATTGCACAAAATGATTCAATAAATCACTTAAAAGTGTGCACGACATGACATGTGCAAGATCCTTGAGGGCACAATGTGCGTGCTATTGCGTCCATTATCTTCAATTGCTAGCTTGAATCCGATTGAGGCATGTCTAGTCTCTATATGCATACCTTTCTCTCAAATAAGAGAGTTAACACGTCAAGGTCAATTTGGACAATGAGGAAACATTGTAAATGTCTTTGTTGATGTTTCCTAGGTGCAAGAGCTCTGGCCTAGATTTATTAATGATGAGGCTTCTATATTAGAGGAGGCTTGGCTAAAAAAACTATTATATAAGTGGGATTATGCGGCCTTTTCACATAATGAGAGCAATGAAAGATTTTTTGAAAACATCTTTATAAAAGGATAACCATGTGACATTGAATTTGGCACGGTTGAATCAAATTCAATCACTGCACAATGCTATTAAAGAAAGAGTTACACTGAAAACTTATCACCAACATACCAAATGAAAATCAAGTAGCATTTGACATACATTTTCTTTGGTCAAACCTTGTCACAATAGCTCGCTATTATTCCAAGCCATGAAAAAGCTTCTATGCTAGAAGCCCAATATCCTTGGCAAGCTATGAGATAGGCTACTTCTTCATAACAAAATTCCAAAATCACAACAGCCAACCATGACAACTATGGATTGTTATGGATCAACAAAACTCCTAGTTTTGAACAAGATCTAGATGTTGACACTGTGAAATTCATTGATGAACACATATCTATAGAGTGCAAATAACTTCTAGAGCACTTGAGAGAGGTACAAACACATTGCCATCAAAAGACATTTATTAAAAAGGACAATAACACATGCTACTTTGCATTTCCTACGATGATGACTTGGACTATAGTATTGCATCCTCTCATACCCAAATTAGATAGGCAAGCACTTCCACCTCACAAAAAGAAGCACGTCAAGGAATCCATAGATAACTTGGACTATAGAATCACATCCTCTCATACCCAAATCAGATAAGCACTTCCACCTCACAAAAAGAAGAGCATCGAGGAATCTCTAGATTACTTGGATACAAAACTAAACCTTGATTTTGCAAAGTGGTTAGTTAGCATAGATGTGAGTCTCAATAAGTATATTACATCTTGAGGACCACAATCACCACTCCAAAAAATCCAAGATGTGAATACAAACAATGTCAATGGGTTTCTAGCTACACTTTGAAATGTTAACATTGACATTCAATATATTTTAAATGCACATAGAGTAGCTAGTTACTGCACCTCTCATACATGACAAATTCCAATAGCTCTTTGACAAAAGTAATCAAGCAAGAACTTGACTGTTGTATTGCCAACAATGCAAGCACAATAGATCAACTCAAAAAAAATTGGGAATAAAATATTCAAAGACCAACAAATAAGCTCTCAATAAGTTGTTTACATTCCATTATCAATGCCTTTGTCTAGTGCATATACAAAATCAATACTAGCCAACCTAGTCAACTCACTTTCTTGCTCAAGAGAAAAGGAGTGCTCCAAAGCATGGAACAAGAAAGCACCAATATATCTTGTTCAAATGTCATTCAAAAATCTAAAAAACATCTTAGTGTTAGCCTTATAGACTTTGTTGCCTCTTATAAGTGTAAGGGCACTAAATATTGTGATATGTCCACTATAACAGAGAAAAAGATCTAGATAATTATTATAGAGAATAGTAGTTTCTCTATTTGCCATTCATCACATATGAGAATAAGAATATTAACTCAAGACAAATGTGGCATGGCATGTAAGCACAAAATATTGATTCAACAAGGAACAAATCTTGAGCTCATTGATAAAGGAACCAACACCTAGATACAAATCACAAACAATCTTGGAAGCCTCACTATTAGACTCTAGAAATGGCAAGACCTTCCATTATTATCTTCACTTAGATATTGACATGCGCACCTCCAAGAGTCATCTTAGCCATACAATTCATAGAACATATGGGCTCATGTTGAACCATGACTACTATGTGGGCATAAGAAATCTGAATCCCAAACAACACTTGATTTTTTATGACATTATGTTGAAGAAGAAAACTTATCCTCCGAAAATAATCCATTTTTGAAAAGTTGGCACTGGCAAACCTTTACTTTATTGATGATGTTCCAAGGCCTTTTAAGGAACTACAAGAAAAATATTCAGCATTATGTAGATGTGCCTATTGTACTACTAATGGCATACATTGGAAAAGCTACATTTAATGTAGGTGTCACAACAATCCACTTAACTTCACATATGCCACTCATTACAAGTGCTCAAACCATGCTCTTTGGGGAAAAGCTAGACACTGCAACTTGCAATTTTTGATGCAGTGTCTCTTATTAGACTAAACACATCAAGCATGGAAGATAGTCAAATATGCTCAATACACCATAATCACCACAAACCATTTGGTGGACTCGATGTTGTTCTCTATGATGATTTGTGAAAAGTAAGATTAATGCATGACAATTGGATTTTCAAAAAAATGAGGGCTTCCTTTGGAGAAGGACTGGCACACATTGCCATGATGCTACGAACTAAGAATAATGATGCACCAAAGGCATCAGAACTTCATTGAAACAATCAATAGAATAAGGATAGGATCCCATAAAAGTGAAGACTTGTAGTACTTGAATAGCACTGTCTACAGAAAACCACCAAAAAACTCACAAATTGCTTACCTATATTGCACAAACAATGAAAAGAATGAACACAATGATCAAATTTTCCAAAAAACACAAGGAGTTACTCCTCAAGAGACAAAATACATTGCTTTTATAGAGTAAAAAAATCAAAATACCAAGTGACCCTCAATGATAACATAGCATTGTGTAGGAAATCTTGATATATTACAAGGATTGGTCAATTGTACTGAGGGTATATTTTGGGACTTTGACCTAGAACTAAGGGACCCTATAGTCTAGGTACAATTTCACCAACCTCAAATAGACACAAAAGCACTATATGAAGGGTCTCACCTTTACACCCACAGGGGGTTCACCTTAAAAATTTTAGTGTACCATGTGAGTTCAAAAGGAGGCATTTTTTAATTAGATCCATTAAGAAAAATTAGCAAGATTACATGAACAAGAGGGGGTTTTCTATTCAACTTTAGAAAAAAAAATATTTAGTTCTCATAAGTAAAGGGGGGTATTTTTATTGGGAGGAAAATTTTAGTTAAGGGGTTTTTTTAATACCTTTGAATGCATGTGATACCTAGGGTTTTCTAGTAGTGCAACCCGTGAATCTTTACATTCCAACACACCTAAGAATTGGACTCCAATTCATAGAGTAACAAGATAATTTCAATTAGTAAAGAAAAATTTCAACACAATTATGAGAACCATCTACAAATAGTAGCTATAAGAACAATTCATAGATCTTAGAGACTGACAATAGGCACACTAGCAATTAGTCCAAAAAACATAAATAGCCATGGACTACTTAATATAGCATTTTCCAGGATAAAAGATCTTGCCAACCTATAGCAAAAGTAGAAGATAGCCAAATAAAGGTTGATTGTAGTGTTTTGCAAGAGATGCAGAGGCTCCAAACATCAATAAAATGGATTTGTTATAATGTGCAATTTGATCAATACAATAGACATCAAATCGGCATTCAATCACTAAACATGTCATCATTGAGAGCTCACCAAGTTAACATTTAAGCAGATTCTAGCTTAATGGCTTCGGATATATTATGTTTACAAGAAACAAACATACAAAAAAATCTCTTCAAAACATATTCACCTATGGACTGCATGGAGTTGCGATCTTACAAAATACATATTAAGCTCACAAATCAAAAAGCTACATGCCACTCCTGGAATAGAATTTGCATATGCAAGATTTCAACATGAAAAAACAAGCAACATTCAAATGCTCACAAAATCTACAAATCCTAGTTGTGCAACTGGAAAAGAGAGAGGGGAGAAGAGAGCTAGAACCCTTACAAGCAAAGACACACAATAATGGAGGAGACACACAAATATGGAAGGCTGAAAATCTTCTTCTTCTTCTTCACCAAAATGGTCTACTAAAAGAGAAGAGAGCTACAACCTAAGTAGTATAATAGTATGTACATGTGATCCATACTGTGAACACACTAGAAATGTGAGATAACAAGATAAGTATGTCATATCTCATAGTGGACTAAGTAGGTGTGTTCTAGCTACCATATCACTGATGAAGATCTCCCATATCAGCTACCAAACATGCTAGTGAAATGAATGCCACAACAGTCATCGAGGCCTAGAATGGGTGTTAGCTCATGTTGATTTTGACATCTGAACACTCCCCTTAAGCTCAACTCCATCTTGCACACTTGAATTATGGTGTGGAATCATCAAAGCCTCTCAACTCCAAGGCCTTGGTGAAAATGTTTGTAACCTGATCATTTGTACTCAAGTCGATGTCGCCCACCACCAAGACTCGCTAACATGATAATGCACCTCAATGTCCTTCATATGTGTATGGAATACTAGGTCCTTGGCCAACTATGTGCTACTAATCTTGTCACAATAAATGAAAACATTTCTCTCTACATGTATGTCCAAATCATCAAGTAGCTTGCATAGCCAAGCTATCTCACATGTTGTTATCGTGGCACCCATGTACTTCTACCTCAGTACTTAATAAAGCAATTATGGGCTGCTTCTTTATGCTCCAAGTTATAGTAGCACTTCCAAATGATAAAATATAACTATTAGTAGATCTCTTATAAGTGATACTACTAGCCTATCTGCATCTATATAACCATATATCTCTAATGGTACACTTGTCTCATAGAATAACACATAATCAACACTACCCCTCACATAGTGTAATGTGTGATGCACACCATCCAAATGTGTTTTCAAAGAGTCTGCATAAACTAACTCACCAACTCAACAGTACAATTCATGTTTAGCCTTGTGATAGTCATATATTTGAGACTACAGACTATCTTCCTATACATAGTTACATCCGAGTTGCATTCTCCAACACATCACCTATATGGGCACTCAACTTGTCATTTTGATCCCATGGCACCAAAATAGGCTTGTAATTAGCCATACCATACTTTTTAAGCATATCCAAATCATACTAATGCTATGATAAACATATGTTCGTAGGCATCCTGATCACCTTAATGCCAAGAAAGTATCTTAGCTCACCAAAATCCTTCATCTTAAATTTCTATTTAAGAAGACTTTTTGCTTGCTTCACTTCACCTTCATTGTCACCCCCAACAATGAAGTCATCTACAATGACCACAGTGCCCCTATCACTCTTATGCACATAGAGTGAAAGATTTGTGTTTCCCATACGAAAGCCAATGGTGACAAGATACTCTATAATTTTTCATGCCATGATCTAGGTGCCTGCTTCTATTTTCTACAACTTGCATACATAATATGAGTGACCAAGATCCTCATAACCAAGTGGCTACTGAACATACACTTCCTCTTATAATTCACCATGTAAGAAGGCATTTATTTAAATTCATGTGATGCAAAATCTAGCCTCTCAATGCAGTCACTGCAATGACAATTCTCACAACTGCCATTTTTCCACTGAAAAAAATGTATCCTCATAATCAATAACATGAGTCTATGCATAATCTTTGGCAACTAGCCTTGCCTTATATCTCTCAATGCTCTTATCAACCTTATGATTTATTTCTAGACCCATTTACATCCAATATCCTTCTAGCCTATAAGAAATGGCACTAAATCCCAAGTCGCATTGACATCAAGAGCAACCATTTATTCATCCAGAAGCTAGACGATTAAGAGCTCTACTACACATAGTGAAGGTGAGCCTTGTGGTTCTTCCTACGCGCATTTCTTTGTATTAACCTTCATTCTAATGTAAGGCAAGGTTTCTCCATGTTCCATTAGGTCTCTATTCATTGTCTTTTCACTAATATTGATGCTTAAATATGCTAAATGGTGATTAGTTGCTCTAGGTAAAGTGTGTGTGTGTGTGGGCTCTTAATCATCAATTAATAGAGAGTTTTTAGTGTTTAAGAGATTGCATGTGATTTCCATTGCATGATCCTCAATCTTGTATGCTTAATTTTTCACTCGTCAAATCTCCCATTGAACGTAGAAAAATCCATGGTAGTCTTCAAAATAAAACCCAAGATTACATCCTTTTTTGTAGATTTTTTTTATTTAAAATCTTTTATATGCAAAGAACATGGGTAAGGTGTGCGAAGTCATGCTTTCCCTTCTGTTTCTTTGATCCTACTTTGGTGCTTCCCAATTTCGAACTCCTTCTCCCCGATTTGATAAGGTTCCTGTGGAGGGGGTTGTGAGGCTTCATGGTCTTTTAAGGTCCTCCTGATGCTTTCAAGTTGTTTGAAGAGCTCCTTGTAATTTCTTGGTCTTCTTGAAAGCTTCATGCCATAGAATTCAGCATCTTCAATGACCTACTAGAACCATTGGAGAGTTTGTTCCAAGACCGCATGGATGTAGTACCATTCTGCCCTTGGAAATCATGGGTTGTCTCTTTGCCATATATCTTCAGTTTTCTACAAGCAGACACATCCAAGGCATATATGTTGATGGAATATTTCATCATTGCCACCGTGATGTTACCTTGTGCTAGCTCTAGTGTTTGTGACACCGTTTTGGGTTCCCAAAAAAGTTGTCCTATGGCTCTGAGTGCATTGAGCACAACTATCAGGCGCCGATTTGCAAAATCAGTTGCTTCTTGGGCATGTTTCTCTGGGGTAAACACCTTGAGGCGAGCTATTTCTTCATTCTTGCTTGCATTCTCCTTTTTACATGCCTCAAGCTGTGATGTGCAGTCTTTGAGCTATGTTTCCAAAGATTTTCACTCCTCCACCACTGAGTCAAGCACAACCTTTTGCCTGGCCCCCTCATCCTTGAGTTCCTTGTTCAGATTCCCTAATTGATTTGGCTAGGGTGGTGAGCTCCTCTTTCTGCTCTTGCTCATGACAAACTTCCTCTTCGAGATCCTCCAGCTTTTGCAAAGCTTTTTCCAAAGCTTGTTCCAATTCAGCTTGGGTAGCTACCAGCTCTTATTGGGCATGCTCTTTTTGCTTTGCCACTTCCTTCAATCCCTCTTCATACTCCCCTATTATCTGGTTTATCTTGTAGTCCACATATGCTTTTGTTTCTCTGATGTGATGCTCTTGATATTCTCATAGAAGCATATGTTGGCTGACTATTAGAGCATCACTAAGACCAATTGGACTCTGAGAAGGATCCTTTTCCTTCTCAGGATATCCTTCTTCGTGAAAAACATCCATATGTTGTAATTTTCAAGAGAGTGAATTGAAGTAGAAGCTTCACCTTGATGCTTACGATTGTGATGAAGAGTTCCTTGGAAGACATTTGTGATTTCATATGGGGAGTCATCCTCCTTTTGTTGCTGTTGCCTTTCTATGGGGGCTAGGGGCCTTTCAGCATCACTTAGATTTTCTTGATGAGGTTCCTCCGTAATAAGTGGTAGAGGCCTCTCACCCACAGTGGAGCTGGCTGGTCTTTGCTGTTCTTCTTCTATTTCTTTATCTTCAAAGTCAATATTAGATAAAGTGGGAAAAATCCCATTCCCATGAAAAAAGTGGGGGTATGGTAAACTCATCCAAAAGTTTGTTAAAACATATTCATGTGCCATATCATTAGAAAGAGCTTGAAAAGTAGAATCTAGATCTACTTTGTCCGACAAATTTGGAGTTTGCATGTTCAAGTTATGGCCAAAATAAATTTTTTAAATACATTCCCATTTTGAGGGATTTTTCCCATTTTATCTAATATTGACTTTTCATCTATTGGGTCCCCCAAAAAGGTAATTCCTTGATCTCTGTAAGATGGCTTTGGGGTGTGCGCAATGCCTTGGGAAGCTGTTGTTGGGCTACAGTAAGGAATGGAAGCCAAAAAGTAGAGGATCTTGGTAGTAGATGTGGGTTGCAGAGCACGACTGCTTCTTCTTTAGCCCATCTATAAGACTTGTGTAGACATATTGGAAACAAGGCTTTTCTTGTATGACTAACACGGTGGACATGATCCACAAGTGTCCATGTAGTCAGAAAGTCAAAGCCTTACAGTGTGACTGCCAACTCCTTGTTAAGAAACTCATTGTATTTGAATCCCTTCTTTGCCCCTTCTGGAATGATCTTATTTGTTTTCAATGCAGGAAGCAAGACTAGGGTAACCTTTGGTGCTGTTTGATCCATCTATAATGCATCAGCCTACTACTAATTGTTGTGTTATATGAACTTCTATCTCTAGCCCATCATGGCTTATAAAGATGCCAATTTGGGAACTTGTATCATATGTGGCTATGAAGTCAGCGCAAGCCTGAAGATCCACTCCAAGTGGAAGCATATCCAACAATCTTCACCTAAGCCCACGACGACTAGGGTGCTTCTGTACTTCTCCTCCTTCAAGATATTGTAGGTGGGTGTGGTATAGATGTAGATGCCGATCATCTCCCCTGAGGTAGCAGTAACCTTTCCTGAGAGGAATTTACCACCCATGGCCTCTATGTCTTCAAGGGGTAGGATAGGGGTTCTTGATATAACACGTGTTCCAGTCATTTTCTACAAAATAGTTCTATAAGAATTTATGCATTATTGGTGAATGAAATGCAATTGCATAAAAACCTCCAAAAAATGAAGTATGTTGTGAAGTGATAAACCATAGTAAGAAACAAAACAACATGAAAAACTATATACACACAAGATATTATCCCAAAGATTATTAATAGAAGATTCATGCCTTTTTGGGTTTTCATGAGTCTTCCCCTTGTGTGTGTCTAGAATTCAAATTTTCACGCATCAAGGATTCATCATGCCCTAATGGGATTTTCATAACCAGTTTATTTTTATTTTGTCTTTGGTTTTTTTTTCTTTCTTTTTTTTAAAATAAAATTTTGCTACTCTTCTTCCTTGTTTATCTTTGTAGGGATGCATGAATGTCCGCCAGAGCTCTTTGGAAGGTGTGTGGAGCATTGATAGCCCCAAAAGGATAGCGTTTATGGTAGTGAGCCTTAAAGACCATCACCTTGACCTTGTTCCTGATCTCCTTGGGCAGTTGAGGCCATAATTGCTGAAAGAACATGTTCTCGTAATCTACTCGTTCTTCTACATAAGGTATCCAGTTTTGGAAGGCTTCAAGAAGGTCTTATTTGGGTTCTACCTCGGTAAAAAATACTGAAATTGGTTGGTCGGAGGAGTGAGCTACAGATACTCCTTGAATGTTTGCTTTGGGGGTTTGGGAACTTGAGAACCTGTTAACCCACCACTGGGGCAGCTGAATATGGCGCTTACGTATCTCTGTTTGCTTGTGATAATTGTAGTATCCTTGG
This sequence comes from Cibotium barometz, assembly GCF_041138505.1. Taxonomy (NCBI): domain Eukaryota; kingdom Viridiplantae; phylum Streptophyta; class Polypodiopsida; order Cyatheales; family Cibotiaceae; genus Cibotium; species Cibotium barometz. Next base: position 13,135,898 of record NC_141080.1, on the reverse strand, counting down.
TGAGGTGATAGGAGATGGGGTCCTCTTTTCAACATCCAGCTCCTTTAGCTTTAGCTTCTCCTGATTGGTTGTGAGCTTTGGACGCGGTGGTGGGAAGATGAGCACCATGTTGTCATCAATGTCATGGTTCCCTAAGGCTATATATGAACTTCCTATCTCCAAATGAGCATCGAGTTTGAATTGAGAGGGGTGGGAGTAGGGGTCATCGGGGGAGACAGGTGGAGATAGCATCGGTTCCTTGCCCTTAGCAGTGGATAATGTCGGTTTGAAGACCTATGGCTGGGCGTATTTGTAAGATTCCTCCCCCAACCCCTTTTTGATGTCTAGTATATTCCCCTCTAATCAATTCCTTTTCTAAAATATAAGAGATCTTGTTTGTGGCTGTTTTAACCTAGAGAGAGAAAATATTCTAGAGAGAGAATATTCAGATTTTGAATATTTTTGGATAGAAAAATATCTCTTATAATTCAGATGAGTTTCCCTGAAACAGAAATTTAAAAAGAATTTTCCAATGTGCATTTGGAATTAATTGGAAATAGGTATAAAGAACCTTAGCCTAAGGGTCTAGATTTTCAGAAATCTTTAGACTATGGTCCAATTAAGGTTCCTATGGGCCAATAGCATCAATCCATGTGTAGGGAGGAGATAAATCCAAATTGTAAAAGAAGATACCCAAAAATGAGTAAATGCTCACATAAGATGAAGAGTTGAAAATGTACAAGGTTTATTAGTAAATAAACACATATGTAAGGAAGGGGAGTTCTTTAAAGGAGGTGCATATTTCACATAAGATGAAGAGTTGAAAATGTACAAGGTTTATTAGTAAATAAACACACCTGTAAGGAAGGGGAGTTCTTTAAAGGAGGTGCATATTTCACATAAGATGAAGAGTTGAAAATGTACAAGGTTTATTAGTAAAAAACTATGAGCAATACAATTTTGACACATATGTAAGGAAGGGGAATTCTTTAAAGGAGGTGCATATTTCACATGCTTGAATGAGTTTTAAACTCATAAAAATTGAGATATTTCATCTCTCCTCTCTCCTCATTCAAGTCTAGTTCCAAAAAGTTAGCTTAACTGACCTAAAAATGGTCAAAAAGTGACCAAACTGACTTGGAAAATTCTAGAATCAGTTTGTTTGGTTAGGAGCTTAAATTTTCCTATAAATAGAAGCCTCCCCTTGTTGAAAAACATATAGTCTCTTATGCCTTGTTACTCTACTCTACCTAAGCCAAAACATATAGTCTCTTATGCCTTGTTACTCTACTCTACCTAAGCCAAAACATATAGTCTCTTATGCCTTGTTACTCTACTCCACCTAAGCCAAAATATATAGTCTCTTATGCTTTGTTACTCTACTCCACCTAAGCCAAAATATAGAGTGTCTTAGGTATTGTTACTCTACTCTACCTAAGCCAAGAACTGTGAATTCTTTAATAATTCACTAGTTTTTGATACTTCTCTCTTTCTTCAATCCCCATTGGTGGCTCCATCAACACACTAAACCAATTGATTGGTTGGGGGCCTCTACCGTGAATAAAGAATCAAGCAAATCATAAGGTAAGTATATTGAATTTTGATCTTTTCTATGATTTCTCAATGATTCTCTCTTCTCAACCCCTCTCAAGCTTGAGAAGTTTAATTGGTATGGTTTTTTTTAAATGCTATTGAAGTAAATTGGTGAATAGTAGTGAAGAGTTACATAATTTAATAAATGCTATAGAAGTTAATTTTCACTTATATTTAAATTCTAATGGTTTTTATAATTTCTCTCTCTCACTCAAGAAATGGTCATACTCATGACCCATTCTCAATCCAAATGAAGCTTTTCATAAAGCTTTTCCTTAATCCAAGATTAAGCTATGCTTGAGGCCAAATTAATGGCTTTTGCTATGCTTTTAGTTTATGCACATTGATGATTCAATCCATTATGGATTGATGACCCAATTAGAGACCATTCTAATTGTTTTCTTAATGACCCAATTAGAGACCATTCTAATTGTTTTCTTAATGATCCAATTAGAGACCATTATGGATTGATGATCCAATTAGAGACCATTCTAATTATTTCTTTAATAATGAGCTTTATCCCTTAGAAAAAAAATTGAGATTTATCAGTCATAGTAGCGGAGCTATGGCAAAATTTTTATAGAAATCACGCATAAAATAAATTCATTCAAAGCATAAAAAGAGGACTTCCTACCATATCCTAGGAACTATCATCCTAGATTAATTAAAAGAATATTATTATGCATGGAGATATGGATGTTTGCATGTAGATGTAGAGGTATGGATGTGAGTGTGAATGTGGAGGTGGATGTATGCATGTAGATGTAGATGTATAGATGTAGATGTAGATGTGGAGGTGGGTGGATGCATGTAGATGTAGATGTATAGGTGTAGGTGAGAATGGAGATGTGGATGTATACATGTAGATGTAGATGTATAGATGTAGATGTGAATAGAGATGTGAATGTATACATGTAGATGTAGATGTGGATGTGGAGGTGGGTGGATGCATGAAGATGTAGATGTATAGATGTAGATGAGAATGGAGATGTGGATGTATATATGTAGATGTAGATGTATAGATGTAGATGTGAATAGAGATATGGATGTATACATGTAGATGTAGATGTATAGATGTAGATGGGAATGGAGATGTGGATGTATACGTAGATGTAGATGTATAGATGTAGATGTGAATGGAGATGTGGATGTATGCATGTAGATGTAGGTGTATAGACGTAGATGTGGATGTAGAGGTGGATGTATGCATGTAGATGTAGATGTATAGATGTGGATGTGAATGTGGAGTGGATGTATGCATGTAGATGTAGATGTATGGAGGTGAATGAGAATGTGGATGTGGATGTATGCATAGGGATGTAGATGTATGCATGTAGATGTGAATGCACGCATATAGTTGTGGATGTATGGATGTGAATATACGATTGTGATGTGAGGAAATCTGAAGTGATGAGATGGAAATGAGGTGATGGGATGAGTATACATATAAATGGAATATGGAATAAGTAATGTAGATTGAGGAGGGATAATGTGGAAAAATGAAAGTTAAAATAGAAATTGTATTGTAAACTGTTTGTAAATGCTGTTTGTAAATGATTGTTTTATGTCAAGAATGCTGGGGGGAGCATTTTGACCGTCTTGTGATTAAGGTCGTGATGAGAAAGTTGCAACTGCTGACGGGGAGTCAATGAAGGACGTCTCGCGTAGCAAGGTCGGCCGAGGTCTTGACCAGCCTCGGTGCGATTAAAATGGTGAGCTTCCGGTACGGTGGATGAGGGGCCAAGGAAGCGGCCTATGCGTGAAGCGCTAGGTTACCTGCGAAGGATCCTAGAGGGTGCTGACCATACGGTGCTCGGGCTCTGGGTTGCCTAGGATACCCACGCGTGCGTCGAGGAAGATATTGGAACAGAGTTGGAGTTGTTTTCTGAAATCGAGCATGGATCTGGTTGATTGACCTTGCTGGTCTTCAATGGATGAGTCCATGGCTCCTTATATGGATCTGTTGGTTGATCTTGCTGATCTTCAACGAGAGTCCATCTTGTTAAGTGATTATATTGCCAAGTATTATGGGCTAGGAACTATCGAAACGGCTCCTGAGCGTTCTAGTTGCCAATGATGCCATAGATACTCTGATGAAGGAATGATGGGAAATTAAGAATCAATTGGATAAATTGGAAGATGGTGATCAATGATACTATGGTTTTATTAAAGGATTGTTTTAAATTGGATGAATCTGGTTGAAAAAGGCAATTTCATATTGGGTGTGTGAGTGGTGTGACTAGTTTTATTTTGCATGAACATCCGGCTAGGGGGCCTTGGAACTCTTTTCCTTGGTACCCGGGACAAAACCTAACCAAATTTTTAATTGGATCCCATCACTACAGTGGTTGGGCGGTTGGCTAACCCATGGGATTGGATGGGGTTAGGCTGGACTGATGGATCCGTAAATCGAGACTCAAACTTTTGTTTTTACGATAGAAAAAAAAAAAAATCTCGGACAGTAACTGTTCTATGGATAGGAATCAACGGCTGTGCCTCTTGAATGGGGAAAAAAGCGTTGATCCCAATGATCCAAGTGCAAGTTCCTTCCTTGAACTGACTAAGTACCTTATAGATGTAATTGGATCATCTCGATCAGAAATGATCTTGACTACGTTAGAGTAAAAAGTTATCCTGGTGGAATCGCCCGTGCTTCCGGTTAAGAAAGTTTTTCCGGGTTCGGTTTTGGAACAACCGACGGATTAGTCTCTTATCCGGATATCCGTGGGCGAGGCCCCGAGTGTGGGACCCCTGTCCCGCGCGAGAAGCGCTACTTCCGCTGCCAGTACCCCAAATCCGTTGCTCGGTGGGAACAGGGATCTTACAGTATTTGTTGAGTTTGATCCTTGGGGATCCAAATATATCTGTTTGTGATGGTTGGGGTTAGCTTGAGGAGCTATGGTTGATGGTGGAATTGATCCTTGGGGATCCAAATATGTCTATTGCCCCTCATAAAAGCTTTGAGCTTTTAGTAGTGTTTTGGGGACCCAGTAATAAGCAAGGTTGCTTGGGCTTGTCGTGAACCTGTTTTATGTTCCTCATCGGCGTGGGTTGTTTCTTGGGGACCCACTGCCATTTAGCATTTTGTTTCATCACCCTTGCATGGTGTAAGATTCCTAGGTACTACCGGCTCTCATGAACAGAGAGATGAAGATTGCCATCCTGGCCTCTTTTGTACAACTGCTTCCATCTCTTCCTGAGGAGAAGTTGGAACCTGTCGAGAATGGAAACATGTGTTGGCAACACTAGACGTCTGCACTCTAAACCATGGGATTAAATTCTATGATGAAGAGCGCTATGACATAGTACCTATCTATATGATCAGTCATAGAACACCCCAACTCAGAAATTCAAGTACCTGCCAAACAGAACAATTTAACCACACGATGAGGTTTCCATCGAATAACGGGCAGTGGGGCAGGGACAGTAGATGATGAGTTAGATGAACAAAAAGAGGGCTACTCAGAGTCTTATGATGACTTTGTAGTAATGGAATCCGACTTAGAAAAGGTAAGAATGTCGCTACGTGGGAGAGGCAAAATTCAGCTTGAAATTCCTAAATCTAGGCCAACACACAAGTTTTGTCATAGCCATAGAAAATTTCAAAAACAAGCCATCAAACAAAAACGTGAAAAAGAATGGAGGGAACGATAAGAGAGCGAAACGGAATAGCTAAAGCCCCCTCAGTTCTCTGGCAAGAATGAGTATCTCTACTATGTTGGTGCAAACGACTGTGTAAAAGAAGAGGTAAGATGGAGATATGGATTGCAGTTGGTACAAGACGTTATGGGAAAAACTGGGAGAAAATCCTAAGAAAATAAAACATAATAGAGCCAAACAAACGTCACGGAAAACGAAAACAAAATCGATCGTGAGTCGAATGACGAAAGTAGAAAGGAAAGCTCTGCTGGAGGAAAGAAAGAGGACATTGAAGACTACATGGTCTTCGGTCAGTGATGATTCCAATGAGGAAGCAAACACAGACATGCCTGACAACCTCAAGAAATTCACTATTCAGGATCAAAACATCATCCTAGAGAAGCCTGTAAGGAAAAATCTGAAACTCCGAGAGTTTCATATGATGGTCTTGAAGATTCTAAACAAGTGAATTTAGTCGAAACAGGAGAAGAACCACGTATGGTATGCATAGCCACATATCTTTCCCCAGAGGAAGAAGAGCTACTGGTAAAAACACTTAAAGAATACAAAGATGTGTTTGCCTGGAGCTACAAGGATCTCAAGGGAGTGGATGCAGATACTTGCCAACACACTATCCCTATGAGAGAAGATGCCAAACCCAGCAAACAAAGGCCATACACATATAATGATAATTTTGGCAATAAGATTAAAGAGGAAATAAACAAGCTTTTAGAAGTAGAGTTCATATATGAGATCACACGAAATGGGTATCCCCGATTGTAGTGGTGCCCAAGAAAAATGGCAAACTCAGAGTGTGTGTGAATCTTAAAAAAGTAAATGCAGCTACTATTCGGGACCACTACCCTTTGCCTATTAGGGATCATGTGTTAGAGCGAGTAGCGGGTAAAAAAGCTTATAGTTTTCTTGATGGTTTTTGGGTTACAACCAAGTCTCCATCAAAGAGGAAGATCAGCACAACAAGACTGCATTTGCAATTGAATGGGGAATTTATGCATATCGAGTGATGCCTTTTGGTCTCACTAATGGTCCTGGTACATTCCAAAGGCTTATGTCGCATGCATTCAAGGAATATCTCTAGATTTTTCTTGAAATCTTCATGGATGACTTATGTGTTCATTCTCGGGAGAGGCACGAACATGTTAATAATCTCGAACTAGTCTTTCAAAAATGCCGTCTATACCGGATTTGCTTGAATCGTGAAAAGTGCAAGTTTATGGTCCGACAAGGAAAGATCCTTGGTCATATCGTTTCGGGAAATGGGATTTCTACTGATGAAGACAAGGTTAAGGTGATTGTAGAATTGCCACGACCTATTCATGCTAAGGGAGTTCAAGTGTCCATGGGACATTGTGGATACTACCGTAGATTCATCTACATGTACGCTGATATCGCACGACCTCTGTATGCTCTTTTGATTATCTTTGAATGGAAAGAGGAATGTGAGCACTCTTTTGCGAAACTCAAGGAAGCGCTGATTTTCACACCTATTCTGAAAGCTCATGATTGGAATCGCATTTATCATGTGCATATAGATGCATCGGCATATGCTTTAGGATGCATTCTAACATAACCTCATGAAAACATGGACTTTCCAGTTACGTATGCGAGCAAACAGCTGCATAGCACTGAGAAAAACTATAACACCACTGAAAGGGAAGGGTTAGCTATGGTGTATGTTGTGAAGAAGTTCATGCACTATTTGCTGGTAAACCGCTTCATTTTCTTTGTAGATCACCATGCACTATTGTATTTAGTAAACAAACCTTGTTCTATAGGATGTATTGTACGCTGGTTTGTTATCCTGTTAGAATTTGACTTCACGATAGCAGTTAAGCCGGGACGTTCTCACCAGAGAGAGCGGACCACTTATCTCGCATAACGAATGGAGAAGCACCTATGGGTGTGGATGATGACTTGCCTGATGCAACATTGTTTGAAATAGACATAGCTCCAAGATGGGCAGAACCTATTTTGGAAGTCCTATCTACTATCACTACAATGTGGACTAAGCAAGATGCACAAACAACGCTTGCCAAAATAAAAGAGTCAGAAAGATACACTCTGATCTCAGGATGATTATACTGGCAAGGAGCCGATAATGTATTGAAACTCTGTGTTGAGCCAGAAGAACACCAGGAGATCTTGATTGATGCTCATGTGAGTGTGGGTGGAATTCATGTGGCAGAGCAGCAAATGATGCAAAGAATTATGCTAAATGGGTACTGGTGGCCGACAACAATGAATGCCGATGTTGTTTGCTTTATAGCCAACTGTTGCAAGTGTTCAAAGGAACCTCCAGTAGCTCAAACTACTCTTTACACCATTACGCCAACTCCGAGAGCTGGGCAACGTACATGGTTAAATATCTCCAGCAAGGGCTTGTTGATCAAAACATGCCAAAGCATAGGGTTCAACTAATCCAAGCAGAAGGTGGAACATTATTGTAATTGATAGAGGATCAACTGTATAAGAGAGGAAAGGATGGAAATCTCAGACTCTGTGTGCGAGAAAGCAAGTATTTGGAGATCCTTCATCACGCACATGCAGGTATCTTCGGGGGACATTTCTCGGGGGGATAACGACAACCAAAACTATTCTTTGGTCAAGGTTGTGGTGGCCAATACTACATCTAGATGCTCTTGAATATGTCAAGTGTTGTGAACATTGTCAAAGAACTAAACCTCCTGTGACAAGAGATGAGATGCCACTCAGACCAATTATGGCTACGCGGGCCTTCACTAAATGGGGAATCAATTTCGTCGATCCAATCAAACTGCCTACCAAAAACACACATGCTGAATACATCATAGTGGCAATGGACTACTTAGCCAAGTGGGTTGAAGCCAAAGCAACTATAAAAAACGATGCATGCACGACTGCAAAGTTTCTTTACAAGCAAATCTTTACACGCTTTGGGCTTCCAATAGAGATAGTCAGTGATCAAGGAAAGCATTTCATCAATGAAGTGATTGAATTCCTGCTTCTTGCAGAATTCATGATCCTTCACAAACGCTCCGCTCCTTATCACCCACAGGCAAATGGTCACGCTGAAAGCACTAACAAAACATTGTGTATAGCGCTAACCAAGGTTGTCAGTGAAACGAGAACTGATTGGGAATCTAAACTTCCATCTGTCCTATGGGCGTATCGCACTTCTTATAAGGCGGCCGTTGGAACCACTCCTTTCAAACTCACATATGGATTAAACGCTATATTACCTATAGAGTTCTTAGTGCCAACATTACGGGTTGCAAAGGAACCACAACATGGAATGGACATGAACTGCCTTCTCTAGGGTAGATGCGTTAGAGCAGCTCGATGAAACAAGATTGTTGGCTAGCTGGTATGTACGCTGAAAAATGCCGTCGCAACAAGCAGTGGCATGACCAAAACATTAAAGCACAATGCTTCACAGAAGGGGACTTAGTGCTCATGTATACTCTAAAGAAACACAAGCGCAAGATCAAAAAGAGAGGATTAGGACCATTTGTAGTCAATCAACTCTCTACCAGTGGTGTTGTCCGCTTAGAAACACTAGAGGGAGCACAAATGCCAAACTTCATAAATGGCAGGCGTCTCAAACACTACGACGGACCAATGAGACAGATAAAATGCTACAACTTCATCAGTCAAAGACATATAAGGAAGGTCAACGATTACTCAAAGAACAAGCTCAACTAGAAGTGCAGGAACACAGAAAGCACATGAGAGAACACAAACACCCACGGATCTTAACTGTCTCATGCACAGAAGAGGGGAGTAATGTGCCAGAGTTCATACCACCATTCATGCTTCACCTCCAACTTGTTACGGCTAGTCATACACAATGGACTACTGCTTTAATCGATTCCGGAGCAGACTGTAATGCTCTGTCTTTTGAGACATGGGAGTTATTAGGAAAACCAGCACTATAACCAAGTCAGCTTGCTTTTTGTAGCTTTTCAGGTACTCAGACCGTGAGCTTAGGTAAAATCTACCTAAAGACCCGTGTACAAACAGAGGCTGTGCATGTAACTCTTTATGTGGCTAATAAGGATCACATTGGGTTTGAAGTTTTGTTAGGAAGGTCTTGGATGCACTCAACAAGATGTCAAATCAACTTGGCAACTCGAAGCTATATGCTTGAGGTAAACTCTCTACACCTTACAGGCAAAAGTGCTGAAATGGAGAACAGGCCAATGCCAAACAACTCTACATCTCCTCCAATGCAAAACTCAGACCTAGCAACCACCAGCACGACACAAGGAGATGAGCCTAGAGCAATCTCATGGATACAAGATGTTGACTACCCAGGGGGGAGTCACAACCACTCCAGTGTTGGATACCCAAAGCTGCTTTACCACCAACAGCTTCCAAACACTCTACTCTAGACTACCGTAATTTGTACAAGTGCTCAACAATAATGGGAAATGAAGAGTAATCACATTTTGCGATGGTGTTCAAAGAATAAACTGAAAGCTGCAGTGCCGCTACCCGACCCGCAACCCAAAAAAACTTCTCACAACTCAGATCTCAACAAGAGGTGGGTTCCCAAAGCTACAATTAAGGCCCAAAAGTACTATGAAGGCAACGAAAAAATCTGGATTCCAAAAGTGTCCCGCACGACGCATGAACCTACACCCACTTCAGTCACTTCAGCTACCAAATTCAATCCAAACAAAACACTTCCAAGGCTAGAGCAAAAAGGAACTGAACACAGATGGACTGTTCGAGCACACTATGACCAAAAGATGAACAAGGCTTCAGAAGCTCTAAATAATGCACAATACCAACCCCTGCATTTCCAGAACTCACCACCAACATCCAAGCACTCCACTATTCAAGCCAAAGCACTACTGTTGCAGCTGCTTTATCACTCATTACCTCTTGAGACAATCATCAATTTTTTCACCAAATAGGAGTACTTCTTCATAGAAAAATGTCAGAGTCGGGCTCTTGCAAGCCAAACAGTGCTGCAAGGTTAGATCTTCTACCCCTACCCTTAGTACTTCATGTATATTCCATGCACCCCATTGTCATCCACTGTACCAATCATTGCAATAAAGCACGTATAACCCAAACCCTTATATAGCTATTATGAGCCTAAGAATGCTCTACTCCCAACACTAATGTCTTGATCAAGCATGAGTGACGAGGCCTCTACATCAAATGCCACTCACAACACTAGTGGGTAACCACTAAACTTGAGTACCTTTAGGATTCTCGCATAGCATCTCTTACCCATGCATTCTCCGAATGGCATACATAGGGCCAACTTGGGCCATGCATTTGACACGTCGCTTTTCTAGATACCCAGTCACATGCCCCCAGGAGTGCACAAATAACAGGCAGGGGGGAAAGCAAGCCAAACAAGCAAGACAGGACAAAACAGGAACATATGTAAAAATCAGCCCAATGTTGGAGAAATTAAGAGTTCCAAATAGTCAAGATGTTTAGATGAGGAAGGAAAGCCATAGATGTGCTTAGAATGACAAAAATAATCCATCCATGCCCAAAAAGTGATGCAAAATGCTAAATTTTAGCAGTCGTGTTCACGCAAGTCATGTTCACAATCTCGAGCAGGTCAAGGAGTATTTTGGCAAAACCAACATGATAAAGTTGCAATTCAAAGCCAAACAAACAAGTACGTCAAATCAATTGTCAAAAAACTCAAAATTTATTTTTGGTCAAGTTGTGTTCACAATTCAGGTATATAGGAAGGGTCATTTTGAAAATCCAACATGATAGGCATGCTTAAAAGGAGGAGAACAATCATCATTAGGAATTTTTTGAGCCCAAATGGGGCCTCCTAAGGATTCCTAATTTTAAGGGATTAAAGCTAAAATGGATGGGCTTAAGGGAGACAATGGCTATGATGACTCTACTTTTGGCATTGCCACATCAGCCATACCCCCTAGTTTTAGTTATGAGGGGTACTTTTCCCATACTCCCTCTCTTAATTTTTGAACTTCTTTCTCTAAAAAGTGAATATTTCTTGTCAGTTTGAAATCTTCCACCTACCTTATTTCCTTTCCACATCAACAAAACATTCTCGGGTATAGGTGGGTCCCAAAAAGTGGGATTTTTTATTTTTCATTTTTTTTACAATGTGAGCTTTAAAAACCACTACCCAACCAATATATATGATGAAAATTCATTTTTTAACCCCATATTCCCTCCAAAAAGCTGACAAATCAAGGGTCACATCTAAAGATTTCCCCCACATCCCCAAAACCATAACTAACTATCAACTAACTATTTGATCCTGAATTTTTGAGAGCCCTAGAAAATGAGTTTTTTAAATTTCTCTCAAAAATGCATTTTCTTGATGAAAAACTCTATCTAAATATATTTCTATATGAAAAAACTAATCTACCACTCTATTTCTCTCCAATAATCAAAGAAAACACTAAAATAACTCATAGCTTACAACAACAAAGTTTTAATGGCTCCTCTCTCTCTCCCTCTCTCTTTCTTCTCAAGCATTCTTTGTATCAGCTCTTTTCTTTGCATAGAAAGCTATGGAATCTATAGAGGTTATGCCTATAATACCTTTTGAGACTAGAAAACGCAAGGTTGATTTGCACATACACGTTCCTGAGGAGTATGGTAGCTCTAGAAAAACCCATCCCACTGATGCACAAGCTATCCATGCTCGTAGGATAGCTAGGTAAAGAATGTAGATCTTTGGGTGGATGGGAAACTCTATCCATTTGATCCTCCACTTCAAGCAAATCCTCCTTTTTATAACTTATCATCTTTTTTGTAGTTTGTTGGTGATGGAGAGCTTGGTTTATTAGGTTACTGCAAGAGGTTGTGGAGCTTGGCAAAACCATATGCTCTACTCTCAATTACAAGCTACACAGTTAGCCCTTGTACAATGTCAGGATGCACTTAAAACATCATCAAAGAAAATAGAGGGGGTACTCAAAGTGGCAGATTATTTCCTACTCTTAAAGTGATTCACAATGTGAAGCGCATCAACAATGATGATGTTCAACAAGCCATAGGAGAATGCTTCCACATTGAGGACAAATTGACATTAGACATGGGTTCAAAGAAGAAAAACAAGAAAGCTACTATATTTGAGTATAATGTTTACAACAACATCTTTGTGAATGTTGAGATGCTATAGAAAGCTATGGTGAAGTTTTATAATCTACCAAGTGAAGGTGGGAAATTTTTATTGTTTTTTTTGCCTTCAGCATGAAATTGACAGAATTATTATGTTAAAATGCTGTATATTATTGTGTGTGCAGTCTTGGGAAGCACCCTCTCATTTGTCCTCAATCTAGACGAGTGCCAAATTGTGAACGGTCAGAGGCTAGAACGCATGAGTATCACTCTCATGAATGAGGCCATGGCTTGTGCATGGAAAAAAAATTCTGTTCCAAGTTTTAGAGTGCAATCTGAGAAAGAAGTTTGGTGGCTTGGGGCATTTGATGTGCCCAAAGAAACACATGAGGTCTTGACATGGATATTTGATAGAACACCATGGATAACAGATGTTATCAACAAGAGGCAAATAGATGGTCAACTTCTAGATGTAGAAAACAAGGGGAAGTTTACTGTTGATTGGCATCTTGGAGGAGACTTGAAGACAATAAAGTGTATGTTGGGCTGTGCTCAAGGTGCTCTAACCAAATATCCTTGTCCTTATTGCAAAGCTCAAATAGAAGTACCAAAAAAGAAAAAGATAGTACAAAAGGGTGTGCAAAAGGTACAGAATGCTAGATTGAAGGACCCAATAAAAGGGAAGAAACAACAAGAAGAAAAGGATCAAACCGAGTCAAGCGATGATGAAGACGAGCATCAGTCAAATGCAAAATGGGTTGGTGGTGTTATGAGCAAAGATATTGTACAAGAACCAAATAGGGATTCTGATTGGAATCCTATCATTAGGTTCCCTCTAAAAAATATACATTTTTGTACACTTCATGGTTTCATGAGAATTTTTGATCGATTGCCCAAGTGCCATATAGACTATGCATTCACAATGCCAACAAATGATAGGAAAGTTGTAGCAATTAGTAGATTGGAGGACCTCTTAAATACCTTGGGATGCCATGGTGGAAATGTGAAAATTGAAGTAAACAAGCAGGCCTCTGGGATGTCACATGAGGTTGCTCAACAAGTTTTCATGACTAGAGCCAAGGCAAGGCGATTTTTGGAGAAGCCAGCAAGTATAGATAATTCAAAGAAGACATGGGGACTATGGAGAGAGCTGTGTGCAATCACCACAGATGTGGATTGTCCTCTCCCATCTCTAGTGAACATGCGTAAACAACTTTGGATTCATTTCAATAAAATGGTTCAAATAATGAATCAAAGCAGCACAACTACCCAGGAGCGAGCATCATTTCAACAACATATTGCGCAATTCACTCAATCTTTGATTGATTCTTAGGGAGAGAGTAAAGCAACACATTATATGGTAGGTTAAAAAATGACCAATACACCTTTTTTTTTCCTTGACTAATTTAGTAATTTCATTTTATTGATATCTTGCAGCATATACTCTATGCACATGGCACATATTTCATGAATGAGTATGGGTCACTGGACATTTGGAGTACACAAGGGATGGAGAAATCACACTATAGAGCAAGGGGGGTATATTTCAAGAACACACGACATGGAGGGGGAGCTTGTGCAGAAGGAGTACGCACAAACTATTTATATGAAATGTTTAATTGGTTCTACTGCGCATGACTTTTGGAAGAGTTTTTGCCACGGAACGAGCCCAACAGTCAAAGATAGCAAAGGAGGCACATAAGGATGCAAAAAAAACCGCTCGTGTGATGACAAATGGTTGGGAACTAGAGCTCCAAATAGGCATGCAATTTGGCAGGCACAAATGAGGAGACAAGGAAGGTCGTGGGTTAGCATAAGATTAGCTTTCAAAAAACCTTGCTAAACCCTTTACTAAAACTAGATTTTTAGGGTTTTTTCAGGGTGCCCTAAAAAATTTAGCTATAAATAACCCACCCTTCATTTTCATTTCACTTTTTTCACATCTAGAGTAGATTAGCCAAGAGCACCACATCCATCACTCCCCTCACTCTCTCTCTCTCAACGTGTATGACTAAGGAAATGGCATGTACAAAGAACACAACGAAGGTTAACATGCCGAACCAAAACACTGTTCAAGGAGGAAAGAGGCCTAGACACGACACCATGGAAGATGAATCTGACACACCTGCTCTTGCCCACATTGTGTTCTTACCAGCGAGAGCTCACAGAGGAGCCATTCATCAAACCCCAGGCCCTCAGACACACAGCAGGATAACCCCAGGCCCTCAGACACACAGGAGGGTAACTCCAGGCGTGTAAACATAGAGCAAGATAACCCTATGCCCTCAGACACAGAGGAGGGTAGCTCCAGGCACTCTCAAATGAAGGAGGGTGGGGGCCCAAGTCCTCAGACATAGATGAGGGTAACCCCATGCCCTCAGACACAGAGCAACACACTCACCCACCTAGCCCAAGGCCAAGAAATACAGAGGAGCCAAGGCCAATAAATGTAGAGGAGCCAAGGCCACAGTGAACGCAGAGACTTCTTCCAACCCAAGGCCAAATAATACGCCAAAGCCCAAGTGCTTAAAGGTCATGGTACGATGACCAATACCAATCCGTAGGGATGTGGATTCCCATGAGGAGGAATTTGAATGGGCTGGCACCCATATACCACCCTTGCATCCAACAACAGGTGGAAAACATTTGCCAGTGGGAGCGGGTCCTCTACCAAGGCAAGCAGGAGAGGATGAGGATGTTACTACTAGTGCACGCAAGAGGAAGAGGTTCAAAGTCTTTAAGCCAAGAAAATCACAAGCCAGGGCTCGCACCAATGCAACCCAAAGGGGCTCGCATGCGCCAAGGGGTCAGGGCATTACAAGAAATTAGATTCTATCAAAAGAATACTGAGCTGCTTATTCGAAGAGCCCCTTTTGCCCGGACAGTGAAAGAAATAATGAAAGATTATAATACTGAGTTCCATGTGCAAGGAGTAGCACTAGAAGCCCTTCAAGAAGCTGCAAAAGCATACTTGATAGGGCTATTTGAAGACACTAATCTCTTGGCTATACATGCAAAGAGATTCACCATCGCCACCAAGGACATGTAGCTAGCTCGACGCATCTGTGGCGAACGCGATAGAGTCCCCTAGGAACTTCTTATTTTGTTTTTCTATCTGACAAGCCCCTTGTAACAAGCCTGCATGGCTTCTTTGTAATCATCATTTCAGTTGACTTAATGAGTGAAGAAAAATTTTTGGTGTCAAAACTTTGTACTTTTCTACTTATTTGTGTACTAATGAGCATTATTTCATGCAAGTATTTGTTGTAATGATGTAAAATTGTTCCAGGGATGCCAGGGAGGCCTTGCCACAACAGTGCAAATTTTAGGCTTCCACCGTCGCTGGAAGGCCCAAATTCGCACTGTTGTGGCAAGCACTCCTGGGCATCCCTAGAGCAAATCTGAAGCATTTGGTACTCATTTTACATATTACCTTGGCCAAACACATGCTCATTTCTCTAAAATTCAAACTTTTTGTTAAGTGGTGAAGTAAGTTGATCCTTGCATCAAACTCAATCTATACACATCAAACTCAATCTATACACATCAATTTAACTTTCTGATGAGGTAGAATTGTTTCTGAGATGCCTGGGGAGGCTTGCCACAATAGTGCAAATTTGGCCTTTCCACCGTTTTGCTGGAACCCCAAAATTTGCACTGTTGTGGGCAAGCCCTCCCTGGCATCCCTAGAGCATTTTTGCTGTTCTCCTCGCATCTGCCTTACGTGTTGCTTTCGCTTCAGCCCATTTGGTCATATAGTCAGTGGCCACAATAATATAGCGAGATTGTGTGTTTCGGGCCGCTAGGCTAATTAGACCTACAAAGTCTAAACCCCACTTTTCAAATGGTTGGTTTTCTTTGATTGGATGTAGGGGCATCTGATCTTTCCGTTGGGGTTTCTTGTATCGTTGGCATTCATCGCAACCCTTCTGATGCATCTTGGAACATAGTGGGCCACCAATACCCTGATTGTAAGATCTTTCGCGCAGTTAAGTCTCCTGAGAAGTGACCACCGGCTACGCCCATTTGTGCCTCTTGCAAAATGTATAGATACTCATCCTCTCGGGCACAACGCCTAAGAACGTCATCCTTTCCTCTTTTATATAAAGAGTCCCGGCTATTAGGCAATAGGGTTCGCATTCTTTGATCAGCTTTCGAGCTAGATCTTTACGAAGCTCCTTGGGTGGAAAGCCATTAACCAAAAAGTTAACAATCTTCTCACTCCATTCAGGCATTGTCTTCACCATGAACAGGGAAGTGTCAGGTAAGTCATCATCAACCCCCGTAGGAGCCTCACCATTAGGTATGCGAGACAAATGATATGCCATAACATGTTTTTTGCCAGGTCTCACAACAACAGTGAAATCAAACTCAAGAAGAATCAATAGCCATCGTGTGATTCTTCCTGTGGAGCATGGTTTGTTTACCAGATACAACATTGCTTTATGATCCACATAGAAAACAAACTTGGTGGCAAGGAGGTAATAACAAAATTTCCTTACTGCATATATCACTGCCAACCCTTCTCACTCCGTAGTGGTGTAGTTCATCTCAGCATCGTTCAACTGGCGACGACTGGCAAAGCTAATGGGGTAGTCTAGCTTGTGTTCTCCAGGTTGAGTTAACACACACCCAATAGCAAAGTTTGATGCATCAATATGCACATGGAAGAGTAAATCCCAGTTAGGCATTCTCAAGATTAGAGCACTCGCCAAGGCCTTCTTTAATAGCTCATAGGCACGGTCACATTCTTCGGTCCAAATAAACTCGATGAGAAGCTTATACAATGGTCGAGCTATCTCGGCGAAGAAGAGAATAAACCTTCGATAATAACCAACGTGGCCCATAAAGCGTTGGACTCTCTTGTAGTTGGTGGGTGGTGGCAGTTCCAGAATGACCTTGATTTTACTCTCGTCCATGGAAATCCCATTTTTGGACACTATATGCCCTGAGATAACTCCGTGTTTAACCCAGAATTGGCATTTGAAAGGATTCAAGGAGATGCGATATAATCTACACCTTTCAAATATTTTTCGTAAACACATCAAGTGCTCATCCCAAGAGGAATGAACACAAAGATCATCTAAGAAAGCTTCACAGAAGTCCCTTAGATATTCCTTAAAGGCCGCATCTTAAAGTGTGTCGGGTCTATCCATATTTACAAATTGTGGTAGCCCTGCCTTTAGTTCTCCATTGAGAAATGCCCGAAGAGCTAAGAATAGCTCAGGATCTCCGTATAATTTGGATATGATTGTGGTTCTGATTTCAGAGGACATGAAATCCATTAGCTTAGACACATTCAACGGTACTTTTCGAGACATCGTCCCTTGACTAGGGATTGGTGAAGATGGAATCACTTCCTCTTCGATGGGGTCAGGCATTCCCTCACTAAACATTATTTCAAGCAAAAAGGGTGTTTGCCCACTTCCTGATGTCCTATCCTCACTTTCTTCCCGAATGATACTAGGTATAGCTAACGGTTTATGGATCCTGTGAGGCTGAACTTGCGTAGGAAACACTGTGTCTGGAATTTTGATTTTTCTCGGGTTTGGCTCCAGTTCTCTTTGTGTTTCTTCCACCAAACCCCTTAAGTGTTGCACTTGTTCAATCTCCTCAACTGGGTTTGGGTAAGTTCCAATCTTTTTCTTGAGGGTTTTTGGCCCACGTGGCTTGTCTTGGGGAGTCTCAGTCAGTTTGGGTGGTCGAGAGGGCATTAACTGACTTGGTTGTGGGGCAGAGGAAGTTTCCTTCTGTTTCCCCATGTTTATGTACTCACTTGATTCTCCTTCATTGAGCTCCCAAGTGGGTTCCTCCCTTAAGGTAGTGGCTTTGGTCCCCATGGTTTCTATTGAATCGGAATCATCTTCAGGATCATTCATATACACGAGGTCGTCTCCTGTCCCTATGTTAGTCTTTGAACTAGGCTTGGAGCTCGTGGCATTAAGCGATCTCTTCCGCCGTGTTTTTTTTTCTTTGCCTGAGCGATTGATGCAGTATCCCTCTCTTCAAGAATGTAGTTTTGATTTTGAAGCATTGACCGTGTAACTACATTCGCGGGTACAACGGCGGGTGTGGTTCCTCGTGCTTGGTTGGTGACCTCAACCAAATTCAATGGCGTAATCTTGGGTGCATTAGGATTATGTGGACATTGAGCGATCAAATGATCTATGCCACAACGATTACATGTAAGTACCGGCATTCCCGATGTGCTCCCTTGATTTGGTTGCATTTGAGTAGCGATCTTCTGTAGCCTATTAGGGCACTCCGCTACACGATGTGGTCCACCACAATTGTAGCATTAAAGAGGTGGTCTCCTCGCCAAGGTATTAAGGTTTTGCCCTCTTGTGGCGAGAGCAGCCGCTTGATATACAGGCTTGACTTGCCCGAAATGATCCTCCATGTAGTACTGGGGAATCATTTCAAACGTATCAATCCCATATGGAGCAGTGGGGTCTATCTCCTCTTCATAATCCCCACACGCACTATGTGACTCACAACCCATCTGGTTTATAGGGGTGATCTTTGGATGTGGAGGTTGTGGTCCTAGCACTGGCGGTGGTAACGGCACAGACTGGACTACATTCGGATTCCTTGGAAATATGTGCTGTGACGGTTGCTCGTCGACAGGTTGTGCAGGCATTAGCGTGGGTACTTGAGGTGTGTTTGACCAGGCTAGTGGTGCTTGATTTGCCAACATTCGCTTAAGTACTAGGCAATCCTTAGATTGATGGCCATACTTACCACATGCATTGCGATTTCCATTGAATTTGACTCTGAATGTGGGACATTCACTCGTGCTATGTGGTCCTAAGCAAACCGAACACCATTATTGCTCTCTTCTTGGTTACATATAGCTATTCTGAGGAGCTCGATTACCCCTAAAGTATTCTTGGAGAGCCTTAGTAAGGTCGGTCACACAGACATTTCAGATATCTTGGGCTCCTTGGCAATAGGTTTCACCGTCATTGGCTCGTGCCCAGATACTTGCGAACTAACGGATTTTATCTCCGAAGACACCTTTTTACCTACAATCATCAAGTTGTCTTCTAACTGGATTGCATTGGCAGTGACTGCTTCCCACTTTGTAAGACCTCTAATGACTAGGCCATTGTATATGTCCTCGTGGCGCAATCCTCGGATGAATCTATCGAGCAGTTGGTTATTATTAAAGCGCTCATCGGGAGTGCAGCGAGAATTTAGATGCTTCAATCGACTTATAAAGTCTCTCACTGACTCCCCTTCCTCGCGTTCAACTTTTTGGAGTTGAGATGCTACTCCCCAAAGCACACCCTCACGTATGTATTCTTTCAAGAACAATCTCTTGAGAGTGGGGTAGTGAGTGCGCTCTTCAACCCTTAAGGTTCGATACCAATCTCCAGCCTTCCCACTCAAGGTTAAGCCTAAGGCTTTACACTTATGCAGCTCATTGTGCTCTTCCAAGGAATCACACACGTGCTTAAAGACTTTAATGTGCTTCCTAACATCCTCGTTACCACTGAAGTTTTGAGTGAGCTTAGCCACTTGTACTGCCTTGCTTCTAGGTTCTCTCTCAGGCATACCCCGCATGTTTTCCGCAATAGATCGTCCGATCGTCTGAGCAAACGCTGCGAGATCACCTAGGTGAGCAGGCATAGCTGGTGGAGACACTTCTGGGATAGCTTGACTGATAGAAGTTGGTGTTGGTCTGGGTATGTTGGCAAATGACGTAGGATATGATATGTGGCTAGGCCTAGCTCCTCTTGGATAAGGGTTGTGATAAGGCGGTCGTGGAGCATACGCCATTGGCATACTAAGAGGCGTAGGAGCTACATGAGCATGAGTAGCGATAGGTACACATAGGGTCGATAGGCACTGGCACACACTGTTCTAGGTACTGTTCCACTAGGTAGCGGTGTCGTACTAACTACAGTGGTAACAGGTGCGCTTTCTGTCATGCTCATCATTGGGGTAGGCATTGTGGATTCCTTAATGGAAAGTTGAGCCAAGGTTGGAAAGCTAAAATTACTACTCGTGGGCTCAACCTGGATTGAGACTCCAGGCAGGGATTTAATATTCACGTGATCACAAGATTTTTTGTGATAATAACACATGTGAACAAGTTATTCACATGTTCTCATGTTACCGTTCACAAAATAACAGGTCACTTGCCATTTGGGAACCCCTTAAAAGCTTGGCTACACATGGGAAAAAGCTATTCACATGTTCTCATGTTAGCATCTTCACATAATAGCAGGTCAGTGGCCACCTAAGAAGATTTTTTATGCCCGACAAAGATAATTTTTTTAGGCCCTTGTGAAAGCTTTGTGAATATAACATGTGATCACAAGATTTTTTGTGTTATTAACATATGTTATTAACATGTTCACATGTTTTCATTTACGTCAGTGAAATCCCTGACTCCAGGCGAAACAACATACGAAGGGTCTATGGGACTCACCAAGGGAGTCTCCAATTGTGAAAGGGTTGGTTGTTTGGCCTTGCCCGTATCCAAAAATCTCATAGGGCCAGTGGAAACTAAGTTCACTCCCCTATTTTGCCTCTCAATTTGGATAATTCTATGAATAACCTCACATATCATTTGTTGTTGCTCCTCTAGATTGGTGGTGCTAGATGTAGATCGTAGGACTTCTAACCAACCTACATGGTATGTGTAACCCGTGTATAGGTCAGTTAGAGTCTCTGTGTGTAGATCATATTCCCAATTTTCATTGAGAAATATCCCATCCAGACTTGGTGTGGATAGTGACTCGTCCTCTTACTCAGAAGCCATGGAAGGGCACCCTACCAAGAACCCTGAGGAGACAAGCCAAAACATGCCAGTTTGGGCCCCACAACCCGGATCTAGCATGTTTAGTCGTCTAATAGAGACCTTTAGTAGAGCTACACGCTTTGAACATGCGACAAGCGAAGTAAATGAGAAAGGAGGGGTAGTAGATTCGCCATTCACATCTTATGTAGACCCTACCCTCCCAAAGAGTGTCCATGTGGATATTCTACCCACTTCGTTTAATGAGGGCCCTACTGAGCTACCACCTTCCTATGCTCTTCCTAAAGTAGAGGTCCCTAGAAGCCAATCCATAAGAAGTGACATTGCGTCCACTTCAAGAGAACCGTAAGGCCAAGATGCTAACGTGGAGGGATAGTGTGAGCCTGCGTAAACTGAAACGCTTTCTAGTGGCTTAGGCTCTAGCACCCGACCAGAGCGTAGATGCATGTGACGTGGTTACCCCACGTGCATTGGTAACTACCCTTGAAGCCCACACAAGTGGTTTCTTGGGGGTTTCGTACCCCATTTTTACTTGTTTTTAGATTGTTTTTAACTCGTTTTTGATCCCCTTACTTACGGTCGATAGGACGTGTGATAGCTCAAAACGGCGCATCGTTCAAAGGATCCTAGCGTGCTTTACAGCACCGTGTTTGCCTATCCGGAGCTCTCGTGGTCCTCAAAACAGTCCGTTTCCCTATGGGGAAAGGGGTGAAAGCCTATTTGCTTGTGGAGGAAAGGGTGAGGGCTTTATCCCACATGCTCACTTTACTCCTTGGGGAGTGGGCTACATATAGGACACAACTTCCCATAAGCTCTCACTTGAAAGAAAGCTATGGAGGCTCACTCTCCTATATATATATATATCAAAAGACCGAGACCGAGGTCGGGGTCAATTGGGGGTTTTTCTTTTCAAATTTTTTTTTCTCCAATTAAAAAATCTTTCCTCTCCACACGTTTGGTTTTTTCTTTAAAAATAAAATTTAATTTTTTATTTTTTATTTTTTTATTTTTTAAAATTATTATTTTTTTGAGATAAGTTAGGGTTTCTTTCTAGGATTCAGAAATCCCCCCTCACGCGCAAAAAACCATATGACAGAACGCACGCCCACACACGGAGCGAAAAAATAACAAAAGAAATAGAAATGCAAAGACAAATTGCAAAAACAGATTGCAAAACACGGAAACACCTCAACAACAAACACACAGTCGCTTTCCTACAGTGTAAAGTAAACTTCACGCAGCAACCCGAGCTGCAAACTGGAGCTTGGTGTAGGGCAACTCCCCGATAGCACACCAAAAATGTGCGCTTTTGTCGCACAGGTCGTAGCTGGGGACTTGCCGAACACCGTATGCAAGCCACGAATGGCTACAAGCATACAACCAGGAAACCAAGCTCAAACAGAATGCAAAGGTGTGTCACTCACCGCTCTAACCACCGCCGTGAAGGATTCCCGTGTATCAGCCATGAAGAAGGAGCCGCCATCGCCGCTCTACTACCTCTCCGCCGCCGTGCCACTACACAGTGCTCGATCGCTCTCTCACTCTCTCTCTCTCTCTCTCTCTCTCTCACGCAGGAGAAGGAAACCAAGGAGATAAGGCAAGAGCACTCTTGTATTCACAACACATGAGAATGAGGGTTTTAGGGTTACATTTGACTCTTATAGGTGACTTGGCCGTTCACACATGGGCGCCCATACATGGCCGGCCGATCCTAACCCTTACCCTGCTAATATTCAAGGTGCGCCTCTCATCGGCGATCACCCAATCCCTTTATCCTTAACATATGGTGCCGACAAGCCCGGCCCATGACTCAGAATATTTAAATTAATGACGTAAAACATAGTACGTCTCAATGTCCGTCATAGGTTAACAAACCCTACCCTTAGGCATCTACGATGGAATACTCATAATGGATTGGCTCATAGCTAATCATGCCAGTATTCATTATAAAGAGGGGAGTGTGACCTTCACAGATAAATTTGGGAATGTAGTTTTTATTCAGGGGAAGAATGGGAAGCCTTAAGTATGTCTAGTTAAGGCTAGCAACTTGCTTATAGGAGCTCGAAAGGGATTACAAATCTATGTGGTCAGGTTGAATAAAGTAGAAGATCCAAATCTAGGTAATGATCCTGAGTGGCTCAGTGAATTTCGGGATATATTTCCCGAGGAATTGACTAAAGTACCACCTTCACGGGAGGTAGATCATGAGATTGAAGTTATCCCGAGAAGTTCACCAGTTTCTAGACGGCCCTATAAGATGTCTCTTCCCAAGGCTATTGAGCTGAAGGAGCAACTTAGACAACTCCTAGAGCAAGGGTTTATAAAGCCTAGTAACTCACCTTGGGGAGCACTCGTACTTTTTGAGAAAAAGAAGGATGGTACTCTTCGCTCCTGTGCGTCGCCTGTGCATAGACTATAGGAGTCTAAACTTGGTCACAGTGAAGAACAAGTATCCTATCCCCCTCGCATCAATGAACTCTTGGATCGACTTCATGGTGCCACGATCTTCTCAAAGTAGGATCTGAGGTCAGGCTACTACCAGATTAGGATCAAAGAGAAAGATATTCCCAAGGCAGCTTTCAACACTCGGTATGGGCATTATGAATTTACAGTTATGTCCTTTGGACTCACTAATGCCCCTCCTAGCTTTAATCGACTAATGCAAGACATTTTCAGACCTTACTTGGATGATTTTGTTCTTGTATTTTTTTATGATATCCTTGTCTATTCTAAGATAGTAGAAGAGCATGAGGATCATGTTCGCAAGGTTCTGGAGATTTTGCGACAACACAAATTGTATGCAAAGAGAAGTAAGTGCACATTCTTCACTCCTCAGATCGAATATCTAGGATTCATTATCACCCAAGATGGAATCACGGTGGATTCTGCTAAAGTCAAGGATATTTTGGAATGGCCAGTGCCAAACTTAGTTAAGGAGATACGTGGGTTTTTGGGAATTATAGCAAGATCACTTGGTTACCTAAGCACGAGGCGAGCTTTGATAATCTCAAGGCTATTATTTCATCAGAACCAGTGCTCAAGCTCCCAGATTTCACCAAGCCTTTTGAAGTCGTCACCAACACTAGCAAACTTGCGCTTGGAGGAGTTCTGAACCAGGAAAAGCGACCTGTAGCTTTCACTTCTCGGAAGCTCAGATCTTATGAGCTTAACTACACTACTCATGACCTAGAGCTTCTAGCGGTCATGCATGCGCTCAAATTATGAAGGCATTATCTTCTCAGTCTCGTCGATTTTAGCTCCTATAACCGATTGTAAGAGCTTGAAATGGATTTTCACTCAAGAAAGTCTCAACATGCGACAACGAAGATGGATTGAGCTACTTCATGAGTTTGAATTTGACATCACATATCGCCCGAGGAGAGAGAATGTAGTGGCTGATGGACTTAGCCGCAAGTCTTTTCTCTATGCTATTTCGATGCCTGATAATCCCATCTTAGCCACAGTAAAGGAATTTGGAATTTTTGATGAGGAATACCAGGACTTGTACAAGCTTGTTCTGGACGGAGATGTCAAGACACTAGATCAAGGATACTTGGTTTTAGCGGTGATTGTCTCTACTTCACGGATAGACTATGTGGTCCCAGGAATCAGGACATAAAGAAGGCTATCTTTTATGAAGCTCATGATAGTCCTACATCCGGTCATCCACGCTACACCAAGATGCTTAATGCAGTGCGACGAAGAAGCTACCACTGGAAGGGATTAAAGGGTGATATTCTTCGCTATGTCAAGAGCTACGTGGAGTGTCAAAGGATTAAAGCGGAGAGAGTTAAGATGCCTGGTAAGCTTCAACCCTTGGACATTCCTCAGATGAAGTGGGAATGTATTAGCATGGATTTTGTCACAGGACTTCCTACTGTCCAAGGAGGCTATGACTCTATCATGGTCATAGTGGATCTTCTTACCAAGGTGTCACACTTAATTCCTGTGAGAAGACAACTTTCAAATCCTCGGATATAGCTCGACTTTTTGTCAAGGAGATATTTAGGTTACATGGGTTACCAAAGCGGATCGTGAGAGATTGTGATGCCAAATTTACCTCAAAATTTTGGTCATCATTGTTCCAAGCCCTAGGAACATAACTATGTTTTAGCACTGCCTATCATCCCGAGACTGATGGTCAGACTGATTAGGTCAATCAAGTTATAGAAGATATCTTAAGAGCATATTGTAGCAGGGAGAATCAAAGTTGGATTCAATATCTACCGTTGGTACCGCAAGGATATCAAAGCCGTATATATATATATATGTTATATAATATACGTCGATTGATGGTCAGACTGATCAGGTCAATCAAGTTATAGAAGATATCTTGAGAGCATATTGTAGCAGGGAGAATCAAAGTTGGATTCAATATCTACCATTGGTACCGCAAGGATATCAAAGCCATATATATATATATATGTTATATAATATACGTCGATTGATAATATGTTGTCCTCTATATACATGTCTAGTTGTGTTATTTAATATATTGCTTAAGTATAAATGTAGCTTTGATTTTCATGCAGATATGGGTCTGGTAATCTCAGATTTAAGTATATTGCACCTATATACTATATACACCTATATATACTATATATAATACTTTATTTTTTTCTCGTCCGTGTCCAATAGAAACTATGGACTGGACGGTCCACTCTCTCTCTCTCTCATGCTCACATATAGACATGTGTCTTCTCTCTCTCTCTCTCTCTCTCTCTCTCTCTCTCTCTCTCTCTCTACAAACATGCATGCTCTTTCAATCATTAATAATTAGCATGCTCTCCATATTTAATAATTAGTGTGCTCTCCATATTCTTGGCATGTTTGAGTGTGTTTCTGTGTGTATTTTTATACATGACAGAATGACCCTTCATGCTTTCACACAAATGCACAAACACACTCAAACAACTTTTGTGCATGCTAGAATGTCCTTGGGACCATTGGTAATGCTTTTATACATCTCAAATGGCCCCAAGGCCATTCTTCACGTTAAGTGCATTTTTGATGATTTTGTGAATGCAAGAATATCATTAGGAGATTTCTTTATGATTTTGTGCATTGAAGAATGGCCCTAGGTCCATGAATAACTTACATAAGTCATCGAATACATAAATTTACATACATATATGGGACACATATATACATAGAGACATACATCCATATGTATATCTATATTACGTTCCAAACTTTAATATGTAAGCCCCCTAGACCCGCCTCTACTGACGGGTCTGGTTAGCTCTTCAATGCGCACCTTCGGCGGGCAATACAATGCACTCATATATATCTTCTTGTTTGAATAGAGACTTAAGTACAAAACCTTATTATCAAGAAAATGCTTGCCTCTAGCACAAGCAATATATTTATATTAGGTCATCGCATGTGGAGGGACACCCTCATGATACATTTATTCAAAGCAATCCAATGCTTGCTCACTTGGGCCTTGTTGTGGATATCCCACAATCAATGCATGCCAAGAGGCAACACAGCAAGAAAATAGCTTTTCCAGAATGTGCACTACTTTCCATGCATGTTGTGGTCTTTCATAATGCATGCATATGTCATCACATCTAAAGGAACCCCCTCATGTTGCATGCATTCAAAGTAATCAAATGCTTTGCTTACCATGGCCTTGTTTTATATTTATTAGAGACAGCATTTCAACAAATTTAGAGTTCATCAAGCATGTACTCGAATTTTGAAGAGTAGCACACTTGCCATACATGCTGTAGGGGAGAGAGAGAGAGAGAGAGAGAGAGAGAGAGAGAGAGAGAGAGAGAGTAACATACATAGTTCATCACATCCATAATATATGTTTCTAGGGCCACATTCTAGACAGTAGGTTCGAGATGGAAACCCTCATCTTGCATGTGTTTTAAATAGCCTAGCGTTTGATCATCTTGTCCCTATCGTGTACATCCTAGAATTAGTCCATTTTAAGAGACAACATTGTAATAAAAGAGTTCCTCAAGCATGCACGCTATTGTTTTCATAGCACCATTCTTGCCATATATGTCGTGGGCGAGGGGTTGAGAGCGAGAGAGAATAACATGCCACAAGTCACGAAATCTTCCATACATGTTTTGCTAATTCCAGGTTATCAAGATACACACATAGTCTATCCAAATGTTGTCAGAATGCATTGGTCACTCCCCCCACATGCTTGCAAAGTTTGGTCCCCATCGGAGCATTTTCATTCTGATGTACTTATTTGATGTTTATATCATTATGAGTTTTTTCATTATTGAGTATCATTACATTTTAGTTGATGTTCTTGATTTTATTATATTTTTTAACACTTTGGCTATCATATTGTTTGTTGAAAATCTCCATGCCATCGTACCCAAACATGCTTCGATGGGGACCAAACTTTGCAAGCATGGGGGGGGGACCCACCCCCACATGCTTGCAAAGTTTGGTCACAATCAGAGCATGTTTGGATTGGTAATTAGCGCGCCCAGTGTGGGTTTTTGAAGTCTCTTGGTGCTTAAGAGGCCAAGGAAAATCCGGGCCTTCCCCATACCATCGTACCCAAACATGCTCTGATGGAGACCAAACTTTGCAAGCATGGGGGGGGACCCACCCCCACATGCTTGCAAAGTTTGGTCCCCATCGGACATGTTTGGATTGGAAATTAGCGCCCAGTCCGGATTTTTTGAAGTCTCTTGGTGCTTAAGAGGCCATGGAAAATTCGGGCCTTCCCCATACCATCGTACCCAAACATGCTCCGATGGGGACCAAACTTTGCAAGCATGGGGGGGGACCCACCCCACATACTTGCAAAGTTTGGTTCCCATCGGAGCATGTTTGGATTGGTAATTAGCGCCCAGTCCGGATTTTTGAAGTCTCTTGGTGCTTAAGAGGCCATGGAAAATTCGGGCCTTCCCCATACCATCGTACCCAAACATGCTCCGGTGGGGACCAAACTTTGCAAGCATATGGGGATGGGTCCCCCCCACATGCTTGCAAAGTTTGGTCCCCATCGGAGCATGTTTGGATTGGTAATTAGCGCCCAGTCCGGATTTTTGAAGTCTCTTGGTGCTTAAGAGGCCATGGAAAATTCGGGCCTTCCCCATACCATCGTACCCAAACATGCTCCAATGGGGACCAAACTTTGCAAGCATATGGGGATGGGTCCCCCCCACATGCTTGCAAAGTTTGGTCCCCCATCGGAGCATGTTTGGATTGGTAATTAGCGCCCAGTCCGGATTTTTGAAGTCTCTTGGTGCTTAAGAGGCCATGGAAAATTCGGGCCTTCCCCATACCATCATACCCAAACATGCTCCGATGGGGACCAAACTTTGCAAGCATATGGAGATGGGTGCCCCCCACATGCTTGCAAAGTTTGGTCCCCATCGGAGCATGTTTGGATTGGAATTTAGCACCCAGTCCGGATTTTTGAAGTCTCTTGGTGCTTAAGAGGCCATGGAGAATCCGGGCCTTCCCCATACCATCGTACCCAAACATGCTCCGCCGATGGGGACCAAACTTTGCAAGCATTGGGGGAGGGACCCACCCCCACATTCTTGCAAAGTTTGGTTCCCACCGGAGCATGTTTGGATTGGTAATTAGCGCCCAGTTCGGATTTTTGAAGTCTCTTGGTGCTTAAGAGGGGCCATGGAAAATTTGGGCCTTCCCCATACCATCGTACCCAAACATGCTCCGGTGGGGACCAAACTTTGCAAGCATATGGGGATGGGTCCCCCCCACATGCTTGCAAAGTTTGGTCCCCATCGGAGCATGTTTGGATTGGTAATTAGCGCCCAGTCCGGATTTTTGAAGTCTCTTGGTGCTTAAGAGGCCATGGAAAATTCGGGCCTTCCCCATACCATCGTACCCAAACATGCTCCAATGGGGACCAAACTTTGCAAGCATATGGGGATGGGTCCCCCCCACATGCTTGCAAAGTTTGGTCCCCATCGGAGCATGTTTGGATTGGTAATTAGCGCCTAGTCCGGATTTTTGAAGTCTCTTGGTGCTTAAGAGGCCATGGAAAATTCAGGCCTTCCCCATACCATCGTACCGAAACATGCTCCGATGGGGACCAAACTTTGCAAGCATGGGGGGGGGGACCCACCCCCACATGCTTGCAAAGTTTGGTTCCCATCCGGATTTTTGAAGTCTCTTGGTGCTTAAGAGGCCATGGAAAATTCGGGCCTTCCCCATAACATCGTACCCAAACATGCTCCGATGGGGACCAAACTTTGCAAGCATATGGGGATGGGTCCTTCCCACATGCT
Organism: Cibotium barometz; assembly: GCF_041138505.1. Taxonomy (NCBI): domain Eukaryota; kingdom Viridiplantae; phylum Streptophyta; class Polypodiopsida; order Cyatheales; family Cibotiaceae; genus Cibotium; species Cibotium barometz. Next base: position 13,106,603 of record NC_141080.1, on the reverse strand, counting down.
TGCAAAGTTTGGTCCCCATCAGAGCATGTTTGGATTGGTAATTAGTGCCCAGTCCGGATTTTTGAAGTCTCTTGGTGCTTAAGAGGCCAAGGAAAATCCGGGCCTTCCCCATACCATCGTACCCAAACATGCTCCGATGGGGACCAAACTTTGCAAGCATGGGGGGGGGGACCCACCCCCACATGCTTACAAAGTTTGGTCCCCATCGGAGCATGTTTGGATTGGTAATTACTGCTCCGATGGGGACCCACACCCACAAGAACATCAACTAAAATGTAATGATACTCAATAATGAGAGAACTCATAATGATATAAACATCAAATAAGTACATCAGAATGAAAATGAGCTACCCCAGCTAGTCTGAGGTTAGTCACTGTCCAAAAATCTAAGTACAATGTAAGTGAGCTAACCCAGCTAGTTTGAGTTTAGTCAGTATCTCGATAGAGATCTAGTCAGCAGCACCCTCTCTAGCTCTCAGCTGCTCTAGAATGCTCTCATGGTCATCCACTCGAAGCCGAACACGAGGGTGAGAATTGTGTTTTCGGCTCTGTACTCGAACAAGAGTGAGCTTGGTAGCAACCACTAGATGAGAGAATTGAAATGCCTCTAACTCCCACTTCCACTGCTGGAACTCTCAAGACACCGATGAAGTCGAATCTGCTGGTAGAACCGGCCTGCCACAATCATGCTATGGGCGTCATAAGAAAATCCATGATCATCCACTATATCCTGGTCAAGGATGCACTTTGGCCTAGTGCAACTCATCAGATAGTAGTCTACTCCCTCGCTATTTCCCTCACTGGCAATAACAGCAAATACATCACCCTCCTGTAGCAAATCTGTGAGGTCATCATAACTGACCATGAACGCAGGACCTGTGTGCTCATCAGACACAGCACTGGGGATGTGAAGGATGCTCGGGGGAGAGGAATGTCTGTATCCATGCATCTGCCCATCCTCTCGAGGCACAATGTGACCAATCGCCATCCATACATGCTCCACAGAAGCATGCAAACTGTCGTGTGTAAATCGTGGGGGCTGCCATGCACGTGCTCCTGATGGAATGTAAGCCCAAGGTGCCAGGTACTATGTCACAATCATGGGAGGCTCTACGGTCAATCATGCCACCATCCACATGCCAAAAAAATCTCTTGATAATCCGAGCATCACGTTTGGGGTACGATGATGCTGCACTCCCACACAAATGTTGGGAGCACCACTCGACTACGTGGCTCGCATCTCTGAACCGCTGAGCATCCTGCCGCAATTGATGACGCCTCAAGGCACGTTTCACACACGCGCCCGCACCATCATGCTCTCCCTTCCCGTGACCAGTCTCAAAGAATGACCAAATCACTGGGATACTAGACTGCACATGCCACCTATAAATCCATAAAAGATAGTCTTAGTTATTGTTTTCTTTAAGATGTTCTAGTGAATTTAGTTTAATTGTAAATGTAAGAAAACCATAAGTACTACCTGTAGAGCCAATAGAATTGTCGTGATGACTTGAACTATGCGCCACAACCATCCGACCAAACCCATTGCTGGACATGTCTGATCCCACAATCTCCTAAAAAATCTGGCACAAGCAATCTTCTATACACAAAAGGCTGTGGCTATGGTAGATAGTGATCATTGGAAGAGAGCATGGAAAAATATTGGTGAGTTTGGCACTGGGTTTTCACCACCTACTTATCATTATATGCGCTTTGAACTGTTAGAAAAGTACTATGAAGAAGTGAAAGAGCACGTGCAGAGGGTTATTCTCAGTAATATATCACTATCTAGATGCACCATTGTCAGTGATGGATGGTCTAATGGGCAACGACGTCCATTAATCAATGTTGTATCACCTAGAGGGGAAACATTTGTGAGAGCAATTGATAGTATTGGTATGATTAAGTCAGGTTCGAATATTTTTGATGTATTTACATCTGTTATTGAAGAAGTAGGCCCAAAGTATGTTGTACATATTGTTATGGATAATGTTAAAAATTGTAGATCTACAAGTAAAAACTTAAAGCTACATTACCCTCACATATTTCCTAGTGGTTGTAACACTCAAAGTCTAAATCTTCTGTTTTGAAAGATTATTATAAAAGTTAGGACACTACTTGGTTTGTAAACATTATTGAAACTTCTCGTAAGATTGTCAAATTTATTTTGAAACACCATAGGGTGCTTGATATTTATTTGTCTTGTATGTCAGTTACCTTAAAGTTCCTACTAAGACTCGATTTTGTACACATTTTTATACCTCCGAGTCTCTTCTTTATAACAAAGATGTGGTTAAAACCTTCTCATCTATGATATTCTATGAGTGGGAAATAGAACAAATTGAAAAGGTTAGGGACAAGGTCAAAGAGTTCATAATAAATTGAAATAGGTAGCTTGGTGGAAGGTTGTAAAGTGATGGTGCCACTCATGTATGCAATTTGTAATCCTGATCAGAGGTCTCCAAATCTTGGGAAAGTGTGGATGCAATGGTGGAAAATACATAGAAGCTTGGAGAATCTTTAAAATCTCAAGGACTATGAGGTGGTTAAGCAATGGCACACACCTTTCTCTAAGTGATAACAAAAAGTAATTTTGAAGTACTTCCATGCTAGGTGGGTTGGTGCACATAGTGCAGCATACATGCTAGATCCAGAGTAGTGGAATTTGGACTTATTGCGCAATGAGGAAGTTGTCCAAGAATTCTACAAGGTAGTTAATACATTCTATCCTAATGTAGATGATAGCGTGAAATGTATTAAAGAGATAACCTCTTTTAGGTTGAAAGAGGGACCATTTGCTAACTCATTTGTTCAACAAATGAAAAAAGAGCAGCCCACTTGGAAATGGTGGATGATGAATGGTGGTGAGTACTATAATCTTTTGCGAAATCTAGCAATGAAGGTTTTAAGCGAGTGTGCAGCTAATTCTAGTTTTGAGAAATTGATCAATGTATAAATATGTACACAGTACTATTTGTAATCGACTTCTAGTAGACTGGTCCAAAAAGCTTGTGTACATGTTTTGCAATGAGAAGATCTTGCAACACAAAGAAAGCCATGGATACAAAGAGGAGATGCCCAAATGGATGTATGATTGTACAACACAAGAGGAGGAGGATTTTGATGTTGGAACATCCCAATGTACACTCCAAAAATTGGATGAGAGTCTCCTAGCAGATATGGATGAGATCAAAGATGTTCTGCAACGTCGACTCACTAGCCCTCTGCTTTTAGATGACATCGATGAAGAGCTTAATGTATTTGTAGACTTGTAGTAGTGCTAGTGTGTATACGCACTTCACCAGGGGCACTTTTCTCCCATTAGGTTTTTCCCGTGGACATCTGGTGTGAAAGGACACCTTATCACTTAGGGTTTTATATAGGTCTTGTAACTCTATTATTTAATCAATCAATATAGGTTCTCTTATGCTCAGGCTTCTATGTCTCCTACATCCTTCTTTCTACTCTGTGTTTGTGTCTTGCTTCTATCAATATGTTTCCCTTTCTACAAAAATTTGGTATCAGAGCACAATTGTTTATAGAGATTGTGATTGTGAAAAAGCAGATTTTAGTAGAACAAAGTGAAAAAGAATCCTCAGAGTTCCGGGAGTATTTTGAGCAGGTGTCGTGGGGTTTTACTCTTCTTTCAAAGCTATTCATGCCCTCAAAATCACGTTCTAAGCAACACAATATAAGGTACTCTACTCTTTGGAGGCTTTTAGATCTGAAAGGTGTGTTTTCTTCACTTTTGCAACAGGGAGGAAACAATCTGTTTCAAGAAGCATGATTTCTTAGCTTTGTGCTAAGGAGTTGTTTAGAGTTTTTCTTGGGTTGTAGAGGAGATTTGTGAATCTCTTGGATATTTTCTTGCTCTTTTGTGTGCATTTACTGTATGGCCTTTGTGGTCTTTTATTGTAAAAAATATTTTGGTTGGCAAAGTTTTGTAGGATTGTGTATCTAGATATGAGATACATCCAGGTAATGTTGTACCCGTGACCTGCCACACGGGACCGTTTTCTCTATGTGCATTCCCGAACATGTATGCATACAAACCTCCATCATTGAGATGACAGTGACATACCTCATGCTCGGTGATGAGTGCGGTGGTCGCGTGTGCGGCTCGTATGAGTGTGTAGAAGGCCACTATGCTCTAGGTCACAAAATCTCTCTCTCTCTCTCTCTCTCTCTCTCTCTCTCTCTCTCTCTCTCTCTCTCTCTCTCTCTCTCTCAATGAAAAAATACAAATGACTTAATCCCAGGACGCTTAAGTGCTTATACCCAATGACCTGGCCGACCAACCCCTATGGTTTTAGTGCCTAATTGACCTCAAAAGAATGCATACATACACCCTGGTTTGAACAGTGTCAATCGGAGTTCGGATGACCTCGTTAGCCCATTATGCCCAAACCGTGCCAGTTGTGGGTAAGTGGAATTTTGAACTTTATCCAAATTGTTCCTGTTGCCCTATTGATGTAGATGGAACGTTTGCAATCAGTTCCTTTTTTGAAGGCCGTTTACTTGCTCATTGTATTTTTTGAAGTTTATTTATTATAAAAATAAGAAAAATAACAAAAAATAAACAGAAAAAGTAAAATTTGGTAAGAGAACACCAATAATTACCATTAAATTAATTAAAATAAACTAAAATGAATGGCATCAAATTTTGACTTGGACACAATGTCCCTGAGACCAAAATTTGACTTATTTGTTATTACGAAACATAAAGAAAATGCTTACTTTTGTACATATTTACACACACCTAGAGGCTTATATTAGCATTTGCCTCTTATCTGTCACTTTATAGGGCTCAAACTTGAAATTGAAAAATTAAGCGTAATCAAACACAAAAAAATATTGTCAAACAAAGAAAATGTGCCATTTTAATTTATGCCCCCCTTTATTAGGCTTGCCTTTCTCCCCCCACCTATTCGGGGCACTCCGTGCCATGACCTTAAGGATTTTGTGCACGGGTATCAAACAGTGTCTATGCGAGGCTATAGAGGGAGCCCTATCATGTTTTCACAATCAATGCAAATGGTAAGAATATATTGTGCAACATTGAGGGTCTTAGAGCAATGTGATCCAAGGGCATCTATTGGGGCAAAGCTTGTGCACTCTCCTCACAAAAGTGTAGGTTGCTCGATTCAACAATGAATTTACAGGGGTATTATGCACAAAGTTAGATATGTACCCAGTTGTGGCCTCCTTTATGGCCAACAGTTTTTGACGTAAGGTAGTGGGTTTCGGTGTGATTGGCAATGTCAAGTGCAATGTAATGTCAAGGAGGAAGTCTGGCTTGTAAGAGTTCCAAGATGTATAAATCTTAGCCCATTTCCTATAATTATCCTATTTTCGAATGTCCTCCCAAATGTGAAAAGCCTGAGTTATTAGCCCTAGCTTTTGACCTAGGTATATAAGTGAACACTCTTTAGGAATTAGGGGCTTTTTGGTCATTTCTCTAAAGAGCTCTCCAACTCTTAGCTCTCCTCTACTGTAAGCCAAGCTTCAAGCTTCCATAGCTTAAGCAAGCACTTGTAATATTTTATGATTATTGTTAATGGCTTCTCTCTTTCTTTCTCTTACTCTTGCAATGTTTATGTTTGATGCAATGCATGCCTCTTGGTTAACTTGTTTAATCCATGAATGCAATCAATGGTAGCTTAGCTTTGCTTGAGAGTGAGATTGAGTGTTAGAGAGTGAGTGGATTAGCTTCCTCATAGCTAGATCCATTCGATTAGTAGGATTGAGTGGTTAGATTGAGCGGCCATTAGGCAACCCATGTGTGCATTACTAGAGACTCCTTTGCATTGACAACGCGAGGGATCAATCCCAAGAGACCATCAATGATCTATCCAATTATCTCTGGGGCGCTAGGTACCCAGGCGGCATGAGAGAGAGAGAGAGAGAGAGAGAGAGAGAGAGAGAGAGAAAAGCTTTCAAAATTTTTAGGTTTTTTCAAAAAACAAAAAACCTCAACAATAGGATATTCTCAACAAAATACAGAATGAATGGTATGGCCTTATGGAGCGAGGTTTTTTGTGAGTATTGGTAAAATTAGTGGGAATGGAAAAAAAGCTCACTCCAAAGCTCGCTCCAAAAGCTTGCTCCAAAATCTCACTCAATATCCATCCCTGATTGTCTCCATGGTATAGACTTGCTTCTTTTTGTGGGATTATGTCGACATATATTTTGGAATTGTTAATCGATTCCTCATTCTCTCATAGCTTAGGTTGTTACCTGCCTAAGTCCCACTTCTCACCCATTTTCAGCCTTTCATCTTGGCTGAATTTTTCCAGCCCTCCCATTGATGATTTTTACTCGTTGGACCCTCTTGATCAGTCTACATGCTGCATATTACATTGCATGTGTCTTTGGCATGACTTTGAGCTCATGTTGCCTTCTACACATCATCCTTTTCATCACTCGAGTTATGGAGCTTGATTTAGGGTTGCATTCATAGCCTTATGTATCTATTTCACATTCATGCCATTCACTTTAGGGGGGTTTGTTGGTCATGTCCACCCAGCCACTCCCGGGAAAAATGTCAAAAATTTATGAAGTAGCAGCAAAAGGTTGTAATTGTGTGATGAAATTCATACAAATTGATATTCAGAATGAAGATTCATAATAGGTAATTGGGTCTTCAAATGGAAGTATCGCAATTATATGGAATCCTTGAGTTGCTTGAGGCCTAGACATGATGGTATTTGCCTTATAGTTCCAAGGACTGTGACTATCCGTATATATCAAAGTATAACTGCAGCTCTTTACTGGTAGTATATATGAGTAAATCTAAGACTTGAAATTATAAGCATAAATGCTATCCAGATGATGAATTGAAATGTGGTTGATATGATTTTTAAATTCTAGTTGAAAACTGATGAGTTGATTTGGATTCTGATTGAAAAATGATGATTCTTGAATTTTGGTTGAAATGTAATAAGCTGAGCAAAACCACAATGAGCATGAATGGGACGAGTCCCTATGATGATGTTCGTAATTGGAATTACAATAATGACTTCAGCAAATCACTATGACATTAGTGGATTGTGCTGACAGTTTGCTACTATTAACACTTGACCCAGTGGATCAAGTTAAGGGATGTCAAATTAAAAATCTGTATAATTGAAAATTCCCATGGAGGACTGTTCCATTAGGGCCAAAAATGGCTAGAAAAGGGCTGTTTGTTAATCTAAGGATTAAGAAATTATCCAATTGTGAATTGACACGTATACAAAAGTATGGCATTCTTGTCTCCTCTAAATGTCTTCTTAACGGTTCTATTTTAGTGGCAAACGGCTAAAAGGACTTAATTTAGATGTTTACGATGGCTAACATTAAAGTTTGGGTCCAAAATAGTGACATCTTGTTCCATTTTATATTTCAAAAAATCAAGCAGGAAGATACGAAATCTTCTCTTTTCAGGCTCTGAAAACAACGCTATTAATGACAAATCACCAAATTTTTTCAAACGTCTACTTTCCACCTTTCCTCCATTTTGGTATGGCTCATTCCCTTTTCCACCTTCCCTCCATTTTAGCATATGGCTTATTCTCCTTTCTTTGCATTTTCAAAAGACTCACTATTTTTCTCTCATCTGTGAGCTTCTATGGCGTCCTCACGTCGTCCTTCTCATAATATAACTTCTTGTGATTTTCATAACACCAAAGAGGATGGTGTTTGGAAACCCATGTCTTTTCGTGTGAATGATTGGGTAACAATGCTTCCCTCTTGCAAAGGTGCCCACAGGGTGAAAAGAACCAAGCGAAATGAAGTGAAATCCCATTGGAAAGGTCGTGTTCTTGCCTTCAAAGTGACCGACAATGGCTGGCTTGCAAAAGTTCAACATGTCTACATGGCCAAAGACATGGTGTTGAACTTGGATGAACATCCAATTATCCATTCTTACTGTAATTTAACAAAACTTTATCTATTTGATACAACACAATATTTCTCCTTCTGATATATTTGTTGTTTGTTTAATTTTAGTTATCTTTCCATCAACAGCTCTGGAGTGGCATCTTGTTGAGAGCTTAAGTGGCACATTCAAAGCAATTCACAAGGGGATTGCAGATGTAATGTATGCAGACAAACCACCTTCATTTTACAAATCAGTTGGATATATTTGTGTATTTTGCAGAATACAGGGTTCCATCAAGAGAGGGTGTTCATGGAGAATTATATGACATACCTATTCCCACATTAATGTCACTCGAATGGGAAGTTCCTTATCCAAATACCATAACAAGCTTCAAATCCAAAATCAAAGATGATATTCTTAAAGCTATGTCTCCTGGAAGGATTTCAAGAAGGATAAAAATTCAATGGTTCTTGCCTATACATGTCTTTGTGGCATGTTTCAATACAATGGAATTGCAGAGGACAAGAACGATGTGGCTTAATAGAAGACTATCTACGATTGATCTGGACACTGTACTTGGAGAAGGATGGAGTAACAAGGAAACTTTTCATATTGGTGACAATATCAGTTGTAGAGTAAGCCCAAATTCTATGTCTATCTCATACCAACTATGTCGTCAATCCCTAGTTTTGGGCTATGACTATAGGAGATGGAAAAGCAAGCTTGGTAGTTAGGTCCCTTTGGATTCTGAAGAGAATTGTCCAGAGTTTGAATTTAACATCATAGTCCATCCATTCATAGATCCTAGGAACCTTATAGTAACATCAAACTGGAGACTACAACATGTAAGAGAGTCGCTTGAGTTTTTGGATGAAACATCACCTGAATATAGATTCAAAGTAGATGATATTATTGTCAGTACAAGGATGGAGAGTGTAACCTCATGCTTCACATGTCTTCCCCCAAAAAAAGTTGTATTTGAGCCACTTGCAAGGGCAAGTTTGTTAAGCTGAAAAGGATTTCTCCAATAATGTAATCAATATATTCTGCTAAATTTCGTCTTGACTTCTTCACAAAAATGGTCAACATATTGTTCGCAACACAAAACAAGGTTTAACAGTTGAATATCAAATTGTTGATACTGAATTTAAGTACAAAATATAGTCCCAAAAAGGGTGTGTTCATATGGACAAAATGAACAAAACAAAAGCCAATTTGTGGAATCACTAAACAAAATCAACTTTTCTTTTGGCATGGGATGACCTTGGATCTTTAGAGAATCTCTCTCTTTTGTTTGCTTTGATCAAATTTGGCTGATTGAGGTTCAAGTTTCGGTGTTTTGAGCTCTTGAGGTGTTGGAAAGGAAGACTTTGTAGTGGATTCCTCAACTGGTGTGGTAAGTTGGGCTCTTCTCTGAGATCTTTAGGTGTTGGCGAGGGAGATTTGGCAGTGGGGTCTGGTTTTGGAGAAGGTTCTTTGGAGGTTGGCTTTGGAGACTTGGCAGTCTTCTTGGAGGACATGAAAAAGAAATTGAATGGAGAGCCAACATTTGCCCTCTTACTTTCTTTGTTGGATGAACGACGCTTCTGAATTTTAAATTTCACTGGTGAGTGAAACAGAAGACCTTTAGTAGCACTCTTCTCTTTGACAGGGGTCTTCTCTTTGATTGGGGTTTTCTCTTTGACAGGGGTCTTCTCTTTGATAGGAGTCTTCTCTTGAGCTGGTGAAGAGCTCTTCTCTTTAGCAGGAGGGCTAGGGCTCTTCTCTTTAGCAGGAGGGCTAGGGGTTTTCTCTGTAGCCTAAGGGCTCTTCCCTTTAGAATGGGTCTTCTCTTTAGTAGTGCTCTTTTTCCCCTTGGAAGATCTGCTCTTAGTAGGGCTCTTCTTTCTTTCCTTCTTCTCTTTGGCAGAGGTCTTTTTCTTTTTGGATGAGCTATCCTTGACATGGCTTTTCTTCTCCTCCTTTTTTCTTTTCTTTGAAGTTGTACCCTTGGCTCCTTTCTTAGGTGGAAAGGGGGAATCAGGATCAACTGGATTGATAGATCTTTCCAAAACCATAGACACTGCCTTCTCCCTTACCCAACTTACCCAAGAATCTGGATATTCATGCAACTAAGGTAAAAGAAAATGATAAAATTTCTTAATATGAGAAAGTCACTAAATGTATTGACCCAGTCAATCAATGCTATCATTACATGAACTTACAGTAAGTGTTGTCATTCTAAATCTTGACTCAAGATATCTCCAAGCATTAGCAAGCACCATCCATCCACAAGATGTTGAGTCTTTCTGCAAAGGAACTTTCTGATTGTAGTACTTAAAATCTTCAAGTTTGTAGTACTTAAAATCTTCAAGTTTGTAGTCTTCATAGGTGGAACCTAGGAAACTTAAGATAAGTTTGGCAGCACTGCAAGCATAAAATATTGAGGGTCAACCAAACAATTGAAAACTTACAAAATATTTCTCTAGAACATAAACCATGGTAAAGTTGATTCTTACATTTTACTTCTCCCATGAATGGATGCTAAAGAATTCATAAAGATTACATCTCTATCCAATAGATTGAAGATAATAAGACTCCAATGGCCTTTGTGATAAGATGAATACTGCAATTAGTTGTGAATATTGTAATGATGGACAAAAGATAATTGAGTGTGAGTCTTACACTTCAACATAAGGGTATACAATGTAATTGCATGTCAGCATATCAAAGTTTTTTAGAAAACTTGCAAGATTCCCTTGCCTATTGAAAAGGCACTGTGTAACAAGGGGATCAAGAATGGTCACTTGCATAGCCATTGAGTCAGGAAGATCCCTCATAAGACATCTGGAGACATAAACAAAACATATCAATAAAATATGAAATCTGAGAAATTCATCAAGAAAGCAAAAGGAAATCCACACAAACCTCAGACAGATAAAGAGGACTGTGTCACATATCTCAATATTGTGATTCACAAGAATACTTGTGTCTTCAGGAGCAATGTCACAATAAACCTCATCCTCTCCATGCATGGAGACATCTACTACCATTTGACCTGTTACATTCTGATAAAGTTTTGAATTGGATGCATGAAGAATTTCAGCTTGCTGAGAAAGAATGGCATCCTCTGTAATCTTCTCCTGCTCTCTCTCTTTCTCCACTTCTTTTTTAATATCGTGAGCTTTTCTTGTACTATAAGTATGCGAAACATCTTCAATAACAACTGATTGTTTGGGTTGTCTTGCTGGAGGAATATTTAGAATTTCAGAAGCCCTCATATCTTGACTTGGAATGGGTTCCAAAGCTTTGTCAAACTTGTATCTAAGTCTGGACACAAGCACAAAATCTTTGCTCATGAGAGTGATCCTATGAGCAAATGCAGCAGCAATGTATCCATCATTCATAAAGTCGATCTAAAAATCTTCAGCAGCCTCTTGAAGACACATAAGGGCCTGTGACTCCCATCGAACTTTATCAAGATATGTGTTTCTCATTTTGCCAATTAACCTTTCTAATATGTCCCTGACAACCCGCATAAATGGCAGTCGAGGGATGAGAAGATTAGTAGATTTCTGTGCCGCTTTGATATCTCTTAGTGACTTCACCTGATAGTTTAATCTCTTTCTTGCTGTTGCCCTAGCACGAGGCTTTTCTTGTTTTTCATCGACAACTGGCTTTTTGGAAGATCCTGGTTTGTCTTGAGCTTCTTTAGTCTCCAAGGGGACGTAGACTTTCCTTGCAGTCTGTTTTGTCCTCGCCATTGAAGTTTAAGAAAAAGAAGAGAACCCGCCAATCGGGGTGATTTGTGAGTTGAGATAAAAAAACTAACAGTGGCCCGAACTAAGCGATGGGGCAGATCCAAATTGGTTGGTTTAGCTCTATCGCTTGTTTCGGGCTACACCCAGAACTAAGCGATGAATAGCTTCCAAAAGGATTGGAATAGCTCAATCGCTTGATTTCGGATATGTCCGGAACAAAGTGAAAATGGAGATCGGCTCTATTGCTTGATTCGGGGTATGGCCAAGTGGTAGGGGAGGATCCGGAACCAAGCGATGAAGAAGGTCCGATTTGTTTGGACGAGCGTTATCGCTTGAATCCGGGACTTAGCGATGAGAAGGATCCGAGATGTTCGGATGAGATCTATCGCTTGATATGGGTGAGAAGGGTAAAAGAAGATTCCGAGAATTTCGAAGGAGCAGTTTCGCTTGATACCGTGTCGGTGAAAAATAGAAATGTTTTCATGAAAATTAAATTTTTATACCTCAAATCCGTCCGTATATAGGACCGTTGGATACACGTGTCATGCAATCATTTTTGCCACGTGGCACGAACGGTCACTATTTAAGGTATTTTTGCCACGCTCCACGTGCTCCATCAGATATTCTCAAAAATTCTCTCTCATTTTTTTTCAAACCTTCAAATTGCCAAGGCCCGCACCAGGTGATAAAAGCATTCCTTAACTTTTGGACCACTTATTTTCGCTTAGTCGGGCTCTGCCATAGTGACTTCCAAGCTCTATTTTGCAAAACTCTCTCTCTCTCTTTTTTTTTTGAACCTTCAAATTGCCAAAGCCCGCACCAAGCGATAGAAGCATTCCAAAACTTTTGGACCACTTATTTTCGCTTAGTTTAGGCTCTGCATATAGTGACTTCCAAGCCTTCTTCAAAATTGTTCCAGCGTTTTTCTCAAATATCACAATGAGTAAAAGTGTTGAGGGATGACATGAACTTGATGAAGAAAGCCCAAGTGAAAGACTCTTGAATGCTATTTTGCAAGATGGTCATGACATGAAGGTATACGCAGATGCAGTGGAGATATTCAATCCAAGGTTTGTTCTTTCAGATGTTTTGATGAAGCTTAAGGACATTCTTGAAGAGGAGTACAAACAATTTGAAATGTCAATTGAAGGTCATTGTTTTCATATCGGAGACAATAATTTTTGTCACCTTACCGATTTTACTCAGCTGTCAGTGGAGAAAGCCAAAGTTACAAAGAGGGTCAGTAGATTTTCAAATAGAATCTCTTTCACATGCCCTTCATCCATTTCTTGTCCAATTCATAAAAAGCTTTGTAACCTTGTCCCCAAAGATGTCTTCTTTCTTTTCTTTCTATTTTTGAGAGCAGAAATACAAGATAAAGAGCAAGAATCAGATATTGATGCAGAGAAGGAGGAAGAAAACTTAAATGTCACCACAGTCTCAAAGCTAGAGAAAAGTGAGATTTTAGAAGAGGAAGAAATTGATGTTCAAGCTGAGGAGAAAGAAAGTGCAAATCTTGACGTTGCTGAATATAGGGCTTTCACTGTTACTGAAGAGCCCTCAGAGGAAGCAAGCATATCTGAATCCACTGTTACTGAAGAGCCCTCAGAGGAAGCAAGCATATCTGAATCCTCTGTTACTGTTCCAAGCCTTCCTTTCTTCTATATTAATGAGAAAGATTTTATTCCTTTGTCCTATCTTCAATGTCTCTTCAATATCAGGGAAGACTACTGTATTGCAGCAATTTTAAAAGCTTGTGAGGTGACCAAAGACTTTATTGATACAGAAGTAGAGTCAAAGGAAGAGTTTTTGGCACTTGATTTGTAAACATCTGACCACTCATTTATCCCTGCTCCTGATGCACTTGCCTTGTGCCTTAAAAGAGTGGATGAGGAGAAACCTTCCCTTAGAGATGAGGATTTTGATCGAGAACAGGCTTATTGAGTTAGGTGTAGAGTCTTTTGGCAGAGATTTCAAGCTTCAGGTAGATTCTGATAAAGTGGAAAGGGTTGGCTCATGCAACTTGATGAAAGACGAAGTAGTAAGTGAGGATGAGTTGCAGAAGGTAGTTTCCTTTTAATCTTTTGCAAAATGTTATTGTGATTGTAATTTTTTTAAAGTGAGGTTTTTGTCTTGCAGATTGAATTGCTTGATAAGGATGATTTTCTAGGAAGAGCTAAAGGCAGCAGAGTGAAAGCTACAGAGACTAGGTCAAGAAGGCCTTCATCTGCTCTCATGCACTACTTACCTACATTGGATAAGGTTGTGTTCTGTGCATTCCACATGAACTTCTCTGAAGATGCTGAGTTGCCAATATTTGCCTTGAAGGTGTTGTCAAGGTTCATGGGATACACTCCCCTTCAAATAAATGCTAACAAGGTCTTGCTTCTAGAGAGAGCTGGTGCTCTTAGAATCTTTGGATATGCTGCAGGTTTCAATGCCTCAAGAGCAGGATACTTTCTTTGCTACTCTAGCTATGCAGCTGCAGCTGAGGAGTCAGATATCAATCTTCTTGGAGGTTATAGAAGGAGAAAATTTTTGAGATACAGAGGTGACATGCCAAATAGTACCAAGAGAATCAAAAACTAATGTACATACAATATTTTGCAAGGACTGATTATAATTCAGCAAATATTTTGTAAGAGGTACAAATGTGTTAGTAAATCAGTAGTCTTTATCTTGAGGTGTTTGTGTAGTTTCAGATTGCGGGTTCTTTGATCTCATCCTTTGTAATTGCCTCCTGTAGAACCAATTGAATAATTCTTTAAGTGCATTGCTTCTTCTTTGACCACCTCCTCTTCTGGTACATCTGAAAAAGGAAGTTCTCGCTTGATAGTGAGACTTTTCCATTCCTTGTGTGTTCCATGTTGCAAGGGGTCCTTCTGTAGCAAAATATGGTCCATGCAAGTAAAGAATATGCTACAAAGATAATTCTTTGTTAGTAAATTTAAGAAATTACACTTTAATTTTAACTGTTTTGATAAGTCTGAACACTCACCAAGTAATAAGTTATGTCTTTTTCTCCCCAGGCATCTATGATAGCTTTTATTAAAAGCTTTATTGCTTTTTTGAAATCATCTGCATAAGTATTTGAACCAACTTATTGTATTAGGACTTTGAAAGAATTGTCGAGTTTTTTCCAAACTTCCATACGTTTGTTGGCTACATCTGGTCTACTTTTGACATTTGTGGTAATGACACATAGATGTTTCCAGCAGTTCCATTGACTTGTTTGGTGTCATGGTTGCTCAAAAATCTTCTTGCTTTTGCTCCTCCCATTGAAACATCTTGCAGAACATCACTTGTACCTCTAGAAAGAACATGATCTTTTTTAAGATGCACTTCGCCACCATGGAAACCCATTTGAGAGAGCAAGGCTTCGCATTTTTCTATGCACTCATCAGCAAGTTTAGTCAGCTTAATAGAATATGCATAGTCCAAATGAAGTCGGAGCAATTTGCCCAAGATTCTTATCTCTGCATGCAATGTACATATATGCACATTTTTTAAATGTATTAGTAGAATTGGATCCCAAATTTTAACAGAAGTTGGATAATCGACAACATTCACATTATTTCTGGATGGTGGTTTTCCAATCTCATTTTCTGCAAGCCATTCTCTTGTCCCTGTGCTTGCCATGCAATAAAGACATGGATATTTGGTATTTGCTCCTCCACATACACCAAACATACACTTCAACGCCTTGAGGTCGGCACTCAAATGCCATTCCACAATGAAATCACCTATGTTGTCTACATGAACGTGTTCACCTGCATTTTGGCTCTGAATAACTGAAGGAATGTCTGTATGTGAAAAGAGCCACTTTAATGTTTCATGACTCTCTACTGGCACATGAGCTGATCCAATCCACCATAGCTCCATTTCTGATTGAGTTTTGTGGTATGGAGAATCAAGCTTACCTTGACTATAGTCCAATGCTTTATTCATTAGGGATATAGATATTCTTTCCATTTTTTTGACATTTTTGGATTTGAGCTTCATCTAATTTTATAACACATACAAGTTTTCCTTCTATTTCTCAAATGTTGTAATATCTCACCATAAAAGATTGGACTTTTCTAATGTTTATCCTAATATTATTATAAATGTTGTATTCAAAAGACGATTGTTTTTTTTGTCTCTCATATGGCATTGTTCCCTCAATATAGAAATACTCTCCGAAATGTTTGGAAATTTCCTCATTTAACAGAGTTCTATATTTTCCAACATTGTGAGGTCTAGGCAACCCAAAAGCTTTGATTTTGTAATACTTAAGGACCCTGAACCAGGTTTTAGAGATGGCTCTGTATCCCTTTCTACTCACTCCCACTGTGTCACAAACTTCTTGCATTTGGGAAGGCTGGACCAATAAGTCCATATCTTTTAGTTGATGTTGAAAGACTAGTTTTTTTTTTAGTTTGATTTTCAAGAAGTTTCAAAAGTTTCAAGATATCCGACCTATTCATAAGCTCATTCAAAAATCTTACCCTTTCTTGAGCATTAGACATGTCAAATCCTAGAAGGGTAGTAACATGATCTCTTACAAGTTTTAACCTTTTTTTCCTTTGTCCAGATCTCTCTGTCAAGTTAACTACATCCCGCATTCGTTTTACTCGTGCTCTTAACCCTATTGGAGTTTCTTTTAAGGTTTTCAATTGATCATTTTCTTGTTTCAAAGACACTATTTTGTTTTCAAGTTTTATAATTTTTGTTGCATTCAAAGATAAAGTATTTTGAAGATATGTAATATATTCTGCATAATTAATATGTGATTGAGATAGTCTTGAACTATAACCAAGTAAGCCATCCACCCCATCACCAACAAATCTAATCAAATCATGTGGTGTGTGAAAAGAAGGATACCTTCCTGTTCTGGGATCCGGTGGATATAGACTTCCATCTGTCCATAGGTCAATATGCTTCTTTCCTTCGTTGTGCGAAGATGTTGAGCTTCATTCGCACATGAAAGGGGTCTTTGGTAGACACTCCGTGTAGTTGCATACTCTTGGTTGAGCTTGATATTCAAATGAAACTTACGATTAGATGTATCACTCATTACTAACAGAGCTAAAAATATTAGCAGAGCTATTAGAAGATGAGAGACGCAGAAGAATGAGAATGATATGTAGCTTGTGAAATTCTTAGAGAAGCAGAGGAGTGAAACTAAGAATAAGCTTGTGAAATTTTTTGGAGAATGGATGAGAGCGCGTTCGGAGGGAATGGTTATTGAAAAGTAAGAGAAATAAGTATTTGCCGCGAAGTCACTAAAAGAGGACAAATTTCGAGACGAGCCATTAAAGAGTAGCATGAAAACGATATATTTTTTTAGATTTTAAAATATGTACTTAGATACGTGTTCAATCACATAGATACGCTTTAAATATCCAAAATGGCCAAATTTGGAGCCGTTTTGACTGTCAACGTTCTACTAATTAGCAAGTTAGCGAATTCCTTACACAGCCCATTTTGAGACGTTTTTGGCCCTAATGAGATGGAGGACTGTTCATCAGATGGAAATTTCGATCTAATGGACCATTATTGTATTAAAGATATGAATGATATAATCTGAAAGAATTGTTATCTGATGATGATGAGTTCTATATAAGGGATCTTTTTCCCAGGATTCTATTGGGTTCACCAAACTATAAGGAACCCGAGAATCAGTTGGATCTTAAGGGAAAGAGTTGTCCTCTAAAATGCGAGATGAGGACATCTCGCATTTTTTAAGTGGGGTAGGATGTAAGATTCCTCCCTCCAGCTTTTGAGGTGTGCAGGTGTAAATACCTTCCCTTCTGATCTTATAATTATTCCCCTCTCTGTAATAAAAGAAAGATCATGTTTTACCCTATTTTGGCCTAGAGAGAGAAAATATCTAGAGGGAGGTAATTCAAAATTAAGATATTTTTGGATATAAAAATCCTCCTAGTGTCTAAAATGGTTTTCCCTAAAACACAAATTCAAAAAGAACTTTCCAATGTGCAATTGGAATTAATTAAAAATAGGTATAAAGGACCTTAGCCTAAGGGTCCAGATTTTCATAAATTTTTAGGTTATGGACCAATAAGATTAATCCAAATGTAGGGAGGAGATAAATTGAAGAATAAAATAAAAATCCCAAAAAATGAGTAAATGCTCACATAAGATGAAGAGTTGACTGAGTACAAGGTTTATTAGTTAAAAATTAAGAGATATTTAGAGAAAATGATGCATTTTTGACACCTCAGTGTGGGGATCTCCCCTCATGAAGGAGGTGCCTATTTCACATGTGTGGAGGAGTTTTAAACTCAAAAATAATGAGATTTTTTCATCTCTCCTCTCTCCTATTTCAACTAGATCCAAAAAGTAAGCTAAACTGACCCAAAAATGGTCAAAAATTGACCAAACTGATCTGGAAAATTCTAGAATCATTTTGCTTGGTTAGAGGCTCACTTTTTCCTATAAATAGAAGCCTCCCCTTTGTAAAGTCTTAATGGTGTTTATGCACTATTACTGTGCTCCTGTCCTGAGCCATTTCATTGAATTTTTAAATGATTCAATTGATTTTTCCCTAATGCTCTACAAAGTGAATTGGTGGCCACTCTTGCTTCAAACAAGAGTAGAACCTTCAATCCCTCAATCCAAAGGAGAGCTTACAAGCTCTATGTAAGTTAATTTTCTTACTTGTTTAATTTGAAATCTATGGTTTTCTTGATTTTTCTGTTTTGCAGTAAATTGATTTAAATTCAAATGCTATGCCTTGATGAAAATCCTGAGCCATTTACATTGAATTTTTAAATAATTCAATTATTTTTTACCTAATCCTCTCCAAAGTGAATTGGTGGCCACTCTTGCTTCAAACAAGAGTAGAACCTTCAATCCCTCAAGCCAAAGGAGAGCTTACAAGCTCTATGTAAGTTAATTTTCTTACTTGTTTGATTTTAAATCTATGGTTTTCTTGATTTTTATGTTTTGCAGTAAATTGAATTAAATTCAAATGCGATGCCTTGATGAAAAGGCCACCCCCTTCTCTTCTTTACATTCCAGCCTTTCTTAATCCTAGAAAGATTAACTAAAGGATTAATTAAACTCTTCTTATTGTTTACTCTCTTGAATTTAGAAAATTATGTAGATTAGAGTTCTATGAATCTAATTTGGGTTAATTTAAGTCAATTAAAGAATGATAAAAATGAGAAATGGTCAGCCATACAAAGGAGTTTATGGTAAAATTTTTGAGAATTTTGTGGAAAAGAAAGTTTGTTTTTATGTTATTCCAAAAGAGTAATTCCCACCATTTTTGCATCTAAAAGAAATATTCTGATTACTCCATGTACATATTCACCTATGAATATGCATGGATATCATAAATATTAATTATTAAAATTGATTTTTATGCATAGAAATATGCATAAAGGAATTATTTTTTATTGAAAAGTGTTATTCTCATTAAAATTGATTTTTATGCACAGAAAGATGCATAAAGGAAATTTTTCTATTTCAAAAGTGCTACTCATTAAAATTGATTTTTATGCACAGAAAGATGCATAAAGGAATTATTTTTATTTCAAAAGTGCTATTCTCATTAAAATTGATTTTTATGCACAGAAAGATGCATAAAAGAATTATTTTTATTTCAAAAGTGCTATTCTCATTAAAATTGATTTTTATGCACAGAAAGATGCGTTAAGGATTTTTTTTATTTCAAAAGTGCTATTCTCATTAAAATTGATTTTTATGCACACAGAAAGATGCATAAAGGAATTATTTTTATTTCAAAAGTGCTATTCTCATTAAAATTGATTTTTATGCACAGAAAGATGCATAAAGGAAATTTTTTTATTTCAAAAGTGCTATTCTCATTAAAATTGATTTTTATGTACAGAAAGATGCATAAAGGAAATTTTCTCATTTCAAAAGTGCTATTCTCATTAAAATTTATTTTATGCATAGAAAGATACATAAAGGATTTATTTTTATTTCAAAAGTGTAACTTTCATTAAAATTGATTTTATGCATAGAAAGATGCATAAAAGATTTATTTTTATTTCAAAAGTGTTATTCTCATTAAAATTGATTTTATGCATAGAAAGATGCATAAAGGATTTATGTTTATTTCAAAAGTGTTACTTTCATTAAAATTGATTTTATGCATAGAAAGATGCATAATGGAAAATTTTATTATAAAAGTGTTATTTTCATTGAATTTAATTTCTATGCATAGAAAGATGCATAATGGAAATTTTTATTATAAAAGTGTTGTTTTCATTGAATTTAATTTTATGCATGGAAAGATGCATAAAGGATTTTTTTTTCCAAAAGTGTTATTTTCCTTAAATTTGAATTCGTGCATAATTAGATGCATAAAAGGATTTTTATAAAAGTGTTATTCCCACTGAAGTTGATTTTTATGCATAAATAGATGCATGAAGAATCTTTATATCAAAATTAGAATTCTCTTAGATTCTATGTTTAAATTCTATAAATAGATGTGATGAGATGTGATGTGAATCAGTTAGATGTGAATGAATGGATGGATGTGATGTGAATCAGTTAGATGTGAATGAATGGATGGATGTGATGTGAATGTGATGAGATGTGATGTGAATCAGATAGATGGGAATGAATGGATGGATGGAGTGCAAGATTTTTATAAAGTGGTAAACACTTTTTATAATGATGTTGATGATCGTGTAAAGTGCATAAAGGAGATGACCTTGAAAAGATCTTGCGAGACATTGAAAGCGAAGAGTATGAAGAAGATATGCCCAGATGGATGTACGATTGTGATGATGTAGTAGACGAGAACTTTGATGTTAGACGCACGTCATGCACTACCCTTGAGATAGAAGACAATTTGGACATTGACTTAGATGAGCTTAATTTAGCAGACGAGAGGGTAAACGATGAAAGAATTTTGGAGCAAGATACTGACATAGAGGAAGAAGTCATTTCATTAATTTCATAAAAAGTACTTGTACAAATGATTGTATTTGGAGAAATTATCAATACAAAAGTAGGATTTATGTCTTTCTTAGCTTTCATCTTGAAATAAATTACGAATTGCACTAGGAGTTGCATCTAAAGGTCATGTGGTTTATATTCGCTAGCCATGCTGAACACTGTATAAATACCTGTACAAAAGTAGGATTTATGTCTTTCTTAGCTTTCATCTTGAAATAAATTACGAATTGCACTAGGAGTTGCATCTAAAGGTCATGTGGTTTATATTCGCTAGCCATGCCGAACACTGTATAAATACCTTGATTTATTGGGACACTGCACAATGCACATGTGGAAATATTTTGCATTTGCCTCACTAAACATATTAAGTGGTAGTAGTGTCCACATGGTAGTATATATTGGCCGCTCCACCCATCGAATACTTTGTAACATACAGGACATTGGGGGGTGGAGGAACTAGTAGCCTCAGCAAAAACTCCCACAAGATCAGGATGTATCAAAAAATGAGAGATGTGGTTCCCTTGGTGCACAGGAGCTATACGTGAAGAGATGGTCTGTACATCTTGGCTGATCTTTGTGAGCTGCTCTTGAATCCCTCTATTGGCCGGGGGAGGAGTTGACACTTGAGATAATCATACAGCCTTTTTCTCCTTCTCTGCTAGTTGTGCCCCTAAGCTTTCTTTGACCTTGTTTAACTCCAATCCAGCGCCCTCCACCATGAGAGCAAGTTCCTCCCTTGTGAATGTCACTGTCTCTTCACGTATGTCGTGGGTGTTGACAGTGGCCTCTCTGGAGGCGAAGTCCACTGGAGTTTCTAGGATAAATTGTGCATATAGCATCTTAGCAAAATAGAGAGGAGCGTCGGCGTTATGGAGAGGCCGACCGTACACCTCCGAGAAAATGCGGTCGGCATTAATTTTGATATCATTATGAGTGCAACGCGAAACCTTCCATCTTCCCTTCTTAATCTCGCCATCTGGACATGGCCATATTTCCTTTATCATCTCTGTGGTTACGCGTTTATTTATGTCTTTCCATTGGGCATAAGTAGGATTTATCCATTTCGACAACCTGCATGCTGTTCTCGTAGGTTCGCGGGCTCTCAGTCCATGTGCAAGGGTCTTCATTCGCTCATATGCCTTCTTGGCTAAGTCTTGATGCTCGTTTGCTTGCGCTTCTACCATATCTACATGAACGAAAATGACTTTAGGATTTTAATGAACTGTAAAGATCAACGTAATATAAATTGACCATTACCCTCAAAAACTAAAAGTTTAACACCACGAGATGAGATATGTATTGCAAAGACTCAATGAGAAATATCCACTTGACTCAAAAAATACTTCAAATAATGCGTGCACATCAAATTTTGAAGAGAAAACATAAACTTAAACACCACAAGAGGAGAGAGATATTGCAAAGACTCAATGAGAAAATATTTCAAACAATGGGCATATATCAAATTTTGAAGAGAGACAAACAAAGAGCCATTCTTGAAACTTAATCTCCTGATACTGTATCATTACAAAATTGAGGTGAATGACATCGATAGCTCTACAAGAGGACGTTGTGCCCTCGTTGGGTCAGTATTTAGTGATCTAAAAAATTCCACTACTTGCAAAACAGATTTTTGCTCATCGCAATTTAGGTAGACACGTCCAATTTTTGACTCTGTAAATAATAGTATCCATGGTAACTTTATCATAGGAACTATTGTCCATCCACAACTCTTGTACTTTTTGCCAAAAGTCATATAAATTTTGTAATAAATACCCTAAAGCAAAAACATTAGATACAGGAGTGTATGCATCTGCCAAAAACGGATCATAAATTTTCGGGGCTACAGCCGTTTATTTTGCTCTCTGTCTGCGTAGGAGACCGCCTGTGCCACCTTCTCAGGGTTCTTGTCTGCTTCAAATACAAAATTGAGAGACCGTTTTTTGGGCACTCTCAGCAGTAACCCCCAATCGATAATACCTACGCGTGGCTTCAACTCTTTTGTAAAATCCAACACTACATTGAATGGATGTAGGTTGGTATATACAATTCCTGCCAAATGTGATGCCGCCGCCGCTAGGCCTTCCACCAGGGTATGCATAATATGTGGCATGGTTATTACTATTTGTTTTATTTTAGAAAGTTCTAGATGACTTAAAGGAATATTATCGGGCGGGGGTTTTCTCCATCCTCGATCCAAATGGAAAATTGCTCTGGTGAACTCACTGAATCTGAAGGGGACCTTCAGAAGAGTATCACCAAGTGAGCCGCCATTATAGTATGGGAAAATAGTGATCCAAGGAGATTCTTTTGTGAAGGCAATACACCTGACAATTGATGGGTGTAGAACCTGCATGCCCTGCTCTACCTGTGGAAGCTCTCAAACTTGGCGTTGCCTTCTCCTTTGTAGTGCTTTCCGCAAAAATTAATGTGCTCTGGCAAAAATGATATACCTCTAACTGTATACTTTTACTGTGCCAAAAATACCAAAGCCCATTGTTCGCCTTTCGAGCAGAGCCTCGTGCGGGACGCCAATGAGGTGTGTGCACATAGAATTGTAGATTGTACGATTAATGGCACCTGTCCCACTCGCATCTGCCTGGTTGGACGTTGCAGCGACGTCCTGGGCAATGTGCACTCTTTTGGGGAGTGACTCTACATCCAGCGTCTTCATGCGCTTGCTCTTGGCTCTTTGCTCGCTCCATACAGTGTCCCATAACTGTAGACGATGCATATTAGCTTCAGGCGGGGCAGCATCTCTAAGATCATTGCATGCTACACGCATGCTCCCCAAAATAGTTCGTGTTATATGTTGATGGTCAAAGTCTGCTATCTTTTGTCTATCAAGCAACTCAGCGTTGCCTCCGCTTCGAAGTCGACGCTGTGCATTTTTCCATATTTGCTCCAATAGATCTCGCATGAGTATCTCAGACTCATTGATCTTTTTGACGACGTCTTTTGCACATTGTGACACTGCGATGACTGCTTCAATGCGAATTACTCGTAGAGCGATTTTACGCTCTTCAGGGGAAAGCATGTTGGTCGTCCTCGTAAATGTAGCAAATATCACTAGACACAACAAAAACAGAATATTAAACAACAGTACTGAAATCAACATCAAGCAATACATCATCAAACGTGAAAGAAGAGCAACAAGTGTATCATTACTTATCAATGATCAAACAAAAACGGAATATCAAATAATATTACTGAACTCAACATTATGCAATACATTATCGAACGTGAGACAACCGCAACAAGTGCATCATTACTTATCATTACTTATCAAGTGTATACATGTTGCACTACTCATCTACACACCTACCATGACAGAGAGAGAGAGAGAGAGTTGTGAAGTGTATCATGAGAGAGAGAGAGAGAGAGGGGGGGGGAGGAAGAGAGAGAGGTGTGACAGAGAAAGAGAGAGGGAACATTAGATGACATTTTTAATAGTTTTGTGAGTTCCTAAAGAGAGGAAAATAATGTTTTGTATTCCTAAAGCACTCCTCATCTACACACCTATCGTGACGACATAGAGACAGAGAGAGAGAGAGAGAGAGAGAGTTGTGAAGTGTATCATGAGAGAGAGAGAGAGAGAGAGAGAGAGAGAGAGAGAATTGTGAAGTGTATCATGAGAGAGAGAGGGGGATGAGGAGAGAGAGTTGTGAGTGACAGATAGAGAGAGAAGAAACATTAGATGACATTTTTAATAGTTTTGTGAGTTCCTAAAGAGAGGAAATTAATGTATTGTTTAATATTTTAAGAAAATAGAGGGAGTAACAGGAATTTATTAGGGATTATGTATATTTTAAGAGAAAAAAAAGAACAACTCATCTACACATCTATCGTGTTGTGAAGTGTATCATGAGAGAGAGAGAGAGAGAGAGACAGAGTTGTGAAGTGTATCGAGAGAGAGAGAGAGTTGTGAAGTGTATCATGAGAGAGAGAGAGGGGGGAGGAAGAGAGAGAAATATTCATTTTTTCGAGTCACGATATTAAGACAATATGATGTAAACTTTGATCCATGAAATACTCATGCCGCGTTACCAACAACCAAGTATCACATGGATCACACACAATAAAAATAATACAAGTAAAATCAAGCAAATTTATGACATTTTTTCGACCGCGTTAACGATCAAATGCCGCAGTATGCAAAAAACAATATATGCACTAGCGATGACACCAACTTACCGCGTTAACGACAAAATGCTGCCCGATTCTATGGGAATACGAATAGGATACGGACATACACTGGCTGCGTTATCGACCATATGCCCGCATTTGACAAAGGGAAGGGAAGGGAAGGGAAGGTGACATCGCCATAACGATACTATGCTTGTCGCGTTACCGACTAGTACCGTACGGCGTGCCATACTTACAATAGGACACAGACCAGCCGCGTTACCCAGGATAAGCACCATTCCGAAGAATGGCCTTACACACACACCCCTCGTGTGGCGGACCACCCACATCCTGCCGTGCATTGCGATAATGGGCGGCTGCCCACACGAACACACACCCACACAAACACACACACCCACAAGTGTCATTGCATGTGTATACTGTCAGCAATGAACTCCCAAAGGGCCCCTCGGGCCCAAATATATAGAAAATTATAGCCCGCCGGGCTAGATGACGACCTCGGCAGGACCCGTCGGGTTTTTAATTTCCCCGACGGGACCGCCGGGTATTGCAAAATCCCGGCGAGATTTTAGCCGGTTATCAGGGAACCTCCCACCGGCTTTTTTGGGAACATGTTAAAATGTTAATAACATGTTAACACATGTTATTAACAAAAAAAAATTTGTGATCATGTGATTATAAAATCATTGGTAAGAGTTGTTTTCTGAATTCGGGCATGGATCTGGTTGATTACCTTGCTAGTCCTCAGCGAATGAGTCCATGGCTCTTTTATGTGGATCTGCTGGTTGATCTTGCTGATCTTCAACGGAGATTCCATTTGGATTTTTATAAGTGAAAATATAACCGGTTACTATGAGCTAGGAACTATCGAAAAAGGCCCCTAAGTGGAGAGGTGGTGAGCGTTCTGCCAATGATGCCATAGGTACACCGATGAAGGAAAAATTGGAAATTAGGATTCAACTGGATATTTTGGAGGATTATGAGCAATGACACTATGGTTTCATTAAATGATTGTTTTAAAGACAGCTGATTCTGTGAAAAAGGCAATTTCATATTGGGTGTGTAAGTGGTGTGACTAGTTTTAAGTTTGCATGAATATCCGGCTAGGGGGCTTGGGAACTCTTTTCCCTCTCTGGTTACCCGGGACAAAACCTAACCAAATTCTTAAATGGATCCCATCGCTACAGTGGTTGGGCGGTCGGCTAACCCACGGGACTGGATGGGGTTACGCTGGAATGATGGATCCCTAAAATGAGACTCAAAATTTTGTTATGGTACGATAGATGAAGTAAATCCCAGATAAAAATTGTTCTATGGAAAAGAATCAATGGTTGTGCCTCAATGAGGAAAAAAGCATTGGTATCTATGATCCAAGTGCAATCTTTTCCTTGATCTGACTATGGGACTTACGGGCTCAGTCAGATCAATTCAGTAAGTTAAGGCTTTTGACTATGTTAGAGTAAAAATATCCTGGAGGAATCGCCCGTGTTTTTTGAGCGAGGGAAGTTTTTCTGGGTTCGGTTTTGGAAAAAAGACGGGATTAGTCTCTTGTCCGGATATCTGTGGGCGAGGCCCCGAGTGAGGGACCCTGCCCCACGCAAGAAGTGCTACTTTTGCTGCTAGCACCCCTGAATTTGTTGCGCAGTGGGGACATGGATCTTTCACATATGCACCACATGATGATGTATGCCACTCATACGAGTATTGGGGGAAAGCATATGCACCACATGATGATGTTCACAAAGGTAATGATACTCATGAAGATGATAAGAATGCTCACATAAATGGATGTGATTATATCCACAAAGAGTGATTAGATCTTGATTAAATGCTTCAAATGCCACTCAATGAATCAAAGAAATCAACTCAATCTTACAACTAATGCAGTAAGAATATCTTACAACTAATGCAGTAAGAATATCTCTCACAAATTGTAAGAGAAAATGATGAACAAATCAATTATAGCACACACTTTCTCACATAAAAGAAGGAGAATGCAATGCTAATGATGGTTAATCACTTACATTGTGAAGCATAAACAATCTCACCCATAAACATACACAATGCTATTGTGATAAGTGAATAGATGCACCAAGAATATGAGATACTAACCTATAGACATCATGAATAGAAATGATAAGCAATGAATATCATGATTACCTTAATGCAAGAGAAGAGGTACATCTTCCCAGAAAATTCTAAAACCCATTGGTTAAAATATGTGGTGAGTGCCATGGAAGTACACAAGCATTTCAATGAAATGTGGCAAAAAGAGTTTGCAAATAGTTTTCTTTTGGTCCCCACATTATTGTCCCACAGCCAGTTGAACCCATTCAACAACCAATCCCTAAAAAGCTTTACCGCTCTACACACAAGGCACGCAACAAAAAATTAGCACTTGCTGAAAAAGAAGCCAAAAGAAGACAAATTTAGGAATTTTGGAAAATATGCACAATTTTGGGACAATTCTTTGTTAGATCCAATACAATGTTTACTGTGCGATATGCAAGATTTATTATTGGATGTTCTCAACAAGCATTTGAATAATGCGATATGATTTATGTACTATTGTACATTTGAACAAGTATATATGATGCTGGTGGGATGTAAATTTGACTGCACACACACACACACACATGCACACCAAGAATTAAGTTTGTTTATATCACATAGCCTCCATTTGACCATCAAACACAAAAACTTTAACAATGTAACTTTAAGTTGTAAGAAAGACTAGGTGTAGAATTAAGAAGATCACCATCTGTATTGAATCACAATTCTTGAACAATGGGTGAACCATAAATCTAAAAGCTTAAGAAAGCGTTACAATCTGAATAATGATTGAACTATGAGTTTGGTAGCTTCATACAACATTGCTAAAAGATTACGAAGCTAGTTGTCCAACCAATAGGGATAGATAGGCAAGTACATAACGATTCTTATTCTCAGAACCACAATTGTCAAGTTGCAACAACAACGTCCTTGGCAATCTCTTAAAAAATGTCCTTGAATTTGATGGCATTAAACTTGAGGCATTGCCATTGCCCCTATTTTGCACATGTGTGTTAGTATGAAAGACTGACTGCATATGTGAAGAAAGACTGACTGCATATGTGTTAGTATGAAAGACTGACTGCATATGCATAAGAAAGACTGACTGCATATGCATAAGAAAGATTGACTGCATATGCATAAGAAAGACTGACTGCATATGTGTTAGTATGAAAGACTGACTGCATATGTGAAGAACAATTTCCTTCTGTATCCACATTTGTTTCTACATGTGTCTCTGCATATGCATCCTCAATGCTTTGCTTGCAATATGCGTTTCTCTCCTTTAGCACTTCCATATGCTGATATAGGGCCATAGTAGATAAAACACAATAAAAAAGATATGTTCGTGGTTCTGCATCTGAGTTTTGTGAGCTCAAGTCACCATACATGTGTTGCTCTCCTCTTTCTAAGTTTCTTAAACATTTTGAGAGAGATGAAATTGTGAAGTTGGGATCACTTGGCCATAACCCCAAGGCAAAGTGACCATAAGCTGTTTCCATGTCCATGAGTGAGCATTCCTGTTAAGGATACTTGAAGCCTCTCAACCCCATTTAGAGATTTAGGAACTGGTTTAATTTGTGGTATGGCAGTCTTGCTTTGGTCCATCTTATCATGTATAATACACAAATACCTGTTTGGGTTCATTTTGATCCAAGCATAGTATAGATTTCTACAACTCATTTGCTGCAACATGTGTGCCCTTCTTTGTGCCATGTATCTGGCACGCTCCTCTTGATTTTTTGTCGATTCCAACTTGACCTTGATTGCCATACAAATGTCGCATTTTTGAGAAGGTGCTGGTTTTTGATAAACTAACTGTCTTGAACTCTGTGTTCCACAATCTTGAGAATGATGGTTGTGATAGTGGTGGCCGGTATTCGAATGAACAAGTGTGTCATTCACTTCACGCAATATGTCCACCTGTTTGTACATTGCTGGTAGAACACGTTGGGTCTCGCGGGCTCCATGCATAGTTGTCCTTGACCTATGTGGCATTTGATCGGCATTATTATCTATGAAGCCCTGCATTAGGGGAAGGTTGAGGTCTATAGGCGCCCTTTAAGATGCCACGTGATTCAAAGGTTATTAAGGAAAAGAGCCAATCGTGTGATGCCATGTATACAAAAATGTTGGGTGATTAAAGGTGGTCAAAAGATTCTCTAGAAGATGCCTTTTTGTACTTTTCATTTTCAAAAAAAGGGGGAAAGTTTTTGAAATTTTGGACGTCCATAACTTCTACATATGAGCTCAAAATTTGTCGGAGATTACAGATCCAGAATCTACTCGTCGAGCTCTTTCCATAGATATGTCACATGATATAGTTTTGCTCGCTTGATTTCAAATTCAATTTTGGCGGGAAACTTTGAAATTCAAACTTCTAGCCGTTTGAAGAACAATAAGGTATCTAAAGTCAAAGAAACTTAACGTTTTAACAAAAAGTCATTAAAATCATAATATGGTAGCTTAAAGGGCCCCTATAGACCTCAACCTTCCCCTAATGGTATGATTGATTTTGCCATCTCAACATGTGTCATGCCCTTCCGTATTATCCCACAGTTGCCATGACTCACATTACATGCACCATTCAAGACCTTCTTTCTGAGCCTATAGAACGTTGACTTACCAATGCCATGCATTACATACCATGCTTTACTACAAACCTTCTTCCCATCAAATGTGAACTCAAAGCACTCGTCATCTTGACCTTGTCTATAGGCCATGCCCATGCAATCCAGTACAAATGTGTATCGTGTACTATAGCTCTGTCCCCAAAAGTGTACCCTAGCTTGCATGATTTTGGATCTATCTCCAAATTGACATCGCTTCTCGCAACAATCAATGGTTGCGACGTTGTGAATTTTTGCAACATCACATTTTTGCTAGCTCCATGGGTTTTATCGTAATTTTTCATTACCCTTACCCTATGGACATAGCTCCTTTTCTTATTTGTCCCTTCAATGATATCATAGTCAATGATCATGGCATCATGGTGTCTGTCATCAAAACTATCGCCATCATTGCCCTCTACATCATCATCCTCTTTTTCATCACTTGAATTGTTTAGGCTGTCAATATTTTTTTGCATGAAGTGATCTTGAATACCCTCATCAATAGAAGAAGATTCTGTGTCCTTCACTAATGGTTCACCATTCTCAAATGTGAGTTGCCTGATCGGCCAACTAACCAAATTTAGACCTGAAATATAAGTTGAACTTGGATGCAAAGATCCTTCTATAATGACACCCAAGCTACTCTCCCCTAGTTCTCTACAATTTATAGCCTCGTATGGGTGGATCAGCAATACTACTCCATTGCCAAGTTTTGTAGATATGTTGTCATCCCAGAGGATGACACTTTACTCTTTCCAGCTCTCCCTATATCTATAAAGTGATCTTCTTGATCAACAAGAAGTTTCGCAAAATTATCCTCTTTGGTGTAATGTCTGTCCATAACAAGGTTGACCAATGGCCATTTGATGATGCTTCTAACTGCTTGAGACATTGTTCTTGCATCCATTGTGGCAAATGGAATGAGAAATGTGTCATCAAAGCTTTGTTGAACATGTATTGTTTCACATGTCTCACCAAAAACCACATGCTTGAGATGCATCAATGGAATGAATAACCCCGCGTGCCTTCCTTGCAGAACCATCAATGAGAAACACTGAAGCACCTTGTTTTAGACCCTGTAATCCCTAAGAAAATCAAGATCTCAATAAGAAAGATTGAAGCGATGTTTTTACGGTAGTACACAAAACTATAAATGTAATTCAATCTCAACATGAGTTCAGGCTCCAACCAAAGTTTGAATCTCACCTATCAATGCTAGTTTGCTAGGAGGCTAGGCTCCATCTAAAGCTTGAGCCTTGCCTGCATATGCTAGCTTGTTAGTAGGAGGCTCCATGAGCCTCACCATCATATGTTAGTTTGCTAGGAGGCTCCAGTTAAAGTTATCATCCTCACTTGCATAATATATTAGTTTGCATATGTTAGCTAGAAGGGTAGGCTCCTCCAACAAAAGTTTGAGCCTCACCCGCGGATGCTAGTTCGCTTCTAGGAAGCTGAAAGTAAAGTTCTAGGAAGCTGAAAGTATATTTGGGTGTATGGGGAAAGAGGGAAGAAAAGAAGAAATCTCAAGCTCAAGCTCAAGGCTCAAGGCTCAAACTTGAGTTTGAGCCTTGTCTATTACACAAGCAAGTAGGAATAGAGAGGAAAGCTAGGATAATCCCAGAGAACAAGTGGGGTGTGGGTGAAGAAAGGTATATAAACAAAAGTGAAACTAACTATAATCAAAAGTGAAACTAACTATAATCAAAAGACCTAGGGCCTGGGCCTGGGCCTGAGCCTGGGGGAAGAAATCGAAATCAAAATCTTCTTTTTGCAGGACGATGCGCACGCCATCGTATGATGCCCCTCTCGGCTTGGGCTTGGAGAAGGAATTGAAATCTTCTTTCTGTAGGATGCCCTCTTCGTGTAGCCCCACCCCCTCTCTCCCCTCTCCCTCTTCGTACAGCCACCAGTGCCCCTTCTCCTCTCCCTCTTCGTGCAGCCCCTCCCCTCCCGTGTGCCCGCCCCCTCTCCCTCTCTCTTCCTGCAGCCCCTCCCCTCTCCTCTCCCTCTTCGTGCAACCAGCCCCTCCCCTCTTCGTACAGCCACTAGCGCCCTCTTCCTCTCCCTCTTTGCAGCCCCTCCCCTCTCCTCTCCCTCTTCGTGCAGCCAGCCCCTCCCCTCTCCCTCTCCCTCTCCCTCTTTGTGCAGCCAACGCCCCCTCTCCTCTCCCTCTTCGTGCAACCACCAGCACGCTCTCTGTTTCATGCAGCCAGCGCCCCCTCTCTGTTTCATGCAGCCAGCGCCCCCTCTCAATCTCCTCTCCCTCTTCGTGTGCTCGCCCCCTCTCCTCTCCCTCTTCGTGCAGCGCCCCCTCTCCCTCTTCATGCAGCCAGCGCCCCCTCTCCCTCTTCGTGCAGCCAGCGCCCCCTCTCCCTCTTCGTGCAGCCAGCGCCCCCTCTCAATCTCCTCTCCCTCTTCGTGTGCCCACCCCCTCTCCTCTCCCTCTTCGTGCAGCCACCAGCACCCCCTCTCCCACTTTGTGCAGCGCAGCCCCTCCCCTCTACTCTCCCTCTTCGTGTAGCGCCCGCCCCGTCCCCTCTCCGTCCCCCTCTTCGTGCAGCGCCTCCCCTCTCCTCGCCCCTCCCCTCTCCTCGCCCACTCTCCCTCTTCGTGCAGCCAGAGCCCCCTCTCAATCTCCTCTCCCTCTTCGTTTGCCCGCCCCCTCTCCTGTCCCTCTTCGTACAGCCACCAGCACCCCCTCTCCCACTTCGTGCAGCGCAGCCCCTCCCCTCTCCTCTCCCTCTTTGTGCAACGCCCGCCCCGTCCCCTCTCCATCCCCCTCTTCGTGCAGTGCCTCCCCTCTCCTCGCCTCGCCTCGCCTCGCCCCTCTCCTCTCCTCTCCCTCTCGTGCAGCGCCGCCTGCCCCGCCCCCTCTCCCTCAACAAATTCAAATTTTAAATTTCCCGCCCCCTCTCCCTCGGCGAATTCAAATTTCAAATCTCCCCCCAACTTTCGTTTGAATTTCAAATTTCCCCCCAACTTCCCATCCATGTTTTAAAAAAAAAATCCCCCCTCCAAAAGAATGACCGACCTCCCTTCCATATAAAAAATCGACCTCGCGTTTGAACCAACCCAAAGGACCTGCGAACCCATCTAATTGAATACGTTACGCAACAAGTAAGTCCTTCTTTAATTGATTGTCTATATCAATATAAACTCTTACTTGATTGCACACAGTGTGCCATTTGTCAATCGTTGCTCGTCGTAGATTGTTTGCACTTCTTGCTGCTCTCTTTTGTATCTTCACATATGTCGAGAACTTGTAAAACTAATCTTTGTGCACATTATATAATCTAAATGATAAGGGTTTCCTATATAAACATGATATATGTGTCACATATCTGAGTGCACGACTTGGATATAGACTCCACCTTAAGTTCGAGCCTCCCCTACATAGAACTTATGTGTTAACGCTCGACCTAGATTGAGTCTTTGTTCTCCATGTTAGAGCACCCCGGCCTTAAGGCTCGAACTTGAGTTTGAGCCTTTGCTCTCCATGCTAGTGCACCCCGGCCTTAAGGCTCGAACTTAAGTTTGAGCCTTTGCTTCTTTTCTCTCCATGCTAGTGCACCCCGGCCTTAAGGCTCAAACTTGAGTTTGAGCCTTTGCTCTCCTCCATGCTAGTGCACCCTGGTCTTAAGGCTCGAACTTGAGTTTGAGCCTTTGCTCTCCATGCTAGTGCACCCCGGCCTTAAGGCTCGAACGTGAGATTGAGCCTTCGTTCTCCATGCTAGTGTACCCCGGCCTTAAGGCTCAAACTTCAGATTGAGCCTTCCTTCTCCATGCTAGTGTACCTCGGCCTTAAGGCTCAAACTTGAGTTTGAGCCTTTACTCTCCATGCTAGTGCACCCCGGTCTTAAGGCTCGAACTTGAGTTTGAGCCTTTGCTCTCCATGCTAGTGCACCCCGGCCTTAAGGCTCGAACTTCAGATTGAGCCTTCGTTCTCCATGCTAGTGTACCCCAGCCTTAAGGCTCAAACTTCAGATTGAGCCTTCGTTCTCCATGCTAGTGTACCTCGGCCTTAAGGCTCAAACTTGAGTTTGAGCCTTTGCTCTCATGCTAGTGCACCCCGGCCTTAAGGCTCAAACTTCAGATCGAGCCTTCGTTCTCCATGCTAGTGTACCCCGGCCTTAAGGCTCGAACTTGAGTTTGAGTCTTTGCTCTCGTTCTCCATGCTAGTGTACCCCAGCCTTAAGGCGGCTCGAACTTGAGTTTGAGCCTTTGCTCTCCATGCTAGTACACCCCGGTGTTAAGGCTCGACCTTCAAATTCAGCCTTTGTCCTTCATGCTAGTGTACACCGGCCTTAAGGCTCGAACTTGCGTTGGAGCCTTTGCTCTCGATGCTAGTGTACATCGGCCTTAAGGCTCGAACTTCAGATTGAACCTCCCCTACATGGAACTTATGTGTTAAGGCTCATTCTCCATGCTTAACTTTACATGGAACTTGGCCTTAAGGCTCCAACTTGAGTTTGAGCCTTGCCTATCTATGCTAGCGTATCCCTAGCATATGAGTGCACAACTTGGATCTAGGCTCCAGCTTAAGTTCGAGCCTCTCCTACATAAAACTTGGCCTTAAGGCTCAAACTTGAGCTTGAGCCTTGTCTCTATATGCTGGTGTACCCCTGTCATATGAGTGCACAACTTGGATCTAGGCTCTAACTTAAGTTCCGGTCTCCCCTATATGGAACTTGGCCTTAAGGCTCGAATATACTAGTGTACCCTAGCATATGAGTGCACAACTTGGATCTAGACTCCAGCTTAAGTTCAAGCCTCCCATACATGGAACTTTGCCTTAAGGCTCAAACTTGAGTTTGAGCCTTGCCTCTCTATGCTAGCGTACCCCTAGCATATGATTGCACAACTTGGATCTAGGCTCCAGCTTCTGTATGGATTAAGTAAATGCAAGTGAGGCTCCCGCTATTCAAGAAAACTAAGTGAAGCATCAATAATTGTAGCATGCATTAAGTTTCTTAAGTTTGATAGGTTTTGATTTGATATGTAGCATTTAAATCCATTTTTTTCTAAGGTTTTGAAACTTTTTTTGTGCTTCACATGAATGGAAGCTAGCAAAGCGCCCGCTACCTCGCAACCACATGGTGCACCAATCTTTACTCTGGGTGCTCTCGAAACAACAACTCAAGCTAAAAGTGTCACTCCTAGAATTAAGGTGGATAAAACCTTCGAATTGAGTAACAAAGAAGGAGTAAAATGGTTTGTGGAAGGAGTCCTCCATTTGTTTCTGTCTCAAGGTGATACATCATATGGAGATATGGGGATTGTGGTAGGCGCTAAGGATGATGTGGATGCAAGAGCAAACCCATGCTTCACATGCAGTGTATTGCCAGAAGGAGAAACTACAAAAGCAAATAAGTTTTGCTTATCATTGGACACTTTTCACCCACCAGTAGACATGACTGGCAGTAAACTAGGAAAGGACAATTCTATTGTAAAGCTAGGATTGAAGATCATTGACTTTTTCAATCAAGAAGACTCAGCGGTGGATAATGTGGAGGACCTGGTGAAAGTGGTGAGGCATGCAAAGAAGGCTTTGGATTCACGAAAAAAGTCCATACCTGAAAAGGAGACAACAACCACTCAAGTTAGGAAAATTGTGGAGAAAAATGGCAGGGCCATAGTGAAGAGTGCACTTGAAGCATCTAGAAATGCTGGTGCAACTTCTTCAAAACATAAAAAGGAGGGTGACAAAACAAAAGTCCTTGATGTAAGCACAATAGCAGCTGAAGACATGGCAGGCTCTCAGGTGCAAGCAAGCACTTGCAATGAAGAGAAAGGCAAAGCACTCTACAAAGGTTCAAGAAATCTCTTCAAAGAGGCAAAGGACAAAACCAGCAAGTGGTTCAAAGGAGATAGGTGTGTCCGATGACAAGCTAATGGAGGTTGAGACTCCAAACAAGGGCAGCAAAGCAATGATATCATTAGAAATAAAGAAGGGATATTATCCCTTTGGTCTAAATGAAATTAATGTGATGAAATGTTATCCTGCTCCTTCAAACTATGTGTATAGAAGGTTAAATAAGGATTGGGTTTGTATTTTGACCGAAGACTTTATTGAGGACCCAAAGCAAGAGGAGATACTTGCAATTTTGATGCCCTGT
Source organism: Cibotium barometz (assembly GCF_041138505.1). Taxonomy (NCBI): domain Eukaryota; kingdom Viridiplantae; phylum Streptophyta; class Polypodiopsida; order Cyatheales; family Cibotiaceae; genus Cibotium; species Cibotium barometz. Next base: position 13,071,142 of record NC_141080.1, on the reverse strand, counting down.
AATCGTGCTACAAAACAACCCCTTTGATAAACTCACAAAAGAAGATATTCATAAAGTTGAATATTGGATTATCTTTGGTCAACACTCCATTACTGCTGCAAAAATCTTGCAGGCTCTAAATATGGCTAAAGTGACCCCTCAACTGCATCAACAATTTAGGTTCAGGAGATTAAAGATGATTGTAAATTGCCCGCGCCCAAGATTTCTCGTGACATTGCCAAGGATGAAAATTTATCTATTGCAAAGTCAATGCAAAAGGAGCCATTCCTTGATCAACTTCTACAAGCTCGAGCACAATGGCATGCAAACGGTCATCCTAGTAAACCTTTGCCTGGTGTCAATCAACCCAAGATAGATGAGTCTTGGAAGGTACTCTTTTGATTCTTTGCTATATCTTGGTAAATCATAGACATACATTACTCTTCTTTACTTTTCATAATATCTTTTACGGATCTATAGTTTCAAGTGTAGCAGTAGCATAAGAAAGATGCATGTGAGGCTTCTTAAACTACATAAACTTAATAGTTTGGTTTGAAATTGAACTTCAAGCCTCACCTCTCTGTGATGGTGTAGCACTTGCATATCTAATTGTGGCTAGAACTTAAGTTGGAGCCTCACTTGCAAGTGCTAGATTTGCATACAGAGGTGACGCTCAAACCTAAGATCGAGCATCACCATTATATACTAGTTTAGCACTGGCAAGTGAGGCTCAAACTCAAGTTTGAGCATAAGCTCCAAATGATTGAAAATCCATAGATGCATGATTCCTCCTAATATTTTGTGATATCTATTGTAAGGGGGCTAACTTATTACTTTGCAACTTTGCGGGCCTTTGTGAAGACCACAATATGAATATATTCTTGTGTGTTTTGTTGATTTCATCACCATTGGAATGCTTATTGAAGGGATTTCTAGTGAGTCAACAAAGGTGCACTATGAATTTGGCGTGATCCACACACAAAAAGATGATGCCTGGACATCTGGAACAGTTGAGATTGCAACTATTATTCTTTTCATCAGCAAGGTTGACAAGTTTGAGGCCATTGATAAGGTTCCAACCTAACCCATACTAGTTGCTGCTGCCTGCAGGTCGAAGGAAACCATTGCTGAGGTCTAAACGTGCAGTTTGAAGTATGGGATCTGCACAAATATCAAGACTTGTTAGGTGCAGAATGTTTGGAGCCATTTTGTACTAAAAGCCCATAAGATAGACTTAGGCTTTGGCCAAAACAATGTGCTTAGATGGGTTTAATTTTTGGATTGTACGAGCCAAATCTTTACACTATTGTATTAAGCAATCAAATGCCATTGTACTCCAACCTTACTGTCATTTGATTATCTCTTTTGTCAATATTTGCAATTGCAATTCATCAATGAAGATGTGTTTTTTTTTATTGAAGATATTGCCTTGTCAAGGTGTAAGAAGGCTATGAATATTATAATTTAATTTGGATAGACTCAATTATCTCAATAGTGAAAATCTTTTATACATCATATTCAATAAATTTGATGAAATGTAGCATTAACAATATACTCGCTCTTTTATTTTTTTGGTTGAACTTCTGAGGTATTGGAGCATTTGTCTATAAAGGTTTAAGACCATCCATATCATGGATGAATTTATGTTGTTGGCACATAATATATTTATTTAAAATTTTGAATGTCCATTAACCATACATTTTGTTTTCAACAGGATATGTTGAAGCATATAGCTTTGATTTCAAGTGTACAGAAAACTTACTATTGAGGTGGCACTAATCATTGGTGACTCATGTACGTAGAAGCAAAAGAGTTCCACCACCCCTAGATACAATAAGGAAACAAAGAAGAGTATTGATACTTAAACTTAATGGTGTTTTACTTAAGATCATTGAGATGAAACATGGTGATGTATGTCCAGAAGACTGGGCCAAACATATGCATCTTGTGGAAGAGAATACAAGTGTTTGGCATTTGATTCACAAAGATGCATTCACTTTCCTTGATTTTTGTATGCAATGGTTTGAGGTATGGATCTCGAGTACTAATAGACTACAAAGGACTCGATGCATTCTTGAGTTGTGCTTTCCTCAGCACCATCAAAAGTTTAAGGTCGTAGAGCAGGGCAGGCAGCATGTCAAAAGACGTATCTTCTAATTGGATATCGTTTTGTATACCACAAAAACTTGGATGTAGCATGGAGAATTTTTCATGACCTGGATGGAAATAACACGCTAATTTTTTATGATACCCTCTACAATGTAATGTGGAATATGCCCAGAACCTACTTGATTTTTCCAAAGATGTGGAATCAAAATATAGAGGAGCTTCAATGTTTTTTGGAGACAACAATCAACGCATGGTTACTTGGTTGGATTTATGCAAAGAACAAACGGGAGTATACTTGCAACACTTAAGTAAATGAAGCAGCTTATGATAGAGAAACTTTGTATGTATTGGAGCAATACATGAGAAAACGCTATGTTTGAGATACAATTTGTACTCAATTATTATCTTGACAAAGTGTCTACGAAGGATTTTTGTCTTCGAATGAATTGTAAACTTGAATGTAACAATCTCATTGAAATTTGATTGCTTCTTTTGGTGTTTCTAAACACCACACTCTTTGGAGATCCCTCAATTCTAAGGTTCCTTTTCCAAGTGTTCTTTGGCATTATTATCCTATATTTTTACTTCAATGTCCCTCAAATTTGAGCATATATATCATGATTTATAATCTTGATATAGTGTCTAAGATGGGTTTTTATCTATGGATCAATCGTAAACTTAGCACATTGTTACTGTCATTGAGATTTACTTTTTGTTTGGTTGTTTCTAACACCACACCCTTTAGAGATCTCTCATTTCTAAGGTTCCTTTTTAAGTGATATTTAGAATTCTTTTGGCAAATTAAATAAAGCCCATGTTTTTACTTCAATGTCTCAAAGTGGAGATAGTATTTAACATTATATTCTTCATATGAAAGGTGTTGTATAATCTCAATTAAGTTTAGTGTCATGTTTCCCTTGTCCTTCCAATATTGTTGCATATGTATCTATATACAACTACAAACAAATACGCCAAATAGTTGTGTCAAGATATAATCTAATGGCACAAAGAGTGCACCAACAAATAGATGTTAGCTCAAACTACACAAAAATACCGAGTTTCCAACCAATCCTATAAGAAATGGGACTCGAATAATTCCCTAAATTCCTAAATTTGTCTTAAAGGCTAATTGACGAGGAAAGTGCTAAGGCCAAAGAAACACAACAGGAGCCCAAGCACTTTAAGACCTTTCAAATGGCCGACTGCTTTGTTCAATACGATTCAGCGCAAAGGTCTAATAGTGGCAACCTAGGATCTCATATGGCAATCTAGCCCCAGGAGGTTAAGAAAGTGAACTTGGCAGGTCCGTGTTCATGGTAGAAGACCTTTTAAAGGAATAAGAAGTTGAGCTCATTGTCTCCTGACTAAATTCCATGACTGCTTTGCTTGGAAGTACACGGATATGAAGGGTCCAGCACACCATTCCCATGGTTAATGGAGCTAGGCTAGTCAAACAACGACCCCAAATATTCAAAGATGGTCCACAAAGAGATTGAAAGACTTATCAATGTTGGATTCATCTATGAAATTGAACATACAAAGTAGGTATCACCAATCATGATAGTGCCAAAGAAAAATGAAAAATTCAAGGTGTGCGGTGACCTCAAAAAGGTCAATGCTACCACCATAAGAGATCACTGTCCTTTACCATTCACTGAACATGTGCTAGAAAGAGTAGTGGGAAAGGAAGCCTATAGCTTCATATATGGATTCTCAAGATACAAGCAGGTGCTGATTGATCCCCAAGGACCAGCACAAAATGGCTTTTGCCTACTAAATGGGGTACATATGCATATAGAGTCATCCCCTTTAGGTTGACCAATGCCCCCAGAACCTTCCAACGCTTAATGTGTACGGCTTACAAGGAATATCTTCAAAAATTCTTGGAAGTCTTCATGGATGACCTACATGTCAATTCTACCTCAAAGGAGCACCTCGCATGTTTGCACAAGGTGCTAAAGTGATGTAGACTATAGCGTATCTCGTTAGACCCTTTTAAATGCCAATTCTAGGCTCAACATGGGGTGATTTTGGGACACATTGTCTCTAGGCAAGGAATATCGACTGACGACAGCACGATTCATTTTTATGTATGCTAATATTTCTAGACCCCTTTACGGACTCCTTATATTTTTTGAGTGGACAGAAGAATGCCAAAGGGCCTATGCCACACTCAAAAAAGCCTACGCAAGCGCTCCAATCATTAGATCCCCCAACTAGGATCTCATCTTCCATGTCCATATTGACATCTCAGCATTTGCCATAGGATACATGCTCCAACCAAGCGAACACAAGATGGACTTCCCCATCAGTTTTTCCAGCCCCACCAACTCAATGAAGCTGAGAGAAATTACACCACAACTAAGAGAGAAGGATTAGCAATTACACGGTTATGAAGTTCTGCCATTATCTTTTAGCGACCAAGTTTGTCTTCTTTGTAGTAGACCATCAAGCCCTCTTGTACTTGGTCAATAAGCCATGTATGATAGGCAAAATCACCAGGTGGATACTTATCTTGCTCGAGTTCCATTTCATCGTTTACGGTGAGGAAAGGCTCTTAGCATGTTCTAGCAGACCACATGTCAAGGATCCCCAATGGCGAATAGCCAATGGGAGTAGACGATGATTCACCAAAGGCTACACTATTCAAACTTTGCTTGATTTTTGAATGAGGCAAAGAAGTGGCTCACTTCTTAGCCAATGGCTTACCAGTTGATCCTCTCCTCAGTAAGGACCATGCCCATTGTTTAATAAAGAAGGCGGCCCCTTATCAGCTTATCAGTGGCGGCAGCGGCGGCGGGTGAACTTTACAAGCAGCGCAAGGATAAAATCCTAAGATGTTGTGTTAGAGAAGATGAGTATATCTTCTTCCTTGAACAGGCTCACTCTAACTGTGCTGGCGGGCACTTTATAGAAGACATCACTGCTTGTAAGCTTCTCACAGCTGGGTTATGGTGGCCCACCTTAATGGTATGTCAAACGATGTGATGAATGCTAGTGCCTAGCAATTCCTCATTTCAAGGATCGCATGCACTTGAACCCCATTCTATCCTTACAACCATTTGAAAAATGGGGCATAGACTTCATAGGACCCATTAGTCTGGCACCACGCAAATACACTCAAGCTAGATATATAATTACTACTACACCAAGTGGGTAGAAGCTCGTGCAACATGCAAAGCTGATGCTTGATCAACGACTAAATTTCTCTATGAGTCTCTCATCGCACGCTTCGGTTGTCCTCGTGAGCTTGTCAGTGACAATGGAGCGCATTTCATCAATGAGGTAATCAAATTCTTCCTGCAAGAGTTCCTTGTCACCCACAAGAAGTCCTCCCCTTACTATCCTCAAGCTAATGTCCAAGCCGAAAGCACAAACAAAACCTTGTGTGCCATTCTCACTAAAACAGTGGAGGTCGACTGCAACGATTGGGAATAGAAGTTGACGTCTGCACTTTGGGCCTATAGAAATTCGTACAAAGCAGCAACCAATGCTACCCCTTTCAATTTAACCTACGGTACTGAAGCGGTCATGCCCATGGAGTTCTTAGTCCCAAGTCTATGTGTCACAGTGCACAAAAAATTCACCTAAAATGCCTTAAGTTGTCACCTGCTCGAACTTGAAAAGCTTGATGAAACCTGCCTCTTTGCAGTCTGCAGCATGATTGTAGAGAAGCTTAGGTGTAAACAATGGTTTGATGATCAGCTGCTCAACGACAAACAGATGAATGAGGGTGACATGGTCTACTTATTCAACACCAAAACACACAAGAAAAATCTCAAGCTCAGTGGCTTAGGACCTTTCCTAGTCTCTGAGATCACACCACAAGACGATGTGCGTATTGATGAATCACTTGATGGTGTTGAGATGGCTAGCTACTTCAATGGTAGCAAACTTAAACGCTAATATGGCCCCCTCACCGAGGCCACCTTAAAAGCCATCCATGATTAAAAAAGACAAAAAAAAAGACAATAAGGATATGAAAAAATCTACTTATAAAAGAAGACGCCAAAGTGAGGCAAGCCAAGCTAAAGCACAAGCATATCATGATCAACATGGCCTAGGTATTTGACCTAGAAGAAGAAGACTAGGAGGTGAAGCCAGCTCGGCTATCATTAGAAATGACCACGCCAACCAGCTTTGTCCAAAAAATTGCTCTTGTTGATATAGGGGCTAGTTACAATTTACTATCTTATGAAACATGGTGGTCCCTTAGGGAACCCACATTGAAAGAAACACCTGCTGTTGTCACCATAGTTGCCTCACAGCATATTCATTAAATTGGCATAGTCACACTTTTGTTCCACATTGGAAATAATCCCTTGGAAGGGAAGTTTTATGTGATTCCTATAGGAACTATGTGTAAAGAGATCCTCCTCTCGACGGCCATAACAGATGCAACATCGACTGGGATGCATGGATGGGCGGCCATAACAGATGCAACATCGACTGGGATGCACGGGATGGATGGGCGGCCATAACAGATGCAACATCGACTGGGATGCATGGATGGCCACCCTAGAATTGGCTTGTGGCCATGTTATCATTCTAATAACAAATGAAGAGTCAGTTCCCATTACTTTCCCATGCTAAGAACTCACATTTCCACCACCTACAACTACCCAAACACCTCACCCTTTCACTCTGTTCCCCCAAAAAAGAGGCTGCTCAACATGCCATCCACATCAACACCTCTCGCACCCACACCACCACCATGCACAATGGTAGTGCACTCTCACATGGCCAAATCACAAAGAAGCTGCCCTACCACATCATAGTAACCAAACTAACACTACTAACCATACTAACAAATCTTTATAGGGTTTGATATCTCACCACTGGGTGCCCAAGCATGGGTGCCCAAGCAGGAACTTCTTGTACGACAAGGCTACTATGAGGGAGCATCTCCATTGTTGATCCCCAAAAGGTCCCACCATCCCCCTCACCAATAGACATCTAGAGTTTCTCGTCCCCAATGTAAGGCCCCCATTCACCAACCTCAAGCCTATAGGGTACATGATTGATGCAAACCTACGCTCTCTCCTAGGCGTTCTGACCCTCGACTGAACCCTAAACCCACGCACTCAACCCTTCGGTAGATCCCAAAATCTCTTCTATGCGCCCAACATTACTATATGAAGGAAATCATACCCTATGGATCCCCAAACCTTTCCAACCTAAGCTCCTACCTCGTGTCACACCACAATCACCTACCCTCAATGGGTACCCAAGGCAACATCTGCAGTCAAGATTACTCAAGACAAAAGGAAGCATAAAGTCCTATGTGGCACAGTCACCCCCTAAGCTACCGTTGACGAACTTCCTTTTAGATATACCTTCAATGTTAGCAATTCCTTTGCCTATTATTCAGAGGCTCGATGGGACCACAAAACTCCCTTCAACTTCCTCCTCAGCCCCAACTACTTCCTTGCCACCCTCATCTCGGAATCTCTTCAAGAAGTGCCACCCCCTACTTTGCCATTACCTAATTGTCATAGACTCCTTGCTTTGGTGAACTGGTCAGTTCAAAACCCACAGTGGGGTGCTAGTGGCATAGCCTTTGTGTACAAAACTTGTTATAGGGTGCAGAAAAAAAAACACCTTGCCACGGTCGTTCGTTTCTCAGATTCTAAGTGCCACGACCGTTCCTTCCTCAACCACAAAGCCCACAGCCGTTCCAAGTTTCGCACGGCCGTTCCCTTCTTAAAGTCTAGCTTGCCACATGAACGTTCCCAGTGTGGAACGATCGTTCCCTCTCCCGCACACTGCCATGGCCGTGCCGACCCTCTATTCAAAAGCCCCCAGCCATTCCCAACGAGTCCCGCGAGCTCGAGCGCCCTTTTGCTCAGCTTGCCACGGCCGTTCGATCCTCTTGCCATGGTCGTTCGATCCACGCTCCACGATCCACGCTCCAACTCGCACATCCGTTCCAAGTATTGCCACGCCCGTTCTCTTACAGTCGCATGCCCATTCCCTGAACTTGCCATACCCGTGTCTTCTTCACATGGTTATGAATATGGCCCCCCTCCTTCCATTTCCTCACTTTTCATTCTCATCCTAGTCAAGCTCTTGCAAACTGTTTCCCCAAGCCCTTACCCTCACAGCCCAGCATTCAACATGTCAGAAGCTTCCGACTCCTCGCTGGAGGTGCTCCACCACACTTCTTTGAGGAGGAAGAGACCTAATAGCGGCCGCCTTTGAGGAGTACGCAAAGCACCCCACCTAGCTCTCCCACCTAGGTGAAGTGCTGATGAAGAAACTCAATGGACACACTATCCATTCCTTAATGAAGAATCACCATAAAGTTGAGCACAAGGTCCTTTACTACACCAGTCCTTGCTATGCAGCTAGTTCAGCTAACCCAATAGTGGTGCAAAAATTGGAGCAGCTTGGATTTGGATTGGGCCAACTACCCACCCTAGAGCCTTGGGGGCCAGACTTGTATAATGCCTTATACTTCATTGAATCTTATGATGCAAATTAGCACAAGCCGTTCCCAACCAGCCCGTGAGCCCGCGCGGCCATTCGCTCAGCTTGCCACACACGGCCGTTCGATCCTCTTGCCACCATGGTCGTTCCATGCTCCAACTCGCACATCCGTTCCAAGTATTGCCATGCCCGTTCTCTTACAGTCGCACGCCCATTCCCTGAACTTGCCATAGCCGTGTCTTCTTCACATGGTTATGAATATGGCCCCCCTCCTTCCATTTCCTCACTTTTCATTCTCATCCTAGTCAAACTCTTGCAAATTGTTTCCCCAAGCCCTTACCCTCACAGCCCAACATTCAACATGTCAAAAGCTTCTGACTCCTCCCTGGAGGTGCTCCACCACACTTCTCTGAGGAGGAAGAGACCTAATAGCAGCCGCCTTTGAGGAGTACGCAAAGCACCCCACCCAGCTCTCCCACCTAGGTGAAGCGCTGATGAGAAGAAAGTCAATGGACACACTATCCATTCCCTAATGAAGAATCACCATAAAGTTGAGCACAAGGTTCTTTACTACACCAGTCCTTGCTATGGAGCTAGTTCAACTGACCCAATAGTGGTGCAGAAATTGGAGCAGCTTGGGCCAACTACCCACCCTAGAGCCTTGGGGGCCAGACTTGTATAATGCCTTATACTTCATTGAATCCTATGATGCAAATTATCACACTGGTGTTATCTTGGATATAGAGGGCCATAGGCATCCAGTCTAGCTCAGCGTAGGGCTTGTGTGAGAGGCACTTGCACTCCCACATATGGAGCAGCCATATGTACGCCTAGTCAATGCCCTTAAGCTCATCCATGGCCTGTATAGGGGGAATGCTAACAAAGATGGAGTTGTGTGGGGTAACATTGCCAATGAAGACCTGATGCCAGCACCCGCTCTGCAATTTCTCCTCACCACAAGGTGGACTTATAGGTTTAACAAGTGCAGTTTAATAACCTTAGCTCATGTGCACAGGGGCAACAGGTCAATTGGTTTGACCACCTCTTCCAGGAGCTCCATGTAGTTTTCTCCAACCCCCAAGGCAAGTTGGCGGTAGCAACATTACTTACCAGGGTCCTCTACTACACAGTGGGATGGGAAGAGGCACCACGTGCAATCCAATTGAGCGGACTGGATGCCGTTGTTTCTTTGTTATACCCCTATCCTATTTCCCCACCTATCCTATTTCCCCACCAGCCAAGTGGCCACACCATGAACCTGCACCTACGGAATAGCCTCAATCACCCCCAAGTCCCAAGCCCCAAGCCCACACAGGGGAAGAGCTCGCTGCCGTTTGCAGCAGCGAGCTGCAGAGCTGCAAAAGCCACTAAGAAGGCCACATAAGAGGAAGAGGAGCGCCAGAGGTAGGATGTTCTTAACGGGAGTTTATATGAGACCCCACCCCTTGATAGGTTCACGGAGATGCCTCCTCATGATCAAGCTGGGCCTTCATCACACAGTGACACCCAAAAAATAGTCAACACTCTCCATTGGTGGGCTTGCGCGGGGGGCAGTTTCAGTTCCAGCCAGAATTATGAAGAGAGTATCCATGCAGCTCGAGCGGAGATGTGCCTAACTTTGCTCACGGCTTTGCCAACATGACATGAGAGCTCATCCAACAAATGACAAACTGAATCTCTCGATAGCATAAAGTGGCACAACTTTCACACAGAGGGAAATGTTATTAGCCAAAGCCTAGGAGAGAGTGGTGTCTGAGGAGTTATACCAAACCAATGTACAGTTCATGGAGCTGTAGAAAAAGTTTGACCAACAAACAGAGGAGCTATGCATAGCTATCAATAGAATTACTGACCTCGAGCACAACAGGTCAACCAATCCCATTTTTCTTCCAGGGGCTTCTCACCTTACAACACCCTCATGATCTCTTTGAACTCCTCTTCCACCCCTTCAAGCCACCCTACAGCCTAGAGTTTACTACTTCATTATGGCTTCCCTACCACAGCCCCTAGCCTAATCTCATTGATTTATCTTTACTAGATGGCATCTGCCCCTAACCCTATCTCCCCCTCCTCTCGATTTAGGCACTGTAGCACAGCTGGCTGGCATGTCATCCACAAAGCCTACCTCTCCCTCCTCAATGATCCTCTACCACCCTACTCGGCACCCGGCATACTCATTCTCTACCACCACTGCTTCATCCAAATCAAACTCATTCTCTACCACCACTACTTCATCCAAATCAAACTCATGGAGGCCACTAGCATATGCCAATTCGACAACACCCACATCACCTTTCCATGGGAGTATAACGAATCCAAGACTATCGCCGCCGGCACAGTCAATTTCTTCTATTCTCATGATCCTCAGGCTGCCGCTACAACCAGAGGACAACAATGATGGCACTGATGATCAAGGCGGATTGCCTCCTCCACCGCCAAGCTCTTCTTCACCACCATCAAGCTCCTCCTCTGCATCTCTCACACCCAACCCCCACCCCCACCATCCCCCTACCACTCTTTCCCTTTTTGCTACCCCACCTGCTTCTCCCCCCTTCACTTTCCCACTCCACCCCCATCACCCACACCCCCCTTGCCACTTTCACTATCCTTCAACAACTTAGGAATGCACAAAGCATTCTGAGATATCCCCTCCACCTCCACTAGACCCACACATTTTCTTGACGTGAACCTCACCACCCGACCTTCATCATCGACACCCCCTCCACCCTCGTTGCACCGGCTCTGCCACCCACCAACCCACCACTCAAAGAAGGGGAGATCCCACCACCACCACCACCATTTGAGCGTGAGGAAGTCGACCCTCCGCCAAACCCTTTGAATTAGTGTGATCCTCTAGACCGCACGGAGTTTGAGCAGGCCATCGTCATCCTACGCGATCGATATCTCCAACATCACCCTGTCACCTGCATCACCGATCGCCTCGACCTCAATGTCCTTTGCATGTACCTCGATGCTAAGCACATCACCTAGCGGCATGATCACCCACCCAAAACCCACGATGAATGCCACTAGTCACCAGGCGCTGCTCATCCCATAACATTTGATCTCATGGGCGATTAGCCGACCTGCTAGCGACGGCCCTTCCTCAACAAATCCTTCATCTAGGACATTTACTATAACATGCCCCACGCCCTAAGGATCAACCCAGATTATCTTCCCATTCAAAGACAGTGGGCCTGGAAGACGTTCCACGATGAGCAATAGAAGAACCCGAAGTTGAAATTCAACTTCCCATGGTTCACGCCCCCGTCACCACAACATCCATGTACTAAAGAATCCATGGTCACGCACTTCCATGAATTCATCTACCGCTATGACAAGGTCCCCAACCCAGCGACGATGATTGCCACAATTCGATTCTTCAACCTCATCATCACCTTGCCGGAGTCCTTCCCGACATGGGACTATTACTTCAAGGGAGCCCAAGGCCTCGTCTTTGACATCAACAAAGGGCCCACTCTCAACAAGGAGTTGTTCGGCTACTACAAATGAGTCATGTGGATGCCTATTTGGAGGCTCCAAATCTTTGAAGACATGATGGATGCCTATTTGGAGGCTCCAAATCTTTGAAGACATGATGGAGATGACCTTCTAGAGACAAGCTATCGTGTCTTCCATCGTGCCCCTCCCGCTCCTACCTCACGATGGGACTTCATTCGCACTTACTCTATCTACTCTACAGATAACTTCTTCGACCAGCTCTAAGGATGGACCTATAATCGGGAGGAAGGGGATATGTTAACCACTCTGGTTAACATGACCTTTCGCATGGCTACTAGACCTCCTTTGTAATTCATCTTTTGTAACCCTGCTAAGCGCCAATTGTAAATGAGACATGGGATGACCGAGATTATGGCTATTTCCATAAGCTGAAAATAACTTGGTGCTGCTTACAAAACTTGAGAAACGCATCCAAAACAATCCTCCACTTTCTGACACACTCTAATGAGGTCACACTTTGCATAAAAGGTCACCCAAGTAGCATTTGAGCTTGACTATATATGAACAGCCACTATGCCCTGTTTTGATGGGTTTTGCCAACCGAACATTCCAATCCTTCAAATCACTGAGAAATGATCAAATCAAGTGTATAACATATACATTGACATCCATACATCCTCCATGTTGCATATAAACATCGTCTGTGGTCACCAAGTATCAATTACATGCCAAAAATAGCTTTCTGTTTTGGTCGAGAACTTGTAAACTATCAAACACTAGCACTAATCCACTTCCAATTCATTCCATATGCATCCAAATCTTAGGCCCAGGCATTCATTGGCTTCATATCTAGTTGTTCTAGCTATGTATAGGCTCAATTGCACCAATTTTGACCACATGAGTGATTAATTTGATGAATAAGCTCCTTTGTTTTGCTAATCTCAAGTAATAGACCTATTAATCCTGCTTAATCCACCTTGTTTTGCATCAATGCCTTAAAATGAGTGCTTGTGGGTTCTATCCAAAGGTACACACATATGTGGGGGTCGATTGCTAATAAGCTTCTTGTGCAAGCTATACATCCATTTGAGCTTCATTTGATTTTTCTACTCCATTGTTAATTTCTGCGCTCATTTTCAGCCTCCTTGTAATTGATTTAATCACTCCAATATGCCTTGGTTGAATATGGAAAGTGGTTGGGATGAGATAGAATTTCTTAAGTTGTACTCTAATCACATTAATGTGCACAGAAGAATAAACCTCCAATGGCTCAAATTTCATGCATAAATTCTCTGTTTTTTTGTAGCTCACAAACCAGAATTTGACCTCTTACATAGATTTTCTCTCCAATCTCACATATTGCAAGTTTTGAAGTTTCTCTTGCTCGTCATCCAATTGCTAATACATTCATGGTGTCAAATACATCACATACATCTCTTGCTTCCAAGCTTTAATGGAAAGCTCAAACTGTCTTCTCTTGCATGAGGCCAGCAAGTCTTGGCTCTAATATTGTTCAAATCACCTCCAATCCACTCAAGAAGGATAGTACCACTCACCAATGGGCCTTAATTTTTAGATCTACTTGAGTTGGTGTGCTCCACAGCTTCTCTTTTCTCCACAGCTTCAATGGAAAGCTCCAAAAACTAGATTTTTCCCTCTTCTTCACTCACTCAGAAAACCCTAATAGAGAGCACCAGGCTCTGATACCATGAAAAGAGAGAGGAGATAGACACAAGGGGGTAGAGAGGCAAACCCTAATTAGATCTCATTATCTCAAACCATCAACATCTACATGATAGAGAAGTTCCATAGCTTTCCTTCATTGCACAGCACACTACACTAGTGATGATAAGTTCACACTGAAATAACCTAAGTGTAATGTCCACACATTTGGCCAGCTAGATGCAGCCATTATTGTCCACACACACACTGCTAGATTGGTCTCCACATGCTACTGATATCCATTAGATCGCGATGAGCTTGCATTCTCAACATGATGGTTGTGACTTATTGAGTAGTGCAGAGGAGCATTGAATAGAAATTTTGAGTTTCAAGCAGGCTCAAATCTAAGTTTTCCAATAGCTCACTCACATATGGATTGGTATGAATCCTATACTTATAATTTTGGCCATTCAATTGACGCACAAGCATGCTCTTACACAAAGTCTTCCCATTGCCTTCTACAAAAGGTAATATTTGGCCCACCACCTTTTCCTCATCATCAACTAGAGAATCCATGACATGGCGAGGCTCACTCTGGGCAATAGCAATCTTATCATCAACATCAAAAACACTATATTTAATTACATCTCCAACACCATCATCCAATAAAACTTCGTCTTCATCACAACATTCTCAAGTGTATTATTTTCAAGATGCTCCAAGATATCGTTTTCCTCCCATGAAGCTTCACCTTGCATACCAAGCTTCTAACACATAGACTTTGCTTCTATTAAACCCTCTTTTAATGTGGATATAATATTCTCATCAGTGCTGCTCAGAGTGGTGTAGTCACTTAGATTGGCCAAAGAAATGCCAATAATAACAAGGGTGAAAAGTGGAGTATATTTCTCATTTAAGATGAAGACAAAGCTTCAAACTGGTACATGCCTTGGAATAGCATCCGATTTTGCCTTGAAAATACTACATCTAAGGACAATGCAAAGCTCAACAAAAAAGGAAAGGTTGCAAATACTAATCAAGGAGTCATGAAAGGATTGTGGTACCTAGGAAGAGTAATGAGCATGAGAAGGAAGCGAGGAAATGGTATAAAAGAGACAAGGGGTCCTTTTGATCTTTTGGATGGTCCTTCAAATGTGGAGATCATCTAGCATGGTATCAAAATAACCAAGGGAACTAAATGCTATGCATATGATCTTGTTGACAGTTAATTTGTTCCCTTGGAAGCTATATGTGAGACCCCCCTCTAGGGGCGGCGGCAGCGGCGGAAGCAGCGTCGGCCTCCCGCGCGGGGTGGGGATCCACACTTGCGGCCTCGCCCGTAGATGTTCAGAGGAGAGACTAGACCAGGCGGTTCCTCCAAAACCGAGCCCGAAAAGCTCTACTCGCCTGGAAGGCACGGCGATTCCGCCATGGGAAAATCTTCTAGCGGGGGAATTACTCTAACAAGTCAAAGTTTTAACTAGTTAAACTGATCTGACCGAACCTGAAGTCACATGGTTAGATCAAGAAGAGACTTGCACTTGATCCATGGAATCATCACTTTTTTCCTCCTTTAACGAGTCACAGCCCCGCTGATCCCCTCCCCCACAGAACAAGGTCTTCTCAGGACTTAATCTAACTAACGTAACTAATCGCATCTTAATTGTTTCGCAGGAATCCTCTGATCGAGCTTACTCCAGCTGGCCCATGGATTAGCCAACCACCTGACCACTGTATTAGTGGGATTCCTTTATAAAGTTTTGGTTGTTTTTTTGCCCGGGTACCAAGGAAAAGAGTTCCCAGGCCCCCTAGCCAGTGATTCATGCAAAAATTAAGGTAGGCATACCATGTACACACCCAATATGAAATTGCCATTTATAACAGATAAAACAATCCTTTAATAGAAAACATAATATTATTGATCATCATCCTCCAAAATTTTGAGTCCATTGTATTACAAAATGTGTCCTCTGGACTCTTCGTTTTGAAGACCAGCTAGCCAACCAACGAGATCCTGTATCAAAATTTGATTCACAAAAATCTTTCCTTTTAGTCCATCCGAATCTTCCTCGACGCATGCATGGGTGTCCTAGAGCAACCGCCCCCACGAGCCCGTGCATCACCTGGTCAGAACGCTCTAGGATCCTCCTTAGGTGTCAAGTAGCACTTCACTCAGGGACCGCTTCGTCGGTCCTCGCCCATCATATTGGAAGCGTACCATTTTAATCGTACCGAGGCTGGTCAAGACCTCGACAGGCTTTGCCGCGAGCGACGTCCCTCGACAACTCCCCGCCAGCTGTTGTAACAAACCTCCTCATAGTAAAACACATGCCCAATGCTTCCTCCAGCATTCTGGCATAAAAGAGTTCTTTAAATGAAAAACAGAGGTTCCAATGCAAGTAAAATTTCCAGTTTGAGATTGGTTCCACAAAACCCCTTTTTTCATAATTCCCAGTTTCATAATGAGAATCCTTGATCTCTCATCAGGGTAATCTACCCATCATTTGTTTGATTGTCCAACTAAATTCTTGGTGATTTCGATCAAAGGAAAACTTGTTTAGTTCAACGGTAGTCTATTCTTTGTATTTAGAAACTGGAATTGGTCACGAAGTTTTTGCTTGATTGAGGTCGAGAGATGGAAAAGTAGGTTTACTGTTCGTCCCTCTCGTAGTCTAACCAAATTCATTCGGTTTAGCTCTAACAAGGATTCCCTTCAGATAAACATCTATTTTTGGGTAAATACCAATTTAGTGATCTAACCAAATAAAATATCTAAAGATATTCTTTCTACCATTTAATTTCCCAACCTTAATTTCGTAGGTAGATTTATGGTGGAAATTCTTCTTTTGACACTAAAAATTAATTGAAATCCTTCTTTTCTTCAATATCATAAAAATTCTTCATTTAACTGAATACCAATATCTATTTTTGTGAATTAACTTGAAATACTTTCATTTCCCATTTAATGAGTGCAATCCAAATGTCACCAGAATTTCTCTTTTATCATAAATTAAATCTATCTAAAATTTCTCTTTAAATTAAATAAAAATATTTAATATTCCAAATATACCAAGAATTCTTCTTTTTTCATTTAAATGATTGAGTTTCAAATATGATGGGAATTCCTCTTTCATCATTTAAATCTATTTATGCATAACTAATTTTAACTAAAATTTCTCTTAAAAATTACATAAAAATATCCATTAATCCTAATATGACAAGAATTCCACTTTTTCCATTTAAATGATTGAATTTCAAATACGGTGGTTTCATCATTTAAATTTATTTATGCATAAAAATAAATTTATTTATGCATAAATATGGTGGGAATTCCTCTTTCATCATTTAAATTTATTAATGCATAAAAATAAATTGAACTAAAATTTCTCTTAAAATTAAATTAAAAATATCCATTAATTCCATTATACTAAGAATTCCCTTTTTTCTCATTTAAATGGTTGAATTCCAATTATGGTGGAAATTCCTCTTTCATCATTTAAATTTATTTATACATAAAAATAAATTTAACTAAAATTATTCTTTAATTTTAAATAAAATATCCATTATTTTTGTATTCCAAATTTTCTCTTTCTCCATTGGAATACATGGATTTCCATTGACATGGGAATTTCTCTTTAATCATAAAAATAAAATTACTAGAAATTTCTCTTTTTCTCTAATTAACTATTTATGCATAAACATTAAAAATTAATTTTTCCATGGATATGATGAAAATTATTCATTTAACCTAGGATGACTAATCCTAGAATATGGTAGGAAAGTCCTCTTTTCACATTACGCATGAAAATGATTTATGTGTTAATTTTTCCAGAAATTTTACCATAGCTCGGCTACTATTACTGATAATTTTCAATAAATTTGAAAAGCATAAGGTTTAGTAATACAAAATGATAGCATAACTATCATTTGGACCAATATCCAATTTATGGATTTAATCCCTAAGGTTATCATAATTTAAGTAGCATAAAAACATTAAAAAGCCATTTCTTTGGCCTCTAATTTGACTAGCATAGAGTTTACATTTAGATTTAAGAATTGCTCCATGAGAAGCATCATTTGAATATAGAATTGGTCATAGGAATGACCATTCTTTGGGGGAGAGAGAGATATGCTTAAAAAAAACATTTTAATTTAAGCATAAATGTAAACTTTATGTGATTAATCACTAAAATTCATTAGAAAGCTTCATTTACATTGAAGAACCATTCAATTGAATACTTCTCAAGCTTGAGAGGGGTTGAGAAGTGAAAAACATTTAGAAGATTAAGAAAAAAGACCATAAGTCACACTTTACCTCTTGTTTTGCTTGATTCTCTAGTCTTAGGAGAGGCCCCCAACCAATCAATTAGTTAGTATGTTGAGGAAAGCTCCAAAAAAGATTGAAGAGAGAGAGAGAAGCTCCAATCTCTCTATACATGTATTCAATGCCACACCATGTACATAGTGCCTTCTTGATGGGACACTTCACCACACCTTCGATGGGGTCCCCTATAGTGATAGCACTGTAATGGCATATGGGATTCTAGGATATTGTTGTCCCCCCCTAATCATCCCTCTATTTGATTTCATTATATACATGATAGAAGCTATCACCATCTTGAATGTACAGTGGCTTAGGATTAGACTTAGGGGACTCTAAGCCTCTAGTGGTTATAGGTAGTTAGTGTCCCCTAATATTCCCTCCTCCTCAAGGATTTCTATCAAGGTCAATTAGTTCACGGGGGTCACAAGGGAATGGGTGGCTCCCTTTTTTATTTGGTTTGATCCTTCCAGGAGAGAGGAGAGATAAAAATATCTTAATATTTTTGAGTTTAAAACTCCTTCACATGTGTGAAATAGGCACCTCCTTGAAGACTCCCCCTGTCCAAAATATCTCATTTTTGGTAATATTTTATAATTTTCAACTAATAAACCTTGTACTCAGTCAACTCTTCATCTTATGTGGGCATTTACTCATTTTTGGGTATTTTGTTTTATTCATTGGATTTATCTCATTCCAACACTTGGATTAATCTTATTGGTCCATGGGAATCTTAATTGGACCATAATCCAAAAATTTCAGTAAATCTTGACCCTTAGGCTAAGGTCTTTTAAATCATTTTTTAATTAATTCTAATTGCACCTTGGAAAATTTATTTTGATTTTTTGTTTTAGGAAAATATATTTTTGATATTTGTAGAATTTTTATATCCAAAAATATCTCAATATTGATTTACCACTCTCTAGAATTTTTTATCTCTCTAGATAAAAACAAGGAAAATAATATTTTCTTGTATTCAAAAACACGGAATGATTACAAGGGATTGAAGTAAAGGCTTATTCAATATTCACCCTCTAACTTTTGAGGTGTTGTGCACGTATAAGAACCTCCCCTTCTGATCTTATAATTATTCCCCTCTTTGAAATAAAAGAAAGATCATGTTTTACCTTGTTTTGGCCGAGAGAGAGAGAGAGAAAATGTCTAGAGGGAGGTAATTCAAAATAATTGAGATATTTTTTGATATAAAAATCCTCCTAGTGTCTTAAAAAGGTTTCCCCTAAAATAGAAATTCAAAAAGAAATTTCCAATGTGCAATTGGAATTAATTGAAAATAGGTATAAAGGACCTTAGCCTAAGGGTCTAGATTTTCAGAAATTTTTGGATTATGGTCCAATTAAGATTCCTATGGACCAATAAGATTAATCCAAATTTAGGGAGGAGATAAATTGAAGAATAAGAAAAAAATCCCAAAAATGAGTAAATGCTCACATAAGATGAAGAGTTCACTAAGTACAATGAAGAGTTCACTGAGAGTACAAGGTTTATTAGAGTTAAAAATTAAGAGATATTTATAGGAAATGATGTATTTTTGACACCTCAGTGTGGGGATCTCCCCTCATGAAGGAGGCACCTATTTCACATGTGTGGAGGAGTTTTAAACTCAAAAATAATGAGATATTTTCATCTCTCCTCTCTCCTGTTTCAACTAGATCCAAAAAGTAAGCTAAATTGACCCAATAATGGTCAAAAATTAAACAAATTGATCTGGAATATTCTAGAATCAGTTTGCTTGGTTAGAGGCTTACCTTTTCCTATAAATAGAAGCCTCCCCCTTTGTAAAAGCTTAATGGTGTTTATGCCCTGTTACTCTGCTCCTGTCCTTAGCCATTTACATTGAATTTTTTAATAATTCAATTGTTTTTAGCCTAATCCTCTCTAAAGCAAATTGGTGGCCACTCTTGCTTCAAACAAGAGTAGAACCCTCAATCCCTCAAGCCAAAGGAGAGCTTACAAGCTCTATGTAAGTTAATTTTCTTACTTGTTTAATTTTAAATCTATGGTTTTCTTGATTTTTATGTTTTGCAATAAATTGAATTAAATTCAAATGCTATGCCTTGATGAAAAGGCCACCCCCTTCTCCTCTTTACATTCCAGCCTTTCTTAATCCTAGAAAGATTAACTAAAGAATTAATTAAACTCTTCTTATTGTTTACTCTCTTGAATTTAGAAAAATGTGTAGATAAGAGTTCTATGGATTTGATTTGGGTTAATTTACGTCAATTAAAGAATGATAAAAATGAGAAATGGTCAGCCATACAAAGGAGGTTATGGTAAAATTTTCTAAAATTTTGTAGAAAAAAAAAGTTTATTTTATGTTATTCCAAAAGAGTAATTCCCACCATTTTTGCATCTAAAAGAAATATTCTGATTACTCCATGTACATATTCACCTATGAATATGCATGGATATCACTAATATTAATTATTAAAATTCATTTTTATGCATAGAAAGATGCATAAAGGAATTATTTTTATTCTAAAAGTGTTATTCTCATTAAAATTGATTTTTATGCATAGATAGATGCATAAAGGAATTATTTTTTATTTCAAAAGTGTTATTCACATTAAAATTGATTTTTATGCATAGAAAGATGCATAAAGGAACTATTTTTATTTCAAAAGTGTTATTCACATTAAAATTGATTTTTATACATAGAAAGATGCATAAAGAAATTATTTTTATTTCAAAAGTGTTATTCTCATCAAAATTGATTTTATGCATAGAAAGATGCATAAAGGAATTATTTTTATTTCAAAAGTGTTATTCTCATCAAAATTGAATTTATAGAAAGATGCATAAAGGAATTATTTTTATTTCAAAAGTGTTATACTCATTAAAATTGATTTTTATGCATAGAAAGATCCATAAAGGAATTATTTTTATTTCAAAAGTGTTATTCTCATCAAAATTGATTTTATGCATAGAAAGATGCATAAAGGAATTATTTCTATTTCAAAAGTGTTATTCTCATTAAAATTGATTTTTATGCATAGAAAGATGCATAAAAGAATTATTTTTATTTCAAAAGTGTTATTCCCATTAAAATTGATTTTTATGCATAAAAAGATGTATAAAGAATTTTCATTTCAAAATTAGAATTCTCTTAAATTCTATGTTTAAATTCTATGAATAGATGTGATGAGATGTGATGTGAATCAGATAGATGTGAATGAATGGATGGATGGATGTGATTTGAATAGAGGGATGAGATGTGAGGTGAATAGAGTTTATGAGATGTGATGTGAATCAGATAGATGTGAATGAATGGATGGATGGACGTGATGTGAATAGAGGTGATGAGATGTGAGGTGAATAGATGTGATGAGATGTGATGTGAATCAAATAAATGTGAATGAATGGATGGATGGATGTGATGTGAACCAGATGGATGTGAATGAATGGATGGATGGATGTGATGTGAATGAATGGATGGATGTGATGTGAATAGAGGTGATGAGATGTGAGGTGAATAGATGTGATAAGATGTGATGTGAATCAAATAGATGTGAATGAATGGATGAGATGTGATGTCATGTGAATCAGGATGTAAATGAATGATATGAGATGTGAATGGATGTATGTGAAAGAATGGATGTGAATGTGTATATGAAGAATGGATGTGAATGAGTATGTGAAAGAATGGATGTGAATGTATGTGACGAAAATGGATGTGAATGAATGGATGGATGGATGTGAATCTGTGAATGAATGGATGGATGTGATGTGAATAGAGGTGATGAGATGTTAGGTGAATAGATGTGATAAGATGTGATGTGAATCAAATAGATGTGAATGAATGGATGAGATGTCATGTCATGTGAATTAGGATGTAAATGAATGATATGGGATGTGAGTGGATGTATGTGAAAGAATGGTTGTGAGTGTGTATGTGAAGAATGGATGTGAATGAGTATGTGAAAGAATGGATGTGAATGCATGTGATGAAAATGGATGTGAATGTGTATGTGAAAGAATGGATATGGATGTGTACATTGTGAAGAATGGATATATGGATGTGTACATTGTGAAGAATGGATGTGAATGTGTATGTGAAGAATGGATGTGAATGAGTATGTGGTGAAAGAATGGATATGGATGTATGTGAAAGAATGGATATAGATGTGTATGTGAAAGAATGTGATGTGATGTAAAGAGATGTGATGTGACATGAATATATGTGGATGTGAAGTGATAGATATGAATGTATGGATAGATGTGAGAAGTCATACATGTGAATGATTGGATGGATGTGGATGAATGAGATGAGTTGTGTATGAATGAGATATGATGTGGATAGAAGTGATGTGATATAATGTGGATAGAATGTATGTGATGGGATGGTTATGAGAATGTATGTGGTGGTTATGAATGAATGAATGTGATGGATATGAATGAATGAATGTGATGTGATGTGAATGGAGATCGATGTGATGTGTGATGTGAACGAATATGAAGTGATGAGATGTGGATATGGGTAGATGCGAGTGGATGAGATCTGATGTGGATAAATGAGAAACGATGTGATGAGATGGAAAATGATGTGATGAGAATGGGAATACATATGAAATAAATGAGAGTTCGTTATAGAAACTATATTTATAGTATGTTTTTAAATGACTGTTTTATGTCAAGAATGCTGGGGAAGCATTCTTGACCGTCTTGTGAATAAGGTCGTGAAGACCTAATCTGATAAAGTTGCAGCAACTGACGGAGAATGCTGGGGAAGCATTTTGACCGTCTTGTGAATGACTGCTTTATGTCAAGAATGCTGGGGAAGCATTTTGACCATCTTGTGAATAAGGTCGTGAAGACCTAATCTGATAAAGTTGCAATAGCTGACGGAGAGTCAATGGAGGACGTCTCGCGTAGTAGCAAGGTCGACCGAGGTCTTGACCAGCCTCGGTTCGATTTAAATGGTGAGCTTCTAGTACGGTGGATGAGGGACCAAGAAAGCGGCCTATGAGTGAAGTGCTAGGTGACCTGCAACAACAAAGAATCCTATAGGGTGCTGACCATACGATGCTCGGGCTCTAAGTCGCCGAAGATACCCACACGTGCATCGGGAAAAATATTGTAACAAGGAGTAAGAGTTGTTTTTTGAATTCGGGCATGGATCTGGTTGATTGACCTTGCTGGTCGGATGAGTCCATGGCTCTTTTTATATAGATCTGATGGTTGATCTTGCTGATCTTCAACGGAGATTCCATTTTGATTTTTATAAGTGAAAATATTGTCGGTTACTCTATGAGCTAGGAAGAACTATCAAAAAGGCCCCTAAGTGGACAGGTGGTGAGCATTCCGGTTGCCAATGATGCCATAGGTACACCGATGAAGAAAAAATTGGAAATTAGGATTCAACTCGATATTTTGGAGGATTATTGATCAGTGACACTATGGTTTCATTAAATGATTGTTTTAAAGACAGCTGATCTATGAAAAAGGTAATTTCATATTGGGTGTGTAAGTGGTGTGACTAGTTTTAAGTTTACATGAATATCCGGCTAGGGGGCCTGGGAACTCTTTTCCCTGGTACCTCGGGGGGGTCGCTCACACAAAAAAATGTGAATATCACGTGCGTTCAACAGGAGCATATTTTTAATTTATGAAACTTATAGAAATATATTTACATAAGGGTATGATTTAAAAATTTTTCAAAAAAATTTACAGATTCATAAAGAAAAGGGGATATTATATGGATTAAAAAATTCACATTAAAATATAGGCCTTGGACGCACGCGATAGGGATATTCTACATAGAGTGACCCCCCAGAGCCTGGTACCCGGGACAAAAACCTAACCAAATTCTTAAATGGATCCCATCACTACAGTGGTTGGACGGTTGGCTAACCCACAAGGCTGGATTGATGGGTCCCTAAAATGAGACTCAATTCTGTTATGGTACGATAGATGAAGTAAATCCCGGGAAAAAAAGTTTTATGGAAAAGAATCAATGGATGTGCCTCTCAATGAGGAAAAAAGCGTTGGTCTCTATGATCCAAGCGTTGGTCTCTATGATCCAAGTGTAATTTTTTCCCTTATCTGACTATGGGACTTACGGGTTCGGTTAGATCAGTTCAGTTAGTTAAGGCTTTTGACTACGTTAGAGTAAAATTATCCTGAAGGAATCGCCCGTGCTTTCTGGACGAGGAAAGTTTTTTCGGGTTCGATTTTGGAAGAACCGAGGGATTAGTCTCTTGTTCGAATATCCATGGGTGAGGCCCTGAGTGAGGGACCTTGCCCTGCGGGCGCAAGAAGTGCTACTTTCGCTGCTAGCACCCTTGAATTTGTTGCGCGGTGGGGATAGGGATCTTTTAGCTGGTATTAGAGCAAATTGGCTAATGTGCATCAACCGAGAAGCCAAAAATGTTAAAAATTTATGAAGTAGCAGTAAAAGGTTGTAATTGTGTGATGAAATTCATACAAATTGATATTCATACTGAAATTCATAAATTAGTAATTGGGTCTTCAGATGGAAGTACCACAATTGTATGGAATCCCTAACTTGCTTGAGACCTGACATGATGGTATTTACCTTATAATTCAAAGGACCATGACTACCCGTATATACCGAGGGTATAACTGTAGAACTTTATTTGGCAGTATATACGAGTAAATCTAAGTCTTGAACTTATAAGCAAAAATGCTATCCAGATGATAAATTCGAATGTGGTTGATGTTTTAAAAACTCTGGTTGAGAACTGATGAGTTTATTTGGATTCTGATTGAAAAATGATGATTCCTGAGTTTTGGTTGAAAAGCGAGCAAAACCAGAATGAGGATGAATGTGACAAGTCCCTGTGATGATGTTCGTAACTAGAATGACGATAATGACTTCAGCAAATCACTATAAGATTAGTGGATTATTGTACTGACAGATTGCTACTATTAACACTTGACCTAGTGGATCAAGTTAAGGGATGTCAAATTAAAAATCTGTATAGTTGAAAACTCCCATGGATGACTGTTCAGATGGAAATTTCGATCTAATGGACCATTATTGTGTTAAAGATATGAATGATATGATCTTAAAGAATTGATATCTGATGATGAGTTCTATATAAGGGATCTTTTTCCCAGGATTCTGTTGGGTTCACGAGATTATAAGGAACCCCAGAATCAGTTGGATCTTAAGGGAAAGATTTGTCCTCTAATCTGCAAGATGAGGACATCTCGCATTTTTTAAGTGGGGTAGGATGTAAGAATCCTCCCTCCAACTTTTGAGGTGTGCAGGTAAAAGAACCTCCCCTTCTGATCTTATTATTATTCCCCTCTCTGAAATAAAAGAAAGATCTTGTTTTACCCTATTTTGGCCTGGAGAGAGAAAATGTCTAGAGGGAGGTAATTCAAAATTGAGATATTTTTGGATATACAAATCCTCCTAGTTTCTAAAATGGTTTCCCTTGAAACAGAAAATGTGCAATTGGAAGTAATTAAAGGACCTTAGCCTAAGGGTCCATATTTTCAAAAAAAATTGGATTCACTACAAGACAATGCTGCCATACACGCGTTTCATACACGCGATAAATTACGGGCGCATGTATGGTCGCGCATGTATTTGAATAGAATCGGGCGCGTGTATTTTAGCATTTAAATTCGCGTGTATATTGGCATTTATCAGCGCGTGTATAAGCGCGTGTATATACACGCATCAATACACGCATCAATACACGCTTGGCAAAGAAAAAATGAATTCTTTTACAAAATTAAAAACTATTTTCTTTAAACCATCTCATAGTACATTACAGTATATATCATTACACAATCCCACTACATGCATTTACAACAATGAAATATATTCAAAAATAAATCATGAGATGATAATTAAAAGACAACACATACAATAGAAATGTCATCAATTTACAACGATATAGTGACGGATTGGTTAGGGTTCGATCTCATCTTCAATAAGATCCATCCTTGCCAAACGATCAACATCAATATCCATTTAATCAATTTGTAAGGCTACGATTAAATTTATTCCACTATCGATATTCTGTACTCCATTGATAATGGTATCGATGTCCTGATCATCCTCATCAACATCACCATCATCCTCAATGGTAGGGTCACTCTCAATGATCATGAGAAATGGCACGCTCATCCTCATTATCATGATCATCTCTTATTTCTTGATCATCGATCACAACATCTTCATTGGCATGTTCGACATCATCTTCATTGCGGCTTGTTACATCCTCCATATGCTCCATATCAGTGAATGTATGCAATAGGGATGACATACCACCATTTATGTCATGCACCATTGGTAGATAGATAACCTACTCAAATACACATACTGCAGTAATTAATTAGCATATCAAAAGTCAAGGGGTACGCGAGCTTAGATATATATGTACATGAAACACATTAGTAAAAAAATGCATACCTGCTCACATTGTTGTGGCAATACGAGCCTATCTTTCTTTGTTTGCCAAAACTTTGTAGAGTCAATAGTTACATAGCCACTTGCATGGCGTTTTATCGTTGCATTAGGCTCTTTTTCCACCACATTCATTTGCCATTTGACATCCAAAACATACACAAAGAAGCGACGAAAGTCAAGCCTAAATATGTCTTGGATTGTGCCACAATAATCATCCATTTTTCCATTAGCTCCCTCAAAGCTACTAATGACACCGCAATCTTGTGAATTCCTCTTTTCATCAATTCTTTGTGTTCGAAAATGCTTGCCTTCACACCATATAGCATTGAACATAGTGCACTGGACCAAAATAGAAGCAATATTTGTGTAAGCAATGTGAAAAAATATTAAAAGCAAATCACTTACAACTAATGCAAAACATTAGTTCTATGTACCTTTAACATGCATCCTCGTGCATACTCCCATTCTTCCGCCGTGATATGCAGCCCCTCGTCGCTCTCTGCTCTCTCCATTTCCTCATGCAACCAATCAACATGGATATCATTCGGAAGTGTTGCTAGATGCTTAGGGTACGCCTTACGAGAGCCATGTTGCCTCCAAAGAAAGAGAGCTCTTTCTGCTTGCCTTTTTGTCTTTGCATCCTCATATCTTGTAACCCATCTGCTCATCACATCATTATTAAGGATGCAAGTGAAATTGAGATCATCAATCAATGTTCTATCAATTACTTTACTCTGTCCTTTTTCTTGAGGCACAATAGAGGTCATCCTCAAGTCCTCTTCATTGCTCCATAGTCGTGGCAAAGAGCTGTCCACCTGACCAAGAAATTCTGAAATATATACAAGAGACTCTTGTATCAACCAACCCTCGGCCATGCTTCCTTCAGGCCTTGCACTTTGCCTCACAAAGTCTTTTAAGGTCTTCATGAAGCGCTCTAGGAAGAACATCCAACGTGCATGCACAGTGCCACATAAAGCGATTTCGTCCACTAAATGCACAATGAGATGTAGTTGACTTATAAGAATGGTTCGCGGAAAAGTCTCGTCTACCAAACAAACCACCTCCACTGCCATAACACGTGCATCATCCAACGTGGCTGGATCAATTACTTTGGAACTAACATACCTGAAAAAAAAAATAGTACGTTATACCTCATGCACGTACGTTCATTTTGCAAGGTATAATGAAGGGTGATCTGACATGGGTTTTACATACCTCACAAGCTCGCCCATCTTATAAATACATTTTTTCAAACTCTTATCTGCACAATGGTCGATGCTAGTAGGTAGTATGAACTACGCACATAAGAGCACATGTATGTATGGTTTATGGCATTACAAAATTTAATTTCAATGTACAAGACTTGGAAAACACTTACTTGGAGAATCTTGTGCCAATCGTGGGACTTCAACCCATATAGTTGCTCAACGCCTCTTTTCTTAGTGGTTGTAAAGGCTCCCTTCAATGATCTCATGCATCCCAGTGTGGGAGTACGCAAAGTGGTGATGGCCTGCTTTACCTGCTTCTCCTCTTTCTTTGATATAATCCATGGTGCAGGCGGAAGACGAACGTGCCCACCCTCCTCTCGTGGGGCCAAGCTTGACGCATACATCCTGCGACCCGCAAGTCCTCACGTACGCTAACATTGTCTCGTTTACCAATAATATGTTCCCAAATACCAGATCCCACATTCTTGAAGATGTGCATGGGATCAAGAAGATGGTTGATCTTAAGATGGGTCCAATATGGTAGCTGAAAAAAAATGTCTCGTTTACCAATAATATGTTCCCAAATACCAGATCCCACATTCTTGAAGATGTGCATGGGATCAAGAAGATGGTTGATCTTAAGATGGGTCCAATATGGTAGCCAAAAAAAAATGGAGTACCTACACAAGGGATTGCTCTATGTGACCTTTAATCCACTTAGAGACTACACAAAACAAGATTGAAAAACATTACTATACCTGTTCATGCCATCTAGAGGAAGAATATTTATAGACTCCCAAATACGCTTCCAATCTTTTGCACGAAGTGTTTGTGGAGGAATGTTACTCTTACTAGCAACATATTTAGGATGATCTGAGGGGAGAAATCGATGATGATTATCGAATATGGTCTTACACAAACCGTTAGCATACTCATGTACTAACGAAGGGCCACAAACAGGACATGCATGTTTACCCGATGTTTTTAAACCTGTTAAAATATAAATAAAAGTTAGAATAATAAAGTCAATATTTATAATTAATATAGCCAATAGTATTAGAGTAGGGAGGTAATTAGAATTCTTACCAGAACAATCGTTGTATCCTGGAAAGTCATGCATTGTCCACATCAACACTGCTTTTAAGTCGAAGTGTCGAGAGGAGGGAGGCCTACTAATGTCCACCACTGCAACACCTCTCCATAGTTCCTCCAACTCATCAATCAACGGTTCGAGATAAACATCCATATGCTTGACTTTATGTTTCCCTGGAATTAGAAGGGATAACATAAGATGTCCCTTCTTGATCGCCATTGATGGTGGAAGGTTGTAATTCACCAACACAACTGGCCACACGCTGTATGCGGTGCTTTTGAAACTAAATGGATTCACTCCATCCATACCTAGGTCAAGTCTCAAGTTTCTGGGCTCTGTTTTAAAGCTGGGCCACTCATCTTCAATATGCTTCCAAGCAGGAGTGTCTGCGGGAATTCTCCACATGCCATCATCCGATCGATGTGAGGAATGCCATGACATGAGCTCTGCTATGGATTTGCACTTGAACATGTGTTTGATGTGAGGAATTATAGGAAAGTGTCGCAAGACTTTACGAGGTACATCAAAACTCTTCACATCTGTTCTATACCTTGCTTCACCACAAGTGGAACAATGTCGAGCCTCCTTATGCGTCCCACGAAAGAGAATGCAATCATTGACGCATGCATGTATGCGATCATAATCCAATCCTCCAAGAGATGTCACATAGCACCTCGCTATGTCTCTTGAGGTGGGTAGTCTATTTCCCTTTGGAAGCATGTTTGATAATAGCGTGCATCCAATATCATCAATTAGTCCTAAATCCTAAACCTTAAATCACTAATTCAAATTTGCAAGTTAGAATGCTTACGTCAATAATGCGTCAAGACTTGCATTGCTCCATCCATAAACTGTTTGTATATTGAGTAGTTCAAGTGAAGCACGTAAAATAGAGAATGTGCACCCTTCAAAAACCGGTGTCGATGAAGCCTTGTAAAGATGCTCTTGTTCCATATCATCGTCGTCTATACCTTTGGGATCATCCTTAAAAAGATTCCGCACCATATCATCAAACACTTCCTCTTCCACAACTTCGTGGGGTGCAGGGCTATTGTCATCCCTTTCCCACTCATCTCTGACAATAGATCCCGAAGCTCCAGCATCATCTCGTCGACGCTTTGCGTGCTCTCGCCGCGCGTAGGGCACCATGTTAGGGTGTGGTACTGCATCCTGCTTTTATTAGAGTTTATATATTATAACTTCATGAATTTAATTTGGATACCATGAGTCATTTGAATACCATCAATTTACTAAACCTGTTTGATTCCATTCTCCATACATGGAGATGTGATTTAAGGTAATTCGATGTGCTCGTACAATGCATCCTTGACATCGATTACACATACATTTGATCTGTTGTCCCAACCACACATCGCGATTACGATGACGCATTGTCTCATCTTCACCAGAACTGCTTGAGGAGGTTGATGAAATCTTATGTACAAACCAGAAAACACAAAATCATGCCAATGTTTTTAATGAAAGTATTAAAATTGCGTGTATAAACGCGGCTATTTCCCAAAAATTACGTGTATTAACGCGGCTATTTCCTGAAAATCGCGTGTATAAACGCAGGTACTTCCTAAAAATCGCGTGTATAAACGCGGCTAATTTATCATACACGCAAAAATACACGCGTTTCTACATGCAAAAATACACGTGTTTCTACACGCGACGAACTGTTTAAACTAAAAATAGGCCGCCTTCTCCAAATAAACATTTTGAACTAACATATCTGTCCTCTTTCATTTTCGCCTCTTCCAACAGACACTAATAACGCAAGGAGGGAGCAGAGAAGGAGCACACAACACGGGTAAAGGAAACCGACCAAGAAAGAAGACTCACTTTTTCAGAGGTGAGTCAGTTTGTCCTTTGCCTTGTCTCCTTCCTCAGATTTGTTTATGCTATTTCGTCTTTGCTTTTTGGGTTTATCTCCGTCCTTTTGCTTTTGTGGTTGCGATTTTCAGTGAACGATTCTGACAGGGGCGACAGTGGGTCTTTTATAAGGACACATTGTTGGAGGTCGGTCGCTTTCGAAAGTTTTTTTGAACAGGTCGCGTGTAAAAACGCGTGTATAAACGCGTGTATCCTGTCTGCACAGACTGTTCACGCGGATATACACGCGTTTCTGGATGGATGTATACACGCGTTTGTGGCTGGGTGTATACACGCGTTTCTGGACGGGTGTATACACAAGACTGTGTTTCCTGTTTCTATGGTTTGCACTGAGGGTTTGCAGGCTGATAGGTGACTTGAATGATGATATTTGTGTGAGTCAAGAGACAGTCCATGATGTACATGAGGATTATTTTTACAGATTCTTTATGGATATTCCAGGTTCTTCATCCGATCCATTTGCGTACAGCAATTGGCTGATGGAGATGCTAAATCATTTTGGGCGCCATCCTGGTCCAGTTGAGCTTACAGAGTACATGTATGCCCATCCCCCTCCTGCGAGTATCCAGGGCACTCCACTACCATCTATGCCTACGAGTCCGACGAGACGGCATGCAGCTTCTCCTCTTCCACGCCCACCGAGGAGACATACCTCGTCCTAGACACACTCACGCACACCCTCCCAAGCACCGTCACGTCAGGGCTCATAGCCACCATCACGTACTCCCTCAAAGCCACCGTCACGTCAGGGCTCACAGCCACCATCACGTAGACAATCCCCCAGTCGTGACTCCACCCGCAGCAGTAGGAAGAGTGGGAGTGGAGGATGTGGCAGGTGCTTTGGTGGGGGAGGTAGTAGGGCACATGGTGAGAGAGGAGATAGAGGGAGAAGAGTTAGAGGAGACAGTTCGGAAAAGGAGGAGATGAGAGAGGTGGAGGGAGTGATCTGCTATGATGTGACAGATAGGGGCGGGATAGTGATGGATGCGAGGGGGAGGGAGGTAATGGAGTACATGCGTGGGGTAGTATCAAACTTGTATAGAAATTATTTTATTAAATTTAAAGATCAAAATAGCCGATTAGTTGGGGAGGTGATAGAGGCTGTACATAGTCGGTACCCCAATCCCCCACATGCTACATTCTCGGCGGATGTATGGGGAAGGACGCGAATAAGGGAGATCTTAAGTAATAAAAGATCTCACCTTAAAAAACTCGCATACGATGATGGGCTAAATGTAGCTGCGGTTGGCTATCCTACCGAGAAACCTGCCCACTGCGCACAAACGCGAGTGGAAGGAGGCAAAGAAACGAGCAGAGGGTGGCGTGAAGAGCAGGCAGCATGTGGAGGCACGACGGATCCAGATGGAGACCATTGGATCTTTGCATTTCGGATATGGCGGCGTCGAGTCATGGGAGGCAGAGTTCGTAAGTATCTTGCCACTTTATTTGATTGTTTACTTAATTCATTGATTCTATGATTATTTTAATCTTACAAATTATGTTGATTATGATACAGCGACGACGGGTTACGAGGAGGAAGCCCACAACCCATGATACTGCGTATGCTCGCCGGCATAGCAGACGTGACACACGTGGGCCATCTTCAGAGCCGAGGGACATATTACGGACGCGCAGTTTGAGATGGCCACCATGAGACCATACGGTCGACAGGTACTTGAAAACTCTAAACGAATTATTTTGGTTTATTGAATTACATATATATATACTTATATACTATGTATTACTTGAACAGGCACAAGCTGCTGATGATCCACCCGCCACCACTGCAGAGGGTGGATGTGAGCACTACTCATCGGACATTCCGACCGATGTGAGCTCATCTGAGCATAGAGGGAGCACCGACGAGTCATCATCTGGGTCTGAGTAGTACTCAGACTTATAGTATCACATTCCATATTGAGGATGTGGTTGTATATATTTTTTTGTAAACTGAAGCCATGGGCTACTTCGACATATGGACTCCCTTGTATATATGTGTGAAATTTTGATAGTAATATTGAATCGTGAATCGATAGTATTGCATTCATGTCTGTCTTGAATCATGTATTGACAATGTATGCATTCATGTCGTTCTTGTCTTAATCTTTCTCGTGGATATGTTCTTCGTGGATGGTCCAATGCACCAAAAAAAAAATCCAGAGTATTATTGGATGCTGGAATGCTGGAACAGCATTCAGGTACCAAATAGCACTCTCTGGATTTTTTTTTGTTCTCTCTTCGCGTGTATAAACGCGTCAGAACTGCAAAAAGTCACGTGTATATATGCGGATAATCTGTAAAATATGCGTGTATAAACGCGTCAAACCTGAGAAATACGCGTGTATAAGCGCATCTAAAGTCACAAAACGCGTGTATAGACACTTGTATCAGCGCATCTAAATGCAGCTGGAATTGACAGAATGCGTGTATACGCCTGTGTATGAGCGCATCTGAACACTCCTATACACGCGCTTTTACACGCATGTCTGTGGCCGCGATGATACACGCACTGATACACAGGCCCGCTACTTTTTTTTACAAGTCGTTTTTAGTGGCTAGGAGCGCGGATATGAGCCCGATCCCTTGTAGTTATTATGGTCCAATTAAGGTTCTTATGGACCAATAAGATTAATCCAAATGTAGGGAGGAGATAAATTGAAGAATAAAAGAAAAACCCCCAAAAATGAGTAAATGCTCACATAAGATGAAGAGTTGACTGAGTACAAGGTTTATTAGTTAAAAATTAAGAGATATTTAGAGAAAATGATGCATTTTTGATACCTCGGTGTGGGGATCTCCCCTTATTCACATGTAAGGAGGAGTTTTAAACTAAAAAATAATGAGATATTTTCATCTCTCCTCTCTCCTATTTCAACTAGATCCAAAAAGTAAGCTAAACTGACCCAAAAATGGTCAAAAATTGACCAAACTGATCTGGAAAATTCTAGAATCAGTTTGCTTTGGTTAGAGGCTCACTTTTTCCTATAAATAGAAGCCTCCCCCTTTGTAAAAGCTTAATGGTGTTTATGCACTGTTACTCTGCTCCTGTCCTTTTTTAATAACTCAATTGTTTTTGGCCTAATCCTCTCCAAAGTGAACTGGTGGCCACTCTTGCTTCAAACAAGAGTAGAACCCTAGTTGATGGCTCTACTCGACTCCCGTACTGAATTCCACGTCCCGAACCCATATTAAATTTCCACAATAAATATTTCAAATAAGAATTTTTCCGTAAAATCACATGAGAAGTTCCTAAATGAACAAAATAACTTTAAAAATCTCATTTCTGAGCCTAGAACAATTTTCCCATTCAGTAAAATCCACGAAAAAAAATGCATTGAAATTTGGGGATCTTACATGGGATGATAAGGTTGTGGAGGAGTGCCCTCTATTTTTGGACTTTCCAGAGGGCAAGTATCCTGCTAAGAAGAAGGCTCAATATTCGGTTGTTTGCAGGGGAGAAGAAGAATATACAAAAACTTAGAGAGGTAAATATTCTTACAAAATTGTGTAGTATATTGTTTGTGTAGATTTATATTATTAACTTAAAATATATAGGCCCAATCACAACAAGGGAAGAAGCCTATAATCATGCCCTCTGAGAGCCATGATGATGAGGAAATGAGCGATGATGATGAACCGCCACAGAGGAGTGGGCCATCGGTCCCTACCACAAAAGATGTAAATAATCCACCAACAATTAGGCCATCAACCACACAAGTTTCAAGTAACGAGTGCCCAGATCCTACACATGCACAGGACTTAAGCTCCCAACAACCATTCTCAACTCAGTCTAGATTCTTTAACAAGCTTCTTTTCTTAGATAGGTTGCTTTTGTTCCAAGATATGCCTTTTTTTACAACATGTGCACGATGGAACATATATGGAACTGATCATTAATGTGAGAATTATTCTATTTTGGATGTTGCAGCTAAGTTAATCATCTGGAAGGTCACACAGATTAAATATTAAGATCCCTAGTATGAAGGAATCAACATCCCTAAGGCCATCATCTACAATAGTCCCCCACTTCTAAGCCCCCCATCGCAAAGTAACAAGATAAATAGTAGCACGACACCGCAAAAGAGTAAAAAGAGTATGCCAACAATGGATAGTGCCAAATCTTCCTCAAGAGACCTCACACACATGAGCCACAGTAGTGGTAAGACTAGTGCAAGAGGTAAAGGTTTGCGTATTTTTTTATTGTTAGAGGTTAGACAATGATAATAAAGTTATTGTTGTTGGTGTGATAGGAGATAAAGTTATCTTTATTAATCTTAATGACAATGCTTGTGTGGTTGTTTGTAGTTGAGCCAGCCACATTGGAGCTAATGATATTATAATGAATTTGCATGGTGGAGAGGAGAGTCAACCTTTACCCATCGATCCAGTTGTTAAGACACAGAGATTTGTGGAGGAAAATCAATTTATAGAAATGTGTATGAAACTAGAACAAAAAATGAAAATGCAAAAAATTATATAGTCATATGTGTGATTGTGGTTTAAATAGATAATCCACAAAGTGTGGAAATCCAATTACAATTCCCACTACCAAGTATGATATTGCATACAACATGGGGTTATAGTTTTGATTTTGTGCATGTGGATTTAATACAATTTAATTTTCTTCTATGTAATGCAATAGACATAAGATTTGCAATTGTTGGTGGGACATCCTACGATGATTGCAGAAGTGATATGAGGGAAAATTGTGTATGATGTACTTGGTATGCTCATGGATATGTTAAGAGCAAATAATATTGGATCCTCACACTCATACATGGTGAATGGCATTGCCTCTTATAGTGTACTTGCCTACAAATGATCCTGTCATGGGCATCCATGAAATAGAGATTCCATCATGGAACACCTTGGAGCCACGCATGTCAAAGAGTATTTTTACCATAGCTAGTGGTTTGTTACATGATTATGGCATGGTGGTATGTATGGGGAGTACGTACTCGATCTTCCACCTTGTACAAGTGTGAAATGGTGAGGGATTTTGGCTTGATCACATGGTAGAGATTACGTGTACAACACCTATGGGATACACATGGCCTTAAGGTAATCAAATAAACTATTCTTTAGAAGTTGTATGTATTTAAGTTATATATAGAGAGGATCATTATAAAATAATAATGAACTCAATTATGTGCCACAGGCTCAAACTTTGTTGATCGGTGTTTTTGTGAAGAAGAGCAAGCAAGGGCGAGCTTTGTTTCCTATACACACACGACTATTTCTTAGATGATGGAGATGAGATATCATGGAATAGGAGAGAGGATGGCATGGTAAATGCATATATGTATAGTTTTTATATTTCTTGTTGTCAAAGCAGTGATTTACTTTTATATTTGTGATGCGTCATAGGAGGCATCCAACAAGAAAAGACCTTACGGGAATGAATGATGCATACATACACGGTTGAGGAAGACATGGTCCTTCAATTGTATGGTGAGGTCGGGATTCTAGCTCAAGAGTTGATCATCATGAGAGGACGTGACGTAGTTGTACTTGATTCTCATATGGAGATTATAGAGAGATTATTAAGGCCTAGTGCCTTAGTTTCATAGTTATTGTTACCTTGTCTATAAACATCTTGTTATGATGGATTCTCTCATTTGATATCACTTACATTTTTTCAATGTACCTTTTATTTTAAAATGTTATTTGGGGCTCTTATTTTCATTGGGAGCTCTTTTTTTTAAAAACAAGATGTCTTAATGTATTTTGAAATATGCCATGAAATCTCACTACAATAATATGAAGAAGAACATAAAGTTTAATAGTTAAGTGTTATAATAGTAGACACAATGGATCTTGATGTCAATATATTTAATAGTAGACACAATGGATCTTGATGTCAATATATTTAATATGCTCACAAGAGTCAAGTCTATGTTTACGCTTTCATCCCTTGTGTCGAATTGAGGATCACAAGGTTATAAGATACATTAGTTCTGCTTGATTTTCTTCAAAGGATAATCGCATGGACTCAAGTTCTAAAATAGAAGGATATTTCCAAAATGAATGTCAATATGAAGATTTTTCTATGTGATAACACTTTATGGAAGGTGAAACATAGGGTCACGATACCAAAGTCTCCACATTAAGATATTTTCATTACACCATATAAAATTATGATGATATAAGATTTTGAATTTTAGGGGTGGGGGTGTTAAGGTGGTGTTGCTTAGATATGGTGGGTGGGAGGTGTAGAGATGAGGTGAGCAATGTGAGTACATGAGTGTGATAACACTTTATGGAAAGTGAAACTTAGTCTAAATTAAGATATTTTCATTACACCATGGAAAATTATGATAATGCAAGATTTTACATTTGAGGTGTGGGGGTGTTAAGGTGGTGTTGTATAGAAGTGATAGAGATGAGAGAGTCTTAGAACTAAGTGGTAGAAGGGGGGGAGGTGTAGAGATGAGGTGAGTAATGTGAATACATGAGTGTTACTAATGAAGGGAGGTGCTAGTTGTTGAGATAGTTCAGATAAAGAAAAAAATAAGATAAGAAACAGGACAAGGTGGGAAAGAAAGGGGGTGGGAGTATTGAGGTGGTAAAGATGAGTTGTAGGATCGGAGTCTTAGAGCTAGGTGGTACAATGCAAAGGTGTGGATATGAGGTGAGTAATGTTCAAGTACATGAGTGATATTAGTGAAGAGAGGTACCAGCTAGAAATAAGATGGATGAGCTAGTAGTGGTAATTCGTGGCAAATAGGGTGGAAATTATAGAGATAAGGTGCCTGTGGTGAGGTGAAGAGTAAGAGACATAAGAGAGTCACTAAATGGCAATGAGAGAGATAAGGTGAATAAGAAATAAGAAGAGAAGAAAGTGGAGGAGAAGAAGAAAGGGGGGGGATAAATTGGCCTTTTGGTATATGGTGGTAGAGAGAGTGGAAGCTATAGAGAAAAGGCTAGTGAAATAAGATGAGAAGTGTGAGAGATAAAGAGAGAACCTACATGACAAAGAGAGAGGTAAGATGAAAAAGAAAACATAAGAGAATAAAGGATAGTAAAGTAGAATTAGAGAAGGAGAAGGAGAAGGAGGGGAGGGAGGTTTAGCTACTAGTGGTGGTAGGAGAATGCTACACAGAGGGAGAAGTGATGAAAAAGAAAACATAAGAGAATAAAGGATAGTAAAGTAGAATTAGAGAAGGAGAAGGAGAAGGAGGGGAGGGAGGTTTAGCTACTGGTAGGAGAATGCTACACAGAGGGAGAAGTGATGTAAAAGGAGAAGGAGAAGGATGGGAGATAGATTTAACTAGATATGGTAGGAGGTGGTACAAAGCAAGAGAAGTGATGTAAAAGGAGGGAGGTGTGACTACACAAGATTACTGGAATATGTAAAAGATAGTGTGGGAACGATCTCTTAAAAGATAGTGTGGGAACGATCTCTTAAAAGTAGTGTATTTTGAAAAT
This sequence comes from Cibotium barometz, assembly GCF_041138505.1. Classification (NCBI taxonomy): domain Eukaryota; kingdom Viridiplantae; phylum Streptophyta; class Polypodiopsida; order Cyatheales; family Cibotiaceae; genus Cibotium; species Cibotium barometz. The sequence continues at coordinate 13,033,151 of NC_141080.1, read as the reverse complement.
GGTATATTCTTAGAATCTTCTCAGCAAATTCCAAAAAGCACTCACCAAATTTTTGAAAAGAGAAAGAGGAGAAGAGAGCTTGAGCTCTTGCAAGCACACACACACACACACACACACACAAAACCCTAGAATAGAGTACACAAGGAAGGAGGCTGAAATCTTCTTCTTCTTCTTCACCACATAACATAAAATGATACAAGAGGTCTACTAACATAAAAGAGACTACAACATAAGTAGTGGTATGTACAACGGTCAATGTGAAACCACTAGTGAGTGAGCTGGCAAGATAAGTGTGCCATCACTCTCGCTAGGTAGACCCGTCGGTGAAGTCTAGCTGTAGTATCACTGGCAAAGATCCTCGTATCTGCTACCATCATGTGCCAGTGATGAATGTAGGTGGGGAATCAGCCAGGTGGACCATGATTTGAGCTTGATATCTCAACACTCCCCCTCAAGCTCAATGCCATCTCCTCTACTCCAAGCATCGCTCGAAATCATCGTAGCTTCTCTGCTCTAAGGGCCTTTGTGAAGATGTTTGCAACCTGGTCATCTATCCTCACATATGTGAGGTCTATGTCACCATCCAAGACCCTCTCCCTAATGAAGTGGTAATACACCTCAATGTGTTTAATCCTCGCATGGAACACTGGGTTCCATGCCAACTGTATACTGCTAAGGTTGTCACAGTAAATGACAACCGGTACCTGCACCTGTATCCCCAAATCTGCAAGTAGAGCATCTCCAACCATGCTACCTCACATGCCGCTACTGTAGCACCCCTGTACTCTGTCTCTATACTCGATAAAGCAATTGTGGGTTGCTTCTTACTGCTCCATGTGATAGCAGCACTCCCAAGTGAGAACATAAATCCACTGGTAGATCGTCGATTTCGCTGACACACTACTAGCCCAATCTGCATCTGTGTAGCCATAGAGCTCCAACTCCATGCCAGCCTCATAAAAGAGTGCATAATCCAAGGTAGCACTCACATAGCGCAATGTGCACAAGTGTGGCTTCCTAGGAAGCTACATCAACTCACTCGGCAAGCCAACTGTGTAACTCAAATCCGTCGGCCGTGAGATAGTCAAGTAGATCAAGCTACCCACAATCTTCCGATTACATGGTAACATCCTCAAGCACTTGACCCTCATCAGCCCTCCCTCAACTTCAAATTCTGATCTAAGGGCATAGCAATAGGCTTACAATCAGCCATACCATATTTGGAAAGCATATCCAAAGCATACTGTCTCTATGGCATCCATATGCCCTCTTTCGTGCATACTATCGCAATGCCCAAAAAGTATCGCAGCTCCCCCAAATCTTTCATGTCAAATTCCTACTTTAAGAGAGTCTTTACATGTGCTATCTCAGCCTCATTATCACCTCCAATAATCAAATCATCAACACAAATGCATATGATGACAATGCCATTCTCATTCTCTTGCACATACAATGAGTGATCCGCATCAGCCATATGAAAACCAATGGAGACCAAGCATGTCGTCACAATTCTTGCATGCCATGCTCTTGGTGCTTGCTTCAACCCATACAAAGCTTTCTTAAGCTTGCATACATAATGGGGATGCCTCACATCCTCATAACCTTGTGGCTGCTCCATGTACACCTCTTCTTGCAAGTCACCATGCAAGAACGCATTCTTCACATCCATTTGATGCAACAACCAATTCTTTGATGTAGACACTACAATAATAGCACAAATTGTAGCCATCTTAGCTATGGGGCTAAAAGTCTCCTCATAATCTATTCCATAGGTCTGTGCATATCCTTTTGCCACCAATCTGGCTTTGTACCTGCTTACACTGCCATCATCTGCATTATGCTTCACTTTGTACACCCACTGCAGCCAATCAAATTCTTGTCTTTTGGCAAAGGGACCAAATCCCATGTTTCATTTGCATCAAGTGTATCCATCTCCTCATCCATGGCTTTCTCCCATTTTACATTTCCAACAGCATCATCAAAGCAAGTGGGTTCTACATATCCTGCATAATCTTTGCCATAAATGCATAGTGGTGCGCTACATATCCATCATACGTCAAATGCTCCACAGGCTTCTTGACTCTAGAAGACCTTCTTAGCTTTGCATGCATGGCTGATGGAAACATCAAGGAGCCCATTGAACTACTAGAAAAGGTCATAGCTACCTCTCATGTGGAGTCAAATACGAGCATACGTTTGCAGTAGTAGATTTTGGGAAAAGCCCAAATTATGACATCATTCTTGGATGATCATTCATGTGGCAACTCAAAATGATTCAGGATTGGGGTTCCAACTACATCTACCTACGGCAACCAAAGACCATCACACGCATCAACTTGATAGATCACTCTTATCAAGATGTGGCAAGGACAATAGAAGAAATTGAGGTCATCTCAAAAGGAGACGAATCTAAGGTTCCTTCATGGGTCAACTCAAGGATTCATAGGTGGCTGAATGGAGCATCGGATAATGAGAGCTTGAACAAGGACCACAATGGAGAAAAAACGGTTTTGCATGATGAGGATTGCAGTATATTACCAATTTGTACTATTCAAATAATCACAAATTCAGAAGAATCTCGTGTCCAAAGTCAAAAAAACATAATGTCTAATTCTCGAGAATTTAATTCAACATATACACCTACACGATTAGATACGAATGTTATTTTTGGCTTACCATCCTCTAGAAGTAGCATTAGATTGTTCAGAACTGCCATGGGAATTACATTTAAATTGTTTCATCCAAATCTTCCAAACCATCATAATGGAACCCCACTCTTAAGGATGTTTGAGGACCCTAAGAGCAAGGACATTTTTTATCAAGATCAAAATTAGAATTTCTATAGGCCCATTCCCCCTAGATCTATCAGAAGAAGAGGCAAAGGGTTGGTTTCCATTCTTATCTCGTATGAATCCTAGTAACTATCAAACTTTATTTATTTTTAGACCTTCTAGGCTGAATACACTAGAGACAATGCCAGCTCCAAGTAAGATTGTCGGCTTTAATTGAGCAACAAGCGTTAATGCCTACCAGGGATTTCACTGACGTAAACGAAAACATGTGAACATGTTAATAACATATGTTAATAACACAAAAAATCTTGTGATCACATGTTATATTCACAAAGCTTTCACAAGGGCCTAAAAAAATTATCTTTGTCGGGCATAAAAAATCTTCTTAGAGGTGGCCACTGACCTACTACTATTATGTGAAGATGGTAACATGAGAACATGTGAATAGCTTATTCCCATGTGTAGCCAAGCTTTTAAGGGGTTCCCAAATGGCAAGTGACCTGCTATTTTATGAACGGTAACATGAGAACATGTGAATAACTTGTTCACATGTGTTATTATCACAAAAAATCTTGTGATCACGTGAATATTAAATCCATGATGCCTACTCTTAGCCACCCACTTGGCTTTGATCCCAAGCTCTTACCACAAACCAAGCAAGGCGACCAAACAGGATATACAAGGTATCCATGGGAGGGTTCACAAGCTCGAATGACAAGCTCTCTCAGGTCTACAATTGGTCAAGTTCAATCAGTGCTAACCTTTGAAGGCTCAAACATTCATCAGAAAGCATCACACAATGGAAGAACTATAATACTTGTAAGTGCTTCTAACTCTACTCTTGGTATGCACTACACTCATCAAGGACATATGGCTCCCTTAACCACTATTGCATTACATGGAGGAGCACAATTAGCTACACCACAAGCATCCGTTTCACTTGGCACAATGGAGAGAGCACTAGAATTGTCAAGCTTTGTACAACCACCTCTCAATGCACATAGTTACAGTCAAAATACTCATAGGCCAATACAATCATATGAAATTGAGCACATGAGGTCACATAATGCATCTTTGTCAAATCAACCACTTCAAGGCACACAAATCTTTCCAAATGTGGCCCGCATAGGCACAATAGGAGCACATGAAATCACTCAAAATGTCTGCATAACACCAGGAAGTGAGCACCTCAAGCCCAATTCATCTCTATCACAAAACACAAGAATGCAAGGTCAAGCCCACAACAAACATGCAATATCCAAGTGAGAAGCATGTAGTCAAAGATCAACCTATTCATGTAGGCAGTGTCGTGCTTCCTAGTCACACATCACAACTCCCAATAGCAACAGCACATCAAGGCTAAGTATGCATAGAAGATGAACATATGAGCACCATAACTTAGTCATCTTCACATGGTGAACCACCTAGGAAGGGGGGAGCTCCCATTTTCCTTTTCTCTGCCACCACATCCCTCAAGAAACCATCACCAAGGCATGCACAAAAGGAGATCCATCCTAATGTCAAAGAAGTGATTGAGAAAGCTTTAACAACGCATACAACCCAAGCAACAGTAGATTTTACAAATCTGCCAAGATAGGACATTCACATGAAGCCTCTATCAGAATTCTAAGTGCTATTTGCTCATCAAGGAAAGAAGCTTGACAAACCAAGAGTCTTTAAGTATCTACATATAAAAAATTCACATATGCATACAAAGATACAGACAGTAATGAGTATCAACAATATCAGGGGCCGGATGATACACTCAAGGATGAGGAATTTCAGCAGAGCTGCACATGCAAAGGTTGTGGAATAGGCCACCTCTTCAAGGACTACCCAATACTTATGCCAAAAAAAAGATGCCACTTGGAAGTGCCATAGAGGGTCCAATAGCTACATACTCTCAGCAGAAGAAGTCTCCTACACCATCAACTCAGTCATCTCCCAAGGCATCATCAAACTCTCCACCAAAATTGCCACAAAAGAGACAAATCCTACCGTAAAGTACAACAAATCTTTTGAAAGCTCAATTTTTGGAGCTCCAAGTCAATAATGCAAAGATAGATCAAACTACAAACACCTTGATGCAATCAAGAGCTGTAATAGTGCAGATCCCACAAGCAAGCTCCGAGACAAGAAGTCATAAAGATATGAAGGAGGGTGAGGAAAGTATGAATAAAGAAAAGGTGACCACATACAACAAGGAACTCTTAGCAAATCAAGGAGTGGACACTGCCACAAAGAAGGACACAGAAGTATCACGACGACCACAACAACAAACTAGTGATGCTACCAACATACCAAGTAAGTCCACTACCTCAACATGGATCAAATTTGATATTGTGGGTAAATCTAGTATCAAACTACCAGGTTTAGCTCTAGTAGACCTTGAGGTAGATAAAAACTTCATGTCCTATGGAACCTAGGTAATCTCTGGGCAACCAACCTTAGATAAGGATCAAAAGACCATTCAAGCTTGTGGTAAATCATTGGAAGAATGCTTAGGGTTGATTAAATCAGTCCATAAATTCATAGCCCTTGGAAGGAGAATTCTACATCATGGGTCCAAAACACCTGCAAAAGGAACTTGTTTTAGGTAGACAGATAGCGAAAGCAGCCCTAGATCTACAAAAACTTCAAGCTATAAAGAAGAAAGAGTCAAGGGCACAAATACCAAAGAACCCAAGTGCTAGCTTACCAGTAAATGCAGAATCGTCAATAGGCCAAAAGCAAGCACAACCAATCCAGGAGGAACCGGTACAACAAGTGTCGAGAATAAAGAAATGCCTAGAGAAAGAGGCGAATGTTAGTTCATCAAGTTTAAAGCCACAAGTGCCACAGGAACAAGCCAGGCACCCAACACAAGTTACAAATGACAATGAAGACATGTACGTTCCACCAGCAAGGATTGTCATGAGCATACGACATCAAGAGGGATCTCCACTTCACAGGTTAGCTCTCATTGACATGAGTGCTGACAAGAATATGATGTCTCATCAAACTTGGTGTATGCTAGGTAAGCCAAATTTAAACCCAACAACCAAGTTTGTGCAGAAATCGACAAATGTGTTTGGTGACTACTTAGGAGTCATTGAAATTCACTTGGAGATCAGTAATCACTCCGAGCAAGCAAAGTTTTTTGTCATGGCTCCAAGAAATCTACATGAAGAAGTAGTTCTCAACAAAACCTGGATGGCAAAGAGAAATCGCACTATAGGATGGACCCATTGACACATGTCCTTCTCTAATGCAAATTGAGGAGTAGTGGTTGTAATGCTAGCCCAAGGCATACAGGAAACATCACCAGACGTTTTGGAGTATCGCAAATCTCTCCCAAAGAATCCTCCCACAACTACTAACATGTACATGGATAAAGGAAGACTTGATGCCTATGATGGAGGTGCCCGACAAAGGAGAAAGAAGAAGATGATTCTTATGTTGGACGAGAAGCCCCACCGAGGAGAGATCGCGGCCGTACGACTCAGCCCTCCGCCGGGGATTTTGCACGAGGAAGAAGGGAGGAAGAGGGCCCTTCCCATTGATGGAGCGAAGGAGCCTTGCACTCGGCCACTTCACACAGAGGAAGAGAGAGAGCTCGTGTGGACATCAGGCCGAGAGGGAGAGAGAGATCCTGCATGCGCAGTTGCCAGGCCGAGAGAGAGAGAGAGAGAGATACTACGTCTTATGAAAAAAATGTTTTGTGTGAGAGAAAGAGAAAACGTTTTTCCCTAAAACGTTTAGAGAGAGAGAGAGAGAGAGAGAGAGAACGAACGCGGGAGAGAGAGAGAGAGGGACCCACTAAAGTTCCAAGTTTTGAGGCTAGAGAGAGAAGAGGGGAATCTCCTAGAGAGAGAAGAGGGGAATCTCCTAGATCAAGATAAAATAAAAACACGAGATTAACTTCTTGCTCAGGTTAGAGAGAGGGTGAGGGATGAGCTACCAACTCAACAAAATGAAAAAGAATGAGGAGCCCCCTACAAGTGCCCATCCTTTCCCTTTTTATAGTCTTCCAAGAAAAAGAAGCATATGGGCCTTACACTCAATTAATGTGAGGGGAGGGGAGGAGTACCCTACCTTACATCCTTTCTTACACCTCTTAATCCTTTTCTTACATTTCAGCTTTTAAGTTGACTCCCCAAAAATTTAGGCAATTAATTAACATAGGTTTCCACAAAACTTTAGTCAACAAGAAATAACTCGGTCAGACACTAGTTAACCGGCGCGGGGAGGGTGTGGTTGCACGCTCCCGTACACAACCCTTTCTCCTAAATAAAAAGTCTCCGACCAACGGGAAAAAAATTTACGGTACCAACACGTTCCTTAAAAAAAATGATCCAGTATCAGGGCGAGAAAAGAAAATTTCTTAAATATAACCGAGATAAGTGTCATTATATTCTTGGATTTAAATTGACGATTGGGCCCGGGGGTCTGGGCCCTTACATTGTACTTGTTTACAAGAGACATAGAATCCTTTAGCTGTGACTCCATCATCCATTTACCATCATCAAAAGAATAATTCCAAAATTGAATTAAATACTTACGGAGTACCTTACCATTACGTAGCAGCTTATCCTCATGCTTAAGGATAGTTTCGGGTTGCAAAATTTCCTTAACCTCATCAAATTCAGGTGGGTCTTCACATCAATAGGCTCGAATGGGGCAAAGGACCCTTAAAAGGCTTAAAAGGCTTAAGTAGGCTTAATGGTAGAGGACCCTTAAAAGGCTTAAGTAGGCTTACATGAAGGGCATTATGGATTTGCCAGTGGGCTGGTAAATTAAGCCTATAAGCTGTTTCCTTGATACTTTCCTGAATTTGAAATGGTCCATAGTGGTAGCGTGCAAGTTTAGCATAATACCTTTAATGACCTGAGTGCATTGCCAATCCTTTCCCATTGTATGCCTTAAATGGGCCTTTGTTGAAAACTTTAGCAAAACCCAGTCATCTTCCTTGAGTTCAAGGAAACGTTGATGCTTATCAGCCGCTTGCTTTTGCTTTTGCTGCGATACTTTTATGGCATCTTTGATCTTCTGAAAAGCCATTTGAAGATCACACACATATTCATCTACAACAAAGATCTTTTGGTGTATCCTCACAGTAGGAGGAACTTTTGACCAACCTTATATAATCTTGAAAGGAGATTTACTTATAAAGCTATCCACCGTGTTATCGTATGCATACTCTACCAAGGGTAAATATCTTTCCCATTGATTGCGTTGATCTACCTCATTTACATAGCTCTTTAGTAGATCCAAAATAGTGGAGTTGATCACCTCACTTTGCCCATCCGTTTGAGGGTGATAGGCTGAGGAGAAGTTCAACTTTGTACCCAAATTCTAAAATAGTCCTTTCCAGAAGAGACTCGTCATGCGAGGATCTCTATATGAGACTATTGACTTTGGCAAGTCGTGGTAATTAAAGATCTGCGAGACAAAAAGATTAGCCATATGGTGTGGCTTAATGGTTTTCTTGATAGAAATAAAATGAGATTGCTTACTAAACCTATCCACAATAGTCCAAATGCCCATATTTCCATGGATAGACTTTGGAAGGCCAAAAATAAAGTCCATGGAGATACTCTCCCAAGGAGCATCTAGTATTGGCAAGGGCTAAAGTAAGCCCGCATGTTTGCCTCTATCATATTTTACCTTTTGGCACATGAAGCATTGAGAAACATAATCTTGAATATCATTCTTCATAAATGGCCAGTAAAAATATGTCTCAATAGCACAAGTTGTGGCTTGGATGCCTCGATGCCCCGTATAAGCAGGAGCATGAGATTCTTGCATAACCTTCTAGCCTAAACACTTTCCTGAGAGGAATTTACCACCCATGGCCTCTATGTCTTCAAGGGGTAGGATACGGGTCCTTGATATAACATGTGTTCCAGCCATTTTTTGCAAAAGAGTTCTATGAGAATTCATGCATTATTGGAGAATTTATGCATTATTGCAAAAAATGAAGTATGTTGTGAAGTGATAAACCACAGTAAGAAATAAAACAAAATGAAAAACTATATACACAAGATATTATCCCAAAGATTATTAATAGAAGATTCATGCCTTTTTGGGTTTTCATGAGTCTTCCCCTTGTGCATGTCTGGAATTTAGATTTTCACGCATCAAGGACAGATCACGCCCTAGTGGGATTTTCATAACCAGTTTATTTTTATTTTATTTTTGATTTTTTGGTTTTTTCTTATTTTTGCTATTCTTCTTCCCTGCTCATCTTTATAGCGATGCATGAATGTCCGCCAGAGCTCTTTGGAAGGTGCGTGGAACATTGATAGCCCCAAAAGTATAGCATTTATGGTAGTGATCCTTAAAGACCAGCACCTTCACCTTGTTCGTGACCTCCTTGCGCAGTTCAGGCCAGAAATGCTGAACGAACATTTTCGCGTAATAATCTGCTCGCTATGGCATAAGGTATCCAGTGTTGGAAGGCTTAGAGAAGGTCTTCTTTGGTTTCTGCCTCTACAAGAAATACTGAAATTGGGTGGTCGGAGGTGTGAGCGATGGATACTCCTTTAATGCTTGCCTTGGGGGGTTGGGATTTTGAGAACCTGTTAAACCACCACTGGGGCGGTTGAATATGAATCTTGAATATCTCTACTATTTTTTATAGTTGAAGGATCTTTGGTGAGGGGGTAGGAAATGGAGTCCTCTCTTCAACATGTGGCTCCTTTAGCTTTAGCTGCTCCTGATTGGTTGTGAGCTTTAGACGCGATGGTGGGAAGATGATGAGCACTATGTTATCATCGATGCCGTGGTTCCCTGAGGCTGTAGATAAACTTCTTATATCTCCATGAGCATCAAGTTTGAATTGAGAGGGGTGGGAGTAGGGGTCATCGGGGGAGACGGGGGTGGAGATTACATCCGTTCCTTGCCCTTAGCAGTGGGATGATGTCAGTTTGAAGACCTGTGGTTGGGGGCATATTTGTTGAGTTTGATCCTTGCGGATCTAAATATATCTGTTACCCCTTGTGATGGTTAGGGTTAGCTTGAGGAGCTATGGTCGCTAGTGGGATTGATCCTTGGGGATCCAAATACGTTTGTTGCCCTCATAAAAGCTTTGAGCTTTTAGCAGTTGGTTAGAGGCACCAAAGTCTACATACCGCACATCCTCATTGGCATGTACATCAGTAGTCATAGCATTCATCATATGCTGCATAGCAAACAACTGCTCACTATATGCTGCATAGCAAACAACTGCTCACTATAATCATCATCATTGTTCCTGCTTGACGATGAATAGTTATTTTGCTACTTCTACACTTTACCTTTGTTAGCCCTCTCCTTTTGGGCAGTCTTTAGACATGTGGCCCTTCTCTCTATAATTCTAACATTCTACATCAAAACTTGTGTTTTGATCCTAGTTAGAACCTAAATTCTGATTTCCATGCCTTGAGAACTATGTTGTCCTCTTACGCGTCCATGACCTTCATTGTGCTGCTGCACATCTTGTTTGGCCTTGGCCTCCACCTATGCCTCAACCTCTAGCTCTGCTTGTATTATAATAGAAGGCTTATTGTTCAGAATTGTTTTTACTCTGAGAAGAAGATGGGGCAAGGCCATTCTTCTGTTCACAAATAAGCATAGATGTCAGTTCCATAAAATCGGGAATATCATCCCTAGTATTCATAAACGTTGAATATGCATCTCCAAGTCCTTCTAGCATTGCACACACAACATCATCGTCTCATCAACTGTGACACTAATAGATGTAAGAGCTTTCACTATACCCTTGATCTTCAAGGCATAATCATTGATGCACAGAATTCCTCTCTTAACTCTGTTTAACTCTGTCTTGAGTTGTAGTTTCCTGACTTTGGTATTTTCTTTATTCATCTTTGACAAGTTCTTCCAAGCAACGACGGGGGTGGCTGCACTGTTAGGGCATAAATTACACCCCGCACACTAAACCAATGATGTTTCTATAAGACAATTTTTAGCATTTCACAATCTGTCTTCTCTTCAAGCATAACTTATGTTTCATTCACTTGCCAATCATCACAACATCATCACTTAGCATACTTAATTCACTGTCATTGAAAGACAAATTACTATTTTACAAAATAGATTACTGCAGAGAAGATAAGAAAACTGGAAAAACATCTCTATAATGACCACCGATATATTCATCAAAATTCACAGTTACAAAATAGGACAAATCCCTTTTCTTATACAAAACAGGTACGACTATTCATTTGTACCTTTCCACATCTGAAATACTCTAAGGCTCAAAAACATACTTATTTACTAAGTAATAGGTGTCTGTTTGCCTCAACACTGGCACACCCCGGTGGTTAAATTACTTGCTAGTAATTTGAGACCTGAACCCACAAAAAGACCTTTGATTTTGTTTCCCAAAAATTGAGAACTTCTAACTTCTTGTTAAGCAAAGTGCAATGGCTGTAATCTTATACAACTTACACAAAATACTCTCCACCAACAAGTTAGAAGAACTCCCCTAATCCCAAAAAGTGCTTCCTATGTTGTTTTTTTTAATATGTTTCCTGTTTTTTAATGTTTCATTCTTTCAAAACATCTTCAGCTGTTGCTGGATGATCCTCCAACACTACTTTCAGAATATCCTCTTGTGGTTGAATATATCGTTGACTTCACAATTCTTGGTCTAGAAAGAATCTTGTTCTTGGATAGATCTTTAAACTGGAACACTTGAAAATATAAACAAAACTTTACTTGAAAGAATCTTGTACTCATATAGATCTTAAACTATAACACTTAAAAATTTAGATAAAACTTTACTTGAATTGGTATAAACTTCGTAATTGTGATTGGCATACAACTTAAGCTTGGTTTCTAATCACTTGAGAGCTATTTCTTTACTTTTCTCATCATCACTAAATTCGTTGGTTAAGCAATTGATAACTTGAATCAAAGACTAGAGAAACTTGCTTGGATCTTGAATCTTCAAATTGGTCTTAATCTTCATGAAATGTCTAGCAATCACTTTTACTTGAATTTAGGCAACTAGATCTTGAAGATAACTTTTACTAATCTTGTCTCGATCTTTCTATTTAGGTCATGGTATCTAAAATTCTTTTCAAGAGCTAAAGTTTTCTAACTAGGGTGGTTGCAAGATCAGGGTGCCCAGTTTTGTCCACTCAAGTATCTTATAAACAGTAAAAAAATAGGCATTGGTTTACCTTTAGTGGTTAATCTCTCCTAGCTAACAAGGGAATTTCCTTTCAAGTTCTTTTGTTGGAACATCACATGCAAAGTTGGCAATATAGTTGCATAATTTGATTAATCATTTGATAGTCCAAAGTCCTCATTTCCTTAGGTACAAAGTCAATGTGTACACCCTGTCCCAAATTTGGACTGATTCCATAACATGCTAATATCTTTTACATATAAACTCATATGAGATTCCCACTTTGCACCTTAGATCTTCACATAATAAAAAGATTAACTTGATTTTTTGAGAAAACTTTAGGCTTATTTTCTATTTTAATTAAATATTTCAAGGTCTTTAAAGTGTTATAATATATACCACTTTTTGTACCCATAATAACTACCACTTAAAATACCCAATCTTGTAGATCAAAAGAGTGGTAGATAGTGAGACATTAGTAGAATGTGGTGGTAGTCAAAATTGCAAATCCAATGGCTAGATTTTTAATGATCTCTTTTTCAAAATTCGTCCAAGCTGTCAGAAGGCTTGCAAACATTAATAATCTAATTAGTAAAATTATATTTTTGATATAAATAATCTAAAACCTATAGGGACTAGTATACTTGTAATGGTGCATCGATGGAAAAAAAATTGGATCACTCTAAGTATGGAAAGATTATTTTTTAATCATTTCATCATATTTTTTATTAGTTTTGATTAATTAGACTAATTTATATTAATTTAAGTTATAATATAAGTGCATGTGTATTTTCTATTAGCTTCTTGATCTCATTTGAAGTACCTGACCCCCCCAAATTTACTCTCCAAGCATTGTCCCAGTCCAACATAAACTGGACAAAACTGGACACCCTGATCTTGCAACAACCCACTAGGTCTAGAAGGAAATAATATTGAGAAAACAGATACAAAAGCAAACAATAAATTGTATACAATGAATAATTTTTAACACATACCTCCACCTTTGGTTAATGTGTCGAGTGTGTTAACGTCTTTGGTGTCAAGCTTGTCCTTTTGGGCAATTTGGTTCTTCTTTCTAGTTGGGCAAGATTTAGCATAATGTCCCAACATCTTACACCTGAAACACTTGACAATAGACAGCTTGGATACGATGTCATTGGTCGGGCTATGCATGTCAGCAGATGCTTCCACATTTTTAACTTTCTTCTTAATATATTTGTTTATTCTAGAGATATGTCGTTCAATCTTTCTTTGAAATTTGTCCCGATGATCTCGCTCTTGATTCAAAAGAATATAGAGTGAATCAAGCTGTTTCTGAATAGTACGATAATGTTGCAGGTATTCACCCATTTTCTGACAATTAAAAAGAATAAGAAAAATTAAAAACAAGAGAAAAGATAGGATTTCTTATCTCATTTGGAATGTTGAACTAGATGTGAGTCCTGCCAAGTTAGCTCAATACACAAATGCATAATTTTTCAAGAAATAATCCATATACTCTTTAAAATTAGAAAACTACCCATAAGTTAAAGCAACATTTGAATGATATCTTCACTAAACAAGCTGTTTATGAGGATTTAGAAAACAACATTACTCACAAGAATTCGACAACTCTCAAAATTTCTCTTGAGGTAAATCCTAAAAATTTGTAGAAGAAATCAAAACTAACTATATGCACATGAGATTCTTTTCCATAAAATATGATGAGAATAGTCAAAAAATATTTTTCTTTTGTAAAACTTTTGGTTGGTCTCATTTATAAAGCTTTAAGCTTATTTGAAAAACTTTTGGTTGGTCTCATTTATAAAGCTTTAAGCTTATTTGAAAAACTTAACAAAGCTTTATAATAAAAGCTTCTTTTTTTTTTCAAGCATTTCTGAGCCTGAAATTGTCAACTCAACTAACCCAAATTTAGAGCAAACTTAGAGAAGAAGTCATATATTTATAGATACGGTCTCCTTTAAAAAAAAAAATCAAAACTTTATACTAAGCTTTATCTCATAAAGCTTTTAATATTAAACTTATTCAGCTTATTAAAAAGATTATGAAAGCTTTATTATAAAACTTGTAACTTTGGCCAATGCCAAAAGCTGGAGAAAAAGTAGCCCACCACCGCATCAAAATATAAAAAGAAAAGTAAACGTTTAAACTCATAAAGCTTTTAGCTAATTTAAGCTTTGTAATAATCAAAGCTAATTAGCTAATTTGAGGTATGAAAATTCCTCCTTCCAACCTGAATTCGCAGCCATGGGCGTCGCCGGCCGGAGGTAGGAGTGGGCTGCCGCCCGGGTAGGAGGGAGAGAAAATATATATATATATATAAATATATATATATATTATGCTAGTTAATGAGTCTTTAATTAATCTTATTCAAGCTACATTTTCAACCTCTCCCACAACGCCAGCACCTAACGCCAGCACGATTAAAAAGGGAGACTAATAATAATAATAATAATTCAGCTCTATTTCGGGCAAAACTGATAATAATAATAATAAAAATAATCCCTCGATTTTGGGCAAATCTGAAAATCCTCCCGCCCCTGAAATCGCTGGTCTGCCGCCGCCAGCTGGATGGAGAAAGAAAAATAAAAAATAAAAAATCAGCGCCTCCCTGAATTCGCACGCTGGCCGTGGGGGCGGATGGAGAGAGAGAAGCTGCCGCTGCCGCGCTCGTCGGGTATGAAGGAGGGAGATAGAGGGAAATTATATATATTATATATATATATATATTACTCAATAATTTGCGCCCAGCGCAGCGCAGAGGAGGAGAAAAAAAAAAGACCAAAGTAATTCTTGAAAAGACTCTTGAATAATCCTCAACCCTCTATTATAGAAATTGAGCAGAGGAAAGGTTTAGCAATCTTGATTATGGCTCTCCATGCTCCTTTGCTTGCTCTTTCAATCCGTACAGACAGATTAGGAAGAGGATTAGTGAAGAGGAAGGTGGTTTCATGGTTTTGGGAAACCCACTAATGGTTTTCCACCTAGTTTTATCCTTTGGGCAATAGATTGATGGAGATTGATTACCCAATGGTAAAAAATAAGCTTAATTTGATCCATACATAAACAAAAAACCATAAACGTGTTCTTCTTCAATTAAAATTCAAGAAAATTACCAAAATTACCTCTGTTTTTGTCTCTTTCACCTCTTTTGACGGTCTTCAAGAAAATTAAATTACACCAATGCTCTGATACCACTGCAACCGGACCTTTAATTTTCTTGAAGAGAATAATCAAGACTCATAAAAATTATATCAAATATCCAAAACAACTACTTGAATTAAATTGAAAAATTAAAGCACATATCAAAACATAAGACAAGAGAAAGAAATACATCACCATCAACATAAGGTAACACAAGACTGGGTGCAATCTTCCCCCCCCAACGTGAGTGGCTTCTTCTCGCGTGGGTATTTTTATATATTCCAAAAAGCAGGCTTTCAGTCAAAAATAAAGTATACATCCATATTTGGACTTTGCCATTTAATTAGCCTTTGTCCTCAATTAACCTTTGTCCTCAAACCTTCTAAGGTTTGCACTATTTTTCTAATACAATAATCTTTAACTTGTGCACATATGCACATTACAAAATAAATCAACTAGTGCTCGTATGCACACTGTACAATAAATTGACGCGTGCACACACACACATCACACTGATGTCAAAATAATATCAAATGCCATAATATAGCCACAAAATATTGTGAGATATGTCCACACGCCATGACTCAATCCACCATCCGTGCGACACCTAAATCGGTACCCTCGCACTGTGCAACACCTAAATCAGTACCCTTGCACACCTCATCACCTAAACTCATAAACATAAACCACGTTAGTAGTAACAATCAATTGACATCACATCAATCAATCCTAACGTGTTCATGATGAGAAATAGGCATCATAAAAAATATATACAAATTTAAATGACCATGATTATTATTCAAATAACATGGGTCATAACAGAAGACCAAATGGATTCACACTATCCATTGCTAGTCCAAATCGATTGTAGGTTCAAAATGGAGAGACATGTGCGCAGCACAGAGATACGAGTACCAACATAAAGTGGCAGACGAGCAAGTCTCTTTACTTCCGCCTCTTCCTTGAAAGTATGCTCGGCACAACGCTTCTACAAATGGGATGGAAGTTCATGAACAGGCTCCATGGGGCGATCAGGTTTGTCCTCTCGTATATGGTCCGTAATGTAGAAGGCATCTATCATTTCATCCATATCAGCCTCATAAATTTGGTTCCCCTCAATATTGGGATTGTCCTATGCTGTAAGATTCCTCCCCAGCCTCTCAAGATGTCCAGCATCGTCCCCTGTAATCAAATCCCTCTTCAGAAATATAAAAGATCTTGTTTCTACCAGTTTTAGTCTAGAGAGAGAAAATCTTCTAGAGAGTGATAATTCAGTTTTTAAATATTTTTGGATAGAAAAATATATCATCTTATTAAAATAAGTTCCCCTGAAACAGAAGTTTAAAAACATTTTCAGAAGGTGCATTAGAAATTAAGTATAATCTGTTCATTAGGCATTATCCTGAGGGTCAAGATTTTTTTGAAATTTTAAATTAAGGTTCCTATGGACCAATAAGATTCATCCAAATGTAGGAAGGAGATAAATAGAAGAATAAAAGAAGAATCCCCCAAAAAAGAGTAAATACTCACATAAGATGAAGAGTTGACTAAGGACAAGGTTAATAGTTAAAAAAGAGAGATATTAAGATGAAATAATGCATTTTTGACACCTCAGTATATGGAGAAATTCTCCTCATGAAGGAGGCGCCTATTTCACATGCTTGAATGAGTTTTAAACTCCCAAATAATGAGATATTTTTATCTTTCCTCTCTCCTATTTCAACTAGATCCAAAAAGTGAGCAAAACTGACCCAAAAATGATCAAAAATTGACCAAATTGATCTGAAAAATTCTAGAATCAGTTGGCTTGGTTAGAGGCTCCCTTTTTCCTATAAATAGAAGCCTTCTCCTTTGTTGAAACTCAATAGTGTTTTGCATTATTACCCTGCCTCTCCCAAGTGCCAAAAACAGTGAATTTTACTCATAATTCATTAGTTTTTCACCTTCCCTCTTCTAAAAGATTGGTGGCCACTCTTGTTTCAAATAAGAGTTGAACCCTCAAACCATCAAGCCAAAGGAAAGCTCTCAAATTATCCATGTAAGTTGGAGATTCTTCTCTTTTCTATTTCTTTTATGGTTTTTTTTATGATTTTTGTCTTCTCTAAAATGAAATGATGTTATGCCTCATTGAAAAAAGGCATTCCCCTCTCTTCTTTAGTAAATCCAACCATTCTTTATCCTAGATGATTGATTATTGGATAAAATCAAGTTTTTCATAATGTTTCTCTTAAAATAAGTAGAAAATGTTTACATTAGAATGATTTAAATACTTTTGGTGAACTTCTAATTAATTTTAGTGAGTTAAAAATTGAAAAATGATCAGCCATACAAAGGAAGTTATGGCAAAATTTTTTAAAAATTTGTGAAATAAATTTCATCTTTTATTAATCAAAAAGAGTAGTCCCCATTGTTAGAGTATTCTAAAAGTGTCATTTTCATTCATGCATAGAAAGATGCATATTGATTAATTTCTATAAAAGAATGATTTTCAATAGAATTAAATTCTATGAAAGCTACTTATTGATAATTTTTTTATTATGAAAGTGTTACTTTCTTCATTATGGATTTTTATGCATAAAATAATGCATAAAAGTATATTTCTTTATTACAAAAGAGTTACGTTCATCATATTGATTTTTATGCATAAAAGTATGCATAAAAGAATATTTTTTATTATAAAAGTGTTACTTTTATCATTATTGAATTCTATGCATAAAAGAATATTTTTTTATTATAAAAGTGTTACTTTTATCATTATTGAATTCTATGCATAAACATATGCATAAAAGATATTTCTTTATATTAAAAGTGTGATTTTTATCATAAATGATTTTTATGCATGAACATATGCATAAAAGATATTTTTTATATCAAAAGTGTGATTTTCATCATAAATGATTTTTATGCATAAACATATGCATAAAAGATATTTTTTAATATCAAAAGTGTGATTTTCATCTCATAAATGATTTTTATGCATAAAAGATATTTTTTATATCAAAAGTGTGATTTTCATCATAAATAATTTTTATGCATAAACATATGTATAAAAGATATTTTTTTAATATCAAAATTTCAAAAGTGTGATTTTCATCATGAATGATTTTTATGCATAAACATATGCATAAAAGATATTTTTTATATTAAAAGTGTGATTTTCATCATAAATGATTTTTATGCATGAACATATGCATAAAAGAATATTTTTTTTAAATTAAAAGTGTAATTTTCATCATAAATGATTTTTATGCATAAATGGGTGCATAAGTGATATTTTTATATTAAAAGTATGATTTTCATCATAAATGATTTTTATGCATAAACATATGCATAAAAGATATTTTTTTATATTAAAAGAGTGATTCTCATCATAAATGATTTTTATGATGATAAAAGTGTGACTTTCATCACAATTGGATTTTATGCATATAGAATCTTTATAATTAAATAAGGGTTCTCCTTAATCCTCTGTTAATTTTTGTAAAAATTAAAAAAATGAATAAGTAGATAATCTGTGAGAAGAAATGCTGTCGTTTCATTTTCACTAAGATGGTAATGAGAAAATTCAATTAAACTATCGAAGTCGGAGATCGAGATAAATGATTATTTTATTCCTCATAAGAAATTTATGTTTTAAAAATCTGTAAGCAAATATTCGTCGAACGAAATTTAGAAAAAGAGAAATTGAAATAGTACCTTTCGAGAAAGATATTTTAGGAAGAACCTTTCCAGACCCAAACTCTGATTCAGACTATCAAGACCTAATTCCTTCATCAATTTCTATCAATGATGATGTGCCCAGTTCAGGAAAAATGCACTCAAAACACCCACCGAATTCGAAACTAAGTTAAGACTTTTGATTTGATATGAGGATCAAGTTAACAGAATTTGAGGAATTCTTTTTGGAATTCAGACCTGGATCTAGAAGTATTGAGATACGGATTTAAGATTATTCATGGTTTTCAAACAAAATCAAAACTAAAAACTTGCATAGAAACCCTGTTTTCTTAAAGGACTGTCTTACGCCAGAATGCTGGAGGGAGCATTTGGCATATATGTTTATCTAAGGGAAGTTCGGTTGCAACAGTTGGCGGGGAGTGTTCAAGAGACAGCTCTTGCGGCAAAAACCTGCCCTAGCTTGGGTATGATGAAAAATTGTGTGCTTCGGGTACCATGGGCGAGGGCCGACGAAGCGGTCCCTGAGTGAAGTACCAGGATACCTAAGGAGGATCCTGGAGGGTTCTGACCAGGCAATGCACGGGCTCACGGTGCTTAGGACACCCATATGTATGTCGAGGAAGATTTATATATGTATGTTGACGAAGTGATTATTGTAATTTGTTGTTAACTGGATCTCGTTGCTGACCGGCTGGTCCCAACGGAGAGTCCAGAGTGGTACTGTTTTTGTGAAATAAGGGATTGAATGAAAATTTTGAATTATGAAACCTGTGATCATATCTGTTTTGTCAATGGATTATTTTTATATTAAAGTTTTAACGAGGCTAGAATTGGTGGAGTTTTAATAATCAAACTGAAAAATCTAAGGTTTACGCTAGGATCCGAGTAGCTAGTTTATTCCCTGGGGCTTGTTCAGCATGTTCAACAATTTGATCATTCACCCAGGAACTTCAGAACTCCATGCAGATTTTTTAGACTTCTTAGCTACTTTATCTTGAGAAATAGAATTATAGCACCTCTTTGTGTAATGAATCGTGTGTACCATGGTATGTCTTCTTCGCAGTTTCGCTTCTTTATGCGATTACGACTGAGGCGGTGATTCTGGAGCCAAGCTGCTCTATGTACATATTGCAACTCTTATATAATTATAGAAATGTTTTTCGAAGAAAAATTCCCTGTTATATAAGTGATTGTTTACGGACGATCTGATAAAGAAAAATCTGTTATCGGACATATGTCATAGTGTTAACCTATGACGGACATTGAGACGTACTATGTTTTACATCATTAATTTAAATATTCTGAGTCATGGGCCGGGCTTGTCGGCACCATATGTTAAGGATGAAGGGATTGGGTGATCGTCGATGAGAGGCGCACCTTGAATATTAGTAGGATAAGGGTTAGGATCGGCCGGCCATGTATGGGCACCCAAGTGTGAACGGCCAAGTCACCTATAAGAGTCAAATGTAACCCTAAAATCTTCATTCTCATGTGTTGTGAATACAAGAGTGCTCTTGCCTTATCTCTTTGGTTTCCTTCTCCTGCGTGTGTGAGAGAGAGAGAGAGAGTGAGAGAGCGATCGAGCACTGTGTAGCGGCACGGCGGCGGAGAGGCGGTAGAGCGGCGACGGCGGCTCCTTCTTCACTGTGACGCGGGAATCCTTCAAGGCGGCAGTTGAGCGGTGAGTGACACACCCTTTGCATTCTGTTTGAACTTCCTTCCCTAGTTGTATGCTTGCAGCCATTCGTGGCTTGTTGAGATATCGAGCTCTAGTGAGGCGGTGGACACTGATGACCCGCCTGGGGGATAGGCCCCGCACTTACACCACTGGCATGGTTGGTGAGATCTTGGGTGATATGCGGCCAGTGGGATGACAGGCTGTGTGACAGCCACTCTAGAGACTGGCATAGTTATAGCGCCAGCTCATTTAGTCGGGTTCACATTATAGAGAACCCGTGTATGTATTTGGTTGAGTACCTTTCATATTGTGTGTACTCTTATCTTTGTATATGGTGTGTTGAGTGTTGAGTAGAGAAGAAGAAGATTTTCAGCCTCTCACCTTGTGTGTTCTCTATTAGGGTTTGTGAGTGTGTGTGTGTGCTTGCAAGAGCTCAAGCTCTCTTCCCCCCTGCATCTTTTCATGGTATCAGAGCCTGGTTCGTGCTAAGGGCTGAGCTGCAAGCAAGAGAACCACAGGAAGCGGTACGAGGGTAAGAGCTGCAACTACTCTTCCCTATTGTGTTGGTGACTACACCCTTGTCGGGAGCTCTACGGGAGGCACCGGCAAACGATCTCCGATTGAGGAGCTTTCTTCGCGGGAGTGAAGCTACAGGGCAACTATACAGTCCTTCGGACTGACATATTAGGGCCGAAGACGCGTTTCGGGCGCGTCTGGACCTCCGGTTTTCAGAAAGCAGGCGATTTCGAGCACTGCGGGTAAGTCATCGATTCTCTGCAGAACTCTGTTTTACGAACTGCAGGAAGACAGATTGACTGTGCAGACACTGTGGGTGCTGCAAAGAGGTCTACAGTTGCCATTGGGTGTATGTATGCACATTGAAGTCACTGATTGTGACATTTGAGTACTCCAGTACCGCTGTGCAGAAAATACTGCAGGTTGTGCAGAAAAAACCAGAGTGCAGTTTCTGGTAAAATTGTGTGTTTGGCAAGATGTCTAATGATGGCATAACACAGATTGTGGCTGAGAAGCTTGACAAGAATAACTTCCATGCTTGGAGGTTCAGGTTGACTAATTTCCTGATGGGAAAAGGCTATTGGGACTACATTGAAGGTGAGCATGAAGAGGCACCGGAGATACCGGATATAAATCCGACTGCTGCAGATGTGAAAGAGTTTAAAGACTGGAACCAAGGAGCCAGGAAGGTTATGTATTGGCTTTCCATTAGTATACAGGACACCATGATTGGGCACATTCAGGATGCCAAGTCCCCCAAGGAGGCGTGGGACACCTTGGTAAAGCTCTATGAAACAAATACCAAGGCACGTAAGATACAGTTGAAGAATGAACTTCATACTGTGGAGAAAAAGAGCATGTCTGTGAATGACTATGCGCTGGAGATAAAGGGTATTGTGGAATCCCTTGCATCTATTGGTGTGTCAGTAGATGATGATGACAAGGTGGAAGTCTGTCTACGTGGTCTCGGGCCACAATACAAGGCGTTTAAGACGTCTATTCAGACTCGGGAAAATATTCCCAACTTTACAGATTTGGTGTCTATGCTGATTATCGAAGAGAAGAACTTGGGTGAAGACCAACAGTCTTCACAAAGCAAAAACAGTTCAGAGCAACAGGCCTTCTACACGAGTTCAGGAAGAGGACGAGGTAGAGGAGGCCGTGGACGTGGTCAAGGAGGTGGCCGAACAGGTAATCAGAATTATGGTCAGCAGCAGCAACAACAACAGTCCCAGAATCAACAACAACAACAACAACACGCAGGTGGAAGAGGCAGATTCAGAGGCAGGGGGAGCCAAAGAGGCCGTGGAAATTGGCAAAGGCAATATAACGATGCACGTGAATGCTACTATTGTGGTAAGCCAGGACATGTGCAGTCAGAATGTTATAAGAAGCAGGCTGACATGCAAAATGGGAAAGTGCAGCAAAACAACTATGCATCCTCAAGCAGAAATAATGAGGACAATGAAAGGTTGTTTGTTATGCAGCATGTTGTAAATGCCATGTCTGAAAATGTTGATGCAGCACAAAAAGATAATGTATGGTATGTGGATTCAGGCGCTTCGAACCACATGACGAGTCATGGGGAGTGGTTCAAGGAGATGAAGAACCCAGAAAGACCAGGTTTTGTGGAAACAGGGGATGACACTGCTCATCCAATTGCCCACGTTGGAGATGTGCCATTATCTATGCAGGATGGCAAAGTGAAGTACCTTGCAGATGTACTTCATGTACCGAACATAACAAAGAATCTGGTTTCAGTTGGCCAGATGATTGAGCAGGGTTTGCAGGTTAGGTTTAACCCTGATGGGTGTTATGTCGAAGACTTTAAAGACAAGTGCAGGTTGGTTGCAAAAGGCAACAGAGTGGGCAGAATGTTTACGTTGGATGTAGACATGCCTGAAATGAGTGCTGCGATGTTTGCAAATGGTTCAGGAGTTGTTGCAGACACAGACATATGGCATAAAAGAATAGGACATGTAAATGTGCAGAGATTGAAGTCTATGCAGACAAAAGGAATTGTGACAGGGCTGCCAAAATTTAAAGTGGAAGGTATGCATAAAATCTGTGAAGCATGCCAATTTGGGAAGCAAACAAAGCATGTGTTTCCACGTAACAGATATGTGAGCAGAAATGCACTAGATGTTGTGCATTCAGATGTATGGGGTCCTACGAAGACCGTGTCTATGGGAGGCTGCAGGTACTATGTCACTTTCATTGATGACCACACAAGAAAAGTGTGGGTATATTTCATGAAGGAGAAGAGTGAGGTGATCACTCACTTTCAGAATTTCAGGTTTTTGGTTGAAAAGCAAACAGGGAAATATGTCAAGTGCCTAAGGTCAGATGGAGGGGGAGAGTACTTCTCCAATGAGTTCTCTGAATTCTTGAAGAAGAATGGTATTCGGAGACAGTTCACATGCAGATATACTCCGCAGCAAAATGGAGTTGCTGAGCGGAAAAACAGGCACATTGCTGAGATTGCGCGGGCATTGATGGAAGAGAAAAATATGCCGCATTGCTATTGGGCTGAGGCTGTTTCTACAGCAGTATACATCATGAACAGGACTCCAACTGCAGCCATACATGATGTAACTCCAGAGGAGAGGTTTACTGGCAGAAAACCAGATTTGTCTCATCTGAAAGTTTTTGGATGCATTGCATATGTGCATGTGCCAGATGAGCTGAGAACTAAGCTGGATCCGAAAGCTGAAAAATGTGTGTTTA
Source organism: Cibotium barometz (assembly GCF_041138505.1). Classification (NCBI taxonomy): domain Eukaryota; kingdom Viridiplantae; phylum Streptophyta; class Polypodiopsida; order Cyatheales; family Cibotiaceae; genus Cibotium; species Cibotium barometz. The sequence continues at coordinate 13,009,501 of NC_141080.1, read as the reverse complement.
TTGGATACTCCCTTGAGCAAAAGGGATACAGGTGTTATAACCCTACTACACGTGAGTTGAGGGTAAGCAGGGATGTCGTCTTTGATGAGATGAGCAGCTGGTATGCTGTTGAAAAAGAAGCTGTCGGGGCTGATGTGAGTGGAAGTGTGGTTGCACAGAATGCAGGTCAGCAATCACAGTCTTTGAGTGGACCAGGAGAGTCCTCATCTAGTGGGTCTGTTGATAGACCATGGAGTGGCAGGTTGCGTCATAATACCAGTCCTGCAAATGTGATTAGTACATCACGTAAAGGAAAAGAGAAAGTGGTTGAGCCCCTTGGTATGCCTGACATTTCTGCAGGGCATTCTCATGTTGATGGAGAGTCTAGTGGCTCAGATATGAGCCTTGATGAGGAGCTTGGGATCCCAGCTATGAGAACACCTGGTGTAAAGAAGGCTATGGAGGCCATGAATGAAAAGCTGCGAAGATCAGGGAGAGTGAAGAACCCTGTGCAGAGATTTACATATGATGGTTATGTGGCACATCACTATGCATATATGGCAAAGGTTGTGCAGGTTGTTGAACCCACATGCATTGATGAGGCTGTTGGAAATGTGCATTGGGAGAAAGCTATGGATGAGGAGATGGATGCACTATATGGAAATGAAACTTGGGATTTAGTGCAATTGCCTGAAGGCAAGAAAGCCATTGGATGCAAGTGGGTGTACAAAGTCAAACATAACAGTAATGGGAGCATAAACAGGTACAAGGCTAGATTGGTAGCCAAAGGATATGCGCAGACATATGGGATTGATTATGAGGAAACTTTTAGCCCAGTTGCCAAGATGGCAACGGTGAGAGTTGTGATAGCAGTGGCTGCATCAAAGCAATGGTCTTTACATCAGATGGATGTAAAGAATGCATTCTTGCATGGGGATTTGCAAGAAGAGGTGTATATGTTGCAGCCACCTGGTTATGAGGATGTGGGTCACCCCGAGCATGTTTGCAGGTTGAAGAAAGCCTTGTATGGCTTAAAGCAAGCACCAAGAGCATGGTCTGACAAGATTTCTGAATATCTTGTCACTATTGGCTTTCATGTAGCCAATGCAGATTTCTCATTGTATGTGAGACATGGTGATAGAGGGGTTGTGCTTGTTGTCATCTATGTAGATGACTTGATCATTACGGGGGACCATGATGCAGAGATCTTTGATGTAAAGATCTTGCTTAGACAGAAGTTCGAGATGAAGGATCTGGGGGAGCTCAGATATTTCTTGGGCATTGAGGTGATTAGGTCACCACATGGTATTGGATTACTGCAGAGACAGTATGGCTTGGACATGTTGTCCAAGTATGGTATGACAGGCTGTAAGCCTATTTCTGTGCCATTGGATCAGAATGGCAAGTTGAGTGCAGACTCAGGAGAGATCTTGGAGGATCCTACTATGTATAGGAGCATAGTAGGAAGTTTGATCTACATGACGATCACCAGACCAAATTTGAGCTATGCTGTTGGGTTGGTGAGTCAGTTTATGCAGGTTCCACGGAAACCGCATTTGGATGCAGTCAGACGCATACTGAGGTATGTGAGGTCTACTTTGCATTGTGGACTATTCTATGAGACTGGGACAGAGATATGTGTACATGGGTACACAGATGCTGATTGGGCTGGTAGTATCTCAGATAGGAGATCTACTAGTGGCTTCATGTTTTCTTTTGGGAGTGCTGCTGTGACTTGGAGCAGCAAGAAGCAGCCTACGGTTGCTCTATCGAGTACAGAGGCCGAGTACAGAGGAGCTGCTATGGCAGCATGTGAGGTAGCTTGGTTGAGAAAGCTACTTGCAGATTTGGGTCTATCAGTGGATAGACAAGTTGTCATTTTCTGTGACAACATTAGCAGTATACAGTTGGCCAGGAACCCAGTCTTTCATGCTCGTACGAAGCACATAGAGGTCCACTACCACTTCGTCAGAGAGAAGGTCTTGGCAGGAGACCTTGACCTTGTTTATGTCAGCACAGAGGATCAGGTAGCTGACATCTTCACCAAAGCATTGGGTACAGAGAAGCTCCGCAGATTCAGAGCTTCGCTTGGTGTACATGAGATGGAGTTGAGCTCGAGGGGGAGTGTTGAGATATCGAGCTCTAGTGAGGCGGTGGACACTGATGACCCGCCTGGGGGATAGGCCCCGCACTTACACCACTGGCATGGTTGGTGAGATCTTGGGTGATATGCGGCCAGTGGGATGACAGGCTGTGTGACAGCCACTCTAGAGACTGGCATAGTTATAGCGCCAGCTCATTTAGTCGGGTTCACATTATAGAGAACCCGTGTATGTATTTGGTTGAGTACCTTTCATATTGTGTGTACTCTTATCTTTGTATATGGTGTGTTGAGTGTTGAGTAGAGAAGAAGAAGATTTTCAGCCTCTCACCTTGTGTGTTCTCTATTAGGGTTTGTGAGTGTGTGTGTGTGCTTGCAAGAGCTCAAGCTCTCTTCCCCCCTGCATCTTTTCATGGCTCGCATACGGTGTCCGGCAAGTCCCCAGCTAGACCTGTGCGGCAAAAGCGCACATTTTTGGCGCCGCTGCCGAGGAGTTGCCCTGCACCAAGCTCCAGTTTGCAGCTCGGGTTGCTGCGTGAAGTTTAATTTACACTATAGGAAAGGCGTCTGCGTTGTTGTTGAGGTGTTTCTGTGGTTTTCAATCTCTGTTTCTGCAATTTGTCTTCTGCATTTCTGTTTCTTTTGTTATTTTTCCGCTCCGCATGTGGGCGTGCATTCTGTTATCTGGTTTTCTGCGTGTGAGGAGGGATTTCTGAATCGCTAGACCTGTGCTGTGTGCGAACTGCACCTCGGCCAAGGCTGAGAAAGAAACCCTAGAAAACTTATCCCAAACATTTAAAAAAATGAAAAATTAATTTTGAAAAAAAAATTAAAAAATAAAAATAAAAAATTTATTTTTTTTAAAAAGAAAAAAACCAAACGTGTGGAGAGGAAAGATTTTTCATTTGGAGAAAATTTTTTTGAAAAGAAAGAACCCCAATCGACCCACGGCCTCGGCCTCGGTCTCGGTCTCGGTCTCGGTCTTTTGATATATATATGTAGGAGAGTGAGCCTCCATAGCTTTCTTTCAAGTGAGAGCTTATGGGAAGTTGTGCCCTATATGTAGCCCACTCCCCAAGGTGTAAAGTGAGCATGTGGGATAAAGCCCTCAACCTTTCCTCCACAAGCAAATAGGCTTTCGCCCCTTCCCCCCAAAGGAAACGGACTGTTTTGAGGACTACAGGAGCTCTAGATAGGCGAACACGGTGCTGTAAAGCACACTAGGACCCTTTAAATGATACGCTCGTTTCGAGCTATCACATGCCCTAGTCTAGGTTCGACCATAAGTAAGGGCGTCAAAAAACGAGTTCAAAACAATCTAAAAACAAGTAAAAACGAGGTGCGAAACACCTAAGAAACCACTTGTGTGAGTTTCAAGGGTAGTTACCAACGCACGTAGGGTACCCACGTCACATGCATCTACGTTCTGGTCGGGTGCTAGGGCCTGAACCACTAGAAAGTGTTTCAGTTTACGCAGGCTCACACCATCCCTCCACGTTAGCATCTTGGCCTTCGGCTGGAACCCAAGGGAGTGCAACCCAAGATCCACGAATAGTGGATAGTGACTCGTCCTCTGACTCAGAAGCCATGGAAGGGCACCCTACCAAGAACCCTGAGGAGACAAGCCAAAACATACTAGGTTGGGTCCCACAACCCGGATCTAGCATGTTTAGTCGTCTAATAGAGACCTTTAGTAGAGCTACACGCTCCGAACATGCAACAAGAGAAGTAAATGAAGAAGGTGGGGTAGTGGATTCGCCATTCACATCTTATGTAGACCCTACCCTCCCAAAGAGTGTCCATGTGGATATTCTACCTACTTCGTTTAATGAGGACCCTACTGAGCTACCACATTCCGATGCTCTTCCTAAAGTAGAGGTTCCTAGAAGCCAATCCATAAGAAGTGACATTGCGTCCACTTCAAGAGAACCGTTTGGCACACCAAGTCTAGATGGGATATTTCTCAATGAAAATTGGGAATATGATCTACACACAGAGACTCTAACGGACCTATACACGGGTTACACATACCATGTAGGTTGGTTAGAAGTCCTACGATCTACATCTAGCGCCACTAATCTAGAGAAGAGCAACAACAAATGATATGTGAGGTTATTCATAGAATTATCCAAATTGAGAGGCAAAATAGGGGAGTGAACTTAGTTTCCACTCGCCCTATGAAATTTTTGGATACGGGCAAGGCCAAACAACCAACCCTATCACAATTGGTGGAGACTCCCTCGGTGAGTCCCATAGACCCTTCGTATGTTGTTTCGCCTGGAGTCTCAATGCAAGTTGAGCCCACGAGCAGTAACTTTAGCTTTCCAACCTTGGCTCAACTTTCCATTAAGGACTCCACAATGCCTACCCCAATGATGAGCATGACAGAAAGCGCACCTGTTACCACTGTAGTTAGTACGACACCGCTACCTAGTGGAACAGTACCTACAACAGTGCGTACCAGTGTCTATCGACCCTATGAACCTATCGCTACTCATGCTCATGTAGCTCCTATGCCTCTTAGTTTGCCAATGGCGTATGCTCCACGACCGCTTTATCACAACCCTTATCCAAGAGGAGCTAGGCCTAGCTACATATCATATCCTACGTCATTTGCCAACATACTCAGACCAACGCCAACTCCTATTAGCTAGGCTATCCCAGAAGTGCCTCCACCAGCTATGCCTGCTCACCTAGGTGATCTCGCAGCGTTTGCTCAGACGATCGGACGATCTATTGCGGAAAACATGCGGGGTATGCCTGAGAGAGAACCTAGAAGCAAGGCAGTACAAGTGGCTAAGCTCACTCAAAACTTCAGTGGTAACGAGGATGTTAGGAAGCACATTGAAGTCTTTGAACACGTGTGTGATTCCTTGGAAGAGCACAATGAGCTGCATAAGTGTAAAGCCTTAGGCTTAACCTTAAGTGGGAAGGCCGGAGATTGGTATCGAACCTTAAGGGTTGAAGAGCGCACTCACTACCCCACTCTCAAGAGATTGTTCTTGAAAGAATACATACGTGAGGGTGTGCTTTGGAGAGTAGCATCTCAACTCCAAAAAGCTGAACGCGAGGAAGGGGAGTCAGTGAGAGACTTTATAAGTTGATTGAAGCATCTAAATTCTTGCTGCACTCCCGACGAGCGCTTCAATAATAACCAACTGCTCGATAGATTCATCCGAGGATTGCGCCACGAGGACATTTACAGTGGCCTAGTCATTAGAGGTCTTACAACGTGGGAAGCAGTCACTGCCAATGCAATCCAGTTAGAAGACAACTTGATGATTGCAGGTAAAAAGGTGTCTTCGAAAACAAAATCCGTTAGTTCACAAGTATCTGGGCACGAGCCAATGACGGTGAAACCTATTGCCAAGGAGCCCAAGATATCTGAAATGTCTGTGATTGACCGACCTTACTAAGGCTCTCCAAGAATACTTTAGGGGTAATCGAGCTCCTCAGAATAGCCATATGTACCCAAGGAGAGAGCAACAATGGTGTTCGGTTTACTTAGGACCACATAGCACGAGTGAATGTCCCACATTCAGAGTCAAATTCAATGGGAATTGCAATGCATGTGGTAAGTATGGCCATCAATCTAAAGATTGCCTAGTACTTAAGCGAATGTTGGCAAATCAGGCACCACTAGCCTGGTCAAACACACCTCAAGTACCCGCGCTAATGCCTGCACAACCTGTCGAGCAACCGTCACAGCACATAGTTCCAAGGAATCCGAATGTAGTCCAGTCTGTGCCGTTACCACCGCCAGTGCTGCTAGGACCACAACCTCCACATCCAAGGATTACCCCAATAAACCAGATGGGTTGTGAGTCACATAGTGCGGGTGGGGATTATGAAGAGGAGATAGACCCCACTGCTCCATATAAGATTGATACGTTTGAAATGATTCCCCAGTACTACATGGAGGATCATTTCGGGCAAGTCAAGCATGTTTATCAAGCGGCTGCTCTCACCACAAGAGGGCAAAACCTTAATACTTTGGCGAGGAGACCACCTCTTCAATGCTACGAGTGTGGTGGACCGCATCGTGTAGCGGAGTGCCCTAATAGGCTACATAAGATCGCTACTCATATGCAACCAAATCAAGGGAGCACATCGGGAATGCCGGTACTTACATGTAATCGTTGTGGCATAGATCATTTGATCGCTCAATGTCCACATAATCCTAATGCACCCAAGATTACGCCATTAAATTTGGTTGAGGTCACCAACCAAGCACGAGGAACCACACCTGTTGTACCAGCGAATGTAGTTACACGGTCAATGCTTCAAAATCAAAACTACATTCTTGAAGAGAGGGATACTGCATCAATCGCTCAGGCAAAGAAAAAGAAAACACGGCGAAAGAGATCGCTTAATGCCACGAGCTCTAAGCCCAGTTCAAAGACTAACATAGGGACAGGAGACGACCCCGTGTATATGAATGATCCTGAAGATGATTCTGATTCAATAGAAACCATGGGGACCAAAGCCACTACCTTAAGGGAGGAACCCACTCGGGAGCTCAATGAAGGAGAATCAAGCGAGTACATAAATAAGGGGAAACAGAAGGAAACTTCCTCGGCCCCACAACCAAGTCAGTTAATGCCCTCTCGACCACCCAAACTGACTGAGACTCCCCAAGACAAGCCACGTGGGCCAAAAACCCTCAAGAAAAAGATTGGAACTTACCCAGACCCAGTTGAGGAGATTGAACAAGTGCAACACTTAAAGGGTTTGGTGGAAGAAACACAAAGAGAACTGGAGCCAAACCCGAGAAAAATCAAAATTGTAGACACTCTGTTTCCTACGCAAGTTCAGCCTCACCGGAACCATAAACCACTAGCTATACCTAGTATCATTCGAGAAGAAAGTGAGGACAGGACATCAGGAAGTGGGCAAACACCCTTCTTGCTGGAAAGAATGTTTAGTGAGGGAATGCCTGACCCCATTGAAGAGGAAGTGATTCCATCTTCACCAGTCCCTAGTCAAGGGGCGATGTCTCGAAAAGTACCGTTGAATGTGTCTAAGCTAATGGATTTCATGTCCTCTGAAATCATAACCACGATCATATCCAAATTATACGGAGATCCTGAGCTATTCTTAGCTCTTCGGGCATTTCTCAATGGAGAACTAAAGGCGGGGCTACCACAATTTGCAAATATGGATAGAGCCGACACGCTTCAAGATGAGGAGGAACATTGGGATCTACAACCCAACCTAGATGAAAACTCGGTCGTTGAAATACCTGTTAACAAGTTGGGACAGTACTTTGAAGCGGACGAATCTAATGCAACCCTCCCCATTACTACCAAGGGGTTAACTCTAAAGGGAATCCTTGATGGTGGTGCTGGAGTGAGCATTGTGACTAAAAACTGTTGGGAATCTATGGGAAGACCTCACCTCGAAGTCACAAACATAGTGGTTAAGATGGCAAACGGAACCATAGCTAAATCTATTGGAATGTTAAGGGACCTTAAGATCAAGGTCCTGGGATACAAGGTAAAACATACCTTCATTGTAATGGATTTCTCCAAACATCCTATGTCATATCAAATGATCTTAGGACGTCCTTTTATGAGGGAAGCACAAATGGTGCATGACTGGTCAAAAAACCATGTCTACCTACAATTGGAAGACTCTGTCATTCGAGTTGATCTTGAGAATGGTCGTGCACATCCTTTAGGAAGCAAGGTTAATCATCGATAACCGATCGGATACCACTATTCACTCCGCCCCATTAAGATATTGCTATACATGCAAAAAAGAGACTGATGATGGAAAAGATTCTCCTTATATGGATGTCCTACCGGGTATGACGGAGTCAGATAATGTGGATTGGGTACACCTAGCGGCAACCATAGACACATGGGGAAATAGAGGCACAAGTTGGGTAACACCTGAGGGGCAAGATATGCCACCGTTAGTGCCAATAAACATGATAGGTGTTATGCACTTGACTCCTAATGGCGAGAAAGCGGCAACCTCCACTGAAAGTGGCGAAGACTCTGACCAATGCAACTCTGAGTATGAATCTCAAGAAGAAACTGACCGTGAGCCTGATGGGAGGGATGAATCAAATATTCACCCAAATGTGGAAGCAGGGTGCTCAAGGCCTAGGACAGTGACCTCCTGCAGTTCATCCGAAAGTGAAGATCGACCAAGTGAGTCCGAATCTGATAGAAACAAAAATCAAAAACTTGGTAAGAAGAAAACGAGACATAAGCGTCAACGCTATCGAGCCAATGTACGCACTGCAATAAACAAGGAAAAATCCACTGCAGAATGGCTCAGTTATGTAGGAGCCATTGATGCTCATCGGTTGATGCTCATCGGAAGTTAGCGGATAATTGGGGACAATACCTCCAAAGTGTCATGTGGTGTATTCCACAACCTCATGACGTCGCCCAATTAGAAATTGATGAGCAGCCAAAACTAAGTCGTACTGCAAGGAGGCGGCAAAACCAAGAGTTGGCTCAGCAGCAAAAGGAAGCGGAATTGAAAGAAAAAAGCCTGGCACAACAAGAACCAGTAGACTTACACCCCGCACCCGAGCATTTCAAATCATTCACCACAGGGGAACGTAAAGTGGTCTACACAAAAGCCCAACGAACGCCTACCAATGGGAGTAGCGGTGTCTACGATGGCCTTGCGGTAGTTAAGGAGATAGACTTAGCAGATCCGGGTGAGGAGTCTAAACCAGTTTTTATTGCTCAAGACCTCACCAAGGCGGAAGAAGCTGCACTTACGAAGCTTCTTAAAGAATTCAAGGACATATTTGCTTGGACATATCATGATATGAAGGGTGTTCCACCGAAGATTGTACAAGAGGAAATTGAAAAGCTGGTAAAATGTGGATTCATATACCCAATTGAGCACTCAGAATGGGTTTCTCCGATAGTCATCGTGCCAAAGAAGAATGGGAAACTCAGAGTGTGCGTTGATCTCAAAAAGGTTAATGCAGCCACCAGAAGGGATCATTACCCCTTGCCATATTCTGAACATGTGCTTGAAAGAGTGGCAGGCAAGGAGGCATATAGCTTTTTAGATGGGTACTCGGGTTACAATCAGATCACAATTGCAGTCGAGGACCAAGCTAAAACAGCATTTATCACGGAGTTTGGAGTGTTTGCCTTTCGCGTCATGGCTTTTGGCTTGACCAATGCACCTGCAACATTCCAACGATTGATAAACACGGCCTTTAAGGAATATCTAAGGGACTTCTGTGAAGCTTTCTTAGATGATCTTTGTGTTCATTCCTCTTGGGACGAGCACTTGATGTGTTTACAAAAAATATTTGAAAGGTGTAGATTATATCGCATCTCCTTGAATCCTTTCAAATGCCAATTCTGGGTTAAACACGGAGTTATCTTAGGGCATATAGTGTCCAAAAATGGGATTTCCACTGACGAGAGTAAAATTAAAGTCATTCTGGAATTACCCCCACCCACCAACTACAAGGGAGTCCAACGGTTTATGGGCCATGTTGGTTATTATCGAAGGTTTATTCTATTCTTCGCCGAGATAGCTCGACCATTGTATAAGCTTCTCATCGAGTTTATTTGGACCAAAGAATGTGACCGTGCCTATGAGCTATTAAAGAAGGCCTTGGCGAGTGCTCCAATCTTGAGAATGCCTAACTGGGATTTACTCTTCCATGTGCATAATGATGCATCAAACTTTGCTATTGGGTGTGTGTTAACTCAACCTGAAGAACACAAGCTAGACTACCCCATTAGCTTTGCCAGTTGCCAGTTGAACGATGCTGAGATGAACTACACCACTACGGAGCGAGAAGGGTTGGCAATGATATATGCAGTAAGGAAATTTCGTTATTACCTCCTTGCCACCAAGTTTGTTTTCTATGTAGATCATCAAGCATTGTTGTATCTGGTAAACAGACCATGCTCCACAGGAAGAATCACACGATGGCTATTGATTCTTCTTGAGTTTGACTTCATCAAGCATTGTTGTATCTGGTAAACAGACCATGCTCCACAGGAAGAATCACACGATGGCTATTGATTCTTCTTGAGTTTGACTTCATCAAGCATTGTTGTATCTGGTAAACAGACCATGCTCCACAGGAAGAATCACACGATGGCTATTGATTCTTCTTGAGTTTGACTTCACTGTTGTTGTGAGACCTGGCAAAAAATATGTTATGGCTGATCATTTGTCTCGCATACCTAATGGTGAGGCTCCTACGGGGGTTGATGATGACTTACTGGACACTTCCCTGTTCATGGTGGAGACAATGCCTGAATGGAGTGAGAAGATTGTTAACTTTTTGTTTAATGGCTTTCCACCCAAGGAGCTTCGTAAAGATCTAGCTCGAAAGCTAATCAAAGAATGCGAACCCTATTGCCTGATAGCCGGGACTCTTTATAAAAGAGGAAAGGATGACGTTCTTAGGCGTTGTGCCCGAGAGGATTAGTATCTATACATTTTGCAAGAGGCACATATGGGCGTAGCCGGTGGTCACTTCTCAGTAGACTTAACTGCGCGAAAGATCTGGGCTCTATTTAGCCTGTCAAGAAGCTCATCAATTCTTGGGATAGGATACTTATTCTTAACTGTCAGAGCTGATTTAGACCTCTGTAGTCCACACAGAGTCTAAGCATTCCATCTTTCTTTTCTGAAAGAGAACTGGCGCTCCCCAAGGTGAAACACTGGGTCTTACAAACCCTTGTTCTAACAGCTGTCTAAGCTGTTCCTTGAGTTTGATGGCTTCAGGAACTGGCATTTTTTACGTGCGCAAGGCTATTGGCTGCGCTCCGAGGGTCAATTCAATCACATGATCTACTTCCCAAATTGGAGGCATTTCACTTAGCTCTGCTGGGAATAGATCATCAAATTCATTTAACCATTCTGGTTCTTTAGCCTTAAGCTTTGAGTCTACAGGGTTCATTTTGACAACATAAAGTTGCTACTTCTTTCTAAGTCCTTTCAGCCACCTAGAAGCTTTTACTAAGTGAAGGTTTGGGGATCTGAAAACTCCAGTTCCTTGAACTTTGTTCCCGTGAAGGTCATGGAAGGAAATGGTTCCATTGTGACAGTATATGTCAACTTGATTTTTGTGGAGCCAATCCATTCCAAGGATCCCGTCAAAAACTCCCAGAGGTAAGACTTTGAACTGATAGTCGATTACATTACCATCTAGATTGAACTAGATAAGATCTGTCTCATGGTGAGTGAAAAGAGTCTTCCCACTGGCCAATTCAACTTGCATAGGTTTCCCTGACTTCTGTTCTAAGACTAGCTTACGCAAGCATCTAGGGAAAATGAATGAATGAGAGCTACCTGAATCAATCAAAAGCTTAAAAGGCTTACCTTGGTATTCTGCTGGAGTATGGATGACTGAGTACTGACAGTTAGGTCCTTGGTTTTCAATTGCAGCAAAGATCTGCCCTCTTTCCTCTTCTACTACATCTAAAATTGTGACTGCTCTGGCTGCTGCAGTAGTCTGAGGTGGAACTCTTTCTCTTTGGTTGTCCCAGTTCTGGGAAGGAGTTCTAAGGTTACTCTGAACAGAGGCAGATGGCTGGAGCTGGAGTTCTTCTGGGGTTTCCCTGGCTTGGGCGAGATGGTTGATTAGACTGGTATGAAGGGGTTGGTCTCTGAATTCGGGGTCCTTGACTTCCCTGTCCCCTTGACATGGCAGGAGTCGCGCAGTCTTTCAGTTGGTGACCAAAACCTTGGCATCCAAAACATCGGTTTTCACTTCTGAGTTCATCCTTTTGATTTCTTGAAAGAGGTGGGCCTCCTGAAAAATTATTTTGGGGGAAGGGTCTTCCTTCACTTTGGAATTTTCCTGTATCCTGATTCTGATTCGGCCCTTGCTGCCTCTTTGGGGGGGGAAAGTTTGAAGTACTTCCCTAGGCTTGGAATCTTTTAAAGTTAGAGGGTGCAGGCTTTGGCGGGACCTTTACTACAAAGGCTTTGGCAAAATCCTTTGCCATTCCTACTGCTTCAGCCATGGACACTGGCTTGGCATTTTTGACCAGTGTGTCCAAGGGTTTGTTCATTCCCTGAATGAACCTGGATGAGTTGTTCTTTCATCAAGAGGTGAATATTTGAGTAGAAGAGCAAAGGCCTAGTGATATTCCTTGATGGTTTTGCTCTCCTACTTTAGCTCTAAGAATTTGTTCATTTTGGTTTCCAAAAATCCAGGGGGACAAAATCTCTTTCTTAGATAGGTTTTTAGGTCGTTCTAGGACTGAGTATTTCTGTCCAGACGGTTGGTGTCATAGTGGTTCCTCCATGCTACCCTGGCTGTTTCCACTATTTTCAGCCTGGCAAGAGCCGTTTTGCTCCGCTCATTGTAGCCTGTGACGTCAAAATATTCTTCCATGGCTTTCACCCATTTCTCCACAGCCTCGCCCAGGTTCTCCTCTTCTCCTTTGAAGGGTCCTGGCTGAGTCCTATGAAGAGCCTTGCGAACATCAGGGTCAAGCTCGTCATCTTCAGAGAGAGGGTCTGGTTGATGGCCACGGTTTCCTCGTCTCATGATTCTGCCAAAAATTTATATATTATTAAATTTTTATTTTGATATCATCCACCAGATCCTAAGACTTAAGAGGTTCGGAAAATAATTTCTTAAACAAGACAATGATCTTATTGGAGATCTATGTGTGCGCTTTTGCCGCACAGGTCGTAGCTGGGGACTTTCCGGACACCGTATGCGAGCCACGAATGGCTGCAAGCATACAACCAAGGAAGAAAGC